>NW_028263371.1:11446250-12097500 GCF_051168715.1 Poecilia mexicana
TCAGTTTATCACAGACTGGCTTTTGGTTGGACTTCAAACTGTTCACCCCACATATTTTATCAAATAAAACATGGTGAAGCCAAGGTTCGTTTTCTGACTCACTCATTACATCATGCAGTCTTAACCAGAAAGCAGCAATTGGCACACACTTTACGCTCCCCACAGTCAGGAGGAGAGGAGAGGGCAAATTTATTGATTGATTAATTTGAATCGTGCATGAAAAGGGACTTAGTCACACGTGACAAATGATGCACAAGGAATATTTATATTAACCTGTGCATATTTTACTCTGTTTAGTCACATTTTTTTTAAATCCTTAATACATTCAAAGGTCAAATTTGGAAGAATAAAAAGCAAAAAACAACAAAAAAAAAGTTCTGTTCATAAAGCTTTCAAGCATACTAAAAATAGTCTCACTCTTTACAAACATAAGCGCAAATGTGAAACTGTATTTGTTTTCTGTGCAAGAAGTTCTTGGGAGCCCCCTGCTGGCCTTTAGGTGCTAAGCAGCAGCAGCAGCTTGGCTCACTTATACCTTGGTCTGACCTGTTGCAGCTTAAACAAAGCGTATAACATGTTTAAGTACAAATATTACTTCAGGAAGAATAATTAACATGTTGAAGCAGAGCAGAACCCTCTCTGGACTTTTGCTTCAGGTTTGGAAGTTTCAATCCAAGCTAACCTTAAAGCTAAGGTAAAGAAAACAGTTTGAACTTGACATTTTTTTTTATTTCCTATTTTCCTTCACCTTTGACTCTTTTCTTACTGCTGCCACCTCAGTCATCCCTCCCTGTCCATCAGTCTGGGTGGCAACGAGCCCAAAGAAGTGGTGAATACCAGAAGTGAGGAGGAGCATATGTGAGCCATACTTAATCCTGCTAATCTTCTTCCAGAATAAAAAAAAGAAAGGGAACAAAAAAAGCAACAAAAAAAAAAAAAGAAGAAGAAGAAGAGGAGGGTGTAAAAACATGAGGGAAGGTTTCTTTTTCTGTCTGGAAAGCTGACCAGTTGAGCCAAATGAACTGAAAGACATGAATAACGTCCTGGCAGTCCCCCCCTGGTCCTTTTCTGTGCAAGATCTTGGAACGAAATGAAGCAAAATTCTTGCTTTTGTCAAAGTGCTGCAGTGAAGAACGTGAGACGCCGCCTTCCACGAACACTACTGTTGCTGTTGTTTTTGTTGGGGCACTTTGTCTTCCTCCGAAATTCACATGCAGCACTCCAACTGTACATGTAACGTAAAGAGCCACCAGAGGAAGAGGAGCGAAAAGTCTGAATAGTAATCGTGGGATCCATGAGAGCAACTTAATATTCAAATTTTTTTAGCTAAATTAAACGTAATTCAAAGATATTGCTAGAATTTCCATCTTTAGAATGTCTGTGTATTTTTTTTTCTGTAAAAGGTGGTAAATCAAAACATTTCAGAAATTTTGACTTTAAGTCCTCAAAAGTGCATTAAAGAAAAAAAAATAAGAAAAATGAGTTACCTACTTATAGGCTAGTGTGAAAAAAATTATATGGCTGACAAGATGTTTTTGTTTGCAAAAAATCAAAAGAAAAAAAAACGAATTTCTTTATTAGATTTTAGTTCATATGAGCGTTTTAATCCAGATTTATTTATTGTATTGAAACATTGTTTGCTTCTGCGTGACGAATGGCACCTGTTGATGAGCAGGTGCACGTTTCGGGAAAGGTGCATTAGCCTAATTGAGGCAATAAAACTGCAATATATCCGTTTAACACAAGTGTCATTCCTAAAGCTGTCGTTTCTGAGAGCGCTTTGCAGAGATTTACCAGCAATACAAGTGACAGCATCCAGAGACCCAGTGGGACAAAGACACGACGGTCAAATGGGAACAATTTACACGACCGACAGCACACTATAAAATACAAACCAGTGTGCTAACTGAACAGAAACATTAAAACAATCAACACAGAGCCTCAGCATTAAGTGACATAAATATGCTCCAAGCATAAACAAACTGTATATAGAGGTGGTTCCAAAGTTTTCGAAGTGGTGACCGTATAGAGAGTGTTGGTATTTGTGGTGGGAAACCGAACGCTGCAACAGAATTTTAGTTACGGTACTTTAAGTAAAAACGCAAGATTTAGCAAATTGTCATTATAGGATATTACTGGCCTAATCCAGCAATAACTTAACAATAACCTTAAATATGATCGTACAACAATATGGAAACATTTACCGCAATATGCAGGAGACTTCTTAAGCTAGTGGTACTTGACATGCCCATTAATGCAACATCTGGGGAAACTCATACAGGATTTGAACTTTATTCAGAGATGAGGAGTCAATCTCAAAAACAAATAATATGAAAATAATTGGTATGTCATGACCCAGCCAAACAATGTGAATTTCCCACCATTGATTCAAGCATTCTCTAAAACTTCACAACATTAGTGAAGAGATTCAACGTGAATATTTTAAAGATATGCCACGACTTTACGCTCCACAAAATGTTCTTCGTTTCTTCATGCTTAGACCCACGCAACACACTTTTCTACACTCCGGCATACGGGACAAGATAGGAAAAAAAAAATAAACATCTTGACATATCTGACCGCAGAAAGGGTCTTCAGACCAACTGGCAGTACTTTCCTAAAAGGTTGGCAAAAGGTTGGCAAACCTTTCCTAAAAGTATGAACATGTTTAGCCACATTTTAAAAACTTGCATCTCACTGCGAAACTCTCCAGCATGCAAGTGATAAGCGTTCCGTCTACAAGGCCATGTGAGGGCAGGAGGTCACCAACACATTCAGGTGCAGGACGTCTAACGTGAGAGAACGTGTGGATCTCGGCCGCCTCCAGAGTCATCAGATGTGCTTGTCTCAGGGGCTGGACGGATTGGGTTCTGCTGGCCAGGGGCTTTATCTCTACAACAGCTATTAGGAGGTAATTAAGTCCTAACACTGCAGTGCCTCCCATGGTTACTATAACATAACTGCAAATGGGAAGCTTACAAGCTCCTTTAGACGGCATGACAAATTGAATGGAACTCATTGGGCTTCAGCTATTATTCCAGCGGCCCCATCTGGCTGGGAAAAGATAAAGGGGATTTGCTGGAGGTTGTGAGGGGTTGAGCCTCCATGCTCGGTTTGTGAATGTGAGCGCATGAAGGATAAGCAAAAAGAAGGGGGCGGTGGGGGAGCGCTGGTCCACCGTGGGGAGTGTTTTGAGGGCTCCAGGGGGATTTTTTTTCTCTCTTTTTTTTTTTTTTCTTTTTGGTCTGAGCTTCAATTCAACAGGCAGCCTGAGATTTGCTTTGGCCAAATGTTACAAATGTTTCGACAACCTGGTCTCTGATCCTTTGGGGTCACCCGGGAGGGCACGGGGTACAACAGCTTTACGCTCAGAGATTTAACACGGGGATGAATATATTCACTCCCCCGGGCCTCCAGATGCTTGTTTCAGGGAGAGACGGAGGCTAGACCCAACCTCACTTTGCCCAAAGCAGACCAGCTGGCAGGTTGGTTGTGGATGTGGTGGGGATTCAAACTGTTGTAGACAAAAAAAAGTTTCTTAGTTACAGCACGACACAATGTTATTGGGGGAGAATAATGTTTGAAGTGTTGGATTTTGGGGACCATTGAACAAATGTTAATCAGTTTTATTATAATTACGAACAAAAACTCCAATTTCAGAGATGATACAAGTCCGACTTGGCTGATAGCGGAGCTGGATTATGTCTAGCCTTATCTTCACTTCCTTTATCTGTTGACAAACTTGAAGTTATTCTTCAGTTTCTCACAGACCAAACTAGTGCCGAAATAACAGCTCTCAATAAGCAAAATAACAGTAAGCTAAATAACAGATAAACAGGCAAAGCTTCAAGCAACTCACTTTGAAAACAGGTTCAACAACAAATAGAGATTTACTGCTGGTTTCATGCAGTATATGGCAAATATTTTTGACAAAATACAAAAGAACCTTTTATCAGAATGTTTCTCTCTTCAAAGTGAATTTAAAAATAGAAATATAGAAATAAGGTGGGACTTTGAACTGGCATTTTTAAGCTGCTCAGAAATGTCTCAAGATGTACTACATTCTCTTCTTCTCTGCCGTTTCTCCCATTTTAATTAGTGTGCAAAGCATTTTCTCTCCAAATATGTCTTGAGCAAAGTTGTCCTGTGTCTTATTTTCTCAACAGGTTCATATCTGTTCTCCATTTGATATCAGATTTGTGTACATCCCAATAATTACATAACAAAAAGGCTCATCATTAAGAGCTACCGAGCATCTCTAATTTGGGGAAAGTGGAAACGCCTGTAAACAAATACATTTCTCTCCCTTATGATTTTAAGTATTTTTAAATTACATTTTCTGAGAGAAATATTAAAAATTTCTGAAACTTAGACATTATTTTCAAGACTATTTAGCAGTTTGGTTTGAACCTAAAGAGCACAAAGCCTCCGCCAGCCCAACAGTATCTTCGCTCCTGCATCACAATAGCTGTAAAGGCTTCTAATGACAGGGATCTGCCAGATTTAACAGGCTTTCATTCAGATGGCAATTGTCAGAAGCCAGAAAACAAGAGGCTGAGGAATAACAATGACATACGCAGGCAGAGCAGGCCATCCCTGTTCTGCTGCAATTAGCTTCAAATGGAGGAAAACACAGGAGGCTGGGTTACATTCCTTTACTCTCGCTACGGGCCTCCTGATCCCATCACACGCACAGCCTCGTCATCCTTAACAAGGGGGCGGACTGCTTTACTACCACCTCGCTGCTAACCAGCTGTCACACCTACAGCACGGACACACACACACGCACTCTGAGAAACAAAACCAGGTTTCCGTCCAGGAAGAAGACCGGACATCTGTGAGTTTCATGGTTTATAGGTCGGAAAGAAACTGCGGATTGAGTCGCTGTGTTTAGAGATGTTTAGAGATTATTCAGTTTTGAATTGTGAAAACTGATTACAAAGTTTTCTACTGGGAAACCTAAAGTCTTTGAAGAATAACATTGTTTTCAATAATTCCTATTTGGATTCCCCCCAGTATTGATGTATTATATTGAAATGATGATTGGACAAATTATACTATTATCTTAAAAAAAAAAAAGAAATCTGACCTCTAAATTCTAAAAGTAGTTAATGCTTACCATAACTTGTGCCCCTTTAAATTATCAGCACCTTTAGATCAGGTTAATATTTACAAACTGCAGATTGTTAAGACAGGAAATAAAGGTTGGAGACAGCGCACTGCCAATTATCATCCTTTATGCAATACTCGGATACACTGAAAAAGGAAATACTGGCGTTGAAATAACTTTGTGTGAATAGGACGTGTCCTCCTCCATACTTACAACAAAATATGACGCCACGATAAGAGAATAAACACTAAAACTCTACACCGGGTTTTCCTGATCAACTACAGCAACTCACAGCAACAAACGCATGCTACAAGCACAAAACTGCTAATGAAATCGCTGCTGTGAACCGAACAAGGTAACGTCATCCACCCCTAAAGTCATTGTTTGTGATAAATTGTGTTACAGTAATTTGAGAACAGTAAACCTAATTGTGTCTATACCTGACGAACTTCATCTTATAGGTAGATCTTAATAAATTAAAGAAATTAATAATTTTTCCAAATAATGTACTACCCAAACTGCAGTTAAAATGAGAAGACAGGCCAGTTTAATCGCCATGAGACAAACAGAAGAGAGAGAAAAGCAGGAGTCACTAGGGCCACTCCTGAATGGAACATGGTTTTAAAACTTGCTGCTAACAGAGCTGAACGAACTTCGGCATCCCAAACGGGGAACAAGTCTCCAGGAGAAAAGAGTTCTAAAACCAAGCCAAGACTTTGCATCCAGTTGGCAACAACATTCCAGCTCTTGTTTCTTTACCAAATATCCTTTGATCAAGCCATTTTGCATTTTAATGAATGGAAAGCCGAAAATAAGTCAGAAGACGCTCGATGCAGGGGAAGGAGAGGAAGTTCTTCCCACGTGAAGACGACGGTGTGCATTATGTACGTGAGAAGTTTTGAGAACGGGTAAGTGTGTGTGCCCCCTCACTTCCCCTCTACTCGGTTGTGGTGTTGTTGCATGCCCTCCACGGCCGTCCTGGTTTTGGTCCAACAGAACAGAATGTGTGGAGAGAAGGAGGGAGGTGACGGGAGAAGGCAGAAAGGACCAGTAGGAGGTGGGGGTCTGCTTGGTGAGGGCTGGGGGGGTGCTGTTTGTCACCGTGAATCGGCTCAGGGTGTTTCACATCATCTGGCCATTGATGGCCGCCCCTCCCCTGTTGTAAAACAAGCTCCTACGGGCCCGCCTGAACACTGGGGGCATTGTGTCCCACCCTTGCAGAAAACATACCACCCAAAGTGCTGCTGCCCCCTCCACTCCCCACCCTCACCATCCCTGATCTTCTACTTTCTACGTCCATCTTCTCCATCTTTTACTGTTTCTTTGTCTGGCGTCAACTTTGAGTTGGAAGGTGAGGGTCGCAAGAGACGCTGCATGATCATGAGGCAGCAACAGGTAGGAATAAGAGGGACGCCAGACTCTGGGGTGGAGGAACAGAGAGCAAGTAGAGGCTGAAGGAGGTGCAGACAGAGGAAGACGGGCATGGAGGGCTGGTGCAAAGGAGGCGTTCCCCAATGGTTTCCGTAATATGGAGGGCTAATGGGAAGATTGATGGATTGAGACAGCAAAACAAAACAAGGGGTGGTGATAAAATGTAGAGTGGGGAATAAAGCAAGCAGGCATTGGGCTGAATGGCGTCTTGAAGCCTCAATTCTGGGGATGTGTGAGTGTGTGTGTCATAGGGATGGCCAAAGGGGGGAAAATTTACTACCTTTTGGGGGCAGGGAGTGGGTGTGACTGGTTCTCTAATTGCCAAGGAGGTCTCGGGAGCGTTGGGTACAAGACAAGTGGAAGGGTGGGAGAATAAGACAGGATACAAGAGGTTAGTGCAGGTCAGAGCTGACCACCTAAGATGCCCCTAGCAAAAGATGTAACCCCCAGCCCCTCCCAAGCCCATTTCAGCCCTTCCCGAGTGCCCCGATTGAATGCTATAAATAAATATCTTGTCTTCCCTTTCCAAAAGCGGATAATTTACTGCCCACCCATTCCGCTTTGCCCATCTCTTCTCCATTTCTCAGTGGCGTTGCCAGGCGGTGAATGGAGCTCGTCCTTTGAGTTTGGAGAGCCTGGCCTGTGTTTTCTGGAGGGGCTGTCCTCACAGTTTGGAGCACTCTGGAGTGGAAGCACACAAACACGCATACGGCGGTATGTTGAATGCCATGCATCCACCTTAAAACAGCACACCCTTTGAGCGAGAGACGGAGAGATTCTTATGGGAGAAACCTGTTGTTAAGGCAGGTGATGAGATCATATGCCTTTCTTCTCTAATTAAACAAGAGAGTAGTGAGTGCTTCGAGATGGATGATCTTCACTCTGGGTAAGAATCAAAGTCAGAGTCATTTGGATGTTTCTCTGAATTTTTTAAGACATGCATGGTATAATATATATTTATCCCAGCGTTCATTTACTTTGGATCACAATATATCAGTGACTTTAACACTAAAACTGATACCAGCTGACACAGAACCTTCTATAGTTCATTGTAAATGGACTCATATCACTTGATCATTGTCACATTTCAACCACATGCTTTATGATTTTGTGATATATAAACACAAAGTAGCACTCCAGTGTTTTCTAAGAGGTTTACTTTTATGCTAGCAACAAACTCAGTGTTTACATTCATGCTGGTACCTGTACAATGTTAATATCGCACGGTTTTTTATTGTCACCAATTGTAAAGGGTCTATTTTAATACTCAAAGAAACATGCACATTTTGTAAATTTTTTAAATTAAATTCAGTTGCACATTTCTCTAATGGCATTTATGTTGAAATTTTGCCCTTGCTGTGCAATATTTCTTGTTCTTTTGTGAGTCTATTTTCTGTTGTTTTGCTGCAGTTGAACAGAAATGTCCCTATTATGAGTTAATAAAAGATATTTCTATTTTTCCATCCCCATGGAATGCTGCTTCCACCACCATGTTTTACCTCAGGCATGGTGTGTTCAGTGTGAAGTGAAATATTGGTATTCTCACACACGTAGTGATCTTTTTATGTATGCCAACATGTTCAAAATGACATTAAATAAATAAAAAAATATAATAAAAAAAACTTCAGACTAGAAAATGTTAAGTTTTTTACAACTTCACATCATTTTGGACCAGTAACACCTTTCTGTTCCATCCCCAGCCGCATTTAACAACATGCCTCCAACTTTGTTTTTCACAATGCAACCCTTTTTTCTCTTCACTTTTTTTATTTTAATTGAAGCCATCTGCTCTCTTGGAAGCCTCGTATGAATAAAATTCACCTGTATTCACAAGAAAAACAGAAAGTGAGTAGAACTACTGGTTCTCCTGTGATGTTTGTGCAATCAACAGCAGCAGTTCTAAAGATGGCTGAAAGGAGAGACAAATAAAGGAAAAAAAAAAAATCAAACACCGAGTATGGGCAGCTGCCAGCCTCTGCTACTGTGCTACAGTCAAAGAGACCAAACTAAGAAACTGTAAGCGATACAGAGGGCACAGGGGAGTGGGTGACGGTCTTCTGGGGAAGAAAAACAGTCTGTATTAAAATCAGTGTTGACATGGTAGGGGGGTCTGGCTGTGAAGTTGATCAAACTGATGGAGGCAGCAGCGGCAGCTGCACCCAGCGCTGACCCTGCCGTCTGAGACGAAGCTTTTGTTTGTGGCACAGTGAACAACATGGCATGGCTGGCATGGTTGAGAATTACTTATTTTACCACAGATGAACATCCAATGCAAATTCACCAGCTGTAAACAAGTCTAACTGATGAGACATGCTATGATCTTTCTTTGCCCACAAATAATCTTTCTCTATATGTTTTGTTCAACTTGTTGGCATGGCAATAATTTTATTTAAAAAATGTATTACCTTCTTGATGATGGCAAACTTGCCCCTCCATATTTTCCAGAGCTGAACTGTTAAAAAAAAAAAAGAAAAAAGAAGAAGAAAAGTGATCTCTCCATATACGAATACCTACACCATAAAGATGCATGCATTTTTGCATCATAACTTTTCAATTAAATGCGCTGAAATGGAAACTTGTCCACCGTCAAACTATATGCTAATGGAACAAATTGAGAAACAGTCAAAACATTTAAAAGCGCTTTTTAAAAGCTGTTAATTTGAGTCACATCAACATGGATAAACCAGGAGTTGCAGGCAGAAGTAAGGACAAAACTGCGCACATCATAAGTCCATAAGGAATTAATTCTCCACACACTTAAGCAAGCTAAGAACAATATACACTATCAAACGAATGAAGAAATAACTGCACTGATCATGTAAAAATATTCTAAAATAAAATTCCAACTAGATGTGGTGTTTTTTCTTCCATAGGCCACTTTAATCAGTAAAGCCCCGATCTAAAATGTACTTATTTTAGTGTTAAATTATTATCCCCGTTTATCAACTTGAACTAGTTCCTGTCAATGTCACTGAAATGTTTACAATACATAAATAATGTGAGATAAATAGCAATCTAATGATATTGTAGTAAAAGCTAATAACACACACTCTTTCCACGATTTGCTGAGCGTTAAGTTACCACCTGACTTCAATCTGGTAGCACCTGCAGTGTGTGTGTGTGTGTGTGTGTGTGTGTGTGTGTGTGTGTGTGTGTGCGTGCGTGTGTGTGTGTGTGTGAGGGAGTTTAACAGGCAGGTGGTAATGAGGCAGACTGGACTGTGCTGGCTTCTATAATGAGAAGACCGGCAGAGAGGGGCCGGGCTTGTGCCACTAATGGGCCCCTATAGCCTCTAATAAGCAGTAATTATGGTGTGCGTTTACCAAGTGACTCCAACACAGTTGAAAATCGTCACCTTCACACACAGCTACTCCAACTCCCAGCCCTCCCACCAAGGAATACAAAGTACCAGCACTGGAGAGAGTGGGCTCAGTCCAGGCTACTGTGCGTTTGGGATCACCATACAACATGTTGGCCAGAGAAAGTGTAATAATCACCTCACCACGTGGTTTTGGTTCAGCTTCACTAGCCATATCCATATCCGTATTAATGTGCAATCAATATTTTTAAATAGAACCTGCCTGACAACTTGAAGTAGGCTGAAAGATCTGAAAAGGAAACACATTCTGCATTGGAAAACAAACTATTTTGTGTCTATTACTATCCATCTTCAGACACAGACTACAAAGGCTACTATTAGATAAACGGTAGAAGAAGAAAAGCAACAATGAAGCTCATTTTAAATAAATAAACTGAGGAAACGGGTGGTGAATGTGCATCCAAGTTCAAAAGCAAAATAGGAGCACATAATGGTATAATAGTGCTTCAAGTGGTTCAAAGTATGTTTCTATATATTTACGTTTAGATTTTAAAATAAAGAAAAACATAAAAACTTTACAAAGAGAGGATGGATACGCTTTCTTAGTGGGCTGTCATTTGAAGAAAGTGATGTAAACCTTAAAGTGCAGTTTGACAAGAAAAAGAGACCTAAAAAGTATTTTACACCTCCCTGTGTCATTCTGTTGTGGAAATGCCATGAAGTCACTTATTAAAAAAATATGATAAAACTTAAATTTGCTGTATTTAAAAACATTAGTTTGTCCTTCATCATTTTTAACCAAAGTTGTACGTCATTTTTCAGGCTCTTAACTCTAGAACAATATCAAACCATGATTTCTGTTCAAAACAGCATTTTTTAGAAGATAATTTAATCTGCCCCACATTTCTAATTTATTAGCATGTAGCAGACTGTGCTCATAAAATTTCGTTGTTTGTTTTGGAACTAGTTCAACTATGTTTGGGAGTGTACAAGGACCAAAATGCGGAGAAATTGTTTCATAACACTTAAAAAGTAAAAACAAAACTTACAAACACGGTCATTTTATGTACAGAACTTCAAACGACATGGACTGGGGAGAGCAACGGACAAAATAACGGAAGAAACCGTCGAAAACCAGTTAGCTTAAATGCTAAAGGATGAGCGGAGTAGGACATTGGCTGCACGTGAGGATATCAGGTGATTTATTAACTGATTTATGAACTGAACTAAGAATCAGAGAAAGAATAAACTAGAGGAAAGGGAATAAAACTGACCTAAGGAAACTAAATCCTGTGGCACAAGGATAGCAGAACAGAAGAATAAATAGAGAAACGAACACAAAGGAATGAATTGTATGGCAAGACCTTTTGAACAATAATGAATACAAAAGAAATGAATAGAATACGGCAAAACCTAAACAAATATAAATAAACAGCAAGAAGGCGGTCTAAACACAAGCACAAATGGAAACAAAAATCCAAACACCCATGAATGATATAAGGAACAAGGGTGAACAACAAGCATGAACCAGTTCATTTTTTATCGGCTTGAACTGGTCTTTTAACTGAGTTCTTGTAAAGTTTGAACAAGAATAAATAACACTTTGAAATTCAGAATCAAATAAAAAAAAATATCCAAACTGGACCCAATTTCCTGTTCAGTTTTCTCTGAATAGAAATGAAAAGGGACTCAATTAAAGTCTAATATTGAGGTTATACTACTTTTGGTGAATAAAGACAACCACTCAGACATGGTTCAAACTTAGCAGAAAACAATAAAACAAGTATTAATTATAGTAAGAAGTAAACGGTAAAGAAATGACATTTTGTGTTGGGCTGTAGCCATTTGTCCAACATTTGCCTGGTACATCAAATACAACAGCTACAGATCATTTTAGGTTTTTTGGACACTTTCAGACATTAGTCTCCCCTTCAGTTGCACTTTGACCTCCAGTCGACCTCCGTCTGACCCCATGAAGACACTGCATTTTGGGGAAGCCCTCCCAGTGACCTCATCCATCACAGCAGCAGCCAGGGAACAGGTTCCCCCTCTTTCTACGGCCTTCACAGCACTGTGTCTCCAACAATTACACCGATATAACACTCTTCTCTTGTTCCACTTGTCCTCCATCTCTCAACACGCCCTCCAAGCTCCCTGAGATTTCTAGGCCTCTGCCAAACTTCACAGATCATCGTGTCTCTGCTTCATTGTGAATAAAGTTTTATTGATGTTAATCTTTCGCAAAACCTTATTGCAGGTGGTGTGGCTTCTTCTGACATACTGAGAAACTCATCATTGCTGGGTCAATCTTGGCCTTGCAATCTGATTTTTTCTTCTGCATCAGCAGAAGGTGTTTGAATTTCAGTTCCATTTTGTTTTATTTTTGCATTAGTTAAAATGCTGTGATGCAAACATGAAATAAATCATGAGAAAACACTTGAATTGTGACTCAAATTTATCAAAATGATTTAAATTCAAATGTCAAAAATGATATCTCGGCAATATTTTTGCAACTAAAATAATCAAAAGCTACACACTAATCCTGATTAACCAGGAATAAAGCTCCGCCGTCCTGGTAGGATTTCTTAATATTTACTCATTTGCATCCCTTAGAAGCTAAAGTGTGCAGAAAAGGTTAAAGACAGCTTAAAGGACTGTTGTGCAAATGTATCACTCAGAAGAAGGGTACAAAACTCTACGGTAATACATACGTGCCAACACACAGAAAAGGCAAGCATAGGTTTTGCAAAAAATATATATCCAGGGTTTTTTTCTCCAGATATTTTTCCAAAACAGACAAAACGGTGAAATTTAAAACTGGTTAAGGAGGCCAAGAGGCCAGCAGCCACACTGGGTGACCTGCATAAATTTCCAACAAGTACTGGTTGTGTTCTACATGTGACAGCAATCTCCTGTGTTCACCATAGATTTGTATTAAGGAATAGGGATGTAAATTATTATAGTTTTCTTCCAAAGAAAGTAGACCAAGCTGAAATCTCCTACAACCTTTGTAGAGAACGTGTTATGGTCTGATGAAACTGAAATTACACTTCTGAACCAAAGCTCCATCTGGAATGATTTGCAAAAGCAAAAACTGAAGAATATCAGTGGAGTATGGTGTTGGCAGGATGTGGGGTTATTTTTCATCAGATTGATATTCGCCTGTTGTCAAAATGAAGAAAGTTGTCAATAGCTCCAGTTCAATTCAGAAGTCCTCTATTGATCCCAAAGGGAAGTTAAACGTTGTTGTAACTCAAACTATTCAAGATTCTTCAGAGAGTTGTTGTAGATGCTGAAGGCTGTGGGCAGAGGAAGGATCTCCTGTATTTTATTTTTCATCATCACGTTGAGTTTAAGCAAACTAATAAAGCCAGATACCAGAGTTGACAGAAAATACTTGGAATTACATGTACAAGTCGGGGACCAGAGTTGTCTTCACAGTCTGATCGATTAGATATAAACATTACCGAGTCAATATGTGGGATGCTGATGGAGTCTTACCAAAGAAGACTGAATATGAATCTAAGGTTATACAGGTGGGTTACTGCACCCATTTTTTAATAAATGTTTTATTCAGCTGAATTGTACAATACAAATCTCACATCACACCTGAAAAAAAACATTCATCATAATCTCATGTTTTGCATGAGAAAAATCTGGGAATTTTTAACAGAGACATGTAATATTTTTGAGAGACTCTATGCGACGAGGAAAAACAAGACTCCACTTCCTCCTGTCTTCATTCGCAAGTCTTTCCCAACCAGGGAGAAAGTTACCAAATGAAGACTGTTGGGCTGAGCCTGCATCCTTTACTCCAGATGCCGGTCGAGTGCGTTCTCGATCTTTCAGCTGCTGCATTCAGCAGCTTCTTCCCCGCCGGGCTTTGAGCCCCGCTCGCGGCGGTGGGAACGAATCAGGCGGTTGTTGGAGGAGTGCTGCCATCGCCGGGCCCTTCGCTGCTTTTCCATGACAATGCGAGCAAATCCAGCTTACACTCATTGCTGTTTTCTCTTCGAATCTGTGTGTGTGTGTGTGTGTGTGTGTGTGTGTGTGTGTGTGTGTGTGTGTGTGTGTGTGTGTGTGTGTGTGTGTGTGTGTGTGTCTGTGTGTGTGTGAAAGAAAGCCTCCTTCTGTCCTCACTCTATAATGGCTTGATCTCTGTCCTGTTGAATATGGTAATCCACACGGTGGACTCTGCGCTCTCTCCCGTTGTCCACGAGACCCCCACGGCCCCACTCCACCCTTCTCTGCTAGCGGGGGCAACGCGGGGAGATCTTGGATGCATCGGCAGGGGCTTTGCAGTCGGGGACTTCTTTCTTTACCAAAGAGAAGAGGGAGAAGGCGAGGTGCGGGACGTAATCCTATTGACCATCCCTGTCCCATATGGCGAACGCGCCGGCCTCTCCAGCGGTACAGTCGCTGGAGTGGCGGGGACAGCTTGCCTCTCCAGCCCGGACACATTTCACCTAATGTTTGTCGTCACATGCTCCCATGTGGGATCACTGGTGTGGAAAAGGCCTTTCAGTGTTTCCGCTGGTTTGTCAAAGAGGCCGGAGTGCGATACCTTAAGATAGCAACACGCTAGCATGTATGTGTCCTACTTGGAAACACAAGTGATACATAATCATTCGCCCTCTTACAAATGTCCACCTTTCTTTTGCTTTTACTTGTTTCAGGTCACCAAACAGTGTTTTATAAAAGACAAAAATAGCAGGAGTAATGGAGAAATCAGCAACTTTCGAATAATTATTTAATTTTTTAAGAGAAATTTATCCAAACCTGGTCATGTTTTCCACACCTGGGATGGACTAATTTTTTGGAAATTTAGATTGTACTTTGCTAACCGTGGTTTAGTGTCTCACTTTCAGGATCAACAAGTCACTTAAATAGAGCCTGTCTGACAACATGAAGCAGGTTAAAACAAAGGCTACGAAGCCATTTCTTTGGAACTTGAGCAAACAAACAGCAAAAACATGAAATCTTACCATGTTTTTTTTTTTTTACTTTTTAGTGCAAATATTTTAGTACACTTGAAATGAGACAAAACTAATTTACAAGTCACTTTTCAGCAAGATACATGAGATTAGTTTAAGTCAATAATTTGTGAATTTTGATAAAAAGAACTATTACCTATTACAGTTTTTCTTTTACTTACAACATGGGGAAAAACATACTCTTCTGTATAATTTTTATTTGATTTGAAAAGGTTATTTTTGGCTCAGTAAAACTAAATTTATGTCATTTTAATGACCTGAAATATTTAAGCTAGACAGAAAAACACAACAGAAGAAATTTGTATTTATAGCACTCTAAATGTTACACTTTACATGCTCTTTTCATCGTATACCTACTGGCTTATATTAGGTTTAAAATAAAAATTAAATTCAAAAGACATTTTGAATGTTGAGATTGTAAATAATTACTTTAACAAATATTCAAATAAACTATTTTTCATATCTTGATTTATCTTCAGAAGCTGGTTTTGCTCAGCTGTTAAAATAACAGGCGGATTAAACATTGAAACCTAATTTGCTCGTAATTTGGTTTGGTTCTTTCCGGTCCAGTTGATTCCAGTCAGCCATCTTTAGATCACTGGGTTTATTTTTCCATCTCTGCATTAAATTAAAACCTATAAAAACACTGCTTTTGCTATTGTTGTTATTTTGCAGGTCATCTTGTTTGCTACATGGGGAACATAAATATGGGAGTGTGGCGACGGACCAATATTGAGCGTGTCTGTGTCGGTGTTGGCGGCGGGGGTCCGGCCTTGTGTCAGCGGCAGTCTGAACGTCTGTTGGGTTTTGCTGGAGGTGTGGGAGCCCGCGGGGGGCTTCTTCTTCTTTTTCTTTTTTTTGTGCGAGGACCACTGTTACAATCTACGCGAGCCATTCAGCCGTAGCCATGTCGATTGGCATATGGTTGATCCACCTCCAATGTGTTCATGTAACCAGAAAATGCCGCCTTTCAGGGACCTGCATTCTCCATCAAGCAAGCGAGATTAAGATGTAATGTTGCTCTCTCCCTTCCCGACTGGTGGGGAAGTGACGGGGGTACCAGGGGGCAAGATTAGGGTGCATGAGCTCCACAGAAGAGACGCCCTTAGGGCAGAGGAGGGCGAGTCTGCAGGCAATGTTGGACTCTCTCTCTCTCTCACACACACACACACACACACACACACACACACACACACACACACACACACACACACACACACACACACACTCAATTATGTCACTTGCTTTGATTAGAGTAACTTGATCCCAATCAGTGTAAACGAGGAGAGCATTGAGACAGTGGCAACACGCCACTGGTGTTCAAAATTACAGCTGAGAAATTTCACAAACTCCGAAGTCTTTACTTAAAGCCCAGTTTTCATAGTTTTTGTTAATAATGAAGAACAAAAGACAGAACAACAGGACTTGTTAAAACAAAGTCTTCAAGAAAACAAACATAATCTGCAAACAACTCCAGCTACACAGAGCAAACATCGTCTGTGGAAGCGGTGAGCTCAAATGACGCATCGGGGCGTTTTCACACCTGACCGTCCGGTAGACTCGGTTCAACTAAAAAATACGGCAGCGCTTGTTACATTTTCAGCTGGTGCTGTTCGCTTTCACACTGCACTGTGTCACTTGATCCAAACTAATTGAAATGACTTGTTCACCCCATCGCTGCCAAGGACACCGGAAGGAAAAGACATGAAAGTGTCCAAAGAAGTCCTGAGTACAACTTCCTTCTTCGCCGAATGTAAATGATAATGAAGCAGCGCCAGATTTTAGCGGTTGTAGGATTTCTCTTTTGTCTTTGGGACGAGACGTCTTTGGGACAAGACGTTAGACTTGCATGTTTGTTTTGGTTGTATTTACCCAGAATGCCAACATCATTTTCTTTATTATATCTGAGGCTGAGGCCACCAACCCATCGACTGATCCAGACCAGATTGTCTTCTAGTGCTGTAGCTCATATTTGAACTCATTTTACCCTGGAAAAACTAGGGTGACATTTCTGGGGTAAAAACTTAAATAACATAAATGGCTGCAACATATCTCTTTGACTCCATGTTCTGCTGTTTTTGTCTCACAGCACTTGTTCGAGAATCCTAAGAAATGAAGGTCCTGGCATCAGTCATAATCATGAACTTCTTAAAATGCAAAACTACTGTGACAATATTTATTTATTGAACAGGACATTTGAGGTCAATTTTAAAGTGGCAATATCATCTTTCTGAAGTACAATAATTTTCCTGCTGCGAGTTAATGAAATGTAGTGTAGAACTGACGGATTTCCCTTTAAACAGAGCAACATGTAAATGATAATGTGGTTTGTCACCATCAACGAAGAAAAAAACAATGTTTCCATATCAAAGTTTTCTAGCTTGTATGCTCAATCTGATCTCCCACTTCCTTCTCTGCGCTCTTGCTCGTGGGTTTTTGTCACAACCTTTCCATTTTATTATTTTTGATTTCCCACAGTTCAGTTTCCTAGAGGGGGTGGGGGGGTGGCGTACAGAGGGGGGCTCCCACCGAAAATGAAAAAACGTGCTGGTGTTATAAGAGCAGCTTATCAGGAAGCTTCCTACCTCAACCTGCCGACTCCATTGTTGAACTCACACGCATCTAAAACCACTTAAGCTGACATGCCCATACAGACTCCCAAACACACACACACACGCACAAAACTTGTCTCTCTCCTGTCAACTTAATTTGCCTCCAACAATGATGACGGACACGCCCTCCGCTAATGAGAACAAATCTCTTCCCTTCTCTGTTCCGTCTCGCGGTTTTTCGGAGGTTTTTTTTATTCATTCTCTCCATCTCCTCACCCCTTCCTACCTCCCAACTCCCCTGAGCTTTTGCTTCCTGCCTTTTGATATTGTAGCCATCCCACTCATGCCACCAATTAGTAGAATAATAGACCAGCAGGCTGCTGCCTGCTTGGACCTTAGCAGAACACGCTGCCAAAAGGCCACAGGGCAAATGTGAAGGCAAAAGGTGATAAAGCGTTGACAAGGCAGACATGAAGACAGAATTAAAACCAGAAAATTGTGACCCATCTTCTTTTTTTAGCCAAATTGATAAGTTTACAATATATTTTTAGGGTTTGGTTCAGGCAAAAGGGTACTTTTATTTTTGTTGTTCATAAATTCAGAGGAGGAATTGGCTCATTTGTGTGTTTATTGCTTTAAAATCAAAGACAAACGTAAATCTTTTGCAGTTTTCCCTGTCTACCCTGCTCCCCCAACCAGCAGACCCATCCCAGTCGACCTTCAACAAGATCTAGTTCTAAATTTATTCAGCTATGTTGAGTCAAATTTACTTCCATTGGCCATTTCAGCGACCAGGCAGTTTAAAGTGATTTTACATCATGAAAACATCAGAGACACCAATTATGAAACAAGCAAATAAACTTTCAATTTTCTCAAATGCCATCATCAAAATCAACAAGCAAATACACATCAAATATGTTGATGAGTTTTCAATTTTTTTGGTTCAATAGCAACTCTAAACAGGTTGGGTCTTCAGCCTGGATTTAAAGGAACTCAGTGTTTCGGCTGTTTTGCAGTTTTCTGGAAGTTTGTTGCAGATTTGTGACCTGAAACAAGGACACCTGAGTGGTCTGGGAGATCTTTAATATGTCATTCAGTGATTTATAGATTTATAAACTAACAAAAGGTCTAATCTCTGAGTTAAAGTTATAGTTCACAACTTAAACATCTTCAACTAAGTTCACTGGGCCAACATGAACTATAGTTCTCATTCGAGGAAGTGTGCTTGTCAGAATCGACTAAAAAGCAACATTGTGTAAAACAACTTTCATTTATTACATACATACCAGTTTTGGTGCTTAGAAACATTTCTGCCTTTAGATTTACTTACTGGGTCGCTTCTGTTTCTGTCACCGTTCGCAATTTAAGCAATTGTGTTCAGTTGCCACTAACAACCAAACTGACGCCGTATGTGTCTCGGCTCAGTTTGGTTGGGATTTCCATGTTTTGGGGGTGATGCTATTAATATGACCCATATGCATCTCCTTTGGTTCCCATGATGTATTAACAGTGTAAATCTGTTCAATATAGGTTAATAACAAACTGTAGAGCTTAGTCAGACAAAACCGTCTAGAGGCCGGTCTCTGTCTCGCTGAGATCTCGACGCTCTTGGACACAAGCTTTGCTTTACATGGTGCCGTTTTACGTCGATTTCCCCCTTGTCATGTAAACTGTGCCCACTGATATGCAGAACTTGTACAATAAAATAACTTGAGGACCTTCTGAACCGTCGACAAGAAGGTAGTTTTAAACCGATTCATGTTGAGAACATACATTTGTCGCCGTTTCCAACGGCAGCTAGCGCATCATTAAAAAGGAGGCCATTGTTGCTCATTAATTAATGAGCACTTTTTTTGTTCATGCTAAACTGGGATTAGCATATTCATAAGGGCAGACATCTTTCAGACAGCTTTGAGGGAATCTGGCAGGTCTGTTTTCTCACTGTGTTCTTGTTTGTGCCCATACATAACCCCGTTTGTTGACCGGAGTCCTACCCCATTAACTCCCATGATCCTGTACCTCACACACACACACACACACACACAGTTTGAAACACAAGAGGTTGAGACAGAGGGAAACATGACACACACAGCCCCATTTTCACACTTGAGAGAGCACGCCTCATTGGATTACAGACTAAATATGTCCGGGTTACAAACTGATTACCATGTCGTATAACATCTTTATTTGCATACGCAATAAACAATGAGCGACTGATGAAACACGTTTACGCTAAATGTTACCCATCTTCATCGTCCCCACCAGACTAATAGTCTCAAATAAAGTCACGAGTCAAAACGAGAGTCGTTCCTTGAAGGTGAATGTGGCAGAAGTTTATTTTTTTTTATGTCCTTGTATTTATATTTGTACCAATTTTGACATTTAATACTGCCTACGTATAAAAAATGGGTACTACTTTACTCCAAGACCTAGTTAAAATTAAAGTCCTTGTAGACAAAGACCACAGCCACTGAATGCATGACACAATGACAATGTAAATGATGCGTTATAGTTGACATATTTAATGTAAGTGCTCCTTTTTGACATCATAAAATAACAGGGTATATTAGCATTTTGAGACAGAGTTTCATACAATCTCTAATGTTTGACAACTTTTCAAAGAACAACTGAATAAAAAGCAACAACTTTAACCGTGGAGATCTGCAGAAACTTGGAGTTCATTTTTATGACATTTAAAGCAAAGCAAATATCAAATGATTTGAATTATTAAAGACTCATATCAAAGGAGCATAAGCATGCCAATTTTATCCTAGCAGTTTTGCTAACAGAAAACAACAGGAGCAAGATGTGAGAGTTTTGAATAATAAAACACATCGACAAAACGCTTTGAGTACTTTGACCCTGCACAAGACGGAAAGATTGGGAAGATCTTTCTAGATTTAAATACATCTTTAAAAAATGTTTGAATTGTTCATATTTGGCTGTTTTCTGTGCGTAGACATTTGGTAGATCTCTAAATGAAAACCTTCGTTAGCCAAAAGCGCCACGCCTTAAAATGATAACGACATGTAAACTGGTCTCGCATTCAGCAGGACTGTATTACCATCCATCTCTAATGATATCAAGAAAGGAGTGCACAGCCTGTACATCTCAAATGTTAACTACAACCTGAATTAAGATGCTGTTTCCACTTGCCAGTGCCATGAAAATAATATATTTTCTCAATAACTCTATTTTTCTTTGTTTTTGCCAATACAGTGTTTTTCTGCAGAATGCTGCAATAATCCAACTAAAAATGGATGAAAATAAATACACTTTCAGACTTTTTGTGTCATTTTCTATGTTTTAGTTCTAAGCTTGGAGTTTTACTCGGTCTAAACGTAGACCAGAATCATGGTTGAATGCAAGTACACACTGTACTTGCATTGAATCCTAACTGAGCTCCACGCATTGCTTCAACCTGGAGATCAAGTGTGTTCCTATTAGGAAAACACCAGGAACTGAAATAACAGTGGACTCTTCTGGCTTTTATAAAACTGAAAAATGTTGCTGCCTAATTGTGTGTTTTGATTGTTTGTTTGTTTGTTTGTTTGTTTGTTTTTTAAGTAAGTTGCAGTAACTCTGTCTGCCATTATTATTATCTAAGGTAAATTTTCTACTAATTAGTGTTAATATGTTTTTGTCCAGGTAATGATACCGAGTGCTGACGGTCTGACGGGACAGCAAAAGGCCAAGTTTGAGTGACTTACTTTCCTATCCTCCCACTCTGTCATCTGGCTGCCTTATTAGTAACGTCCATCTAACTTTCTCTGCCCTGTTATTCAAATCTCTGACCCCCTGCACGCCCAACTCCGAGCGTTTCTCTCAGACATGCACATGCAGGTACGCAGCGGCGTGCGGGGAGACCGACACACTTTCCTCCTCGCTACCAGCAATTTGTTGCCTGTGACATCACATTTTGTGCGCTGAGGCCGTACTGGCACCGGGCTGCTGCTTCGTTAACTTTCCTCTTTAATGAGCGCTTTAATTGAGCCGTCTACCAGGCCACCTGTCGGCCCACAGCCTCATTACCATACTAATGGACTGGGATTGTTGCGGGTCTGACAGCCAGGGTTGTACGGCGCTAACAGGAGCTGAGGAGAGGGAGGGGACGCCGAGAAGGAGGCCAAAGAGGAGGGGGAAGAAGGGGGTGTGAAGGCCACGCTGCAGGAGAAAGACTTCCTAAAGAGAAATAAATCTGAAATGGGTTAAGGGCTTTTGAATGTATGGTGGTGGGGGAGAGGGAAGTTGCCCAAAAGTCCAAAGTTAGCACCTTCTTAATGAAAACTGATTATGATATTTCCACAAGCTTTTTTTCAGGTAATTTGAAGTTTTTATTTGACTTTTCGGTTAATTTCCAGTCTGATATTTTATCTTTTTTTTTTTTTAAAAGGAATCACTATCGGGTGCATCTCAACAAATTAGAATATAATCAAAAACTTTATTTATTTCAGAATCACATTGGAGAGGTGAGGCCTACTCACCGATTATTTATCAAACTCATTTCTTCTAGAAACCGGGACGTAGCCCTGCTCTTGTCTCACAATCGCATCAGATGCTCTCATAGGAAGGTGCAGGGACCGTAAGGAAACCCGGTGGAGGTTTCAAACCGTTGCACCGTGTTGCATATCTGTTTGTTTGCTCAAGAAAGCATTTTCCAGTAAACAAGTTTAACTAGCTGATCATTAACAGATGTGACCCCGAATGTAAAAGCCAGAGTTTTCACAGTCAGCTAGCCAAGTGATGGCAGGGTGGAGAAACATCAGGGATGACCTCAGTGAAGTAACTGCTGCTCCTCGTTAACCAGGGAAGGGTTAAGAGCTCGTTTTCAAGCAATCTGAAGTCCATCAACCCGAAGTGAGAAGGATATTACTGACAAGTAAATATTCCTGGTTTTCCAAGGATTATACATCAAAATGGAATAACTGTGTTTATCAGTCTCCTCCTATTAGTTTTTGTTGATTAAATCCTTCTACATCACGACGCTGACTTCCTGTCGGCACTCCTGCACCACAGCTGATGAAATCATGGCAGCTTCAGAGAATACATTCACAACCTCTCCCTTTAATTTTTATTTTTTATTAAAATGTTACTCACGTCAAAATAAATTCCTTTCACCTCAAAGCAGAACATCCCAATTTGATGATTTTCTACTATAGATTACAACTTGTGACAAATTTAAGGGACTTTAAGTGATGGACACAAGAGAATAATTGTAATGAGGAAGGAAAAAGATGGATGATTATTAATTATTCATTAAAAAATTAAAAACATCACATGTGTGGATTTGAATTCAGCCTATGTGTCTCAATAAGCAATAAATGAATTAATTGTACGCTAAATTAACAAACAAACTCAATAATTTCCATTTGTATGACTTATTGCTTTTCTCTTTTCTCCCTCCTACCAAAAACTGGATGATAAAAGTCTTCAGTCTGGCACTTCGGCTTCACCTAGCACTTTCTTCTGGAGGACAAATATTTTTTACAGAGACTTCATAATGCATTTTATTTGTTGTTTTATTTATTTTGGATATTTAAAATGTTTTCCAGTTCCAGTCTTAAATGTTCGTTAGAATTTAAAGTTAAGTCATTACCTTCATATTACTTGAAAATAGTCTTAAAACAATGTTAACATTTACTGCGATAACTCCTGGAACAATTTATCGTCCAGCAAAATCTGTAATCGTGACAGGGCTGTCTGCAGCTTCTGCTAACACGTTCTTTAGTCGTCATTTATGTGTTAATGACATTTTGATGTGTATTCCACACGCAAACAGGACATTAATCCACATGGTATGCAGGTAAAACGTGAAATGTTCACACATATTTGATCCTTGGGGTGTTCCATATATACGGGAGACAGTGCATGACAAAAGTTTCATAACAAAACAACAAAATACGTGAACTCGAGCAGAGGTTAACTTCCCAGTAAAAGTCCAGACCTGAATCCAATTGATGGCAAGTCTGAAACATTAATGTCCACAAATACTTTCAATAAAATTTGACTGAAGTTGCCAAGAAAATGGCAACAATTAGAGCGAGGGCTGGTTTTCAGGGAGAGCACATCACATATGCACACTAGACTTTTCAAATGTTCATTGTTTTAAAAACAAAATTGAAAAACTTGCATCCTTCCAAAAAAAAAAAAAAAAAAAAACACCCTGCCACGATTAAATTAATTGAACGTTTATGGTTCCAACGTTGCAGAACGCAAATAAAAGTTCACGGGTTACGAATATGTTTCCAAGATGCGCCATCTTCTCGCCAGTGTAAAAAAAAACACCAAAAACTGCTGAGCACAAAGAAAACCCAGAGGACAACCTTCCTTTCTGTGTGGGATGTTGCTCACTGTGTTGATGAACGCTAATGTGACAGGAGAAAGCTGGCATGAGGTGATCTCTGCACAATGGCGGAAAAGGCACCACACTGGGCCTGTTACTTTGCTCTTTTCCAGGCTCGCATGGCACAGACAACTAGCTGAGTGAAAGTCAGAAACTCAGACAGACGCCGTGTCGGGTCTTCTGCAAAGTGAAAGACTTATTCAAGTCAAAATTAGTTTTTAATGTGGCCCCTGAGTCCCCGCTGGGAAAACACCAGACGGAACCCACGGGTTTGACCGACGTTCGACGGCAAACGGTGTTGGTTTTAGAATGCGAAACCGGAAAGATAAGCTGACGCCGTCGCCGGTCTTGAGCCTGCCGGCTGGTGTCCAACATTTCGTTTGTTCCGCTGTCTAATTATCCAGCTTAATTTGTTTTGATTTAGGGATTCCAGGGGCTCTCTTCCTAGCAGCGTGACAGCATTAAGAACCACAAAAGTGCCAGAGAAGCCGAAGAAACCCAGAGAAAAAAGAAGGCCAAGCGGGGTGATTACCAGTGAAAAGGTGGCCATGGGGATGATGGACAGACTGAGAAGAGAGGTGGGGGAACGACCATGGTCGGGCCAGCAATACGCATTCAAGGATCTGGTGAATGCAGCTCCGACTCCACACAACCACATGCTAATGACGGCTACCATTTAATGTGTCAAATTCACAATTCCCCTTCGTTCTCTCCTTTTTTCCGTTCTCCTCCCCGGGGCTAATTGCCCTGTCTCCTCCTTTTTTGACAGAGAGGCTGTTGGGCTGAATTAAAGCCCATATTGTGCCGTGTGTGTCCAACCTGCAACTCCCAAAGCGGGAGCACATGCAAACACACGCACACACAAAGCGCCGAACTATCAGCTGGACCACCTTCCACATGTCTTTGGCCTTCGCGCAGAGTAACGACCATTTGGAAAATAGGCTGTTTTAAAGGTTTAAGATCATCTTAAAGCATACACATACTTTGAGTCACCAAAGTACTTTCACTGCCGCTCAGTAAAAGTACTTTGGTGACTCATCGTGTGCATGAACGTCCTATTAATTCATGCACGCGACGCATGAAACCTTTCATAAGAGTAGCAGTCTGTCGTAAATCTGGTTGGATATTTGACCACTTGTCTTGACAGGATTGATAAGAGTTCGTTTTATTTGGTTGTTTCCCAACTCTGGATATGGAATGCTCCACAGAGTTGAGGTCAAAGCTTTGGGAAATGTCTTTCCAGATATTTAGTGTTAGATGTATCCAAGAATCAGCCAAATACAGATGACCACTTTCCCATGAATAGCTGAAATCTTCAGTTACTTAAGTGACCCTCCAAAATGCCTGTAGCTGCCTGATTTAATGGTTCAAACACCAAATATACCTCAAAATGCATAAATGCGCAAACTACTGGCACTACCGCCTTGGCACCGACATCCCCAGTCTTCCTTGTTTTCCCTCTTGAGGGCGCAGCCAATCCGTGCCAAAGAAAACGAAGGCGCTCCTAAACTGGCTGCTTTGCAAATCCCAGCCAATAACATGTCAAGCAGAATCGTGGCCAAAGTTTTCCAGCTTCACAAACTGGATTTTCTATTTAGTTAAATTCAACTGTGCAATAAATATACATTCTGCAGATCTATTCTACTCATTATTTTTTTTTTGTTTTTTCTGACAAACTGCGTCTGGTGCAGCAGGTGTGTGTGGTCCTTGTGGTCCGGGTCTGTTCCCCTTCTTGAGTGGATGTGGGTGCGTGTGAAACCAGCATGGAGCTCATGCTGCCTGCATGCCTTTCTCTTTCTTCGGCATGCTCTTGACTCGACGTTGCCAGAGGGCCCTAATCCTCTGATCAGCATGCCAGGAGAGCACGGAGGGGCCTTGCCGGACCTCAGGGGCCAGGGCCCGAGGTGGCGCCCGGCTCCAGCCGCTCCGCCAGATTGTTTTCGCAGCCACTTGTTGAGGGAGCAGTGTGGTCTCAGCTCATTGAGGACTGAGGGGTGAAGAGAAGGCACACCCCTCCACCTGCAGCTACTCCCCATCCCTCCTTTCATTACTTCTTCTTCAACTAAAATTACTATTGTAGGAAGAAAATGAGCAGGGGGGAGGACATTTTTAAACAAAAATGGGGTTTCATTAGTGAATAACAGTAAAAAATAATATGCCGAAATGCAACATTTATTGCTAGATGAGAGCATGAAATAGCCTGAGTTCCAGTTTGCCTAGTTTGACGTGTCAGGTTCAAGACTCCAGACAAAGCCGGGGGTGAATAGAGTGACTTGAGAGACTAGAGGGATTGAGGAGAAATCCTTAGCATACAATCAATTAGCACTCGTCCCTCGTAGACTGCCATGGCTCTAAATCCCCACGTTTGTCCGGACAAATTGACCGGACCCCGGGTCTTGTTTGTCTAGCTCCGCTGGTTTGCTGGAGTTGGCTGGATGGTGGGGTTTGTGCCTTTCAGCACGCAGAGCTTATGGGAACAGAGCAAATACCGCGGTCTGACACGAACAAGACTCACAGGACTTTGTAATGCAAACTAGCATAAATTAGACCAAAGCTTCATCAAGTGACTTCCTGTTAGCTGGGCACTGGTTTGACTTTGATTTCCTAGAAAGTGACAGTGTTACGGGACTCCTACCAACTTTGATTCACTAAAATGTTCTCAGGTATATTTTGACTCTCTTGAGGCAATCCTACAGTAAATCATCAGTCTCCTAATGGGCAGTTCTTCAACTCTCAAGGGACCTTTAGGCCCTTTACCTGTAGTTCATCTTTAACTGTTTGATTTTCCAATATCTTGATGATTTTACCTACAGTAATCTAAAGGCTAATTTTATGAAACTTGCTATGACTTGTTTGTACTTTAATCTTAAAATGTCACAACCCTTCTACATTGTTTACCCTCAGCACCAGCCTCAGATTGAATCCCATTACAACCACATGTGCTAGATATGTTGTAATCCTTACATAAAGACTTTAGGTGTGATGACTCCCTCTATAACACAAGGGGCAGCAAAGATCCGTCACATGTTGTTTCAAAGGACACCAAACTTCCTGAAAAATGAATGGCAGTGGAAAAGCTGAACGCCTAAAAAAACAAATCACATTGCTAACACGCCATGTTTTGACATATAAAATAGGAAAAGTCTTTTAAGTCTTTCATAACCTATGGAAATGGTTAGGTCCTTACTAGGCAATTGCATTCTGCATTGGTAGAAATTAATTGTCTTTAAAAGGAACAAAAATTCCTGTCGACAGCATATGTTCTGGATATTATTTCTGTAATGGAAGGAAGAATGCATGAGATCTATGATTCTGATGCATTCTTATCTAAACATATTTTTTTTAAAAAAGTAAATTAAAACCTGCTAAACTACATTTAACTTATTCTGTATCCTTAAATTTGTACTTAAAAATAACATTTAGCAATACAAATGAGATCTAAAAGAACTCTCCTAATCATTTTAATAACTAATATTACTACTCTCCCCTTATGTATGTGCCTTCCTATCGGCGCTAATAGAAGGCTGCCATCTAGCGGACGTTTGAGGGTATTTACAGCAATTTTCCGTTGACAAATAGCAGGATCCACATTTATTAATCCTCCACACTGACTAGTGAAATCATAAGCAAACCAACTTAAGGATCTTTGGTTGATAAACCACTCCATACAGCCGTGATGGCAGTAATCTGATAAATTAAAGGACTAACCCCGAAACATTTATTTCGGCCCTGCTGCTGACTTTACACATTTAGCGACGCATTCTCTCCTTAAACCAGCAGAGGGAGCTGTTGACTCTCAGTTAGATTATGTGAATATTGAGATGGGACAGTAAAAATAATTAACATGGCCTTCAGTAATTGCTGATGCATTATCATTACTTGGAAAGAATCTTGATTACATCATTAGTTATTTCATTAGGCATTCTAATTTTACATTTATATTACATGATCTATATGATTTGTGAAATTATTATTATTTGTCTGTCCAATTTGACTTTTCAAAATTACTGTTTATGATACAACTTTACGTGTCAGGAATAAAACTTCCAGTGGTTGGTTGCGTTGTAATCCACTAGGGATAGAATCAGGAAAGAGAAACTCTGTAATGTTTGTTTGCAACAATACTGACTCCTAGTGGCTGATTGGAGACACACTAGGGTTTCTGGTCTGCTACTCCTAATTCTAATACGTGTCTGTTTGAAAATGTATCAATAATTTGGGAAAATTGAAAAGATAATTGTTGCTTTCTAGAACTAATAAAGTTTGTTAAAAAAATTTGACTTTGGTTTCCTTCTTCCTGTAGAGTTTAAGAGAAATATAGTTAAGGTTTTGGCAAAAATAAATGATTTAGAAGACTAAGAATATCGGGCCCCATATGGGGCAAAGGGGGCAGACTTATGGGTCCCATATGGGTTTGTCCATGTAGGGCCACAGCGTATGTGGGCCCTAAATGGACCCTAAATGGGCAAACCCATGCGGGCCCACCACAATGTAGGGCCCATGTGGGCTGTGGCCCTACATGGGCAAACCCATGTGGGGCCACCGTGGAACCCGCGGACAAACCCATATGGGGCCCATCTGGTCTGCCCTCCTTTTCCCCATATGGGCCCCACGTAAGCATGCTGGCAGGGTAATGGTTTGCTATCTGTGAAGTTGGGGGAATTAGATCACTAAGAGCCTTATCTATATCAGTGTGTTTTATTGCAAAATAGGTTCTGTGAAATTGTGATACTTAAGGTAAAGTTTGATCATTCATTTAATTATTTTTAAATAAATACATTTTAACTGGTGTTTTAGCAACATCTATGTCCCTCTTTGCTTTTTATACAAACCCAATACTGCAAACTATTTGTATAAGTTAGTAAATTTAACACACAGAGGACAACTCAACTTGGTTTTATCTTAATGTTATTTTTTTCTACCAGTTTATTCATACATTAACTGTACCTTTATATCATGACAGATATTGCTGTGACATTTTTGTAGTTTTTTTATGCAATGCTTATTATCGTTTGGCTGTATTTGAATTAGATAATATTTGAAAATGCCTGTTGTGTAAAAGAATTTATCTTTTTATGTTCTCTTTTACCTACGCTAACCCTAAGAACGGTTTGGTTTAATTGCGACAATCTGAAACACGTATCAAAGCAGAAGTTAAGTCTTTGTCGTGACCAAAAAAAGTTGCTGTCAGAAGTGGGATTCGAACCCACGCCTCCAATCGGAGACCAGAAGTCCCGCTTCACAGGAAGGATTTCACCTTGAGTCTGGCGCCTTAGACCGCTCGGCCATCCTGACAACTCCGCCTCCTCTATCTGCAGAGTGCAAATTACCTCTCTTATCGTCAGCATTTGTGAAACGTCTGTGTTTATATTCTGTATATAATCCGAAGTAACTATGTATTATGTGGTTCCATCCGGGGACCTCACGTAAACTTATTTAGAACTTCCTTCAGTATTTTTGCCTGTTCAGCGAAGCGGTGAGAGTGAAAGCTGCATATCGCAGCCGTCAGCGGCGAGAGGCATTAGTGAAGCGCCATAGTGTTTTTCCGTACACCTCGTATTAGATTGTCAATATTGAAATTACACACACAAAAAACGACTGAATCAACTTATTTTTTAAATTTTCTTCTTTTATTAAGCATAACATTTGTTTTCTAAAACATTTAGTTATCCAACACTTAGTTTTGATTAATATCTAATAACTCTTTCCCATGATTTGTAAAGACTTTGACAAAGTTGACTTTTTGTGCTTTCAGCTGGTTTTCAAATTATTCATCAGCTGGAACCATCAGCTGATGAATAATTTACTCAGTTCTCCCAGTATCCTACAGGGCAGGAGGAGATCCTCAGGGCTCCATATTAGAACCCATGTTTTTGCTTTGCATGTAATTGTCTTTGTGAAAATGTATCAAATGCCAAATTACATTTTTTTGCAGATCAGTTATCTGTTGTCCTTCCCTATCCTTTTCTTGTCCACCTTTGATGCTCTGTCATTTTTAGGAATCCGACTATTTTACTAAAACTTAGTAACATAACAATAAAACCACCTAGCTAATGATGATAATTGTTAAAGCACATTTGATGATTAAGTAATGATTTAATGTAAAATATTTTCACAAAAAAATAACCTTTCCAAATACGAGTCACATCACTTGAGTGTTAAATTTTAAATTAAATAGACTATTTTTCTTAATTGAGAAAAGGTTAAAAAGGTATTGTCAGAAGTGGGATTCGAACCCACGCCTCCATTCAGAGACCAGAATACCCGATTCACAGGAAGGTTTTACCCTTGAGTCTGGCGCCTTAGACCACTCGGCCATCCTGACAACTATACAAATTCCGCCGAAACTGCATGGTTAAGTACTAGAGAGCGGTGTGGCGTGATGTAAGTCGTTGAGGTCTTTTTAGTCCTTATTTTTCTGGATATATTTATAGAAACACTAAATTATTTCATTTTACAGGGAAATTCTGGAGTCATAAAACCGAAAGATCCACTAGGTGTGCTATAGAAATATATTACAAAACGTACTTCCGGTTGAGAAACACGTGACTCCTAGCCAACCCACGTTTTAGTCATTCTTACGAAACAAACAGTTAATAAATACACCCTCCTATGGATAACTCTCTTCAGTCTATTCGGCCACTTCAAGCAGCTGCTGCCTAAATGAGAACATGTCTATTTACAGGAATGCCGTCTGGTTCGTGAAAGGTCTGCAGGAGTACACAAAGTAAGTGCAGTGCGCTTTACATTAGCTAGTGAACACTAGTTTTGTCGTTTTTAAGGTTTGCGTAACATCTACCACTCGGTTCCTGTGTAATTTCAACAAACTTTAAACATTTTCCAAGTTTAAACAACGTGTTACTGTTACCGATGATTGATTCAGTGGTCATCCAGTTACTCAAGATGTTATATGGCGAAGGGGCGCGGCTGTTACAAATTCAATAATAGCATAAGGTTAAAAGTTTATTGTTTTCATAAATAGCTATGCTTATGCTCAGTCAGCAATGAGCAAAACACAGAACGGCAAAAAAGAAGAAAAACATAATTTGATTTTGTTTTACCTCTGAATATTACCTGGATGAATGTACACAGATTAAATGCAGACATATTAGGAGTTACTGTGAGGGAACTGTAGTAAATTATCGTCATAAAAAGTCTCCCTTATAAGTTGGTGGATGAAAAAACATGAAATGATGAAGGGGAAAAATTATTAGCGCCCTTTAACTTTCATTGTTGGCAGCAGTAGGAAAACTCAGCTCAAAAGACAATTTACCCAGGAAAAAAAAAATTGCCCATTCACCATTTTTTTAAATTCCACAATCTTTGTAAAGTAACTAGAATACTGAAAAAAAGTTTTTATTTTTGAAATATGATGTGTCCACTACAGTGGACATCGGAACCCCATACATTTGAAATTGAACCTTGATGGCAACCAGTTTGTCCCAAAGAAAATATCCAAAACATCAACATAAGATTGAATTTCACATTGACAAAACTGAGCACTGTTGCCTAGCAAGAAGGTTCTGGGTTCGATTCCTGGACCCGGTCTTTCTGCATGGAGTTTGCATGTTCTCCCTGTGTATGGTGGGTTTTCTCCGGGTTCCTCCCACAGTACAAAAACATGACTGTCAGGTTAATTGGCCTCTCCAAATTCTCCCTAGGTGGTGTATGCATGGTTGTTTGTCTCTGTGTTGCCCTGTAACAGACTGGCTACCTGTCCAGGGTGACCCCGCCTCTCGCTTGGAACAATAGCTGGAGATAGGGAATAGCATCCTTCCTGACCCCACTAGGGGACAAAGGTGTATAGAAAATTGATGGATGGATACAGAAAAAAACAGAAAAATAATTACAAATGTCCACTACAGAGGACAATTTTTCAACTTTTAAATACTACGATAAAGTACAGTCAAAATAATTCATAGAATGTTTTAATATGCTGCTAAGGGACTTACTTAGAATATGCCAACAAAATGTTAAACCAAAATTTGCAAAATAAAACGTTTTATGCACTTACTTTGTCTCTCCCCATAAAATGTGCTTGTACTGATGAACGTCATTTTTATGAATTAGAAAAAGGTACGTACAAAAGTCCCACCCCTTCACATGTGGTATCATTGAAAAGCCCTATGTGTCCTCTCTAGATACCAAAAGGAATTAATTCAGTAGAATGCATGGGGTGGGAGATATTCAAGGTTAGAAATATCCTCTACAGAGGACAAAAATGAACTACTGGTAGTCAGGAAGATAACACAGAAAACAATTGAGATGCTCCTGCTCCTGTGCCTCACATGACTTCTTTCTAGGTATGAACGTTGCTGACTGTGGTATTCTCTGATTATTTTTTTAACAGGAGCGGCTATGAAGCTGCAGCGAAGCATTTCTCTCCGGCCGACCTGGATGTAAACCTGAGCGACAGGTGCTTTATGGTCACAGGCGCCAACAGCGGGATAGGGAAAGCTACAGCACAGGAAATTGCCAAAAGAGGTGAGCGTTTTATCGGGTTTGTCTTCCCACCCCCCCTCTCTGTGGATGCTCCACAACGAAGTGCAAATTGATTTTAAAAAACAAAACAGTTTGGTGTGGAAATTACTACTGTAAAAATGAGACTTGAATGCAGCGACTGCTGTGCTGTACACCCAGTGTGACGTCACCTCTGTTCCCCAGGCTGGAATCAAATCATTTGAAAGTTCCTGTTTATAGTAATCAAGGGAAACAAATTGCAGCAACACACATCTCTTACTTGTATGCATAAGTTACACATTTTTTTTTTGTTAAATAAGTAAATTTTGCATAAAAGTCTTTGTTATAATCGAGGTCTTGTCCGAAGTAATCTACTGATCCTGCAGGGGGAACTGTTCACATGGTTTGTCGAAACAAGGAAAGAGCAGAGACGGCCAAAGGAGAGATTGTGGCACAGAGTAAAAATGAGGTAATTTTAGTGTTTTTTTCTCGACTGTGAACACGACATCATTAGAAAAAAAAAGGCCCAGATGCAAGCCAGTCCACACCTTTCTGTTAATTTGTAACTTCGAAATGTTTTTCCCATCAGAGCACCTCTGGACCCAGCTGTATGGGCCCATATGCATTCAGTGACCTGCTCTTTGGCTCTATAAAATCCTGTCACCCAATAGGAGAAAAGGCCGTCGCTGGCAACAGTAAAGAAGCTCGGGTGGAAATGTGTTGAGCAGAAAATGTTTTATTGATACAGAGAGAAATGTGGGAAAAATACTTAACTGTGCCCCCTATTGGGTGACAGATCTGGGAACTGATTTTACACAAAAGTTATTCCAGCTCAGTCAGTTGTAAAGTGACAAAATGCAAAAAAGAAGAAAGAAATTACTAATCAAACAATGAATTTCTGACCCTTAAAGAATGGAATTGTTGCAGAAATAAGTCACACATAATATCATTATATCTGAGGGAGGCGAAGACATAAAAAAAACAATTGCTTCCCTTGTCTTTGAAGAACGTCCACGTCCACATCGTGGACATGTCGAGCGCCAGGCAGGTGTGGGAGTTTGCGCAGAGCTTCTCTCAAAACAACAAGCTGCACGTGCTGGTAGGTGTTTGCGGATCTATGCGACCTTCTGCTCTGCGAGTCGCTCCCACCGTTTTGTCATCGCTTTCTTCTTACGGTCTTTGTCTTAGATCAATAACGCGGGCTGCATGGTCAACCAGAGGGAGCTGACGGAGGAGGGCTTGGAAAAGAACTTTGCCACAAACACGCTCGGTGAGTAAACGAAGCACTTCTTCCTTTTGAGTAAGTCCTTGAGGTCACAGAACAAAGGAAGATGTTAGAACATGTGTAAATGTTGTTACAACTGTTAAAAGCAACCTTTCCCTTTCTTTTCATCTTTACTTCCAGGTACCTACATCCTCACCACTGCACTGATTCCCGCACTGAAGAAGGTGGAAGACCCGAGAGTGGTGGGTTCAGTTCTGATAAGACAAATGTGTCATTCGCCAAACGATTGGGCCGGATCAGAAAGGGCGGCGTTTTGAAACGACGGCTGCTGTGTCTCTCCTCAGATCACCGTGTCATCGGGCGGTATGCTCACTCAGAAGCTCAATGTGGACGACCTCCAGTTTGAGAAGGGCACGTTCGACGGCACCATGGCGTACGCTCAGAATAAGGTAAGGCTCTCCGCACTGATTTCTACAGAAGTAACCCAAGGTGTACTTAAAAAGTCTGAAATTTGTGCATCCAAACTCCAGGCCTCAAAAAGTCTTTAAAACAAAAAGTTTTTAATTTGGCCTTTTTTGGTCATGAAATTTTTGTTGTGACAGGACTCTTTAGTCTTGTGTGTTTGTTTTTTCTTTTATTATTCTCACCTGACTGTTCTGTCTGGCTAAAAGTTGACAGCAAGCATTCTTTGATTCCAGGCTGTTGAGGCTACGGCTAACTAGCTGCTGATATACCCTTGCTAGGTTCCAAGCTAGCTTTTCTGCCTCTACTATGTTTACAGGCATATTTTGGTTACAATCACATTTATCGTCCAGCCAGTCATCTGGCTGGACGACTTTTGTTCCCGCCTCTACCTCACTTCTGTTGCCAACCCATACAAGACTAAGGAGCATTCTGCTCAAAAAAATATATACATTAAGCTTCATACTGCAGGTTTTTTGCTACCCTAATACAGCAGGATCCCCAAACCATCCCCTATCCATATAGTTTTTGGTCTTAAATTTTATTCCAGGTGTCATTAAAAAGGTCTTAAAACCTCTTTGATTGGACTTGCTGATACCCTGGAGCCACACTCACACGTTGGTACTTCTTACTGTGTTTCAGAGACAACAGGTGATCCTCACAGAGAGGTGGGCTTCTCAGCACAAAGAGATCCACTTCTCCTCGATGCACCCCGGCTGGGCCGACACGCCGGGTAAAGCGCCACCACTACGTCTTTATCGCCACTCAAATCCTTTAGACTGCTTCGTGTTTAGCTTGTAGAGGAATTTCACAGATGGATTCTTGTCAATCAACAAGAAAACAAACATTTTCCACAGTCTGCTTGTGACAGAGGCTTTGGTTTTGTGTTTCCTCGTGTAGCCGTGCAGTCCTCCATGCCGTCGTTTCATGCCAAGATGCAGTCCAAGCTGAGGACGGAGGCCATGGGGGCAGATACGGTGGTGTGGCTCGCCGCGTCGCCTGCCGCCGTCAAGCTGCCAAGCGGGCAGTTCTTTCAAGGTTTCCTCGTTATTTCCAAATCAGTTGTGGTCGATTCACAAGTGTGAATCCTTGCTTCTGCACATTTGATTGAAATAATCTGTAGAAGGCCGTCCAACCAGCCTTAAATTCAGGGTTTTAAAAGGACTTGAATTCATTTTATAAAATGTATGTTGGCCTTTAATATGTTTACAACAGGTCTTAAATGTTGTTGTGGCGAGACCATTTAATCTCATATACTCCATGTCGTTTATTTTTCTGTCAGGCAAACATTCGAGTTAGACGCAGACGTCTTCATTCTGTGACTTGAGGTGGCTGAGGCTACCGCTAACTTGCTAGCTAGCTTTTCTTGCGTCCATCACGAGAACATGTAAATTTAACAGACATTCGTCTTTGCCACTACTGGTGCCAACCCGTATGATGTGTACAACGCATTCTGTTTGAAAAAGCTTGGCTCTTCTACTGTATAAAATAAGAAATTTTCTTTTGATAAAAGTCTTAAATTTCATCCAAGTGGCACGAAGGAAAAACATTCTGAAAGCTAGAAGTAGACATGCATTAAAAGTCATGTTTTTAGTCTTGTAAAATATGGCAATGGGAATTTATTTTATGATTAATTATACTTTTTAGGATTAGCAAAAATTTGAGGTTGAAATAAGGATTTAAATGTGCAGCATTCCTCTTCATAACATTAGTGCAAACCGTCTCTGACGCAGCTCTGTACATTCTGGTTCTTGTAATCATCTTCCTCACGGTGACGCATTCCTGCTACTCTGTGTCTCTTCTTCAGATCGTAAGCCGGTGGCGACCCACCTCCTCCTGGCCTCGTCCCGCTCCTCTCCGCAGGAGGAGGAGAAACTCCTGACAGCGCTGGAGGAGTTTGCCCAAAAGTTCAAACCTTAATATCTGGAAAACTGGCTGCTTTTCAAAATTAAAGCACTCCGATGACACTACCTAACCGTTTACAAAAACCTAATGAGACACGTTTGGCTGAAATGACAAGAGTCAAGCTTTGAAATGCTTTATTGAGGTTTGATCTAAAAATGTTTTTGTGAGGAATTACTTGGTTTTGTTGTAGTTTTTCAAAGCTTTTTCTCTACGAGACGTGAAGGTTTAAATCAAGAGTGCTTAATATGCTGTTAAACATTAACTTAATGAAGCGAATGTGAAATAAACTCTGACTTGTGTATGCACACATAATGTTTTTAATGATTTTTGCTAAATGTTTTACTTAATTCAATAAAAGTGATTTGTTTTGTGTGTGTGTGTATATATATATAAACACACACACCCAAAAAAAACAATAAAATAACTTCATAGGGATGTTTCCTAGCATATTACTGGAAAGTTAAGTGGAAGAAAAAAGTGTGAAACAACAGAAATAACTGCAGCTTTCTATATCGGTTGCCAAATACACAACTCGGACATGACGGCTGAGGGTAAATACCTTTTGTTTTAATCAATCGTCTATACACAGTGTTACATTCACGAAAACTCTGAAATTCAACCATTCCCCCCCAGCCCTCTTTCCTGCAACAAAAAGTCAAAGAACTGGCCTTAAATAAACTTTATCAACTTTGGAATTTACAAACAACCAAAACCAAGAAGAAGTTTTAATCTAGCTCAGTTTCTCCTGTGTGGTTAAGTTTGCGAAATAGAAGATCCATTCTGTTAGCTCTGTATATTTTACACCAGTTTGCATCGTTAATAATCACACTTTGTTTAATTTAGCTTGCAGGTGTGCATTAGTTCACAGGAAGTGGTCGAGGAAATGAACTAAAAACACGAGAAATGTTAACAGACCTTGTTTTCAGATCCATAATTGATAATCTTTGGAAGAAGCTCAGAGGGATTCGAGCTGAGCGTCGAGCGGTCGTCACAAAGTCACGTAAAACATTTAGGAGAAATCTATGATTTTCTGCCTCGTGATTCCAGTGCATCAACAGTAAAGCCAACATATAAAGCTGGAAAAACAATTTAAACCGTTTTGTAGCAACGTTTTTACGCTCTGGTGCATCTCTGAAGAGCCACAGCGTCTAGCTGTGTTGATATGTGCTTCTGTACATGTTTCATACATGAAACAAACATTTAGAATAAATAACCTCGATAAAAGGGCACAGACGATGTTACACAGCACCGAGTCACCGATCGCTCATTAGGAGGCTCATCGGTGTCCGCCGTCATCGCCATAACGACTGGACCTTAAACTGGTTTTAAATCCAGAACCAAACGGGTTCCGTGGAGCTAAACCATCATTCTGGCAGCTGCACTTTAACATCGAATTTTAACATCAGGGGAAAGTGGATCAAATTTGTTGCCTTGGTTTAAGAAGTTGAGCTGGACTTATTCCTTTTTTCTTTTTTACAGAATTACTCAAGCAGAGCTAAACTATGATTAAGCACCATGCGAGAAAATAAAGGTTCCCACAATGCATCAGGCCATCTGGCAGTGATGTCATCTGGTTTGTGACACAAAGCATAATTTTACTTAATTTCACTTCCATTTAAAAAAAAAAGCCTGCTTGAGGAACGATGAGGGAATTCTATTTATTTTGTAGGGAGTGAAGACCTATCGCTACGTTAACTGAGATTACATGATGGCTCTCTGCTCAGGGCGGCATGACAGGGGGGGGGGTGCAAATGTTCAAAAACAAGAAAAAGAAAAGGTTGCGTCCTGTTAATGGGCGCCCTCTGTGTTATGAAACATGTAAGAAAATAATTCTAACGAATTATTCCAAAATTAAAGGGCTTTTCTTTTAAGGAATCTGGACTGCATTTAATCTTCACTACCTCTAAAATAATTAAACTTGAATTGAAATACGCAACACCAAACAGAGATGATTTAAAGAGCGCACAGGATTCAAAAGAACCGCCACCAATTAAAGTAAACATAATTAGCACTGTGTGTAGACTATGACCCGACTGAATGAACTGTTCAGTAGTTAAGAGTCACTGAAACTAGGATAACTGGAAGAAACTGTTCATGCAACAACCATTTTCACCAGATTATTTCACAAAATTAACTCAAAGAGGCTGGATTAAAGGGACCAGCTGGCCTAAAGCTACTTCCTTTATCACTTCCAAACCTGCATCAGCTGATATTTATGGACTCAAAGTCAATTACTGCTCAGAAGAAACCAAAACATTCGTCATCCTCAGAATTTGGTAGGGTTAAAAAAAAAACATGCTGCTGTAGTTTATTACAGCTAGTTTGAGTTATGCTTTGGTTAATGTTTCAGACATGTTGTTGGAGCTCAACTGTCTGAAATATAACATTCAAAATGTTACAGGAAATGTTGATCAATTACCTTTAGAGGGTAAAAATAATTCAATAAAAAAGCAGGTTGAAAAATCTTTTAGAGCAGACAGTAATTATGAATTTCCAGGTACCTGTTTATGACCTTCGTGAATACAATATGTACTTTTACTAGTCAAAAAAATAATAATAATGATGTAACAGGAACAAAACAAATTTAGCCTCTAGAGGGAGTCATAATAATCCAGGCCTGAATTCCTCCTGATGGTAATTTTGTTTAGATAACAAAAATAAAAATAAAAAAAATCGTATTGATGTGAAAACTGCGATTACGTCGATGATTTAGAGTCCAAAAAACGAGTCTGATGACTTTTAGCTCCTCCAATCTTCAGTGAGAAGGAAATTTATAAAAAGTACATAAGATATTAAATTTCTTACAAGGTCAAATGCCAGAAAGAATCCCAGAGTGCAAGCGCGATCACTCCAGACATCAAGCAAAGACCAACCAGTCTGTGACCTCGTGTTGAGCAAGACGTTGCACCGTCCTCAGGCTGCTCTGGGGCTGGCCGTGTCGCCGCTGTGAGAGAACGCAGCAACCCAGGCTTTGTTGCTAAATATTATCCAGGTGACACGGACGCAGCTCCCTCGCTCTCATCGAAGTGCAACTGGTCACAGATGGCCGAAATGCTGCCCCGTGTCCACGGAAACTCATGACACCACAGGAGTCATGTCCCATATCTGCAAAAAAAAAAAAAAAAAAAAACACAAGAAAAACTTCTGTTTAAATAATAGCCGCCAAAATGATCGGCCAAGTTAGAGGCTAAGAAGAAACTGAAGAATAAAATGTTTTAGTGTGTGAGAGGACTATACTATATATTTTCAACTGAATTAAAAGAAAAAGTATAGCTGGATGGATTGTGGAACAAACAACTCTATTTAAAATGAGGCACAAACGCTTCAATTTACTGTTGATTTTCTTAAAATAAAGCATACGGGTAAAAAAATAGACATAAGTAAGTAAAATTAGCGTATAGGTCCTTTATCAATTTGCAAATCAAGCCCATTACTTTTTTTTTTTTTGGTAGGGAACCAACAAGCTTCTGACATAACTCTGGCTTTGTTATTTTACATATTTACAGAAAAACTATATATTTTTTTATCTTAAAAGCAAAATGTATGCATTTTTTGTACAGTTTCGTCTTAATTACTGCTCTATGTAACTTGTTCTTTCAGAAAATGGCATGACTTTAGAGTCTATATAGTCTGCTTAATGATTAATTGATTACTAAATTAGTTGAGAATTATTTCCAACATTGATTAATGATGGTTAAGACGAATAACTCTTTCAGACCTATTTTCAAGAGCTTGAATGGATGAAGCACAAGTGTACTGAAAACGAACAATATTAAGCCAGAATAATGTCTGAATTTGCAGATGTATTTTCAAATTACATGGTCAAAAAGTCTTTCAATAAATTTAAACTGCATTGTATTATTATTTTTGCTTCAACTTTAACATTTTAAATTTTGTCTTCTTCGCTTTTGAGTAACTCATAGAAAATGGCTGGCTCAGTTTCTTGAGCATCTGTCGCCCCCTGGTGTCCGAACCCTCGAACTACAACGTCGAAAAACTCGCCATCTCCGGTACAGACCTTGACGACCTTGTCGGTGCCGGAGGTGAGCAGGTTTCCCGTGGTGGGCTCGTAGTGCATGTAAACAATGTTGTGCTTGCTGTCGTGGAAGGTGGCGGTGGGAGCTCGGCTGAAACGCACACAGAGGGAGAGAAGAGGCAGAGACGTCAGCGTGAGAGCGCCAGGGGGGACGCCGGGAGCACAAAGGGACAGTATACGGCATCGACAGAGGCTGATTGTGACTCACTCTTCGTCGGTGATGGACTCGTGGCAGCTGTCACACACTCGCACCTCAAACTCGAAGCCCATGAGGGGGATGGTGGAGCGCTTGGACGAACATTTGCCGCACACGGCCTGGCCGCACTTCCGGCAGTGGTGCTGAGGAAAACATGAGAGGCTAAGTGTTGCGAAAGCTCATATGAAGACCCTCATTTCTCATCAGTGAGGCAGAGAATAAAGTCAGTCTTTGGCTTTGGACCTTCCATAATGGTTCTTAAAAACTCTGGTTTAAAATGGTAAAAAGAAAAAAAAAATCAACTAGTGCTTTAATTAAAAAAGTAATAAATGCTGTTTTTTTCATGCAATAAATTGATTGTCCAAAACCAAATACTATTTTGAATAGCAATGATATTGTTTGATTTATATTTTCTTTGTCATTACGTTTGAAACGATGAACTTTTTTCGGATTTCATTTTTCATAAATGTCAACATCCCACAAAGAAAACATATCCGTCTTCTTTAAAAAAAAAAAAGTTTTATGCTTTCACTGTATTTTAAAATCTAGAAGCAGAAATAAAATGTGGTTCTTTAAAAATTACAACTGACCTGAAGTACAGATATTTTGCTATTTTTTTTAATGATCTTGTGACTTTTGCAGCTCTAAACAATTCCTAATTAGCTGGATTAAAAGCAAATATGGCTCTTAGGATTGTAAAAGTTACATATATAGAGTCTCTGAGTTGAATGTTTTGCAGGAAGCTTTTTGTAACAGTAGATCTACAATCACCTCTTACATGTGCAATGTGTCAGACTGATGATGAGGAGCATATATCTGCCTTAGGGAAATGAGAGCTTTGCCTGTTACAACACAAACCCCACAGATAGAAAGTCAAAGCGTTCTCCAACGCTAATCGAATGGTCGCCCGGCCAACCATCGCAGGTGCTCATAAAAGATGCAACATTTATGTAAACTGAACGCAGGAGGAGCGGAGACTGCAGGAGAAATGCAGTTTGTTTGCAAAAAACACAATTACCAAGTACTTTCTACTGCAAACATCTTAACACACTTGAAAAAAGACAAAACTAACTTACAAGTAACTTTTCAGCAAGATACAGGGGCTCGTTTTAAGTAAATAGCTCCTTAATATTGATGAAAAAGTTCTAGTTGTAAGTCTGGAACAATGGAACGACACATTTTTCCCATATTATAAGTGAAATAATTTGCAAATGGAACTTGTACTTTTGGTGTAAACATTCCTGTAAAGAAGGCTTTTGCGATATAAAAAAAATCTCTAAACATTTCAAATGTTTTGTCCAATTCAGATGGAAATCAAATCTAGCAGAAGTTCTCCAAGTCTACTGGATTCAAAGAACAACAGGCTGGACTCTGCCAAGTCATTCCAAAACTTATTGTTCCTTCTATGAATCCATTGTTTTGGAGATTTGGGTGAAACTACCAAACTTTGGATAGATATACCTAAACTTTTGACCCAGTTTGACAAGGGAAAAACAACAATAAATTGTCAAAAACTACCAATATTATGTTGTCAGTTCTTTCTGCAGCACTTGGGAAAACGTTGCCACTTTGTCCAAGAACCCTGAACACAACCAGAAAACACTCTTAAAGGAGTAAACGCAACATGAAGCCGTTTCCGAGAAGTCGGCAATAAAAGAGCCGCAGGATGTTTTCTCAGCATTAGCGTGGCAGAAGTGAAGGGCTCTAGGAATGTTTCCTCTGGAATAACGGGAGGGATACGGTCATGCACGGCTGCTCGAGCAGAAAGAGAGAGGCTATTCAAGCCCGATGATAAAAGCCGAGGGAGTTTTGGGTCAGCCAGCGTGACGTACCTGTCGCAGGCCGATCTTCTTACTGTCCCACATCTGTTTGAAGTTCCAGAAGAAAGGCTGCTCACACTTCTGACAGGAGTCGCTGTCCAGCCACTCTGGAGTCTGCACACATGCATGATACAAAAAATTCCCAATGTTGAAACAAAGAATGGGGAGAGTTAGGAAACAAAATTGGCACGCGATCAGAAATTGCTGATTTTATGCCCCGATTGGTGAACAGCCAATTCCGCCCAGCGACTTTAGCTGTTTCAGCTGTGCATTAAAAAATGTCAGAGAAAGCACAATTCTGATAAAACAACACACTCAGAGCAGCCATGAAGCCAAAACTGAGCAAAAATATATCTACATTCACATTTGATTACAAATTAAAAAATGTTTTTGTCTGAAAAATGTTTTACCCAGAACTCAAGTGGCATAGATTTAGCTTCACCTGGTTCACATTCTCTAAGAAAAATATGGTATTTAGCACAATTTGCTATCCAATTATTAACTGGATAGTCAAAGAAATAGTAAACAGATCAGCCCTACACTGCACTGATGCTAAGTGAAGCAGTAAGGAGTATTTTTTTTTAGCTGAGTGAGGATGCATCCTTTACTACAAATCATTAAGTGTTGGCTGAAGTATTCCTGCTATTGTATTTCACACAATAAAATATTTATTTTCCTTTTTTAAAAAAGACTTGAATTATTTATTTGCATCTCTTTATGTATTTCTAACACTGTATAAAAACGGATTAAGGCGTTAAATGAAAATTATGCAGAAAGCGCCAATTTTTTCATCCACCGATAGAATAATCGATCACTAAACTAATCGTTAGTTGCAGCTGTGGCCCGAAGCAAAATTCACATCGGTTTGTAGAGCTCTATCCAGATTGTGTCGCCTCTTTCACCACAACTGATATAAAAACTTTTCCTCGGTGACTCCAGTCTTCCTAAAAACCCCAAAAATAACTTCAAGCTGAAGTTATTGGGGAATTTTATTGAGCCTCAGACATTTTGCTGTTTCTGTTGTTGTGAAACCAGGCCACCGAGTCTGTTTTTCCTCTGCTGTAGGTCTTCATGCTATAAACGGACGGCTCTGCCCCGACTCCAGATCCGTGTTTATCACACAAACACGAGAGCGACACTCAGCCAAATGTGTCAAGTGATTCTCGTAAACAAGGTAATTCAGCAAAAAAACATTGAACTTTGGTTTAACCTTTGCAAAACACTGATCCGGCAGAGGCAGTGAAAATACTTTGTATTCCAGCAGCGAGTGTTTCTCTGCTGGAGAAGATGCTGTTTCAGAGCAGAGCAGAGAGGGTTTGGGCGAAACACAGAGGCAAAAATGTGGGTCTGATTAAATAAAGACAAAACTAGGTCCCAGCTAACTGTGTGGAGACAAGTGGAGCAAAACAGGAAAACAAAGAACGCTCCTCCACGGCTGCCAGCGGCTGAACTGATCTTCATTTGCTTCTCTTTAGAACGATTCGGTGCGCTGAGTCGACTTCGATGTCAGCGGTTACACGCTCACCTCTTGCCGAGTCACGTCCATGTTCCAGATGACGATGCTGCCATCTGAGCTGCAGGAGATGAGCTGGCGGGTGTGTGAGGCATAGCACAGGCCCTGGACTTTGTCACTGACAACAGTTCACACACACACACACAAAAAAACAAACCTTAAATGAGTCGACGAAAGCTAAAGTTGGGCTTCGCGTCGTCGAAACCTGCTTCAAATCTGTTATGTACAAAGGCTGAGAACAAACTCAGAGCTAATTGGTTCGTCCTGCTGAAGGTGAGCGTTTCCTACTTGTGTCCCTGCAGTTCGATGGCGGTGCCTTTCCTCCCTCCGATGTCCCACATGATGATGGAGTGGTCAGAGCTGCCGGAAAACAGCACCCGCTGAGCCGGGTCCCAACACAGCGCCGTCACGTTACCTGCCGCGCAAAGACGAGTTCATGAAATAAATCCTCCCGTTTTTGAACATACTTATGCATACATAAATACGCCTAAAACAATCTGACGAAAACTGTGGAAAAGGTGGCATTTTTTGAACTGATAGTCTTCTTGTCTAAATGTAATGACTATGAAAAAGTTATGGCAAACTATTTTGGGACTACAGTCCGAACATGTGCAGCATTTCGTAAGCCACAAAAGGATGAACCATCAGCTTTCCAAACCAAGACTGTTATTCCCATACTTCTTAAATAAATAAGCTAGCTTGTTTATTTGCTACTCAGGGTTTCTGAAGGTTTCACCAACTCAAATTTAAGACTCCAAGTATGAATGTAGCACCTGATGTGTAGCATCCAGTGGTGAACACGAACACCGTTCAGCCAACTGGCAATAAGTTTGCACTTACCCAAGATAGACGCAAAAAAGCTGACTAGCAAGTTTTGTAGGTAGTCACTAGTAATTAGCTGCTAATATTCCTTTGCTAGCTATGTAGCTAGTTAGCAAGCTGCTAATATCCCCTTGCTAGCTAGATACATAATGTATTAATACAGTGGTATTAATAGATACCATTTTACCAGATAATCCATATGAGAAGTAAGCCTCTTCAATCAGTCAGTACATAGCAAGCTAGCTATGTAGCTAGCTAGCAAGGGGATATTAGCAGCTTGCTAACTAGCTACATAGCTAGCAAGGGGATATTACCACCTATTTACTGGTAGCAAATCAGACAAACTTTCATGTGATTGGAATGTCCTGCAGGAAAAAGAAAAACTACACAGAATATACTAGATTAAATAGTCCCGCCACAACAAAGTAATTTAAGACCTGTGATTAATGAATTTAAGACCAACTTACATTTTTATGAATTAAAGAGATTTTAAGGCCTTAATTTTAAGCATATCCATATAAGACCTTTTCAGGACACACGGACATCCTGTTAAACATTATTTTAGTAAAATCATACCGGACGCAATTTTTTCATTTTTATTTATAGAGTCAGATTTCCTGTTCATAAACAGCTTTTTTTTTTGTCAGTTTAATACTCACTGGAAATGTTTAACCCACATTCTGATTAATTTAAATGCATTGGTAAGCTATGAGGCTGAACTAATTTAGCATAACCAACAACACTGACTGGTTCAAACTCTCTCCACATCGGCTGTCACCAAGGCTCATCTCCGTCACTTTTTAAGTTTGCACCATGAGGTTTTAATCAGTATCAGATAAGGTCTGTGTCACTGAGCGAATCACTGAGCCGTCCTTCCTGCAGATAAGTTTAATAAAACCCCCTCTGATCTGTGGCAGGATGTTTTCTCTCTTTTTTTTTTTCTTACTCATCAAACCTGTTTTGCATTGATTAAATAAGAAAATAATTGAATTTTCTCATAGAAATTGGCATTAATATGTACTTATACTAATAGCTTACTCCCTGCTATTAGACATTTTTACTTAGCTATTTGTTAAGCTCATTTCATTTTATAACAGCTTAAATTTTTGTAATACAAACAAAGGAACCGAGTGTGTGTGGGTGTATTGGTGTGATGTACCTGTGTGTCCTTTGAAGGTGGTAACCAGGCTGCAGCTGTCCTGCTCCAGCTTCAGGATGGTCACCTGACCAGACTGGTCCCCTACAAAGGCGTGCCTGGTCTCTACATCAAACCTGGTCGGAGGTTAAGAAACAATTCACCGAACAAACAAGAGTTGATTGTAATGAATGAGCTCTGCGTTTTACCAAAAAGTCTGCACCAAACGTGTCAGCTGCTGCATGTGATGCTTAAGTGAAAGTTGTTTTCGGAGGTTTGTCTCAGTCTGCGGGCAACGTTTACCCTCCCCAACCTGTTAGATCACCACAAGGCTCAATCATTGCCACATGGCTGCAGAAAGGAGTAAGTAAAAAAAAAAAAAAACAGGCAAATTTCCTATACAAAGTTCAACCAAAGGAAAAAAAATAGACATTTGATTTTTTGCCTTGCCAGAGATTCTGTATAGTTTTTAAATCTTTAACTCATGAATGTGTTTTGATTTGAGCCATTCCCTTGTAGCTCTGCCAGTGTTTTTAGCGTTTTCTCCCACGACTCTCTTATACTTAGCTTCTGCCTACAAACTGTCACCAGCTTCCTTGACCTAGCTGAAAAATAGCATCCCCCCACAGGATGATGCTGTCACCACCATGTTTTTTTCTGCACCACATGTTTTTAATGTTGGCTAAAAAAAAAAAAAGCTAAGTTTGGGTCTTGACAAACCAGAAACTTCCTTCAGCGTTCCCTGACAAACTGCAACCCAGATGTCTGACGACTTTCAACATCAGCTTTCTTCTAGAAACTCTTCCTTAAGGTCTACATTTGTTAAAGATCTGGGTTCTTCAACTATCTGTAGTTATTAAAACAAATAAACAAAAGCAAGTTTGCATACTGGATTACAAGACAAATGCCAGTTTGGCTCATAATTTATGTGCTTTATTTTAAAAAATTAAATTCCCAATTCTTCCGGGCTCAAGTTTCAAGCTTTTTCAGACATTTGAGTGGAAAGAAAATGATTTACCTAGTTGTGTTTTACAGTCTGTATGGTCAATATATTATGAAACTGAGGTTTCTGATCCAGCAGTGTGGTAAAGGTCACTGCTTCATTTAATCTCTCTTGACAAGTTAAATCTGCTCCAATTTAAAATCCATCACACTTAAATTTCCCAAAACTGCATAAATCTGTAAAACCTTTATCATGTAGGTCAAGAAGCCGAAGATGCAATTTGTAACCCTAAATCAAAAAACAACAAAAAAATTTTTTTTACAGTCTGTTTTTCCTTTCAAAACATATTTTTGGCTTTCACATTTTAAACTAATACAATTACAACCCAAAACATACGACTAATTTCTGAAAACGGCAGCAGCTCAAAATATTAAAAACTGTTTTCACACGAACCTCGAAAAAACAATATGTTGAGATGTTTCAACTCACAGCTAAACGATCCAAATTGAATTTAAATCATTTTAAGAACTGCTCTACTGTGTAGAAATTCAGATTTGTTTTCTTTCAGATGACACAATAAGAGATCAAATGTGGAAAGCGGGAACTTGTTTTCCTATTGATCTTTTTTCTGTACTTAAAATAGTCCAGCTGCAGAAAATGTAAAACAATAAATAAATAGACTCCAGACTTTCCCAGACATCATTGGATCCCTGTACTCTAATGTTTATTATTCCATTTCACTGCCATAATTTCTTGTAAAGAAAAAAAACAGACTATAATAAATACCTGCATCATCATATTCGTACTGTGGTTAGATTTTTATAGACGTGGATTCATGGCGTTAAAATGCAAGCTCCATCGTTGAATAGAGTCTCCTTATGCAGTTGCACGTATTTCATGGGATGATGGTGTTTCTTAGTGCCCATTAAAATCATTCAACATTTTTGCTTAATTGACCTCAGAGGCCTACATGTGATTTTTCTTTATTTATAATCCACTAACGTCCTGCATCTGCCTGGAAAACAAATTCATCCTCGGTGTAACACCATTAATGTGAGTTTAATGCCGACTGGCAGCAAACATCACACCCACTTACTTCCACCACACCAACACAGCCTCCAGAAAAAGGAAAAGGAAAAAAAATGTCTCCGCCGGTTCCACGCACTGCCAAACGCGCTGCCAGCGAGCCGAGGCAGGATATCACCGCTGCGATGACCCGGCGGCGGGTTCATTTGTATGGATCAGTGTTACTGCCGAGCACTCGCAGCCTTTCATCTGCCCATTACAGAAACCCACTCAGCCCGTTTCCTTGACAGCAGCATGACTGATTCGTATTGTTAGTCCCTTCCATTAGCACAAACCCACTGGAAGTTAATCTCAATTGCCCTGTTTATTTTTTCTTCTTCTTCTAATTGCTCCGTTCTTAAATTAGAGCAGGCTTTCACAATTATAGATGGTTACTTATTTGTTTTTTACCAAATTCGAAGCCCTTCGTGTGAACGTTCGCCCCTGCATGGCGAGGTGACCTGCAGATGACGATAACAGGAGGTGTTGGAGGATACTGCAGTCCTGAGACCCAGGCCGCGGTGCGGTACGTCCCCAGCTGCTGGCCGCTCTCCGAGCAGTGCCAGGTGAAGTTTCTGTCCTGGCCGGTGCTCAGCAGCCACTCCATCTCCAACACAAAGAGCACCACCGCCACTCGGCCCTGATGGGCTGCAGGCACAGAGAGCAGACAAAAACGATCTGGTTAAGACCCAATCGATCAGCGTTTCGGTACGGGAGCCTGCGTTTGGAGTGAATTATAATCGGGAAGGAATTGTGAACACAGAGAATAAGAGACACAAGAAACCGAGATAACACTGCGTAGCATTATAACGTTATAACATGCCATAGAAACGTGCAGTAAAGCCCGATTATTGGGGTCAAGAAATGAAAGCATCTTGATCCGATGAGAGAAGTATTCGCTCCTCTTCAAACTGTGTCTTGCTACAAATACAAGCTTCAATATTTAGTTGGACGTTACTAGTGGGGGGTCTCGATTCAGATTTTAATTGAATTCATTGGAGTTTCTGTATTTAATTAATATCAATTAATCACATTTTAAACTATATCTGTATAGCAACAAAATAACTACAATTTTAAATCCAAAAACCGTTTTTGCTGTTAAATTATTGAATGAATAGACGTGTTAGCTCAACAACAGACTTTATTGTTTGTAATCTGTTATTTAGGTTATTCATGCGTTATTAAACTTCCACGTGCATTCATGTAACTTCGTCGAAGAAAAATCCTTCTTTAAAAAGGCGAACTCTGGACGCCGACGTTGTTTGCGAACGCCTCTAGTGCGTCAGATTAACGGGCGTACCAGAAACGCGCGAATACAAAGGTTCTGGCCTGAGCGTTCTTTTTTAAAAAAAGAAGAAAAAAAAACAATATGATTAATTGCATGACAATGTTTAGCGCCTTAAAATCTATGCAATTAATTAATTAAACAAAAGTCCCAGACCTGAATTTTATGTGACAGACCAGCAGAAAGCAGAGCATAACGTCGAAGTGAAAGGAAAATCTGAAAAGTGTGACGGCCGTTTGTTTTTTACCGGCCTCTGAGGTTTGTTAGTGAACATTAGTGAACAAACAGCATCATGAAGACCAAGAAAACCAGCAGACGGGTCAGGGAGGCTGGTAGATGATGGATGGAGCTAATAAAATATGTCAGAAGCTGCAAAAGTCTCGAGTCTGGGTCGCAGGGTCACCTTCCAGATTTACACATAACCCTAAACATAAAGCTGGAGCTACAGTGGAATGGTTTAGATCAAGACGTTGGAACGGCATCGTCAATGTTCACAAGCACTCTCCATTTAATCTGACTGAGTCTGAGATATTTTACGAAGAGGAGTGGACAAATAACTCATTCATTCATTTATACATTGATGTATGTGACAAAATGTGGAAAAGTTAAAGGGAGTGTGTATATTTCTTGCAATGTACTGTAGGAATACAGGAATGATGTTCAGGTCTTCTAAGATTAAACATATTAATTTCTGTTTTTACAAACTCCCGGTTTGCCTCAAAATATGAGAAATAACCGACAAATAAACAGCGTCGCGTCTCACCCTGATATGTGAGCCCCGGGGTCATTTTGTTGTAGTCCTCTGACAGAATAAACTCCTGAAAGACAGAAAAACAGAGAGGATTGTTTGCACCCAACGAGGTCAATGATAAAAATGACCAGGAGTCACAGAACACGAGGTGAAAAGTAAACACCGTTTCATCAAAACACGACTGTGAAGGACTGGAGAACCTGCAGGCCAGTGCAGAAAGAAACAAGTTGTTCTGCACGACAGCTTCCTCTGAGGCAACGACTATATTTAAAACCCTTGTTGGAGCTTTTCAGATTTCAGGTTCTGAGATTAAAATCTGCAAAGTGCTGTTGTGGCCTCGTCCGATTTTTCCCGTGGAGTTTTCTCGTTCCAAATTAAAATACCAAAAATCAAACCCCATGACGATGCTTTGCATCAAGTTTATTTTGTCAAAAAGACCACAATCTTTGGTGCTCCAGTTTGAGTCATTTCATATGTCAACATACAAAACAACGCAATGCAACCGCAATCTAGTACATATTGTAAAATAAAAATATGGTGGGAAGTACTGGGAAAAATTAGGTCTTACTTGAAAGATACTTTAAAACTTTGATCCACACTAGAGATTTAGGATAAATTGAAGATCAGACTGACCTTTAAAATAATGCACACAATATTACACAAAAGCTAAGTAAGGAATGGTTTAAGGAAGTAACATAAATGGTACTTTCTGCTAAGGAGCAGATAAAGCCCCCTTCACACAGGATTAAGACCGCTCCACGGTCTCCAGAATCTCCAAAGACCTGGATATGGTCAAACCTGGACAACCTGCCATCGCTGTGGATGCCAGCGAGACCCAATCAAGCTTTCAGAGACCAAATAGTTTTATCCCAGCTGTTTTTTCTGAATTTCTAACCCAAAACTGTCACTGTGGGCTGAATATTGTCTTAGTATCTGCTGGATTTTCCTATTTTAATTGGGAGATTTCTGCACCTCTACCATCAGTTTCAGCTTAAAGAAGGACTTTCTCCTTCTTCCTTCTCCTTTCCTATGGAGATAGAAGGACCATCTCCACAGAACAGTCAGAATGTGTTGAGCACACATTTATTTTTCACTGTTCATTGCGAGCTGCTCAAACTCACGGCTAATGTATGTAAACCTATACATGTATTACACATTGATGTACAACTGTATTTTAGACATTAACTTATGAGATGATGCTTACGCTTCTTTTTTTTTAATTCTCCTAATCCTTAAATATGACTCCAGAACTTCGTTTTTACATCACAACTAGCACATTTTGCATTTGAACTGCAGCCTGAAAAGCTCATAGCCTCCCCGTGTCAACTTGTGTACGTGCAATTTGGAGGTGTGCGCCCCACTCCACAGCTGGCAGACCTGTTTCAACAGATACCAACCACAATCTACAGTAGTGGGTCGCGATGCCCAGAGCAGCTGTGCAGCAATTTGCATGGATTTTTTTATTTTCTTGCAGGAAGCACATTGTGGATGAGTTGCTGGCAGATATATGACCCAGATATGCCATCCCCACATTAATGAACCCCGACAATCTCATCAAAGATTTCTGCGCACACCGTCGGGGATTTGTTGCACTCCATCTTTCATAAAGGGGAGAAAACTGGGTTCCTAATTGCCAGAAGATCTACCTGAGACAATCTTTATTGCGACAGTGCAGTGCTGCGGCTCATTCATGTACAACTTTATTTCTTCCTCTCTTTAACAATTTTTTTCCGCTTAAACTGATATTGTATACTTGAGATGTTTTTAGTGCCTGAACAAAATGGAAAGCAGCTGACTGAGTGATCACCTGAGGAAGGAAAGAGTCTCAAAGATTTTACTTACACAGATACTTCCTGTATCCATACCTACAGACAGCCTCCTGGTTTCTGGGTTAAAGGACATACAGGAACATGAGGCTGCAAGAAAAATGAAAGAAGAAAGTCTGTTTTAAGCCAAAATTATGTAAAATAACTTAAAACATTATGAGAGGGAAGTTCTAGTTAGTAGCAGAGTCTGAAGTCCTAGCACTCTGACTATAAAACAGATGCAAAGATCAACTTTCCTTTAGCTTCGAGCTGCGTTCAACAGGCTTACTCATCGGTCTTGAGTTCCACTATTAAGTGTGGGTCATGTGACTATAAGTAAGCAAAGTTTGCCTAACAAATGCAGAAGCACGAGACAGAACCAGAGAGAAAAAAAAAGGTGACAAATGTCAAATAAAAATTCAGAAACAGTTCAGATAAAAACCAGGAGAAGAAAAAAAAAAAAGAGTTAATTGTTACCAAAATAAACAGTAAAAAATAACAGGTCATCTCCAATTCTGTTCAAAACTCTACGGCTTTACTGGCAGCATAAACCGAGCGTGACCCAGATCTTCTGCGGCAGAGTGCTGTGGAAATCACACCAATGGTTTTACGCGTCTTGTGAGGCTCTGAAGCTACCACAAAAGTTAAGGTTAAGGTTAACTTAGCATCTGAAGCAGCCACAAAAAAAAAAAAAAAGAAAAAAACGCTTCAGCATCAGGAGACGAAAACGATCTGAACTTAAAAACAACAGCTCTGTTTTATAAAGTTCATTTTTATTTTGCGTCAGGAATTCGGACACAAACTTACTCACTTTTCCCCCAAAGTTTACATTTATTTTTATATATACGTGTTGAGTCTTATAAACTGTAATTAGTTCAATAATGTTACATAGATTGACTAATAGGTTACTGAAGCCTGCTATTGATCACATACTACAGTCTGTGAAGTTTATGCTTATTGCTAAGACATTTTGGGTTTTAGTAGTTTGTGTTTGACATGTTGCAGAATAAGTAGCTGGTAAAAGTTAAAAAAAATAATAAAAGTAAAAGAAGCATTAAAAAGTGTTCATACATACAGCCTCGAATTCAGTGTATTTTGCATTAATTTCACGTGGCAGATTGTACATGTGAGATATGTGAATAAAAGTAGAAATAAATCTGCGAATGTTCACATTTTGTTTAGTAAAAAACATAAACTTTAATGCATTTCAGTGAGGCCTTACATGTAAATAGTGCATGTTTTTAAATTTAAAGGATAACAATAAGTTATTTGCATTTAGCTTCTTCATCTTTTATATTTTTGCTGTGTTCTTCTATTGCTTCCTTTCAAGTTTTCTTTGCTTTTTTTTGAGCTGCATGCAGCCAGACATTAAATTCCTCTATTTACTGACAGGGAGACTTCTAGAAGTATTCATGTTGAATTTTATTTAGAGGTATAGAAAAATAAAATGCCCAGCCGCCTTTTGTTTTTTTAATAAAAGTAATTTTAAAAAACCAGAGTTGATTTTCTTTCCACTTCTCCATTATGAATTGGTTTGTGTTGCTCCATTGCATGAACTTAACCGAGAAAAAATAATTTGACATTTGGGGTTGTAACATGAAGATGATGAAAGGGAAGAAAAGGTCAAGAGGCACAGGAGAATAATTGGCTGAAAACCGTTCTTCTTTAAGGTTTACAAAAAAGAAAAAGACCTAACGTATCTCATATAATAAATAAATCACCTCATTAACAGGAATCATTTAATTGTAATAAAGTTTGGGTTAATTCATATTTTAAGTCCGCTTTAGCAATGCAAACGTCCGCGGCTGGCGTGTGAAACATGGATTCCTGTGTCAGCAAACCAAAATGCTTCACATTGTCAGAGGCAGATCTTGCTGATTGCTACATGGGATTTCCTTCAGCCGTCCAGCTGGAGGAAAACAAGGCAAACTGTCAAAAATGTGTGGCGTTGCCACACAAAGAGAAAGAACAATAAAAACTCCTGCAGGAACTCTGATTTCTGTTAGGACGTGAAATCTGCAGACTTTAAAAAAACAGAAAAAAGAGATTCCTTGTGACCATAAGTAGCAACTTGGCTCAGTGTTATTTCTATTATTTTTACTGCACCAATCAGATTGCGAAAACAGGGATAAGAAGAAGCAGTGCAGACATGAAATACAGACGGGAAACTTACAGGGCATGGTGTGGTAAACACTTGGCCAGTACTGACCGCTGTCCCTCTTCAGCCAAACTCGGATTGTTCTGTGGGGACAGAAGCGTCTCATTAAGTCTAAGGTGAGGTAAATTATTGATAGACGCTAATCCATCTACCAGGCCGGGGCCAAAAAGTTCAACCCGAATACACCCGGCCAGCTCCACAGGAAATAAACTTCAGTTTCACATCTCCTTCGTTCCTGAGAAAAGGGGAAAAACACAACTGACCCTAAAGACTCTAAAGATCTCACTCTGATAAAAAAAAAAAGAAAAGATGTTAAACTAGGGTAAAATCATTTGCATCCATGCATCTGCCAGAACAAAACATTTTTATACCAAATCTAAATAAATGAACGCACCATATTTCACGGATAAGTCCACAGGCTTGAATAAAAAGCTACTGAACTTCCTTCGGTCTCACCCAAAAGCCTTCATCGGTTCTCTGTCGAATCCTTCCAGCTGAGAGTTTAAGTTTTTAATAGAGCAAAGAACGACGAACCTCCAGTTGTCTTCTGCTAATGACGACGGAAGAATGAAATTCCTCAAATCAAAGGCTGAACTGATCGTCCCGTAAAGGAATTGATCCTGTGTTTGTGAAGAGCTCCACTTTAAACCTCAGCTTTGAAGAAAAAATAAAAAATAAAAAAAAAAAAAATATATATATATATATATATATATATATATATATATATATATATATATATATATATATATATATATATATATATATATAAAATTCCCTATATTTGGGAGTTGTTGGAATCTGTTTTATAGGTGAATTTCTAAAAATGTTTTATCCTTTGAAAATAGCAAAAAAAAATGGATGCTTGTTTTTTCCTGAAGGAGTGAGACAATGTTTTTTTTCTCTCATGCACAGACGTATTTTTGCTCATTTAAAACTGCAGAAATCCATGACTCATTAACGTAAAAGGAATGTTCAGGAGGATCGTGCGAGACAGAGCAGGTTCTGTTAATTGACCAAATCCTCCCTCTCTTTAGAAATGACTTGGTTCCTTTGCTGAAATACGCCTCCTCTAACCCTGCCCTTATCGCGCCACCTCATTGTTTTAACTACATGGTGTTATGTTACAGAAAGACACAAAAGCCGGCTCAGAATATTGTTCTTTAGAGGCCAGATTTGGAAAAACTGGAGAAATCAACTGAATATTTAGATAATTAAGCTGATCAAATTCCACCTTTTTCAGTCAACTGTGATTTATTTTAGGAATTCAGTGACTTTTTTTTTTTTAAGTTATGGTGTCCATATAATGACCAATAATCATTGTTGGAATGGAACTGAAATCTAAAATGAACCAAAATAAAATATCAAATCAAACTCAGACATTAGCCAAAGATTTTAATATGTTAATCTGGCATTTGTGTTGTTCCTTTTTTTTAAATGCCACACAACACGTTTACATGCAACCAAAGCTCACTCTATCACATATAGCCACTTGGGTTTATATGATCTTTTTATTGGAGTTGGCCAGTTATTGGGTTTCACTGCTACACCTCATTTAATTCCCATGTAAAGTTAAGGTAGCATATTTTACACTTTGAATATGTAACCTTAAGAATCTGGGACTGATAAACTGTGCTGCTGTTTCTTTGACGCAGCTGGGAAATGTGAAAAAGAGGTGTGAAAAATCCCTAAAATAAATCCATCATTAATTCAAGATGATAAATTTAGAAAATGCCCATTTTTAAATGAGTAGTCAGACACAGGGGGAAAAAATAATAATAATAGTAACAAAATCCTTGGTTTAGCACTTATTGGTAGCATTAACCTTAGCATTTGCATTAAGGTAAATGTAATCCCAAGGAAAAAAAGCAAACAAATTCAGATACCTACATCTGGAACAGAAGAATAAAGAGTTAAACCTAAATAACAGAAATTAAAAACACAGTTAAAGTTGCTAAATTTTTAGATGCAATGTTCCAGTTATTGATCTTAATCAGCCAAAAGGGTAAAAAAAATAAAAAATAAAAAATACACACATAAACAAAAAGTGTTTATGTTTTGAGATTTTAGCAACTTCTAATTTGTTGACTTTCTGTTTCAAAGAAAACAGAAAGTTTTCTTTCTGTTTGCACCAAACAGAAAGAAAGAATATGCACCAAATAACATATTTGGTGCATATTATGGTGCACCAAATATAAATATGGTGCACCATATTTATATTTTGCACCATATAAATATGGTGCAAAATGTAGCCGTTGTCTTTAAGATGCCGGCAACCACGGTGGACGAGAATGAAAGCTTAGCTTAATAATAATGGTGCAAACGGTGACTTCTTCTTGTCATCAGCTCTCCATAGCAACCATTAGATGCCATGAGGCATGGCAAGAAGAAGCCCTTTCTGATCTACCATCATAAGCATAAACATATGGAGCGTTTTTAAAACTCCCTACAGGATTTTACCTGGGACAGGTTGGTTTGGTGTGAAATTAAAAGATAAAAATGGGGAAAAGCCTTCCTTCTCTTCCAAAAAAAAAAAAAAAAAGCCTGGGCAGCTATAGAGAACATGCACCACAAAAAGAGTTTGTGGTGCAAATCAGCATAAAATAGTTCAGCAAACACCTTCTTCCTTCTTCCAGGATCATCTCTAGTTCCACCAAATCCTACATGAAACCCGGGAGTGAGCTGAAGAGACTATAACAGATGAACCAGAATGATCTATTATTATATAGACAGTGTAAAAAGGAATGGTCAAAGATCCCTCTCTTTGTATGCTCAAACCTTGTGAACTGTTGCAGAAGCAAAGTGCTGAGCTACTGGCAAAAGGGTGCTGTACAAAGTCGTGACAGTAGGGGTGCTAATAATATTTCAATGAAGATTTTTACACTGTTGTTTTATTATTATTATTATTATTATTATTATTATTATTATTATTATTATTATTATTATTATTATTCTCTCACTGAATAAATGTATTGAAATTAAATATTAGTGTGATATTATCCTACTGTAATAAAATAACGATTTTAAGGGGATTCCGCACATCTTGCGTTACTGTTTTGAAGCCATATTAACATGTGATGACAAACAGCTTTATGCTTAACAGAAAAAAGTCAATATTAAGGTAAAATAACCTCGGATGTATATTAAAGGTTATTAGGTAAACACCCTGTGGCGCAGAGACCTACCGGTCCTCAGAAACGCTGATCACCCCGTCTTCTTTAGGGATGATCGCCGCCGCGGTCACAACCTCCTGGAAAGCCTCGATTTTACTCAGCAGGCACGGCTTCCTAGCCTGCGGACGAGGCTGGATTTCGGCCGCCATGGTGGAGCAGTGTGGTGCACGGACCTCCGCCTCCCCACCCCCGTCTCAGGGAAACATAACCCGCCGCAGTCCCAAGCCAGAGCCTCGGTGGAGAAGCTGCTACATGTAGCTGTCAAGGAGAACCGACACGGTGTTGTGACTTCTGTGAGAGGTACAACCAGGTCAGCTGACAAACATATCACCGCCCACAGCCTCCCGCTCCCACACACACACCTCATTTCCGGTCAACAAAATAAAACTTCCGCTCTTAGCCGCTGGTCAAAATTTCAAAGTAAAAGCTTTGTTTTGAAGGCTCTTAGGCCATCAAGGTTCCTAAATTGTCGTACGAATTATTTCCAAGGTAAATGGACATTCATGCTTCTGGTGACGAGAAAAACAGTGAACAAGGAGGCGCGAGCGCTCGCAGGTATGCTGTATTTCACAGCATACCTGCGAAATACAGCAGGTATTATATTTCTGAAATTGTATTTTCAGAAATACAATTTCAATCTTGTATTTCTGAAAATTATTAAAAATATGGATTAATCAATTGCTAAAATGTACAGTCCACTTCCCTTTGTATGAATATGAGCAATGATTCAATTTAAACAAATTTAATTTATAAACCACTTATATTACAGAAATGTAATTAACCTAAAGTGCCTACCAAAATAAGACTAAAAAATCATCACAATAGAAATAACAAAACATAATTCATAAAAAGTGACGGTACTTGCAAAAAACACAACAGTAAATTATATATTATCACTATGACTTTGCATCATGAAACAACCATCAAACTGGTGTCATTATTATTATTATTATTATTATTATTATTATTATTATTATTATTATTATTATTATTATTATTATTATTATTATTATTATTATTATTATCCAAATAATTCTATATCACAACTTTCACTGGTTGATCTGCAGATTTTTTTTTACTGAAGGTTCCAGCAGGGGGCAGAGCTTATTGTCACGGTAAAGGTTTACTTTCAGACCTGATGTCATGCATCCAGGTTACTTGCCTGAAACATGAGTGACATGAAGCAACACTTATTCAAGTGTTTTGTTGTTGTTGTTGTTGTTGTTGTTGTTGTTGTTGTTGTTTTTTCCTTTTTCCGCAATCAGCTTTGTCGAACGTTTTACACAAACATACATAAAAGTAGTAAAACGTCCAAAAGTTTAAATGTATGTATTTGTATAATTTCTAAAACCTTTCAAAACTCATTTCTACCGTGTATCTAGTAGTATTATTTGCTCCCTTGTTCTCAACACTTAGAAGAAAATGAAAGAAGTCACAACGTCCCAACCATATTTTTAGTGAAGTGAAACTATTTTGCATTTTAGGAGGTTGTGTGTGAAAACTCTAACTCGGCTAATAGGACCAAATACTGTTCTTTTGTTAAGTTGTTTATAACAAAGCATGCTAACTAGCCTAGAGTAACATCAGATGTGCCAAAACATTTGTTTTCCTTTGACATATTTTACTGTGTTCCAACCCCAAAACATTATTAGCTTGACATAAATATTGAGGGTAACACAAATAGCTTAAAACACAGACCGCACCTGTCTGTGTTTTAAAATGCTTTAGGTGAAGTTGTAAATCACTAGTCCACTCTGTATAAGCAACTACAATACATTCAAATGGAAGAAGAAATAAAACCATTAAGCAGCAACACTAATATGTTTGGTTATTTTGGGACTTCACAAACTCATCCGAGTACATAACTTAAGTAATTAAGAAAAATAATCAACTCTCAAATACTGTCAAGTATTTAAAAAAAATAAACGTGATACCCACATTAGCTAATAATCAACTAAGTGTTGTCATTAACCCATCAATGTTACATAATACGAAAACAGAAATAGTTCTCGCAAGTGGTCTGAAAAAAAGTGACGAAGTGCAAATATTTCCGTTCATAATCTGACGGGAAGTTCAAAATAAAAGCCCAACCTTGGAACCAATGGCAAGAAATGATTTCTGGAGTTTGTTTTTAGGCAGTCTTAACCTACAAAATATTACTATGAGATTATTATTATTATTTTAAACAAAGAAGTAACTCTTAAGTCAACGGGTTCTTGGACAAGATAGTCAACTCGAAAAATATTTAATTTTTTCAAGTAACGGTTCCTTTAATGAAGTAGTGTCAAAAACTGAATATATACATCTATATTTATATTGTTTTCTTTAATTAACTTAGTATATTATTATGTTGTGTGACTTCACGTCCCTACAGAAATAACTTTAATGTGAAAAACTTGTCAGTGACACACCGGAAAGAGTGTATTCTGAGCGTTACAGCAAACAAGAGGAAACTGTCCGTCCTTCTATTTACGATCGCTGAGCCGCCGGATGGTTTCGGTTTTGCGGAAGTGATTATTTTTCCACCATGCTATATTGTGTACATTGTTTCGCACACGTCCTATTGGTGTCACGTAGCTTTGAAAGTGGTTCATAAACAGAATGAAGTGTGACACTGCAGTGATTAACTGGAGCAATTTGGGTTAATTTGTCGGGACATTGTGCAACATGTGACATGAATGTCTACACACAGTCGTTTATTTCTAAAAAAAAAAGAAAAAAGAAGAAGAAGAAAGCTAACACATTGGGGTCTATTATTTAGCTAGCTGAATAAAGAGGAAATACATCTCAGAGCTGGAGGGTATGAGTGCGTGTGTGTGCATGTCAATCCCTTTTCCCTGAGACTGTTAAGATGAGCGTGTTATCAATCAGATCGTCTTTATTTGGTTAACACATGGGAGCAAAGTGCTAAAGGAGTTGTTTTCCTGTGCGGTGAACACAAACCTACGCCAACATGTAAACGCTATGGTTATTTAATAATGTTCTCTTTGTCATCAGTTGTCTCTCGTTTAGTCTTCAAGTGTTGTCTTTCGCATTGGCCCACGCCCGAACATAAGATGAAGTAAATGTTGATTATATAATCTGCTCTTGGGGTAAACACGGGTCACTGCTGGCTGATATTACGTCAAATAACTGCAGCGACGCTCTGAATAAAGGATTACAATGCCGTGAATGTGGTGGTCTTGAACATTAAAAGGTAATACAGAATGTTTTCCTTGCATTCCTGCCTATCGAGCATTTAAGCATGCGCATAAGAAGCCAAGCTTTAGCCTTATTTGGATATGATAATGAGCGGCTGCCGACAGCCAATGAGAAGCGAATGTAGCTCCACGTGACTGTGAAAGAGCGCTCACGAGGCGGGGCCAGGCACGGACCTTCAGTTAAAACCAGTGGAGGAGGTACAGCGCATTCAGTGTAGGGAGAAGCAGGGACTCACTCAGAGGGAAAGTTTGTTACTATGAAACTTAGGAATATTTACAAAATATATACAAAATTATCAAAATCCCTCGTGCATCAATAACTTGCCCCAAGGGTGCCAGGTTTTAGGCTTAGTTTTCCCGGAATGGGCTTCTATACTCACTATTCTTACACTTTTTTGAAAGAATGTGTGAGACAGACAGTTAGCCAGCCAGCTAGCTAGCTAGCTAGCTGAGAGGTGAGACAGGCGGCAGGAGAACAAAAGATTTTTTTTGCGTTTTGGCCGGTTGTACTGACACCAAGTCCATGCAGAACGCGTCATTACCATCACAATGCCCGTTTTACTTTTTCTGATAGACACGTCCGCTTCAATGAACCAGCGCACCCATCTGGGCACTACCTATCTGGACATAGCAAAAGGCGCTGTTGAGACTTTTATGAAGGTACTGTAACAACGGGACACATTGATATATCGGGAGATCCCGAGCGAGGGGGGAAATCGCAGTTCAGATCGTCATTGTACTGTTGCAAAGCTCGCCTGTCAAAGCTGATCTCTCGTTAACCGTACATAATTCTTATACTGTTTCCACAGCTCAGAGGGAGAGATCCGGCGAGCCGAGGGGACCGGTATATGTTGGTAAATTTTGAGGACGCTCCGTTCGGGATAAAGGTAGAAATTTGCTTTCGGGTCATGTCCAGCTTTACATCTGTCCTCCCCACCGCTTCACCACGTTGTGATCACTGTGTCAGTCGTGTAGAGAAAATCTTCAGGAGGAGCTTTCATACCCCTTTTAAAACATGGCCGACATTTTGTTTCAGTGTGAGCAGCAAGGAACTCTGGGTGTTATTTATACAGCGAGGTAATATCTGAGGGGGGAGTGAGGAGGAAGAGGAGGGAGTGATAGACTCGTAGCCTACTTGTTTAGAGAAAATTGCCACTCTTTGTCACTGGAGACTGTGCGACTTTATTTGATTCCAAGCCGGTTGCACAACTCTTGTGGAAAAATGGATCAAACTGTAGGGCTGTCAAAGTATTGTTGGCATGCATTTCTTAACAGATTTTTTTCTTTCTTTCTTTTTTTTTTTTAATAAATGTTTTTGGAACAGTTTCACAGAAATGCACAATGAATTTCCAATACAGTCCAGTCAAAAAAGACAATTAGGTTTAATGACAATTTATCTTGAACATAATGCATTTTAGACTGATTCATTTTATGTCAATTTGTAACCCATCTAAAGGGACCACCCGTTTCCCTGTGGATAGTTGACTTTTCTGCAATCCCTCCTCCTGAGCAGGCATGTGGTGACAGTGGAATGGAACAGCTTCTTTTTTAACCAGAAGGAAAACCTCTGTACTCGGTGTGAATCGCTATCTGCTGCGATCAACGGGAAGGCTCAAGAAGACTGAAAGCAACCACAGGAAAAAAAGCAAAAGTACATCAGTTTAACAGCAGAAGTGGCTTTTAGTGGTTCTGCCTGGGAAAGAAAAAAATACCGAAACATATTTACAGGATAAAAACAGCATTAAGACAGTTATTTATGCAGTTTAATCTCTAAAACATTGTTTTATATTCAAGGGGCCTGTTTCTAAAATGATGAGTAAATACAATGTATCTTACGAATTAAGTGAGACTATCAAATAAAAGCGGGAAAACATTAGCAATAAAATATGAAGTGCCTAAAAACTCCTGCAGCTGGGTTAAACTGTGCAACTTTAGGAGCTGTTGTGTTTATTTCTAAGTGGAAGTGATATTTATTCCAACACCAAATGGAATAAATCTGTCAGCATAAGCCTTACTTGCTCACTAAATGTAATGGTAGAGAACTAGTTATTGATTTGTAAATGAAAATATGCCAATGCAATTGTGTGAGTGTGTGTGCGTGCATGCGTGTGTGTGTGTGTGTGTGTGTGGACATCGGAGCCCATTTAATTAGAGAGTATAAAGTTCAGCTGTGAGTAAGAAGTTGATAATAATAAATACATGCAAACAGCATTTATAAAGTAATAGTATAGTCAGTAAGAGGGTGGCTTCAGCAATGTTTTTTTTTTTTAGCTTGAATTTAAATTGTTTCTATAAAAAAAAATCTAATTTTTAAGAGGGGTGAACAAGTTACTTTTTTGCAATTAGTACTAAATTGAGATGGAAAATGTGACTCGGTAAATCTTAAATCCAACATTAGGGCAACTGTTTGCACAATTTCTTTTCATCAGCATAGAGATGGAGAGACGCATCATTAACTTTTTTGGAAATTACAGAAGGACAAAAAAAAAAACTGGCCTAACACAATGCTTTGGGGCACGCCTTTTTGTGACATTCATGTTACAGGAGTGAAGACCGCCGAGTTAAACACACTATTTATAACCTGAAAGAGAATTTAATTTGGATGGCTTCGTCTGAAAGTTTAACAACAACCTTTTTGTTTGTTTGTGTGTTTGTTTGTTTATTTCCAAAGGCCGGATGGAAAGAGAGCCATGCCACTTTCATGACAGAGCTGAGGAACCTCCAAGCAACCGGACTCACAACATTTGGCCAGTCCTTGAGGACAGCTTTTGATTTACTAAATCTCAATAGATTAGTCACTGGGATAGACAACTATGGCCAGGTACGTAGCCTCTGGAGACGAAGAGAGGAAACAAAAGTTCATGTGCAAAAAGCCCACTCATCAGCTCCCCCCTCCCCCCCCCCCTTCAGTCCACATCCTCACCCCAATAGTGCAAGCATCAACAACACGCACACCCTTCTGCCCACACTCACAGTCGAATAACACAACAGCAGCTTAGTTGCAGAGAAAGGGAAGTGACATCTGTTTCTTTCACCGTTAATAAGGTGTTATATTTTCATTTGGAGCCCCCTAATCACTTGTTGGAGTTGTTCTTTTTGGCGAGGCCCAACAAGCATCTTCAAATAGTTTAAAATAAGAATTAGAGCACAAGTTTGAACTTGTGTTTGATTAAAAAATTTAAAAAAAACTTTGAGATCTTGTCCTTTTGGAAGAGGCAGTTGAGTTCAGGTTTCAACCGTCTGACCTTGAAAAAGTCGACTTAGACGATCAAGAACAAACCAGAAATGACCAACTCCGTCATAAACTGGAAACTGCTTAAACACCAGCGGCGCGGTCCACAGTGAATCAAGTTTGGCTGAAATTTTCACACGTGAACGTCTCCTGGAACGCGCTTTATTACGCTCGCAGGAGGATAAGGTGAAGCTGTTTGGTCACAGTGATGGGAAGTGTGTTTGAAGGAGTCAAGGTGATGTTTTGAAACTTGAGAACGCAGTGCCACTTTTCAGGCGTGGCGGCGATGGGCTGCCTTTTCTGCTCTCAGCGGCTCCGTCCTCAGTGGGGTGAGGGAAAAAATATGGGCAACATATTTGCAGCTAAATAAGTTGAGCTATATTCATATTTTTGTATGATTCTAAACCTCGCATGGGAAAGAGACACGCTGCCTTTCTGGCTGATAAATTTGATTTTTTTTTTTTTTTTGACTTTCAAGTCGATGAACTTTCTAAGCTGCTTATCCAGATTTTTAAGCAAGTTTTTTCTAAGGATTTAGGCTCTAATCTATTTGTAAAAACATTCGTTCTATTGCTTTAATGTATATTTTTCAGGCTATGTATACAGCACCAAATTCTTATTCACTTATGTATATTTTGATTCGTCCCAATTAGCTTAAAATCAGTGCAGTTCATGCTCATATAATTCAGTCATGAAGTCAGATTTAGGACGATGCTAATCCGTAAAAGATTACTCATTTCGAGCAAGCATGTGGTGACAGTAGTAAGAAACAACTCATTTGTAGACAGGAAGAAGCCTCCAGACATTTAGTCTGAAGTGTTTTCTTTTTTTCACATTAATCCATAAAATAGTCTTAAAACAAATCCCAAAGTATTCATCCACAAAGGAGGATGAATACTTTGCTCCACAATTCAAGCAGTAATAACAGCGGGGCTTGCTAGTAGAAATGACAGATGTTGTCTCTAAGAAGAGCGGACTCGACTCCCTGCTTCGAGCCCAAATCCTCATCAAGCCAACAGAATCTGGAAGTCATTCAGCTTCAACCGGTGGTGCCAGCTGACATCATCTGTCTAAGATGAGCTGCAGTTCCTCAAAGTAAAGCACTGGGAAGACGGGGGGCAAAAATGGAAAGCGAGGCATTTTTACAGTTTCAGCTTTAGCCCACTGCCTTCCTGTCAGATCGCCTTAAACGCGCGTCCAAGTCTTCTTTCATCGCAACACTTGCCTTGCGGCGCTTCATAGAGATCAGAGAGGCTCTACTTTGACGGCATCATTAGAGAGAACAGCAGCGAAGCAGGTCACAGGATATGCAACACCTCACCATGTGATATTTCTACAGTCAAACGGCCGGCTTTAAAACTTGAACTTCACTTTTCGAGTCATTCTCGGCTTCATGTACAGTTCAGTCCCATAAACTTGGACTCTTGGCGTCAGTAGAGTATTTATTTATTTTTTTAACATCTGTTTTTCCTTCATGGAGATAAGTGCTGAGGACGAATCTGAAACATTTCCTGCGTTTATAGCTGAAAGGAACCTTCCACTTGGTGTAACGCGTCCGTACGCACGGCGCACATTAGACGCTCCGCGGGAGTTTGAATATCGTGCTGGCCGGGGCTGCGGGCGCGCACGCCGGCGAACACAAACGGCAGACACCAAGGTCAGGGTTAGTGTGTTCTGCACCTGTCTGTGGTGACCTCTAACGACCGGTTGGTGTGACTGTAATTATAATTTAATAACCGCCTCCCTCTTCTCTGCCTTTTTGCTACTTAAGGAGGTCATTTGTTAAACAGATGGCACACTGCCACCGCAGTCACTATTACTTTATTATGTCTGTTAGAAAAGAAGTCGCTTATTAAGAGGCTGTAATTACACTGTTGTGTTCTAAGAGGGATCTTTTTTTCATGCTTTTAAAAAGGCAGATCATCCACTAATATTTCCTTTTTTATAACCAGGCAGTGGGGAAGCTTCACCTCACTTGTTTTTGTCCGTTCAACACACACAGATACACTGTTTGTCCTCTATGGTCTGCATAGCTGCTGCTTGTGTTAGTATATGTAGAAGTGCATTTCACATCTTCAGCTTTTTTTTACTTTAATCATTAACTTTTGTTTCCTCCAGGAAAGCGTGTTTTATTTATTTTTTTCCATAAAACAAAGCTGCTAATGGGCACAGTGTGAGATTAAATGAGAACAAGACAGACGCAGGTTTTAGATATAAAACCTGCTTAAATCTTGTTTAAATGCAGACTATTGCTTTTGAGCTTTCATATTTTTTTCATGTTACAATCACATTTGATTTACTTGGATCTTTTTTGGTTAGACATAATTTTTTTGCAGTTGGATTAAAGTCTGGATTTGGACTGAAACACTAAGGGTCCAGTTCAGGGATGCACGATGTAGCAGCACTAACATCGGCATCGATATTGTTCATTTTTTTAACATATCTGTAACTGGTGCCCGATATCAACAACCGATATTTATTCCCATTTTTTGCCCTTTGGTTCTGGAGAGGGAAGTGGAGGACCTTGGTTATGTGGTTCCATATTTTCCAGACTATAAGGTGCACTTATCAAAAAAAAAGAAAAACAACACCTTATATATTGTTCTAGAGTAAAACAGCCCCCTCTAGTGTGTTAAAACATACAGTTTTTCGACTGTGCTTTAAGTGTCTTGTTAATGAGTTAATGCGCCTTATAGTCTGGTTTTTTTATCGGTGCACCCTATAGTGCAGACAATATGGTATTTGTTTCGACATATGATGATGAAGCAACACAGGATTATGGGTAGTTTAACTGAAGCAGTGTTGAAGTCAGTGGTGTCTATTTTTATGTCTTTTCCAAGTTGTCAAAATGGTTAGGAAAATATGTACAATAATCAGTAATAATTGGTCATCGGCCATAAAAGCAATATCGATATATCGGCCCAGATTTTCACATCGCTCCATCCCCAGTCCAGTCAGGTCATTCCCTTTGCTCTGTCCATGTGGTAAAGGTCGTCCAGTTTTCTCCTTGACCTCTGCTGTGTTAACTTGCTTTTCATGATGCTGTTTGCTGACTTCTGATCTCTAACACACCTCTGAGGCGGTGAAGTGTCCTTGGGAAAAACGTTCCCCCTGCCTTGCCTGTTTAATTTTGAACGATTGGTCGATACTTACAAGTGAAGACAACCTTATGTACCTCTTAAAAATCAGCCATTGTCCCCTTTTGCTCAGCCGTAAGAGAGGGCTGTCAACTTTGTTTCACAGGTATTGTTCAGTGTTTTTCAGATTGGAATGTTAAATACGTATTGTGAACTTTTAACGCCAGACATTGTCCATTTATAAGAAAAAAAAAACAAACATGTATCAGCATGTCAAGCTTTTAAAGATTGGCGATTGACCAGAAAACTGCAATCGGTGCACCCCTGGCTACAATGTAGCTGACCACCATCGGCGTGTGAACGGGTGATTGTAGCGTCAGCGTAAAGTCCTGTAGAGTCATCAAGATTAGATGGAGCTCTTTACAAATGCAAACTATTTACCAGAAAAGCCAGTTTGAGATTTTAAAAGCCATGAATCCTCTTTTTTTTCCCCCTTTTGGGGCTTATGCACTACTTTTGTTTTGCCTTATCAAGTGATAAAAAAAAAAAAATCCTAATTTAACCCTCCTGTTAGTTACAGTCAAATTGACCTGTTTTAAAGTTAATTTTTTTTTTAATAGTTGGAAGTACTTTTTCTATTTGTCTTAATAGGTGCACTCTAGATATAAATTGAAAATGTATTAATTTTACACATTTTCTGCCCCCCCAAACCCTCCCCCCCCCCTTTCGTCTACATATCACATGGATACTGTGCGGGTCAATTTGACCCGGCAGTCAAGTTGAAGGGTAAAAAAGATTAAAAAAATGTCCAATTCTATACTTTTCCTTGCAGATAAGAAGCATAATTCACCACACCACACCATACACACACACCACACCACACACATACATGATCACGTGCATGCACTCTCTCTTTACTTCACTAGGAAACTGCGAGAAATCAGGTATTCGTGCAACTTTTGACATGAACCTTTTCTGTTCCCGTGGGCAAACTCCACCCACACTGAGTGGACACTCAGCAGAAGTGGGGGAAATGTAAATACTCTCTGCATTGCTCATTTTTCTTGATTTTAATCAGCGGGTCAATTTGACCCTGAACAATATATGCGTCTCAAGTTCAATTATAAAGATCAGCCCTAGGAAAAAAAAAAATCAAAATGTAATATAACATTTTTACAAAAGATCAATTTCAAGGAAATTATTGTTTTTTTGTGTGTAGGTTTATCGTTGGACATAAAAAAATGAGTAAATTGTTGTCATTGATCCTTTATTTGTGAGAAATAAAAAAAACATCATTGCACAAATATTGATTGAAATTGTTAGTATTGGCGTTAATAACCAGATACAAAAATGTTTTGGATTATTTTTTTGGTTTCTGACACCATTGCATGACTAAACAGTCTCCGGGTCAAATTGACCCAGGAACATTATTGCTGTACCTCAGAAGCGAACATAACAGGAGGGTTACGTTCGCAGGAAAGCGTTCAAGAGGATAAATCCTTCTGCAAGCCACTGCGAGTAGAACACGAGTCTCTTTCACAAGCAGAGACTGAATCAGGGGAATCTTTTCCTTTTTTTTTTTTTTTGAGCAGTCAAACCTGACATGTTGCATCAGCACTCTGACACCAATCATTTCTGTTCTTCTTCAAGCTCAATTTCCCCCCAGCAGCGTTAAATCAAAGCCTAACAAAATGGATGTGTCAGCTTTGTGGTTCAAGCGTTTTCGCTCCACCTCATTCTTTTGTGCTTTTTTTTGTTTAATCTGAACGTTCATAAACTGCCTGAAGTTGTAAGACGTTCAGTGATCCTTAAAGAGCTCCAGAGCACGATAACAAAGGGGACTGAGCCTGCTGGGGGAGTTAATATTGCTCCGGAGTGACTCTGTCTGCAGTAACAAAGAGTCCTCCAGGTTGCCAGGCATCTGCAATGACTCTACCCCTGGGAGAAGAAGAAGAGGGGTTTAGGAGGCAAAGCGGGTAATCCTGACACTGATCAGTTTCCATATGGGGGCCAATCAGAGAGCAGAAGACAAGGACACAGTGAAAGTGATGTCTGGTTCTTACCTGATTATTAAGCCAATGCTTTTTTTTGTTTGTTTTCTTAATCAGTATCTAATGAAAATCTGTTATCTGTATGAACTCATTTATACCTGCTAAATCTGTTGTTAAATACCAGTAAATGTAAAAAAGAGAAAATGTTTTGCATAAGCAAACATTGAAGCAGCAGCAGGAGGAGGGGGAACCCAAGCTTGTGTTCTGTTCTGAGTTTATTGAGGCCCATTATGATCTAAACAGAAAAACAGCCCAGCAGCTATTAAAGCCGAGGGAGCAGATGCGACACGATTGAAATCAAAAATCATTTGGCCATTTAGACCCATTGCTGACTCATTAGCATGCCAAGAAAGTTCCCATTATGAAAGGATTTTGGGGGGGACAGAAATGGAGAAATAACTAGGTTGTCATGGATACCTCCAGCAGAGCAGATTTCGGTCGTCTCGTGCTCTGTTTGCTTTGGGTTACACGGACAGATCCGTCATTCAGCAGCGGACGCGGCCCACAGGTAGAGTCCAGACTGAGCGGTTCCTCTTCCATTAATAATCGCTCTGCCGCCGGTACAGGACGGCCTTTGTGAAGTCCGTGCGACTGCAGCGAGCCGCCGCCGCCTTCGCTGCTGTTTGCTGACAGAACCTGTCAGGCTGCATTGAGGGCTTCACGCAGTTAACTCATGATCCCGAGGCCCCGGCGGAGATCCCGTAAGGCTGATGCGCTGTGATAAATGCAGTCCTGCTCCAGTTTCACGCTCTGTGTGGAGTGCAGATGTCAGGAAATATTCCAGGATCGGGCAGAAAAGAGCTTTCAATACGCTGTCGTTTTGGAGGAAGGAGGGGACAGGAAATGTAGACGTAGATAAATGCAATTCAGACTCGGATTAAACTACAGATGTACATTTATCGGCTTCAGTAAAGGTTAACTTAACGCCATGAAATCAAAGTGATTCTGGCAATGGTTAACAATAGTCACCCCACTGTTGCCAGCTTGGTCACTATATTTTTCAGACAAAAATATCAGCTTTGACCGGAATCTGCTGATCAGGCTTTTCAATCGGTGCACTTTTAATCTAGAGATCAAAGGGGGTTTTTTTGTTTTGTTTTTTTTTGCAAGCTTTTTTTTGCAAGATCATATGATTTGGTGAGTATTTGTCACCATCAGTTTTCACGTCTTATCAGAGATTCTCAATAGGCTTTGGGTCTGGACTTTGACTAGGACATTTTCACACACACATGCCTTGATGTAAACCATTCCATTGCAGTTCTCGTTGTTTTCTCGCTTGTTCTCGTTGTGTGTTCGCCTTGGTTTACAGTAAAGAGCAGCTTTTGTGCCAGGATCTCTCTGTATTTAGCTCCATCCATCTTCTCATCAGCTCTGAACTACTAATTATGTGACTTGTGGCAACTCTGAATACGAACACCTGTCACAATCGTTTGGATTTTCATCTGTATCAAGTGAAAAAACAAGCATTTCCTTCCCACTTCATAGCTGAGCTCTACTTTGTGTCACAAAGTGGCAGTAAAATTCATAGAGGTCTGTGATTGTTACAAACCTTTGCGAGGCGCTCTACATGTCGCTTTGTGCTGCTTGTTGGTGCTTTTCTTCTCGCTCTTTTTAAGGATTTCCCTGCCTCTTTTCTCGTTACAGGGGAGGAACCCTTTCTTCCTTGAACCTGCCATCATAATTGCAATCAGCGATGGCAACAAGTTGACCGGCGGCAGCGGCGTGCAAGACGAGGTCAGTCGGACTTTGTTAATCAGCATCTGAGAGAATTTAGCATGCGGTCTCTGCTGATGGGCGGGGCCTGCAGGAAAGCATCTTTGATCAGGGTTGTTTCTATGGTCATCGGAATCAATTTTATATTTAAAAGTTAACAAAATTGTAGAATGAAGGAGAAATAATTCAACTTTTTGATTTTTAAAATGTAGGGGGGAAAAAGGAGGTGCTCACAATGTTTTTTTTTTATGTGGAACTTCTCTGTAGTTCTTTTTCTACATCGTTATCATCTTACTACATTTTCAAACAAATTTATTCATCAGGCATCTTCAAAATAATTTTGCACAGATGAAGGAGGATATTATCTTAAAATGTACCTTTAAATCTTTAGCTCTCTTGCAAATTCTGAATAAAATAGTCACAGAGATGTATGTATAGATGATCGTGTTTTTGTTGCCTTTAGTGTTCAAAAATGGCAAACATGAAAACGGTTCAGAGATCATAAGCAACAACATGATTGAACTTGCAAATAGAGGTGGATGATTATTACTGGTTATTTCTATGAGGAACATTTTAATCATGAGGAGAAATACCAACAACGTGAATTAATAAGTTAATATAGCTGATTTTTTTTCACTAAAAAGAAAAAAACAAAATATAGACTTATATGAAAATATAATTAAATGTAATTCCTGTGCCTTTCAGTAATATAATAGTAATACCTAATGGAAGGAGCCAGTGTAAGAATTGGTATATTTGAGTTGTGTGTGGTGAAGCGTAGTTGCACCTGATGGTAGTAGTTTGGATGTTAGCTCCTCTGTTTACATGATAAGAAATGAGAAATGTGCTTCATTTTATTTTCTCTTTGTTTTGATAATTGCATGAATAAACAAGGTGGCCTTCAGCGTTTCCAGAACGTTTTTAGTTTCAAAGCTGCCCTTGACAGTCATCAGCAAGTAGAGATGCAGAAATCTGTCCTGATTATTAAAAAAAACAAAAACGTAGTGGAATCTCTCAGATCTCAGCGTGTCGTCATGTCCTCCCCTCTCTAGCTCCATCTGCCTCTGACCACCCCTCTGCCAGGGAGCGAGCTGACCAAGGAGCCTTTTCGCTGGGACCAGCGACTGTTTGCCCTGGTGTTGCGTATCCCCGGCAACGCCTCGGTGGAGCCAGAGCCGCTCGGCGGTGTCCCGCCCGACGATTCTCCCATCACACCCATGTGTGAGGTCACTGGAGGTTGGTGAAGTTCTCATTCACGAGCAGTGCGTCTACTCTGGTGGTTAAAGGATCTGTCCGCTAAGCTTGCTCATGAAAACCAGTTTGCTTGCTGGGCGAGTTTCGTTGAGGTGGCGGCTGAGAGACGATTGTTGTGTTCAAGAGGAGCGTGAGGTTTTCTGAAAGCTCCTGTTTCGGGTGCATCATGGGAGTGTTTTGACAAATGACCTCGGTTTGTCTTGTGCCATTTCTCTTCCGCACCTCCAGACAAAATGATAGCAGCAATAAATCACTCCAAGGCCCCGAAAATAACCAGCCAGGATGTTAATGAAGCTCATCAAGTGTAGAAAACCTTTTAAAGACCATTTAAAAAGTATTAAATGGGCTTTTATTGTTTATTTTATACATTAAAATGTAAATCTGCTTTTGTATTTTTTATTGTTACACAGCATGTGGTATGTTTGCACGGCTTTAGCATCTCTACACGGCCTGCAAAAGTAAAAAAATCTATAGAACTTAAGTAAATTATTTGTAGAAATATTTGTCTATCCTCACTTTATTCCTGATCCCGTTGTTGAACATTCATCCGTCTTTACAGTGCCTTGCAAAAGTGTTGATTCACCTTGAACTTATCCCCATTCTGTCATGCTAAGCCCACAAACTTCAACGTGTTTTAATAGGATTTGATGGATCAACACAGAGGTTGGGAACAATTTGGAAATTATGTGTAGTTTTCATATGTTCAGTTTAAATCTAAAGAGTTTTGACCATTTCAAACCAACTCACTTTACTCTGATGACCCTAAATAAAGATCCATATAGCTAGTTGCCTTCAGAAGTGACTTAATTTCTGAACAGTCTGTCGTACCGCAACAAAAGAAACCCATTTTCCTTCCATTTTGTGTTGGTACATCACAAAATGGCAGAGACATCCATTAAAGTTTGTTTTGGTAAAGAGGTAAAACAACTTGCCACCACTACTTAAGAAAATATTCACATTCGTGTCGTGATACAGGCCTTAAATTTCATCCATAATGGTCTGAAAAAGCTTTAAGTCAGAGTCAGTGAAACCTACAGAAACTCCGTTCTTTCAGTTTCATATTTTTGTAGGCTCCGTGTTGAAAGTGAGAAAAATGAATTCATAGTCTTTTTTTTTTTAGTATTTGTAGTTCACACCTTTTTTAGAAATGGTTTTAAAACACCTAAATTTCCTGGGAAGAAACATTGAATCTTTATATAGAAACTGTATGAAACCCTGAACAAATTCAGTCTGTGCTCATCTTTGTTTAATATTAATTTTAATACCAGTTTATTGCACTCTTGTTTCTTCTCCGGCATTCTCTGAACTGAAAGCTGTCTTTGATTACGGGGATTGGCTCTCCCGGGACGGGTCCAATTTCAAATGACGTCTAGAAAGAACTTTAAATCATGAACCAAACCGTTTGTAGTTTTGGTTGCCGAGTTGCCGGAGCGGCTTTCATGTTGCGGCGCTCAGCTTGTCATAATTCGGTGAAGAGAAGAAGTGAGCCCGGGCCGCACAGCGGAGCACCGGTGGAACAAGCCGGGACAGGCTCCAAGTATTTATAACACTACATCAAAATAGCTGTTTGTTAAACACATCCTGCTGCACAACAGATGAATCATCTGTCAGTGCCAAACGAGAAAAGGGTAATATATTCTGGGCCTTTTTGAAGCTGGAGAAAACGATTCGTCTTGACAGCTGTTTTCTCCTCCAGTTAGGGAGATCCCTGGGCTTCCTCTCAACATGCAACTGCTGTGTTTATAACTTTGCCCGAGGGGGGGGGGATATAAACTCTGCTCAAACATTGTACGTCTTCAGTACCTCCAGCTCAAACCGGCGAGGCAGTAGCACAGCAGTAAGAAAGTGCTTTGTTGAACTGGTGATTAAGGAGAGGAAGATTCCTCCGCCGCCGCTGCAGCTTTGCCCACATGGCAGCTGCTTTAAAGAATATATTCACGCTTTATAGAGGCGGGCTTGTTCCTCCAGCTGGCGGGAGGAACACACCAGAAACGATGCTAGCGGCAGTTTTACAACCCCTGGCAAAAAGTATGGAATCACCAGTCTTGGATGAGCACTCATTCAGACATTTCATGCTGTAAAACAAACTCAGATCAAAAACATGACACAATATTAAGGTCGTTCCAAAGTGCAACTTGTTGGCTTTCAGGAACACTCAAAGAAATGAAGAGAAAACATTGTGGAAGTCAGTGAATGATACTTTTATTGACCAAACACAGGGAAATAAATATGGAATCACTCAATTCTGAGGAAAAAAGTATGGAATCATGAAAAACGCATAAACAAAAGACCATTCAAAATACATCACTAGTATTTAGTTGCACCACCTTTGGCTTTTATAACAGCTTTCAGTCTTTGAGGCATGGACTTGATGAGTGACAAACAGTATTCTGCATCAATTTGGTGCCAACTCTCTTTGATAGCAGTTGCCAGATCAGCTTTGCTGGTTGGACCCTTCTTGTGGACCATTTTTTTCAATCTCCACCACAGGTTTTCAATTGGGTTGAGATCTGGACTATTTGCAGGCCATGACATCGACTGAATGTGTCTTTCTTCAAGGAATGCCTTCACTGTTTTTGCCCGATGGCACGATGCATTGTCATCTTGGAAAATTATTTCATCATCACCAAACATCTGTTCAATTGAAGGGATGAGAAAACTGTCCAAAATGTCAATGTAAACTTGTGCATTGATAGAAGAATTAACCACAGTCATCTCCCCAGTGCCTTTGCCTGACATGCAGCCCCATATCATCAAGGACTGTGGAAATTTGGTTGTTTTCTTCAGGCAGGCCTCTTCATAAATCTCACTGGAACGGCACCAAACAAAAGTTCCAGCATCATCACCTTGTCCAATGCAGATTCTTGACTCATCACTGAAGACAACTTTCATCCAGTCATCCACAGTCCATGATTGCCTCTCCTTAGCCCATTGGAGTCTCGTTCTTTTATGTTTAGGTGTCAATGCTGGTTTTCGTTTAGCTTTCCTGTATTGAAATCCCATCTCCTTTAGGCGATTTCTTACGGTTCGGTCACATACATTGACTCCAACTTCCTCCCATTTATGCTTCATCTGTTTAGTTGTACTTTTTCGGTTTTCAAGACAAATGGCCTTAAGTTGTTTGTCTTGACGCTTTGATGTCTTTCTTGGTCTACCAGTACGCTTGGCTTTAACAACCATTCCATGCTGTTTGTATTTGGTCCATATCTTGGATACAGCTGACTGTGAACAGCCCACATCTTTAGCAACCATGCGTGAAGGGTTACCTTCTTCAAGAAGTTTCACAATCCTCTCTTTTGTTTCAAGGGACATTTCTCTTGTTGGAGCCATGGTTCTCACCACTCCACTTCGTCCAGTAGCCCTCCAAGGTGTCATGACTGCAGGTGTTTTGAACTGCACACTAACGGGCACATCTAATCTGGGGCAGGTGTCCATTTAGGGAAAGGAAATAGACTGGGTGTGTCCTTTTTTTTCTACCTCCAATTTGAGTGATTCCACACTTTTTTCCTCAGAATTGAGTGATTCCATATTTATTTCCCTGTGCTTGGTCAATAAAAGTATCATTCACTGACTTCCACAATATTTTCTCTTCATTTCTTTGAGTGTTCCTGAAAGCCAACAAGTTGCACTTTGGAACGACCTTAATATTGTATCATGTTTTTGATCTGAGTTTGTTTTACAGCATGAAATGTCTGAATGAGTGCTCATCCAAGACTGGTGATTCCATACTTTTTGCCAGGGGTTGTAAGATGAGCACAGTCAGAGAGAGAGAGAGGGGGAGAACTGCGGGGTACCGCACGGCGCTCTGAATCCAGAACATGACACGGCTCCATTGTCAGTGACGGCGCGCGGCGCTCATGCCGCCTGCCCGTTACTGCTGATGGCAGAGCTGACACAAAGCCACAGGCGAGTGAAAAGGGAAGTGAATGGGTGCACAGAGGGGTCACTAAAGGTGAAGCGAGAGGCTGTAACTGATGAGAAGGTCAACTTTGATTGATCACTTTACTTTTTTTTAATCTGAATTGTGGCCTTGTGAGAAAACTGATATGAAAAATGGTTTAAGATGTATTCAAAGCTTATCATGGCACCAATTCTTCCGTACGCTCTAGGGGTGCATTGATGAATCGTTCCCGGTTTATTTAGTTTTGGGTAACCAGCAATCGGCCGATGCTTAAACATTGGTCTAAACATCAGCCGCTAGCTGCTTTCCCATTCACCATAAAATTGCACAAATTGGAATTCTGAAAATAAATTGGCTTAATAGAAACGCGCCAACTGGGAAAACATGTTTTTGATCACCCCGTGTACGGAGGCCTCTGTCCACAATGTGGCTGTCAAAGGTTGAGCCTAAAGATCCTTAAAGAAAAAGATCAAAGTTTTTGCGATAGGATGACGTAAATTTTTTTAGCCGCATCAAAGTTTGTGTATTTCTCAAAACTTAAATAGAAACGCGCACTGGCCTCTTGGACGTCTCGCAGCGTCACAGAGTTCAGCAACAGTTGAGTTTGCCTAGTTCGATATCAGTCCATCATTTATGTTGCTGGGCTAACACATAAGTGCAAATAGCTAAAAGATGGGCGTGATGCTGTTTGCGTCAAACACAGAAATGAAGTGGAGAAAATCTGAAGAGCCCGTTTTGCCTAATGAAGCGGTGAACCAGGAACAAGTGCTGATGTTGTGTAATTAGGTGTGAGCTGGTATGAATTTCTCAAGGTGTGATGGCCTTGATTTACAAGACGGTGAACAAGTTTGATTTCTGTTTGTCAGTTTACTGGTAGTCGGAGAAACATTTACTGGGACGGTACTGGAAAAGTTCAGGAACCATCCGACTAAGAGCTTCAAGAAACTTTCCAGCAACGATCTTTGGTTATCTCTGGATTCACTCTGTTGCTTAGCAACAGATTGATCGTGTTTCACATTGATTCTTTTCATGGGTTCGTAATCGATGTTGTGTCTTGTGCAATTCTATGTTTAGCAGAAAAAAAACCTACGAATGACTAAAACGAGACTAAATATTGCGTTAGCTTTAATCAAGCTAGCCAAGATGTCCTGTTTGAGCCTTCATAGTTTAACTTTGAACTTTTTCACTGACCTGAAGTCGACGCTAACCTGTGTGTTCTGTGTGTTGCAGGCCGTTCCTACAGTGTTTTTTCCCAGCGCATGTTGAATCAGTGTTTGGAGTCTCTCGTGCAGAAAATCCAAAGCGGCGTGGTGATAAACTTCGAAAAGACCGGACCTGACCCCCCTCCACTAGAAGGTACGTTTCTGTGAAATCTGTCTCCGACGAAAGAAGAAGAAGAAGAAACCTCCTTGACATCTGCTGTGCTGCGTTTGTTTGATAAAACGAGAAGCTTTTTTGCCTTCTCCCGCTCACCTTTTTTAATCCGCTGAGCTGAATTCATTAGGACAAACCTCCCACCTTCATGGTTAATCGCTAACACGCATATCAGAACTGTTCAGTCGTCTCATTCCTCCAGAAACCTTTCTGCCTGGGTTCGCCGACGGGTGAACCTTTCTCTCTCCGTTTTTGAGCAGACGCTCCAGCCGAGGCGCTGAAATCCGGCCTGCAGCCTTGGCACTGCTGTCACAAGCTCATCTACGTACGACCCAACCCTAAAACCGGCGTCCCCATCGGTCACTGGCCCATCCCTGAGGCCTTCTGGCCAGACCAGAACTCTCCAACACTAGTAAGAGAGACACAAACATAGTATATAGATCATTTTTTTCCACTAAAACATGATTTTCACTTATTTATGCATACTTCTTCAGCATAAAGTATCCATGCCTCTTAAGCTTAATGTGATGCTCTGTTAAAACACCAGTGATTTTTCCTGGGATTTTATTGGAACAAAAAGTCGCGTATTATTAGGATGCAAGAGCGTTTTTCTAGGCTCTTTTCTAATGCACATCTAAAAGTGTGAGTCATTTGTATGCAGCTTCCTTTATTTTACTTTACTAAATAAAAAAAAAGAAAAAGAAAATAATTAAAAGGTGCCGTTAATGATTTCCATCTCTAGATCTCTAAAGTTAATTGAAGCAAACCCCAAAACATTTGCACCTTTAATAATAAAGATAGAAGTTAAAAGCATTGAATTGAATCAAGCCTTGATTTTAACTTCAGTCTTTCAGATTTTACTACTACTACCACTTCACTTACTATTTTGTGTTGATCTGTTGCATAAAATTTGATAAAAAATACACAGAATTTTGTGATCGTCACAAAATGTGGATACTTTTTTCCAGATGGTAAGTAGAAATGATCACTTGTGTATCAGTGGTGGGGAAAGCTGTATAATCCTCCTCCATAGTTGCTGATATCCTAGTTTAAGCAGTAGACTAAATATTCCTTAAAAAGGTAAAAGTGTGTGCTGTTTTTATCCATAAAAATAGCAATAATAATAATAATAATCTGTCATTTGTAATCCGGCACAGCCGCCCCGCTCGGCCCACCCCCAGGTCCGGTTCTCCTGTGCGGACGCCGAGCCCATGGTGATCGACAAGGTGCCCTTCGACAAGTACGAGCTGGAGCCTTCGCCGCTCACGCAGTACATTCTGGAGAGGAAATCCCCTCACACCTGCTGGCAGGTACGCCTCAGAAAGCTGCTCTCCGAGAGGAGAGAATTGTATTCCTAAGAACGCTGCTGGACTGCTGGGAATCTTTCTTTTAAGGTTTTAAATCTCAATTAAGTCCAGATACCAATTTGCTCTGATTGTGCAAACTGAATGGCTTGGTAGTTGTTCTTTGTGAGAAGTTTCAGACTTTATTTCAGCTGATCAGTGACAAAAACCGTGTGTGAGAGCGCCGTCTTAAAGGTTGGCTGTTGCTGTTTGTTTTTCCACAATTCATACCAAAACACTGGATAATTGCAGGCTGCGACTGGTCCAACTGGACACTGGGAAAGTGAAAGAATTTGAGCTCAGTTTGCTGTCGGCTGTTGTCACCTGTCAGGCCAAGAAACTGAAGCATCCTCTTCAGAGTTATTGTGTGGGTAAAGCTATCTGCAGAAACACACGTTCCCTGAGGAAGAGACGGGGAGGAATTCACTCCGATCACCGCGAGAGAGTTTTTGCCAACCAGTGCATTTAGCACGGCTCTGCATAAATGAGAACATTTCTTCCAAATACACATGGAGTGTTATCTTTTAGTTATCCTTATAACATGTTTTTTATTATCAGTGTAGCTTGTCATGATGTTTAAAGAGGGGCAGAAAAAGCAGATGTGGTGGATTAGCAGCTGATTACGTGCTTCTGAGAAATATCGTCTCTGCTGCCCAGAAATTTCTCCGTCACACAGCTGTAGTGTCTTCAGTCAGAGGCCTTTTCACATTCATTGCAAGACGGACTGCTACCACAATGACTCTTTGAAGACGACTTACAAGGTTTAATTTCCTTTGGGAATAATTACGTATTTTTTTCAACTGAATTGAATTTAACTTGTTTTTGTTTTTTTTTGCAACAGTATTAACAAATGCATTTCAATTAACTCTTAAAGCAAAATTAGCATATTTTACTGAATATTGTAAAACCAGGCCTGTTGCACCATTTAATTGTTTCACTTGTTGCATTGTCTTGCAACATATTCACACCTGACTGTGGGATAGACCAACATAAAGATGTGCATAATTGTGGATCGAAAATAACGTACAATTTAGCACGGGAAAAAAAATCTGAAAAGTGTTTGGTGCATTTTTATTAAACAGCTATACATATGGATGGAGACTATTACTACTACTACTTGTTTTAGGTTTATTCCACAATAAATACAAAAACTGAGTAACGTGTTAAAGTCAGTTTTATTTGTGTAACACATTTCAACAAGGCAGTTCAATGTGCTTCACATGACAATTAAATTATTAAAATGGGATTTTTAATAATTTAATCTTATTTATATAAGACTTGCACAAAAAGAAAATACATTAATATTGAAATAATGCATTATTTATTTTTTATTAACTATACTTTTCCCTAAAAGGTTTTTAAGAAAACATGCATTTTTGCAATATAATTTTCCATTAACTTTAAATGTTCAATTGAAGAAAAAACAAACAAAAAAATGTTCTGTTAAAATTTTAAACAAATTTTTTTACATTCTGAACTGGAAAAAGAACAAATCTGTTTTAGCTAAACTGAAGGCAAAAAAAAAAAAAAAATGCCTCTTTGGATTGTAAAGGTTTTTTTTTTTTTTTTTCACAACACTTCTCGTGTTGTAAAACATTTTGGCAGCATTTATTAGTCTTAAAAATTACGCTCAACTTTGTGATGACCTGTCACATAAAATCTCAGCAGATTACCCTGAACGTTGTGGCTTCAACTTCAAGAGTGAAAAGCGTTTCATGTGGAAATGACCGGTGTGTCGCATCATTTCCTCTCTCGGCGTCACGATCTGCGCGACGCGAAGCCGAGGGGGTAGAAGCTGACGGATGAGTCTGCTGAGAACAGAAGGCAGAGATGAGAAACTGTGAGCTGTCACACGTCCGGTCGTGTGTGTGTGTGTGTGTGTGTGTGTGTGTGTGTGTGTGTGTGTGTGTGTGTGTGTGTGTGTGTGTGTGTGTGTGTGTGTGTGTGTGTGTGCTCCCAAATGGATCAAAGTTTGACAGCGGCAGCCGGACTGTCACACACGGGGAAAAGTCAGATTGTTTGTTTTTTTTTGTTTTTTTCCTGCCGTCAGCACACCTGTCCAGAAATTGCACTGGAAAATATTCAGGAGTTTTGCTAAACCACCGTATTTATTTACAGAAGCCTCTCACTGGGTCTGATGTTGACTGAATTTAAATGGACCAAACAATAAACACGGGGAGGAAATGAGCTTAAGCAGACACAGAGGATTGGATTTAAAAAAAAAAGAAAATCTTCTGATTATTAAAAATGTTTCCTGACGTGAATAGTTTGGAGCCAGATGTTCCATCTCCAGACTCCTGTCCTGTTCACCCACATTGACTTTCTTCCAGGATTTTTCTGAAACAAACACTTTTAAAGAGGACTTCTTTTAAAGAGACAGCAGCCTTTTCTTTTAATCCTGATACATTTAAGTTACTCTTAGACATTTATTTCTAGCCTGCAGACGTCCTAATGTGTTTTAATTATTATATATTTAGACTTAATGGAGCAATTTACCAATGTAACATCCTTTTGTACTTCAGTCTTTTGTTTGCCGATCCGAGTTCAAATGTCGCTGCTGATTTACTGATCGGTTTCTGTTTGCTTTTTGCAGGTGTTTGTAAGTAACAGTGCCAAGTACAGTGACCTGGGTCAACCTTTTGGCTACCTAAAGGCTAGCACAGCTCTCAACTGCGTCAACCTGTTTGTAATGCCCTACAACTACCCCGTCCTCCTGCCACTTCTGGGTAAGACTCGGCTCCACGCGTTTTCATTTTTACCTCAAGAAATTTCCAGAGTGAAACTCTGGCTGAGCATTGCACGATTTCTAAAGTTTTAAAAATAGATGTAATAGAAAAATCCAGAGTTTAGCTATTGCTAAATTATTGGGCTGGGAAACTATATGGATATATCAACATGTCATATGAGAAAATTTAGCCATCCTCTATTTGAATTGGGGTTTTTTTTTTATGTTTTTCTTTATATCAAAACTAAAGAAATGGTCACATTCATCAGATTTTTCATTCAACAACTTAAGCATGTCTTTGTACAATATTAGAAGTACCTTAAAAGATGCAAATAAATCTTCAATTAATTGATTAATGACTTCGATGTTGGTTTGTGAGAAGACAAAGCAGGATAATTACTGAGTGTTTGCGAAGATTAGAAGAAAATGTCAAAGTTGAATATGTAATTCTTATTTGTAAAAATATTTTTTTGTTTATACAGCTATTCCCAACTAAAAATATATATATATGTTTTTAGTTGGGAATGGTATTTTTTTTAAATGCGTAATTAAAAGCACAAGACGAATAAAGGTATTCGTTCCCATGACGAGTTCATGGTAACGTCTGAGCTCTTTGGCAGCTTTATTTAGAAATACCAGTTAGAAAATGTATTTAATCCATTTTGAACAAGTTATTATGGGGTTATGAGATAACGCTGCAGTAGCAACAACAGTGGTACTTTATGTGTGTAACATTGTTTCGATGTTGTGCTTCTCTGGCAGACGACTTGATTAAAGTGCACAAGTTCAAGCCCACTCTGAAATGGCGGCAGTCCTTTGAGAACTACCTGAAGACCATGCCTCCGTATTATATCGGGGTAAGTCGATTCGGACTAAACTGAATTATTACTTCATTTTTTGAAACAAAAGAAATAAATAATGTTCCCTTTTCTTTCTTTATTGTCGCTCAGTCCCTCAGAAAGGCGCTGAGGATAATGGGCGCGCCGAACCTCCTGGCCGAGAACATGGAGTACGGTCTGAGCTACAGCGTCGTGTCCTACCTGAAGAAGCTCAGTCAGCAGGTTTGACGACTCAGTAATTTTACATTCCTCTGTTACTCCTTTGCAATGACTTTGTTAAAAATAACTTCTTTTTTTTTTGTCACGTTGCCAGACAAAAATCGAGTACGACCGCCTGATCGCCTCGATCGGGAAGAAACTCGCTCTGGAGCCTGGCATCAAGGTGCGATGGCGGGGCGGCGGCATCTCGCTGGCGCAGAGACGGGACTTCATCCAGCAGCTGCAGAGTCTCACAGGAGAGGCTCCCGCTCCCACTCTGGAGCTCAACCCCAAAGAGTTTCAGGGCTTCCACCTGGCTCTGCTCAACAAAGTAAGAAAGGATGGATAAAATACAGCAGGGCTGTTTTTGTTTTTAGCATCCTCTGTGATTCTCCTCACATCCCTGAGTGTCCTCCCTCGTAGAACAGCATTTTAAAGCTGCTTTTTTTTTTTTTTTTTTTTTAAGTGCTGGTTGTATTTTTTATCTCTCACTCTTCTCTTTGCCATCCTTTCTTACCTTGCGCCTCCTCAGGGTCTGAAGCCTCAGAGCTTTAGAAATCCCTACGACATCCCACGCAGCCACTTGCTCGATCAGCTCAGCCGAATGAGGAGGAACCTGCTCAACACCACCGTCTGCACCTTACGAGGGCAGGACTCCGGTATGTTGTCTGTGGAGACGGGACTTTCATGTTACTGTAAAATGCACCGATCTGAACTTTGGGGCCAGTCTTCTGTTTTAGTAAAGATTTCACCTGATGATGCGACGTTTGGCCAATTTCTCTTCAAGAACTATAATCGGGGTGTCCGCACATCCTTAAGATGTTTAAATTCATTAGAGTTGACCCTAAATTTGTTAATCACAGGTGTATTTTATCTTGTATATTCTGTGTAATATATTTTTCTCAGCCAAACGTTTGAGTCGTGCACAGACATCTTCATTACATTCCCTTGAGTTTAACTAGCCGCTGTAGTCTTGCTTGCTGGCTAGCTTTTTTTGGATCTATCATAGGTAAATAAGTTCATCATTAATTGACTGGACGATGCTGTATAATGCTACGGAGATTTTCTGCAAATAAAGCTTAGCACTACAATAGAAAATATGCAATTTTCTTTTGTATATTCCTGTCGTAATACAGGTCTTAAATTTCATCCATAATGGTCTTAAAAAGTCTTAAATTTGAGATGGTGAAACCTGCAGAAACCCTGGTAACATAAAATTATACAACATCATTTTATTTTATTTTATTTTATTTTTTTCAGTCGTACTGTCTCAAGTGATCTTTCATTGATAATTAATACAAAATTCAAATTTCCAAACTAATGAGTTACAACAACATTTAATTTCCTTTTTGGATCAGTAGTTTTGAATTTGTATGTTCAAATTTGCGTATTTGTATATAAGGATTTTGTATATTATTTTGGTGAATTTATATCCTCATTCTAACTATAAACAGTGTTTCCATCAATATGCTCATTTTGAAGTATCCCATTTGAAAAGGCTGACGGAAATTTCCCCAACAAGTTTTTGAGCTCAATTGAGTTGTTCCCGTTTATTATAGCCATGCGCAACATCAACTTCTGACAAAATTATGCTTTGTGCAACCTGTTTGATTCGCTCCAAACCAGTAGACGAAAACACATCTAATTTGCATTTTCTTTTTTGCGACATTTTAAGTCTATCCAAAAGTCGCATGACAATTGTACGTAAACATGTGAGGTTTTCAAAATGTTGCCATTAAGTTCCAAGAAAGCCAGAGGTTGAAAGCTTGAAATAATTAAACATATTTAGCCTTCCCGCTGTCAGACTTGCTCTCTCTCACTCACCTGCAGCCTGAATGACGGACAACATAGAAACGGATTTATTTTCCAATGACAAACTTTGAGTTTCTTAAGGGCATCTGCACCAAAAAGTCTTGTTTATACTAGAAGGTTGCAGGGCATAGGGGATGTAGCGTTCATCTTCTGGAAAAATAAGTTTCCGACGAGCTGAAAATTGGTCATCAGACTATTCCTCAGAGGATTTCTGCTGCAAATAAACTGAAAATTAAATTAAAACTTAATTTGTCCTCTGCTCGTGTTGTTTCCAGACCAGCTCCACAGCGTGCCAATCGCCCAGATGGGAAACTACCAAGACTTCCTTAAATCTGCCCCCCAGCCACTCCGAGACGCAGATCCCGAACAGCCGAAGCGTTTGCACACGTTCGGAAACCCCTTCAAACTGGACAAGAAGGTGCGCCTCGCCCCGTTCACGTCAGCCTTTACGTAGAAGGGAAGAGTACTTCCTAAAGTAAAATGCAACCACTCGATTTCCCTCGCAGGGCATGATGATCGACGAGGCGGACGAGTTCGTGACCGGCCCGCAGAACAAGGGCAAGCGACCGGGAGAAAGCAGCAACATGCCGGGCGGCGGTCCCAAGAGACGGCGCTGCATGTCGCCCCTGCTGCGTCTGGGCCGGGCCTACACGCCTCCGGTGACGCCGCCCGCCAGCCCACGGCACTCGACAGGTCAAATCCGCGGTCTTTCCTTCAAAATAGATGAAAATGGACGAGCAGATCAGCTTTCCGTCGCCTCATCGACGTTTTCTCACAGCTAAACCTGATCGATAACTGATCCTATCTCCTAACTCTCTCACCCCGTAGATATGGACTTAAATGACGGCGCGCCAGAACCTGAGCTGATAATCAACCACCTGAATCAGAACCACTACAGCCCTGACACAAACTCCGACCCCGAGGTGGACCACCCGTCGGGGCCCGCCGACCTCCAGGAGAACCACACCACCGCCGACCCGCAGCTTCTCCGGCACAAGGACGAGGAGGAGAACGGGGTGCCTGGGTCGTGCGAGCCGCCGGGCGGCGAGGGAGGAGTGGAGATGGTGCTGATGGAGGACCAGACGACCCGCTTCCTGTCGCCCGCCGCCCTGAAGAAGCACATTCATGGCGAGACGACGAAGGTCAACAACGAGCTGAGGGTGCTGATCACCAAGGAGATCAGAAAACCTGGCAGACGTACGTACATGTGGGGGATCAGGACTGGTCATGCAGAAATGGTGGCCGACAGACCGTGAGCACATTATTAGAAAGTTTAGTGGAAGGAAAATGTGCGGTTGAAACAAATGCCAAATTACTGTTTTTGTCAAGCTGTAAGTCATTGTTATTAACAGAAATGAACACTTGAAACATATCACTCAGGCGATAAAGCTTCTCTTTTTAAATTGAATTTCTGAAATAAATGACATTTTTAATTCTTTTCTCATTTATTGATATGCGCTTGTAGACATGAGCACGTTTCAGGTGAGCAGAAATGTCCTTGTAGCTTTTTCCTGACTTACAGTCAACAGCCAATTTTAATATTTGGTTAGCATGTTCTCTTGTTTTTCCAATTTTGAAGAGTGGCTTGGAGAAATGGGCCTCAGTGTCACGTTTATACTTTAGTGAAAGATAAATTGTATCTAGTTAGGACAGGAAGAGAGGCAGTGTGTGATTCATAACTGTAGGGGGCGCTGTAGCTTTTCCTGATCTATCTAAGCAGTTGAGCATGACTTAAATCATTATTCAATTAATAACAGGATTAAGTTTTTCTCTTTAAGGAGTTGGGTTGAAGGAACTTTGCCTTTCTTGTGTTTCAGACTACGAGAAGATCTTCGTCCTCTTGAAGCAGATCCAGGGAACGCTGGACACTCGGCTCATTTTCCTCCAAAACATCATCAAAGAGGCCGCCAGGTAGCAGAGCTGCACTTCTTCTCACAGCCCAGAGTGATAATTAGAGCTATAAGTAGATTCTTTTACCAACGTTAAAACCACCGGCACTCGTCAGCCACTTTAAATTCTCATTAACTCGAACAAACCAAACACAACTCAGCTGCTCTAAGCTTTTAGTCATCGAAAAACATCTAGTTTAGCTTTCAGTAGGTGTAAACGACGTTGAAAATGTAAACTTTAATTTTTTTTTTTTTTTTTTTCATCGTCAAAGGTTTAAGAAGAGAGTTCTCATCGAGCAGCTGGAAAACTTCCTCGAGGAAATCCACAACCGATCCAACACCATGAACCACGTGGACATGCTCTGAGACCAACTCAAACTGCACAGACTAATAATAATAACAATAATAATAATAAAACCCTCCGCATCCCTGTGGAAACAACCACTCCCCCCCTCCTCAACCAAGACCCAAAGACGAGACGCAGCGGAGTCCGGGATCTGGAATACCGAGGGATCCCCGGTTTGACATTTAATCTACAGGGCCGGGTATCAAGACGGGAGCGATCGCATCTCATGACCCGGGTGGAGTTGAAGACTTTTTTTTTTTTTTTGTCCCAGGGAGGATCTGATGATGATGATGAGTGTGATGTTCAGATGTTCAGTTGTTTTTTTTTTTCCTGTGAAGATGTGGCGGACAGAGTTCAGTCTGAGCGTTGCGTGTTTCCAGATATCTCAGGGTCGTAAGGGATCCAGTGAAGATGTTTTTTTTGTTTTTTTTTTTCCTTCCACAATAATTTCTTTTCCATCATCTTCCCCCACCGCAACGTAGTAGGTATTACTCTCTTACATGAGAGGAAATCCGATTTGTTCCAATCGAATTTCTACACTCCACCGACCAGAGGCACTCCGCTCCTCGGCTCTCGAACAGACAGAATCTGATTTCAAGGTCACCGTAGTCGATTATCGACGTAATGATTTAGGTGTCGGACGAAGTCGGCGGTTTTCAAGGATCCTTTAAACCTAGAAAGGTTTGTTCTGCGAAGCAGAGTTACAGCAAACTAAATGCAAAGGTAGGTCATGAAAACAGGGACAAAAAGCTCAGGAACCGTCATTAATGCATCAGCGTCAGCAATAACATCGAGTCCCCCTCCCCCACCTATTTATTTAAGCCCCGAAAGGGCTGATATGCAACGTGAGCTGGAAGCGATGATGAAGAGGGGTCTTGGTTCCTGCCAAATTACTGAACAAACCCCCATCAACTACCCCCTTCTCCCCCTGTCGGCCACTGATCTCAAACCAACTTCGTCACTTCACCGCAATTGCACTTGTGTAAATTTGAGAATTATTATTTAATGTAATTTAAAAGAGGAAAAAAAACGTTGTTGTTGTTGCAATTTCTGAGAAAGAATGGGAATCCATATTCGGCGTTCTCAAATGTACACAAACTGACCCTTGTTTTGGGTCCAGAGGTCAAAAGTTGATTTCCGAATCCAGTGGCTCCCCTCTTCCTCTGCAAACTCTCCCCGGATAGGGACCAAAATCTGCCATACTTGTCTTCTATGTGTGAAGAGGCCGCTACCAAAAGAGTATTTTGAATACACTGTAAAGATGTAAATAACCCTAGAGTACTATTTAAAAGAAAAACAGAAATGTTCAGTGGAAAAAATGGCCTTTTTGTAAGTATTTCCATAAATAAAGTTTCTATTTTACACTGTGAAGGGCCATGTAAATAAAGTGTTCCATAAATGTGCGACTCCTTGAGATTTTTTTTGATCATTAATGTAAATAATAAACACACCCACTGTGTAAAAACATATTAAAATTTTATTTACAGGTATTTACAAAAATAACATCCCTCTTCCTGAAGTGTCCTCGTATCTTCCGTTTGGTCCATAAATAAATACCGAGGGTGAAACTGGTTGGCATGGATTGGTGCGATTTGGGGTGGTGGCGTTGAGGAGGGTTATATTACTTGGTCTGCTGGGTTCATTATTCTGCCCATAAACAGGATGGAACCTGAAAGGAAAAACATAAATGTTTTGGCAAAAAAAAAAAATAAGCCTGAAGGCAAAACAAAGTCTGATTCACTGCAAAAACGACAAAAAAAAATCTTAAGTATTTTTGGTCTATTTTTGGTTTACCCAGATTTTTACAATCTGGGTAAAAATGTCTCATCATGAGTGAAATAATATCAATATTAAGGAATATTTTTACTTAAAACAAGCACCTGTATCTTGCTGAAAAGTTACTTGTAAGTTAGTTTTGTTGTAGTGTATTAAGATATTTGCTCTGGAATTATTCGACAAACTGATTTTTAACTTCCATCCACTAGAGGTCGCCAAATATCTTTTTTTTTTAAATACCGCAACTTCATAATTTTTCTGTTCCATCTTGAATCCAGAGTCTCTGAATGCTAACTTGCATTTTCCGCTTTTCTTAAGAGTTTAATTTGTTTTCACAGTTTTACTCATTGTTAAATATCGTTAGGACACAATTTATGAGTTTGGCTACTAGAAATGGCGATGACAGCCCTTTAAAAATGCGAATCAGAGGACCCTGAAACGAGAAATAGAAGGAGCTACTTGTGTTTTATGGAGGTAGAGAGTATTCACAGTGTACATACCTGTGTTAACCTGGCGAAGCAGAAATAAAAATGGCCGGTCCGCCTTGAAAACGGGAGCGCGCGACCGTTTGAGTAGCACCATAGCTGGAATGATAAAAACTAACCGTTAAACATCCATCCGCCATATTGACTCCGGCACTTATCAGTAGCAAGACAAGACGCTACAGACCTGTTGCAGCAGCTGCTTTCGTCCCATCTTCTGCAACTTCTATTCTGACTTCATGGACGGCATCGGACACATAAAGACCCTCTTCCGCTGCAGGAAGTGAAACGGAGCAGCGGCCATCAGCGGCGCTTGTGGAAATGGCTTTCTGTTAAGACCGCACGAGGAATCGGATCAACTGACCTGATATCCCCGTGAAGTCGGCTGCCGTCGGGTTAAAGGCGTCACTGACGCCCAGAGCAGGAAGCACTGACCTCAGGCTGAACTTGTTCTGCATTCTGAATCTGAAAAAATAAAATAAAATAAAACACATCATATACAGTCTGAGCTGGGTTCTAGTTGTTGTAACCTCAGAACGAGGGATTTCACCTGGGCAGGAAGATGTCCATCTTGGTCCTCCGCAGACCGGACTCCCAGGAGGCCAGCTGGCGGGCGGTGAGCTGGGACTCCAGGGAGGACAGCGGGCTCTTCCTGTCGCTGGGCAGGACCACCTGCAGGCTCAGGGCGCGGCCCAGGTACGGCAGCTCCAGCACGGTGTAGCGCTGGTCCGATGATGTCCTGAACTGACCTGAGGGGGGAAATCCCCAAAACAAGGAGCTTCTTCAGACTTTGTTACATTACACCCATAAACTTCAATATATATCACTGGGGTTTTAGTGGTTAGACCAAATACGATGTAGTACATAGTTTTCAGTGGCCAATCAAGGGCACCTGTGTCAGGTCTAGTGAACTAATGAACTAGACCTCATAGGTCTAGTTCATTAGTTAACAAAACCAGTTAAGAAATTTTTGAAAACATGTATTTTTAGGGGTATTTTTTTTACTACGCTGTACTAATTTTACTAGGAAGTATCGTTACTCTTACTTGACTAAAATGTCTGGACATTCGACCCACTTTGAGTAACTGAACGAAGAACAAGCTTGTTTTAACCAAACATTCACAAGACACACACACACACCTGCAGGTTTGTTAAAGTGTCATAACTTTTACACTGAAATAAACTGATTTGTAAATATTTTATAATTATGTTATTCATCTGCAATGTTGTCATTTTGGTCCCTAAAATAACCAAAATAATTGATCAGTTATTCAGCAACTAAGCATTCTTTTTACCAAATACCTTTTTTTTTTACTCAAGTCATTTCTTGGATGGTTGCTTTTTGCTTTACTTGAGTAAACGTATGTGAAGCAGTGCTACTCTTAACATTTTTGGCTACCGTACCCACGTCTGGTGGTAACTATCTGGCAAGGAGACAAAACTCAAAACCAGACCACTTTCCATCAACATTTAACTATTGACGTACAGCCAATAAGGGAGGATGTGCTCTTACCAAAGCTGACCTCTCCAGCCTGGTACATCATGGGCACCTTGACGGCGCTCCCGTCAGTCAGGACGAAGGGCAGGTTCTGGGTGTTGCCGAACATGAACTGCTTCTGCCAGACGCCCCTGAACGCCACCGTGTTGACCAGGGCCACCTGAGGCTGTTGTCCCCACCAAAGGGCTTCTGCCTGGGCTTCGCCGGAGCCGGACAGCTCCCCGCTGCTGCTCCCTGACTGGAGAGACCCCGACCCATCTGAACAAAACAAAACAAAACAGTTTAGGTCCTTGTCTTATCAGCATGAGTTCGATTGAAACAGGAAGGCTGGAGAAACAGTGGAGTTTTTCTTATTGTAGTTGCAATACTTAAGACGGCAAATTCAATTCTGCTGTGTTTGTGTGTGAGGAGGACTGGTTCGCATGACTCTGCAATAACAAGACTCCAAAGAGCTGAGATGTCTGCCGGTGTTGACAGCTTAGTAGTTTTATCAGCAGATTTCGCTTCTCTTTGATCGCATTCATGCAAGACAAGTGCTAAATGGAGCAGCTTGTCTCCAGCTCTTCCTCTGCTCTGCTTAGTCAGCATAGCACCTGGTTGTAGTTTTAAAGATCTGTGGTGAGTGATGCATTTACGAAGAAAATCCCATTTGTGATTGTGTCTGTGATTTGAGTTTAGTGTCTTGCGACAGCATTCCATCACTTTACAGCCACAAACATGCAGCTCCAGACAAACAAGCGGAGAGTCGTCACAGAGCAACTCTCAACCTCCATATTATTGTCTTTAATGTCAAATGTTAAGCGCTGTTGCCGCGGCAGCTGATGAAGCGGTCAGGTTTACCGTAGCCGTGTCCCGTTGGCTCTGAGTGGCCTCGAGCGAGACCGGGTTGGCTGAAGTTGGCTCGCACCACGCTGGTGTCGACCCAGGCGGCAGCGTGCTGCGTGAACTCGGCCAGGAGTCGGACCCCGTTCTGGACGAACAGCGTGCAGGTCTGCTGCAGCCACGCCCCTTGGCTGCTGTTGCTCACGTCGCCCTGGGCGTGCAGCAGGAAGTCTAGCACCTGAGCATCTGCAGGGGAGAAATAAGTCATATGAGACGGTGCAGAGCTTGGATTTTATTTTGCCTTTTTTTGTTGTTGTTGTTCAGGAGCAATTATTACTGTTATTGGCACTGAAATACACTTCATTCTCTGTGAGAAAATATGTTTTAAGACCTAAGTAAACCATTCGACATTCAAGCTGCAGCAGCAGATTGATTTATTTCCCTACACATCCCATAAAGACTCCATCAAACTAACAGCATTCAGGCTGGAAAGTGCTGCAGTCTGCAGGTTGTTTTGAAGCTGAGAGGGTAAGAGCATTTCAACATAAAATAATGCAAAGACCATCTCCTCTCCATTATTCACCATTATTAGAAGCTTGTTGTAGAATATTTCATTTTTTGTCTGAAGTGTACATTTAATTTTCTCCGGTAATGACTAAGCTTATCCGTTTTAGACTTTATGGTGACTTGTGTTTGTTTTTTTTTAGGGAGATTGTCACCTTCCTAATTGTTAATGGCTTTAGCCAAAAAAAAAATCTTTAATTTCCTTTTGGGATCAATAAAATATTTTTGAACTTCAATTTGAATTGAACTGAAAATTTTTAAATTGAAAATAAAAAAATTTAAAACTAAAAAAAAAAAAAGTTTGAAAACTTCTTTTTCTAATTTTGTTTCAGTTTCTAATTTTTTTATAGCCCCTTTAAATTGCCCTCCTTGAATCTCACCTCTAGCTAACCTGTGAGCTAATACCCCTGGGAGGAAAATAATAATAAAAAAAAAAGATCCTCATCAGTCACATTTATTGGTAAGGAACCACACTGGCCTCCTGACCCGTCTCCTGAGGCCAAGCCGCAGGAGTGGTTAATGAGATTAGAGCTGGTGTGGAGGCCGGTATTACGGCTCCAGACACCACTGTGCTCTGCGGGGGCCAGCCGGCAGCAGCAGCACCGCTCCACGCCACCTGGTACCAACGGCGCTGAGCGCCACCGACAAAAACCCTCCACTTCTCACAGCAAAATGAGCTGCTAACGCGAGTCCGACGCCCACTTTTTTTTTTTTTTTTTTTTTGTCGCCTCCTTTCCACGAAGCCTAGATACCGTTCACGTTGTATCCCAGCGTTCCCTCCAGCTGAGCCCGGGTGTTGCCCCTGGCGCCGAGCTGCAGTAGGGCCAGGGACAGGGACACGCTCGCTGGGGACGCGATCAGGTTGGAGCGGTTCTCCGCCTCGGTGAGCGTCTGGTAGAGGCTGACGGCGAAGCGGTTGTGGAGCTCCCGCATGCTGTCCTGAAAGCTGCCGGTGCAGTGGCTCCTCTCGGCCAACCAGAGGAACACGAAGACGGAGGCCAGAGGCAGACGACGCATGTCCTCAGGTGGAGGAAGTGTCTACGGGGCTCAACTCGGTGGTCCGACAATCAGAGCTGTAAGATTAGAGGTGATAAAAGTTTTCAGCTGGGGTCAGGAAGGTCAGACATTCACGGGGGAGCCGGTCAAAGACCGGAACTGGCATCTTATGTGCAAGAAATAATGTGAACAACTTTATTAAGCAACTTGAAGTTACAACATGAAGAAGCCCCACCTGTTTGGAGTTGCTTTTGAACCATAATCAATGGCACTTTGATAAACATGTTTGATGAATTTGACAAAATGTCATGTTTATGGCTGGTTATGTTTTTATAAAGCACTTTGAACTACATTATTGCTGAAATGTGCTATACAAATAAACTCATCCTACATGTGCATACAGATGCTGTCAAAAAAATCTATATTTATTTACTGCATCATTAAAAATCCAATCAGTGGGAGAAAAAGTAATTGAAATTCTTCAACTTTCTGTTTCTAGAAGACTTTAGGAACACTTCTGGATGACTTGATAGCTGGAGTTAATTTGGTATATGAAATAAAACTTTACCTGTGGACAGGTAAGGCAGTAGCGGTTCAGCCGGCTTTCTGCTCCGTCCCCCAGCTCTCCTTGTCACCTAGTCACCGCCTCTGTCCCGGGTTATCAGCCTCCAGCTCAGCCTGCCCGAAACGCCCGTCTCCCTGAAACGGTCATGAGACGGTGTTTAAAGGGAAAACTTTCTTGTTTGCGGTTGCCGTCGGCGATGTCCGTACCAATCGTCCGGTATTCCTGCCTCCTCAGGGGCTAAAAAGAGCCAGGCGGAGGGAGGCATGTCACTGACCAGCAAATCCCAAGCTGGGCAGAGGGGAGAGAACACTCCTGATAATGTGTGTGTGTGTGTGTGTGTGTGTGTGTGTGTGTGTGTGTGTGTGTGTGTGTGTGTGTGTGTGTGTGTGCGTGTGCATGCGTGCGTGTGTGTGTGTGGTCTGTTCGTACTGCACAGTGGTGGGTGCTGCCAGCATATTGAGTTTTGGGGAGGAGGATGCAATCATCACAAAATGAACACAGAGCAGCTTGTTTTAAGCTGCACTATGAAGAATGGCTGTAAGGTAACAGTGGGGGGAAAAAAATACTTTTTTGTTTTTAGTTATGAATCCAGATATGGGACCAGTGTGATTAATAATATTATTAATGTGCTTGGTTGTAGCTTGCTCCTTTTGTGAGGTACATGGGCAGATTTTAAAATCAGGAGTTTAAAATTTTGTAGAATCAAAACAAGTAAAACTTCGAAAGTCACAACAACCAAAGTACTTTGTTGTATTTTGAGTTGATTTAGTACAAGAAATCTTGGAGGAGTTACTAGAAAAAGTGTTCATGTGTGAAGGACTTATGTAAGAGATCCAGATGAGGTTGTAGATGTCAAACCAACCCCAATAATCCATTTTTCTGAATGTTTTTAGTTAAATATCGATCAATTAGTTCCACTAAAGGGAGTTTTCCTTTTGCTATTTTCTTTTTACATACAGAGGCCAGTACTACTTTGATTTTTTTTGTAAAAATAAATAAATAAATAAATAAATAAATAAATAAATAAATAAATAAATAAGGTTTTGTTCTGGTAACGTTTTAAAGATGAGGAAATTTACTGAGTTTAAGATATTTTTCAGACTTGTCGTTTAACTTTTTCTCAGAATTAAATTCCTGCCTGGAGGTGAGTGTCTTAATCAGTTGGTGGCGCTGTGGAGTCACAGCACCGGATCAGCCTTTCCAGATCACTACTCTGATTTCACAAACGTGCCACAAATGCTGCACCTCAAATATTTGACGTGTTTCTCCACTTTTTTCTATTCTATTAAAATTGAAAAGCAGAATTGTTGTTGTTCTTTTGTATGGTTCTTTAGGCCCATCAATCAATCAGTCAATCAATAACATTTTACTTGTACAGCACATTTCAGCAGCAAGGCATTTCAAAGTGCTTTACATCATAAACACAAAAACACAAAGTCATGCAACATAGAATCAACAATCAAAACATTACATTAAGCCAAGTGCCATTGTTACATTCGTAATTGATTACGTTTCAAATACAACTCTAAACAAGGGGCGTTTTTAGCCGAGATTCAAAGGAAGTCAGTGTTTCAGCAGTTTGACAGTTTTCTTGAAGTTTGTTCCAGATTTGTGGTGCACATGCTGGAACCTCTGTGAGCGGATCCCACCGTTGGCTCCATCATCACTCTCTCTCTTTTGTTTTTTTGCAGATTGTTCTGGAAGCCGTGGCCTTGTGGCAGCCTGTCACCACGGCGCACACTCTCTGATCCTTCAGCGGCCTGGCGATCCCTGGAGCCTGAAGGGATGTAGGACACTGGAGGTGAAGCAGGATGAGTCAGGGAAACTGTGTCTTCTATGTGGATGACATGTGCATGACCTTTTCTTCTTTACAATTAGTTTTTTGTTGTTTTTTTTAATAATTGTCCTCGGTCTTTTACTGTGACTTCTCAATTTCTCCATCAAAGTCCTCAAATTCCAAATTCCTGCGTTTGGAGTTGGAGCTTTTGAAGAATGCGGCGGCCCTGCTTAATGAAGCCCCCGCGCTGCAGCTTCTCTCTAATTAGTCGACTCCAGTAATGGCCGGAATCTGCCGTCAAACAAAGCAGCTGAATACCTGATGGCTACCAATCATGCTCTCTTCTTTTTCATGGGAAAAATACCAGGAACTTTTATTTCACTGACTGTCACGGCCCCAATTAGGAGGGACGGCTCAGGGAGGGGGGGAAATACTCCAGAGTGGATGGGCTTTAGGGTAAATAAAGGGCATGCAGCAATCAACGTCTTACATTTCTTTGTTGACTATTTTTTGCTCTAAAAGTTACACTGAAAGTCCATTAATAGTGCCAACTTTGCATGAAAGTGTCATTCTTTACAAAATAATACAAAGTTGGCACTTCTAGTGGACTTTTAATGCAACTTTTAAAGCAACTTTGCATTGAATGTGTCATTATTTACTGACTGACACTTCATGAAAACAGTCATAGACATTCATAAAGACTCCTTCATGTTCATGACAGGTGTAATATCATGTTTATGACAGATGTTATATCATGCTTATGACGGTGTCATGTCAGTCTTATGCACACCCTTATGCAAATCTTAAGTGAAACTGAAAAGTTACTGAAATCTTCACCGAAGTTTCTCTAAATACCGTCAAATTGTTATTTAAATGTTAGCTGAAACCTTTAGCTAATCTTCTCCAAATAATGTCGAAAGGTTAGCTATTCTAAACGTTACTTCTAGCATCTGGTTAGCATTCTCTGAACATTAGCCAAAGCTTACCTAAACATTAGTTGAAACCTTTAGCTAATGTTCTCCAACACCTGCTCTGGCTAACGGTTACCTTTATCCATTGTTCCCTGAACACTGATTAAGGGTAATTGAACATTGGCAGTAACCTTTACACAATGTTCTCCAAACACTGATAAAACATTATTTTAACGTTAGCTGTAATCTTTGGTGTTCTTAAAAGTTAGCCTTAGTTATAGCCAGTAATTAGTGAGGCTGCGTTGATAATGATCCATGTGAGTGTGTCCGTACTAATCAGATACACTTAATTTAACTAACACAACATGCAACCTAAAAATTATTGTCAACTGCAATAAAACGAAAAAATGGAAAAGTGTATGAAAGATCTGTTTAATCTTCAAACTTGATTCAAAGTAGAGATCAGAAAAATACAATTACAAAAGTCCCCCAATTTGCATAAAATTGATCCTTTTAGAATGTGTTTTCTGATAAAGCTGAATGGGAAAATGTCTTTCTTTCTCAATGGAATATGCATGCCAGCTATATGCACACACACACACACACACACACACACACACACACACACACACACACGCGTTTGTTTTGCTATCTTTGTGGGGACTTTCCATTGACTTCCATTCATTTCTACTAATTTCTACATCCTAAACCTGACCTTTACCCTTTTCCTAACCCTAACCATCACATACCTAACCCTAACCCTAACCAAAACTCAATTCATACCTTAGCCCTAACTCTGACCCCTGACCCAAAAACAGGGTTTCCCCTCGTGGGGACCAGGCTCAGGTCCCCACAAGGAGCGATTGGTCCCCACAACGTAGCATATGTCAGGAAAATCGTCCCCACAAGGTATTACAAACAAACGCACACACGCACACACACACACACACACGCACACACACACACACACACACACACACAGGTTTTAGTGATCACACTGAGCAGAGAAGTTTCCAACACACATACAAATACACTTCCATAAATCATATTCCTGGCAGACGTTTTGAAGAAAGCACAAAGTGAAACACTAGAGGGCAGCATTGTACTGCGCCCTCCATAAGGTTAGATAGGGGTTTAGGGGTGTTCTGTCTATCAGTGCCACCCTTAAATCCGCCCTACCTTGTGGTAATGCGCATGCGCCACGTCACATACTGCTGACTGAGCAGATTTCTTATAAATACGTCCTACCTGTGGAAGTTTCATTTCATGTGTTTTATTTCATCTCAAATTACGGGAAGCTTTATTTAATTTATTTTATACCTGGCCTTCATTAAGCTGCTGTATTACTTCATGTTTTTAGTTTACATAACAGGCAGCATGTAAATATATAAGCTTTAGTTTGCCGTCTGCAATGTCGTTAAACAAGTTATTGTTTGGCGGTTAATCAGGACAAAATACGGTGTCTTGTGGGGTTTTTTGTGCCTATACTTTAAAATATTATAGTTTAATAACACTCGTTGTTGTTAAACTTTGCTAAATAGATGTTGGCGGCGATACTACGTTAGACTGAAGCTGTGTAAAAGCGGTGTAATATTAGTGTGTATGAATTATTCCTATCATTTCAGGTGCACAGTGACCTGCGCAGTTCGGTGGACACATTGCGGCTGCGCTGCATTTAATAAAGTCTGTCATACAGCGCACTAATGCGCAATGTACATGTAACCCAACTAGCTCTTTTAATGAGCTCACAAGCATTTCATATAACATGATCAGCAGATGATAACTTGTAGTAATTTTCCACATTTCCCTCCTTTTGATTATTAGTAAATATGTAGTATTTAAAATTTTATTCCATCCCCACTGATTATATAAAAGGACATTTCTACCATTTTTATGGTGAGAGGTGAGAAATTATCCCATACATTTCAAGACATTTCATATTCATTATGTCATTGAAACATTATTCTGTATGATGAAAACCTACCGGCATTCATCCACTCATCCCTTGAGTTTCTCCTCGCCAGGGAGACGGTCATCTACATGTTTTGTCATCTTTCATAAAACTTTAAAAGGAGAAATTTGAACTAATGTATTTGGAAGTAAAGTACCAGCAGAATACCAAACCGCTTTCTAAGTAATATGTCCAATTGCTTAAATAAGTCATTATTTTAATTCTTCCATGCAAAATAAGTGCATCTATTTCAATCCTTATAACTCCCTAACACAATAATTATGAATAATTTAAGTCTAAAGAAATACATTTATTTATTTATTTATTTATTTATTTATTTATTTATTTATTTATTCAAACACACAAAAGAAAAATTAAACATATTAAGGCCTGTAATTTATCAACAAGAGATTTATGTTCAGCATTTTATTCCAATCAATTCACCCAGAGGAGGAGGTTGTGTGCTGGAACCACTTAGACCCGTTCTTCTAGAACTGGGTGGGATTTCCTCTGTAGACTGCAAACGTCTTCACAGAATCCAACAAATCAGCTTTGTGGTCGCTCTGCCTCTTAATCCTCTAAGAGGGGCCTTTATTTCCAATAAAGGTCTTTAGGATTCTCTAAAGGTTTGGTTTCCTCAATTTAGAAAACCAAAACTCAAGGAACCACCTGCCTTATTGACCTTCCTTACGGCTCGTGTTCAGTCTCAGGGTGCTGGATTTGGGGTGGAACCCTCCATGCATGGTTAGTAGCTTCCGAGTCTTAACATCCGTGGTGTTTGCCTCTTTCATTGGCCAGCTAGTTATTCCGGCAGGGTATCTGATTACTGGTAAGGCATAGCTGTTTATCACACAGATCTTGTTCTTGCCATTGAGCTGGCTTCTCAGGACTTGCCTTATTCGTTGGAGGTATTTGGCTGTGGCTCCTTTCCTTGTGACCTCATCCAGGTTGTGATGCTTGTGGTATTCCCAGGTACTTGTAGCTGTGCTCTATGTCTGCTATTGTTCCTTCTGGGAGTGAGACCCCTTCTGTGCAGATGACCTTCCCTCTCTTTGTAACCATCCGGCCACACTTCTCTAGTCCGAATGACATCCCGATGTCAGTGCTGTAGATCCTGGTGGTGTGGATCAGTGAGTCGATGTCTCGCTCGCTCTTGCCGTACAGCTTGATGCCATCGTCTCAAAAGTGAAAATCAGATGTTTACATTGTGGTTACCAGTAAACACGCTCATCTCTTAGCAACAGATTAGCAACAAAAATTGTTATTGTTCAAAAAACATAAGATTTCTTCGGCTCTTTTGAAATACTACATATCTTACACTCTTTAACAAGAATTGTGCAGTTGGTGAGTTTTGCAGAAAAGTTTTTTTTTTTTTTTTTGATTGTCATTAGAGGTAAATATATTGTAAAACAGACTTTCAACACAAAAGTAAAAATCTGATTTATCCTTCGTGGCAGTTCATTACTAGTAGAAAACGCTCATCTCTTAACACCAATTAAGTATTCTGTGTTTTTTTTGGTGTAGAGTAACAGGTGCCTTACATGCATTGCATGGAAGCATTGAAAAACAGTGTAAACATTGGTGTTTATGCTAAGACAAAGATGGACTTTGTTTATTACAGGTCACTTTTTAAAGTGCTTGATTTCACTCGATTTATTTTGGGGTATCCGAGTCATAAAGACTGCACTCAAATGCACCCCAGATTTTTCAATTAAAAAAAAAAAAGTAAAATGATAAGATTATTTTGATTCCCCAATAAAATATCAGGCTGCAGTGATTAAACTATAATACGTAACCAATAGGTGAAACAAAATATAGACCTATTATTTCAGAACACCCAGCCTTTTCTATACACACACAATTAATTTTATTCATAGAGTAAATATAAAGAGCTTCTGAAAATCACCACAGTCTGAGTTAATTTTCTTTTTAACCTTTACTTGGATTGACCCTTAAACTAATAATTTATCTCACTGATTGTCTCTGAGAGCCATTTATTATGAAACACGCAAGTAAAATAACCACAACAAAAAGTTTATGTAATTAGGCTATTTATGGTTTCTTTTTTTTGTATAATTGAACTATTTTAAAGAGTGATGAGATTATAATAATGCAGAAATCAGAAACTGACTTAACTCACTGAAAACCATTTACACACAATAACAACCCAGCATCTGCAAAGCTACTTACAGAGATGTGACGTTTAAAGATGGGCTCATTTTTATTTATATTTAAAGAGTGCTAATCTAGAGCAAAGATAAATCAATTTAATCCACACTAGCTTCATAAGTGCCCACTCATCTTATCAGACGAGCATTATTATGATGAGCAGAGTAGAAAGTAACCACATATTTGGGTTTTTATGCCAACATGCTCCACCAAAATGTTAAGCTGAGCTTCTTCTCTTCTCGAATTTCTCTCCATATTTGCTTTAGAAGATGTTCAGGATGTGGGAAAGGAAAATTTAAAAATGTCATGGTCTTTTTGCATGCAAAAAAAAAAAGCAATAAACTGCACACAGCAAACCTAAGAGGCTAACTGCTTTACGTTTGTGTTTATTTATAATTGTTTTCTCAAAACCAGACATGTCATTGTGTGTTTGCACACTGAAGAGATACAGTGCTCTGAACTTTTACATGTTTTGTCACATTACAACAAAAATGTATATTTTTACTGGAATTTTATGTTACAGGTAAAAACAATGCAGCACTGAGCTGTGAAGGGCAGGAAAGGAAGAAATTGTTTGAAGTTGCTATAAGCCATGCAGAGAATCACAGCCGGCAAGGATCAACTAACACTGCACACGACTCTGAACATTATCCACTCTGTGAAACATGGTAGCGACAGCATAATGCTGCGTCTAACAATTAGACGGTATTTAGAGAACATTAGCTAAAGGTTTCAGGTAACAATTTAAATAATAATGTGACGGTATTTATATAACCTTAGGTAAAAGTTTTAGCTAACAATTTAAATAATTTGACGTTAGCTAAAGGTTTTAAAATGGTTGATGCAACACGTTCTGTAAAAATAAATTGCCTCAATATTTATTAACTGAGACTTAATGACTTTATTGCATTAATGTCTTCCAATCATGAATCTCAGCAGTTCATGGAAAAGGTTCACCACAAAATCAGTTCAAAAGCTCAGATCAACTGAACAGGATGTTTCTGTTGTTACTAAATAAACCTAAATTATTTAGTAAACCTGAATAAACAAAGTAAAAATGAAAACTTAAATATATTTTCAATTCTTTGTTGATCCTAATACAAAAAGCTAGACAGCATGAAGGATTAAAATAAAAGGTGCAGTTATTATATTTGTACAAAGAGCATTATTAAAATATTTATTAACCAAATAACCCATATTAGGTTAGAAGAAATATAAAAACATGAACCAATCAGCACATTATCTCAGTGATTCTCTGAGGTCTGAATAAATCAGTGAATCTCAGTAAAGAGCCTGATGTGACACATCGAGTCCTAAAGTTCTCTAGAAAACTCAAAACATGAAACATGGAGTTAAAAAAGTAAAAACCAAAACAGGCTGAGGAATATTAAAGCTGAGGATCAATGAATATGATGCAAAACTTCATTATTTAAAGATTTTTAGAATGACTATAACAAAATAACAATATATACAGAATATTAAAATAAAGTCCAGATAAATGCTGGATGTTCCTGAAAACTGCTCTAAGATCAGAGTTCCTGTGGGACATCCAGTTCTAAACTGGCTCAACTGGTTTCTGTGATGGAAGCTGAAGTTTCTCTGCAGTTTCCAGTAAAGCATCTTTTTATCTGTGGAGCTTTGAGGAACATTTTCCTGCCAACAGAAGAAGAAGCAGCAGAGAAAAGAGGTTTGAAGTGTCTTTATGATTCAAAGCTGAACTGAAAATGATTCCCATGTTTCCATCTCAGACCATTTCTGGTTCCAGGATGAAAATGAATCAGAGAGAAAAAAGATCAACTTTCCAGTTGAATCCAGTTCAGATCAAAACTCCATGAAGCCTCTAAATGGAGCCCAGTTTGAATCGGATCTTTATTGATCCAAAGAGACAAACAATATCAGACACTAAATGACAGACATGAGAAAATAAACGGGAGGAAAATCTTGGAGGTCAGAGGTCATCATCATGATCCAGTCAGAGTCTCTTTAGACTCAAACTGCTGCAGCTTCAACCTCTGAGGATCAGCAGGACACAGAGACCGTTCTCTACTTTACAGAGATCAGAACCTGCAGAGAGAAGAAGGAAGGAGAGATCAGATCAGTGAGTGTTTCCAGCCTCTCCAGCAGCAGTCAGTGACGCAGCACATCCAGTAGATGGTTTCCAGGCTGCAGTCAGACTGATCTCAGAGCTGTGACCAAGATGAACCTGATCAGTTGTTTCCTGTTGAACTGAGAGAACAAGCAGATCTGAGATCAGATCTGCTGCTGCCACAGTTTGATGAATGAGGACCACTGTCTCTAGACATGTTGGACGGCTGGACGCTGGAGTCCAGCTGGACGTCCTGGAGACATGGACACAGCAACAACACTCATCTTCACACCAACACAAACACAGGAACACAGCAAGCTGCTGCTCCTCTGATTGGCTGATTGCTGTCTCTGTGTCCAATCAGGAAGCCTGAACCATTCTCCTCCCACTGAGAAGCTGCAGCTTTACTGGGAACACTGGAGCTTTGCTTTGATGCTAACTGGGTTTAGTTCAAGATGCTGACAGCAGCTGGACTCACTACAAACATTTACTTACTGTAAAATCTTTACAAAACGCTTCAGCTGCTGAACATCTGAATCCTCCAGGTTGTTTTCTCTCAGGTCCAGATATGTCAGATGGAGGCTGTTGGACTTCAGAGCTGAGGCCAGAAAATCACAGCTGATCTTTGACAACCTGCAGCTGATCAACCTGAATAAAGAATAAAAGATGAGCTGAAGCCAACAGGATGCAGGTGAACCAGTCCAACAGAACCAGTTAAAGATTCTCATGAATATTAAAGCCAACAAGCTGCTGCTTCAATAAAGACCTGCTGACTTCAGAACCAGAACCTGGTACTGGGTCATGTTGTGTTGGAGGATTTTAGTCAGTAAAATCATTCCAGGTTCTGATCAAAGTGTTGAAGCATCAATCATTGATTATTGATTTGTTCCTGTCAGATTCCAGGAATTCACTTTTCTAGACTGGGTTGAATGACCTTTGACCTGCTTGACATGAGGGGAATTTCTACACACTGGGGGTCCGAATGCTGTCCTGTTCTGACCTCAGGTCAGCAGGTCTAACTCAGTTACACAGAGGGACTAAATTAAACTCTGGATCCAGGAACAAACTCAGAAAATATTTATTAGAACAGAAGATATGAACTTTGATTTATGATCAATTATAGATAATTATTCACTGAAATATTGATAATTATATCAATATTTAAACCACAAACCACAAATAGTTCAGTCTGCAGCCTTTAGTCTGTAGAAAACCACAGAGCTCCTTCAGTCCAGAATCTCCCAGGTTGGATCCGCTCAGGTCCAGTTCTGTCAGATGGGTCGGGTTGGACTTCAGAGCTGAGAACAGAGACGTCCAGCTGGTCTCTGACAAACTGCAGCTCCTCAATCTGAATAAAGAATAAAAGATGAGCTGAAGCCAACAGGATGCAGTTAAAACTGAAATATGAACAAATAAATAATAAAATGTAGAAAATTAATTTCCCTGAATGTAAAAGAAACATGATGAACTGATTCTAACATCTGATCCAGTCAAACTGGTTTAAAGAGTCCAAACCAGCAGAACCAGAACATTTGATCAACAAAGAAACTCAAAGTTTTCTATGAGCAGCAGCCTGGATGAGGTGAGCTATTTCTGCTGGTTCTGATCATCAGCTGGAGACCCGACTTGGTAACCGGATCAGAACCACTCAGTTTATTCATGAATGGCCTTGGGTTCTTCTTAAAGCTGCTGAAAGCCAATGGAGGCCATTATTTCCTAAGGAGACGTGACCTGATGAAGCTTCATCACAGAGACGAGGCTCCAACCGACTGACAGCTGTCAGACTGAAGAGGACGGTTCCTCTCTGACCCGGCCCAACAGAACCACAGCTCCAGGACAAAGTGAGGAACCTGCTGCTGCTGCAAACCTCACTGTCATTCAGCTCATCTAGATTTGCTTTTCTACAATCAGTCACTTCTTAGATGTTTCATTAATGATGATTTGAACTGGTCAGTGTTTGTGGCTCGACTGGAGGAAAACATTTCATTCTGGATGTAAAGATGAGAATCAGAAATAAAACAATCTGAATCTTTACCAACCAAACTGAAACATCTCCATCGTTAATTAACTTCATTTGAATTATTTTACTCATTTTGTTCATCAGTCAGAAACATTTTAAAAACTGAAAAACAAAGTTCAATGATCTCAAAGTCTGAAATAAGAAAATCATTTATTTATAAGGTAAAATTGTTTGAAATTTGAATCTGACATTTAAAAATATTGTTTTTAAATATTACAACTAAATTATTAATTAAACTAAGGATTAAAGTATCAATGAATGATTTTATTGTATAAATAGAGAAAACAAACCCCAGATTCTTCACTTTACTGACTGAACTCTGCAGGATCTCAGACACATTCTTCATATCAGAGTCTCCAGCTCCATTTATGATGATCTCACTTATTTCCAGTTCAGTCAGACCTGGGTTGGACTTCAGAGCTGAAGCCAAAACTTCACATTCAGCCTGTTGGATCCAACAGCCACCAAGTCTGTGATGAGAGAAGAAATAAATTCAGTTCTAATGAAATCAATCTGGATCATAAACAGATAAAATACGATAACAGTGATGTCATCATGATGTCATCATCTGATCAACATCTGATCTTCAGTTTACTGAGTTTGACCCGACAGAGAGTCTGTGCAGCTCCTGACTAAAGTCCAGGTTCTGGTTCTGGTTCTGGTCCAGGCTTCATGTCCTCAGACCTTCAGCTCAGTCAGATGTTGAAGATCTTCTATCATCTGTGAAGGAAAGTTCAGTTTCTCTGCAGCATCAGAGCCTCAAAGGAGCTGCAGCAGCTGATGAAGAGGCTGACTGAGCTGAATGAAGGAAACTACTGGAGATGATGGAGAGGAGGAGGAACTGCTCACAGCTCTGACAAGTCACACTGACTTGGACTAGACCGTTTGGCTCCTTGAGATCTTCCACCAAGCAGGAAGTGAGTTATAAATGAAGTGAGCAGAGCAGGAAGTCCAGCCTGCTGTGGACCTCTGGCATCTCTGGGTTTGTTTAGCCCATATCTGCTGCTGCAGCATCTAGAATCCTCCTCATCATTAATAATAGTAGTATATTCTATAGAAACGTGGCTCCCAGCAGCAGATTATTAAATGCTGCCACAGAGGAAACTGGGAGCAGACCAGACACATGATGCTCCCAGTTGTGTCTCCGTTCATCTGCTGGATTTGATGCTGTAACAAAGTAGAAAGTGGACAGTCGTCAACCTGCTTCAGCTAAAAGCTGCAGATTGTTCTGGTCGTCCTGCAGAGCAGCAGCAGAACCGGTCCTGCTGCTCCTTCAGGTCTGGACCGTCCTCTGTTGGTCTGAGAGGAACTGGGACAAACTGGCTGGAAGAGGGACACGTGTCTCTGCAGTGGTCTGTCCATCGTCTCAGAGGAACAAAGGTTTGGATGTCAGAAGAAATTGTTGCTAAACTCCTAAAGAGCTGAAGAGCAAAACCCCTGGAGGAGACGGAGCGTTTGGGTCCAGCAGCAGCATCTTCATGGTGAAGCAGTGAAAGTTCTCCAGAACTAAAGAGGCTGGGATGTCTAAAGAGCTGAAGCTCATGTCTCTGCAGGTCTTCATGGAGGACAGCTAACAGCTTCAACAAAGGCTGCAGATGAAGAGTTGATGAGGAAAATGGTTCCAGCTCTGGAAGCAGAGTTCTCAGAGCTTTGGGAGGATCTGACAGAAACTAGGACTTTTTCTGGAACCAGACAACAATCACCACATTTTGGTCTCAGTTACAAACTCAGAGGAAACTAGTGGAGGAGGAAGAGGAGAGGATGATGACGGGATGAAGAAGATCAACACTGTTCACAAAGTTTATAATTAATGCAACGGTTTATTTTAATGGTTCAACTTTCCATCAAACCTAAACAATTATTTTATAAAAACAGTCAAAGATCCTAAAAGGTGAATTATGGAGCAGCAGCTCAATGAGTGAAGAGAGTTTAAAGTTTAAAAAGTCTCTCTGGATGATTGGATCTGAGAGGAAATAGACATTTTCTAGAGTTCAGGGTTTTCTATTCATTTCAACCTGAAAACTGATAAAAAGTTAAATATTTTTAAAAGATCAAAATGTGTAAAAACCAGAAGCTGCAGCTGTCCTGGATGAACTGAATGTTTAGATGGTTGAATGGCTGAAATCATCCAGAGGATGAAGGAAGTAGTTAAAGGCCAAAAACATCCAGAATCAACTTGAAGAAAGAAGAAGAAACAGGAGGACAATAGTGCTGAATCAGCATTCACACAATGAAAACATCTGGACTCACCGAGCCTTTCTGCAGTTCCTCACAGCTGGAACCAGTCTCTGTCGTCCCCATTGTGATGTGTTGTACTTCTTCAGGTCCAACTCATCCAGAACCTCTGACATCTGCAGCATGAAGGCCAGAGCTGAACAGTCAGTCTCTGAGAGCTGCTTCCCTGAATCCAGCAGCCGTTGGATCTCCTGATAAAATGAGACGTCGTTCATCTCCACCAGACAGTAGAAGATGTTGATGCTTCTGGCAGGAGAGATTCTATCAGTGTTCATCTTCTTCAGGCTGGTGATGATACTGTCAGCAGAGATTCTATTAGTGTTCATCTCCTTCAGGCTGGTGATGATTCTGTCAGGAGAGATTCTATCAGTGTTCATCTCCTTCAGGCTGGTGATGATTCTGTCAGGAGATATTCTATCAGTGTTCATCTCCTTCAGGTTGGTGATGATTCTCTGGATGGTTTCTGGACGGTTCTCTGTCTGACCCAGCAGATCCTCTAAGAGTCTCTGGTTGGACTCCACAGTGAGACCATGAAGGAAGCGGACAAACAGGTCCAGGTGGCCATTTTTACTGCTGAGGGATTTCTCCATGACTTTCTTCATGAAGTCATCTAGAGATGTTTCATTGTGTTCTTCTCCCAGGAACGTCTTGATGACCTCTGACCTCCTGCTGGTGAAGCAGTGGAGCATGTAGACGGCAGCCAGAAACTCCTGGATGCTCAGATGAACAAAGGAGTAGACGGAGATGTTGCGCGTTCCTCTCTCCGTTTTAAACATCTCAGTGAAAACTCCTGAGAACAACGCAGCATCTTTGATGTTGATGCCACATTTATCAAGATCTTTGTCATAGAAGACCAGGTTTCCCTCCAGCAGCTGATCTAGAGCCAGTCTTCCTAGAGACTCAATCAGCTTCCTGTTCTCTGGACTCCAGATATTTCTTGTCTTTCGTCGTCCATCAAACTTTTCCTCCTTGATTCTGAGCTGAACCAGCAGGAACTCTATGTACATCTCAGTCAGGGTCTTGGGCAGCTCTCCTCCCTCTCTGGTCTTCATCACATCCTCCAGAACTTTAGCAGTGATCCAGCAGAAAACTGGGATGTGACACATGATGTGGAGACTTTTGGATTTCTGGATGTGGGAGATGATCCTGCTGGCCTTCTCTTTATCACCTCTGAATCTCTTCCTGAAGTACTCCTCCTTCTGGGGGTCAGTGAACCCTCTGACCTCTGTTACCATGCCAACGCACTCAGCAGGGATCTGATTGGCTGCTGCAGGTCGTGTGGTTATCCAGAGGAGAGCAGAGGGAAGCAGTTTCCCCCTGATGAGGTTTGTCAGCAGAACATCCACTGAGCTGGACTCTGTAGCATCAGTCAGGATCAGATTATCATCAAAGTCCAGAGGAAGTCGACTCTCATCCAGACCGTCAAAGATGAACAGAACCTGGAACTTTTTAAAGCTGCGGATTCCTGCGTCCTTAATATCTTCAAAGAAGTGATGAATCAGTTCCACCAAGCTGAACTTTTCTTCTTTCAGTACATTCAGCTCTCTGAAAGTCAATGGAAATATGAACTGGATGTTCTGGTTGGTTCTGCCCTCAGCCCAGTCCAGAGTGAACTTCTGTGTTAACAGTGTTTTCCCAATGCCAGCCACTCCCATGGTCATCACTGTTCTGATTGGTTGATCACTTCCAGGTTTAAAGATGTCTTCTCTCCTGATTGTTTCTTGTCTCCTGGATGCTCTTTCAATCCGTCTGACCTCATGTTCCTGGTTGACCTCTCTAGTTAACCCCTCTGTGATGTGGAGCTCTGTGTAGATGTGGTTCAGAAAGGTTTGATTTCCAGGTTCAGCGACGCCTTCAGAGAGACTCTGGAACTTCTTCTTCAAGTTTAACTTGAGTTTCCGTTGACATTTTCCAGCTCCAGTCCCTGCATGGAGACAACACACTGTAAGGTCTGGACAGGCCACTGTAGCTGGGCAGAGTGACCAATGAAAACAGCAAACTGGGACACAATATTACGCAGCACTGGGTCAAGCCAGGGAACTGTTCTCTCCACTGTCCTGTTTACTCTTTACAAACCGACTTCCAGTAGAAATCCAGGTTCTGCCCTAAGCAGAAGGATTCAGAGACACTTTGATAGTTGGTTGTTTAGGGATAAACAGGAAAAACTGTAGAAAAACCTTGGCAAGAACTTTTTGAACTTGATCTGCATCAAATGCCTGCAGCTCAGTTCAACAAGGAGACCTTCTAGCCACCTCTTCTGTCTGGATGCATGTAGATGGACGGTAGACAGTCGGAGAGTTCATGTCATGCAGATCAGCAGCAGTTTATCATTTACTGGCCTCAATGTTGGCGCTGCTGCATCACAGGGTGAATTTGGTAGCTGTCTGTGTGTTTCTGAAGGTTCTTCATCTGCAGCTGAATGGAACATTTTTATGTACTGGGTGCAGGAATTAAAACTAAAATGGGTTTTTATCTTGTGCATTGCTGCCATGTTTGTTTTTTACAGTATTTTACGGTAAATATAAAGATCCCAAAGTTTATATTTCATGAGCAGCACATCAGTCACCACAGGTGATGTTTAAATAAAAAAGCTGCTGAATCCAGAACGTCATTGAGCTCATGTGACTGTTTGATTAAGATTTTCTGTATTTGTTCGTTTCTCTTGTTTGATTTCAGTTGAATTCATTTTCTCATGTAATCATGTTTTAATTATTCAACATAACAGCAGAATTGTTGTAGAAATCCTCTTACTGCTCTGCAGACGGTCAGCCAGCTCCTCCTGCTTCATCTTCCTCAGGAAGTTCAGGGTGATCTTCATCACCGCCTCTCTGCTGCTCCTCTGCTCCTCATCCTCACTCTGACCCTCTGAGCATTCTGGGTCATCTGGACTCAGAACCTTTTGGATCTTCTTCAGCTCGTTCTTCACGAATGTGACAATGTTTTCCTCCAGCAGCTGGAACAGAATGAGAAGATATCAGACTAGATCTGAACATCAGGTCCATGTTGGACAGACTGACAGTCCTCTGGTCTACAGACTGAACAGAACCGATGTACAGACCATAAATATGGAGTCCAGCTGTGTTTGGTGCTGCTGGACAGACGGATCAGTGGGAACCTCTGAGCTCTGCAGATCCTCTCTGTGGAGGAACCAGGACAAATGAACCAGAATCTGTCTGTCCACACAGAGACAACATTATAGCTGCATGGCCACTTATAGTTCTATTTTCTATGTTACATTTTAATACCTTATGTATATGTGGCTCAGATTTGTATAGATAATCTATTCCAGAGTAGCTTTTGTGTGGATCTGAGTAAAATATGTCGTCTCTCTTCTTGGGGTTGATGTTTCTCCAAGCATCAATCAGACCAGCTCTTTAGTAATATTATTTAGCATTCTGGATGTCGTTGTCTGTGGCCCATAATCAGAAGAGTATCTAACTAATATATTATTTTAAACCGTATTAAAGTCTCCCCCCATCAGTTTCATTCCTTTTCCATCATCAGTTATTATTCTGACTGTTTGTTTCAGGAAACTGTCCTTCTCCTCATAAACATTTATTACTGAAATTGTCATTTCTCCGATTCGTCCTACAATCATTACATATCTTCCTTCTTTATCCTTTTCCTCTTTTTCAACTTCAAACAAAATCCCTATTTTGAGTCAAATTGCTGCCCCTCCCTTTTCCAAATGAAACAGAAAATGTCTGACCTGCCCTCTCCCTTCTCATTTTCTGTGTTGGTTCTCCATCAGGTGTGTCTCCTGTAATAAAGCTGCTGTGCATCACCTGAGCCAATGCTGGGTAACCAACCACAGCCAACATTCAGTGAATCTTTAAGATCATTCATCCTGCCTGATGTCTCACTGAGCACTGAAGCAAAGAGACAGTAGAAAACAGGAGCAGGAAGAAAGACTTTTGAAGCTTTGAGTTTAAAAACCTTCTGCTTTAGTCTGTCTGTTATTACTGTTTGAAAGAAATGTGTTTTTATCTTCATTTAGGTTCAAATCAGCTTAAGATGCAAAACTGCATGATCACAATCCAAGTAGATAAATGTTATGTTGTTGGTTAAATCTTGGATTTAACAAGAAAATAAAAAGTTTATGAAGAAACTTTTTCATTTCAAGGTTTTAGGGTTGAGTTTTGTTGTGGAGTTGGACAAAGTTTATCCCATCAATCAATCACTAGTCATCAATGTTAATAAATATCATGGAGCAGAAAATGGACGCATAATAAAGCCTCCTTTACTTTCTGCCTGTCTCCTCGTGTATCCAAGCCTAGAACCAGTCCTGCTCTGCAGAGTCACATGAACCAGTTAGAAACTGGTTTCTTACTCTGGTTCTGATGGTCCAGGTTCAGTACTGAAGTTTGGATTGCCTCCTTTGGACCAGTCACTCCTCATGGAGGGACAGCTGGATCCTGGAGGTTCTGCTCTCCCTCTGTGGTTCTGACGTCTGAAACACAAACATGTTGTTATTCAGATCAATCAGTGAGAAACTGAGATGAAAACCAGAGAAGAAGCTCTGAACACAAACTGCTGCCACGTTTTCTTCAGAACTGGTTCTACTGGTCTGGGTCACATGGGTCAAAGCAGAACCTGCAGGACAACAGGCTCATGTCCCAGTTTGATGGAGATGATCAGATCGTATTTCTAGGGATTAGTCCACAAAGTACTTCTATAGTGTCCACTATTAGAACTCCAAAGCCCAGAATGCACTGCACAACGTCTCACTGCTGCCATCTAGTGGTAGAAGGTGGAGAACAGAAGGTCTGGTCCCTGATATCAGAACTAAAGCTGTTCATCTGGTCTGAAGAGCCGATGTGGGTCATTAAAGACCAGAACCCAAGAACCGAGCAGGAAGCAGAACCTCAGAACCAGGAGACCAGCCCAGTCCTCTACAGCTGCTCTGACCTTTGACCTTTCTGTTTGGAGCTGCTTGGTTCAGTGGGCGTGGCCAGGTCATCAGCCTACCTGGGTCAACTGGACCCAGTGTTCCCAGTTAATAAACTGGACCCAGTGTTCCCAGTATATAATCTGAGTCGTTGCTCCTCACATTCTTAGTTGTTTTGTTTTCATGCAACATTGTTATCATCGATTCATTCAAACTCTGATTCACTGACCAACATCCTTCATATTTATTTAGCTTTAAGTTAATTTAAATCTAAATTCTTACTTTTTATTGAAGCATTGAGACCAACCAGTTGATATCATCTATATTTTATCTCTATAGATTCACATGAACCAGTTAGAAACTGGTTTCTTACTTTCTGTCTGATGGTCCAGGTTCAGTACTGAAGAATGGAGGATCATCTCTGGACCGGTCACTCCTCACAGACGGACTGATGGGTCCTGGAGGTTCTGCTCTGTTCTTCTTCAGATCCAGATCTTCCATCTTCTGGACTTCTGCAGAGAGAAACCAGAACCAGTCAGTCCAGTGGTCCAGGTCCAGTAAGTGTCCTGTGAAGCAGAAGCTGGTTCCCATCATGAGTCCAGATGTTTCCAGCAGTAACATCTGGTTTGAATCGACTCCTTCATGACCTTTGATCTCTGCTGGCTCGTCTCCTCACAAACATCTGGAGAACTTCTGAGCTATCCATGTTGCTCCATCCAGAGATTCAGAGTCTGTTGATCCTCAGGTCTAAACCTGCTATTGTGTTTCTGCCTCATATCTGAGTGACGACCACTGATTCTGTCTACATGAGACCAAATGAAAGTGTAAGTGAAAGTGTGCAGGACAGAAGGAGGAACCTTCAGGTGCGACTACTGGGAGAGGTCTGTGGAAGCTCAACCACTCCCTGCTGGAGGACCAGGCTCTGGTCAGCCAGTACCGGGAGTGGCAGACCCTCCAAGACCTGCACGAAACACGAGCACAGAGGTGGGAGATGGTGAAAGGTATAGGACCCAGACTTTCTTCAGACAAGCAGGAGAAATAAAAAGAAGAAGGAACAGAGACGCATGACGGGGCTGCAGAAACGTTTACAGAGATTTTAAACCAACAGGGAATGAATTTAATAAAGAAATAAGAGAAGTAAAGAAAGAAATGAGCATTTTGGCAGAAATAAAAAGCAAGCGAGTTATTTTAAGAAGTAGAGAGAGAAATAGAAAGGAGGAAAATGTACGAGATACTTTTTGAAGAAAATAATAATCTGAGTTTTATGTCTGAACTAAAGTCAGAAAATGAAAACAGTGTCAAACATAGAAAAGAAAAAAAGTGATTGAAAAGTTCTATGACGAACTATATACAGGAAATCCAGTCAACAAAGAAAATATAAACCAAACTTTGGATTTTCTTGAAAAAAGTTTAAAAGAAACTAGTTTTCTAGAGCAGGATTTTACTCTTTTAGAGCTTTTTAAATCACTGAAGAGTTTTAAAAGAGGAAAATCTCCTGGCTCAGACGGACTCCCTTTAGAATTTTATTTAACATTTTGGGACATTTTAGCGCCTGATTTAATTGTTGTTTTTACTGATTTTAATAAACTCGACACACTTCCAGATAGTTTTAGAACAGGAATAGTTACACTTTTATATAAGGACAAGGACAAAAGAGATCTAAAAAACTGGCGACCCTTTTAAACGTTGTAAACTTTTTAGTAAACTTTTAGCAGCCAGGATGCGCCGAGTGTTGCGATCTAATCCACCCGGATCAGGCCTGCGCGGTGCCGGGCAGGAGGATCACGGACAGCCTCACTGATCCGAGACTCCATCTGTTCTACGAGAGACAGAAACATTCGGCTGATGGTCCTAAATCTAGACTTTCAGAAAGCTTTCGATCGGGTCTCGCACCAGTACCTCCTCCAGGTACTGCAAAAAATAAAAAATAAATAAAAAAGGGTTTTCCTGGGAGGTTCATAGCCTGGGTGGGATTGCTGTACCGAGACATCTCCAGCAGATTCATGGTTAACGGGTTTCTGACAAAAGCAGTGAAAGTGACCTGCGGTGTCCATCAGGGTTGTCCGTTATCTGCCTTCTCTACTTGACCTGCATCGAGCCGCTGGCGCAGATCTGGAGAAAAGACCCACAGATCTCAGGTGTAACTATACCGGGGAGTGGAGGGCAGGCGGCGACATGTCTTCTATATATGGATGATTTTAGCATTTTATGTACACATCTTTTATCAGTAGACAGAGATTTTCATACTTAACAGACTGGTTCGGTGAAGCATCAGGCTCAAAAATAAATAAATAAAAAACAAAACCACAATTTTACGGACCGTGGAAAAATAGTGAAAAAAATAGGACTTCAGTTTCAGGTAACTCAAGAAGAGCAAAACATATTGGGGGTTAAATTTGATAAAAATGGAGAAGGAAAAACAAACTGGACAGAAATAACATGAAGAGTTAAACAAAGACTAGGATTTAGGACAATGAGAAGCCAAACAATAGAGGGAAAGATTTTAATAATCAAAGCAGTGATTTTACCAGCGTCTTTACTAACCAGTTCTGTTTTCATTCCCCTAGGAGAGATTTTAGAGCTGCAACGGGACATTTTTTATTCCATCTGGGACTCCAAATGGGAGAGATTGAAACGAGACATTATGACCAAACCCAAAGAGAAAGGAGGGAAAGGAGTCCCAGACCTGTACCTGTTTTTAGGCAGCCACTACACCAGCACTCACCTCAAACAAGCCATGAACATTTTTAACGACCCAAAAACAAACGCAATAGATTCTGGTTTGGATCATACCTGAGGAAACTGAAACTGAACCCCTGGAGCTTTTCACCCCAGCATACGCTTTTATACAGAAATAATTAGAGCATTTTAAACTGGAAGGAGAGGAGAGCAGGATTTTAACTAACCATCATTGACGGGCAGCACCGAGGTCGACACCGCCAGAGACGCTTCGTTCTGCATGGAGGACGTTTCGACAAGAAGGATCTCACCTACAAAGAATCCTGAGATCTGAGACGCTCTGTGGCCAAACAAACAGCGGGTCATTAGCTACCAGCTAGCAAACGCTGCTGCGGAGCGGAGTGCAGACCCCGGGTTGGCGTCTTTTCATTCTCCGAAGCCTTGAAGGGAGCGAGAAACTATAAGAAGGAAAGGACGGAATCAGAGAAACCGAGAGTCGTTTCAGCCGCTGCAATCAAGCAACTGCTGAGCAGGAGCCTTAAGGAAGCGACCGGCAAAAACAAGCGAAATAATGCCTCCAAAAGGATCCAAGACCGACGGGAGACAAGATGAGGACTATGTATCACTCACGCAAGTCAAAGAGTTGCTGAGCCAGCAAAAGGAAATGTATATGGAGTTACTCCAACAACAACAGGACAATTTTAAAGGTTTTGTTAAAATCATTGTGGACACTACTAACACCAGAATGGACGCAATGACACGAGAACTACAGGACATTAAAACCAGTCTGCAATTTACACAGAAAGACGTTGACGATATTAAAGTAGAAAGTGTTAAGTACAAGGACCGAAGTGACACGGTGCAGTCAGACATATTTAAAGTATGTGAGGGCATGATGACTATCACTGATAAAATGGAGTACCTCGAGGGGCAATCAAGGAGAAACAATCTGGTTTTTGATGGAATTACTGAATCACCAAATGAGACTTGGGTTGAGACTGAGGAGAAAATGAAAATTATTTTAAATGAAAAGCTAAACTTTCAACATAAGATTGAGATGGAGAGAGCTCACCGCACCGGTAAACCTAGAGGAGACAGACCCAGGCCCATTGTTGTGAAATTTCTACGATACAAGGACAGATCAACTATTCTGCAGCGCACCAAGGCACTTAAAGGATCTAAGATTTTCATCAACGAAGACTTCACGGATGCGGTAAGGAAAAGGAGGGCGGAACTAATGCCGGACTTAAAAGCAGCACGTCAAAGAGGAGACATTGCTTACCTACGTTATGATAAGTTGATCACCCATCCACGTACTAGTACCCCTAAATTATCCAATAATGTATGATAGACAGCCAGATATAGATGACGGTCACTACTGAAAGAGAAACATGCAACAGATCGCGGCCTATGAGGATATAGAGCTACCCGTATTCCAACAAAGAAACTATCATCAGCAAGATATTGAAACTGACATTGATCCTGATAACAATTTCTATAATGTCATCAATGATAGTTGTCACTATTACAGCGATGATCAGTTCAACAATAGGATTAAAACGGAACAAAAGCTGTCAATAATTCACTTTAATAGCAGAAGCCTTTATGCAAACTTTGACAGCATCAAACAATACATCCAACAACTTTCACAGACCTTCAATGTTATTGCCTTATCAGAAACTTGGCTCAATAGTGATAAGGGCATAGACTTTGAAAATCAATGGTTATGAAATGGTTTGTAAGAACAGAGAAAAAATGGAGGGGGGGTAGCTTTATATGTTGACAAGAAGATTAATTATAAGTTGATCGAAACAATGTCAACTATGATGGACAACATGTTTGAATGTGTGACTATAGAAATATTGGTGGAACAAAAGAAAAATGTTTTAGTGAGTTGCATTTATAGAGCCCCTGGATCAAACATTGAAGTATTCAACAACTGGATAGAAGAAAAATTTATAACAATTAATCAAAAAATAATATTTTTTTGTGGGGATTTCAACATTGACCTTCTTAATCCAAATAAACATAGAATGACTGAAGAATGTATTAACACCATGCTCAGTCTAAGTCTGTATCCTAAAATTACCAGACCCAGTCGCTTTACATCGCACTGCGCTACCTTAATTGATAATATTTTCACAAATGTGCTGGAAAATAATTTAATTAGTGGAATATTAATTAATGATATAACTGATCACTTACCAGTGTTCATAGTCTACGACTTTAAGTGCATAACAGACGATCAAAAAATAGAGACGCATTACAGACGGGTTACGTCTGAAGAGACATTAAAAGCTCTAGAAGCTGAGTTTTTGGCCTACGATTGGAGATTAATATATGGAATGAATGATGTGAATTCAGCATATGAAGAATTTTTAAAAACATTTAAAACACTGTATAACAAGCATTGCCCAATCAAACAATATAAGAGGAAAAGTAATCAAAAAAATGAACAGTGGATCACAAAAGGAATACAAAAGGCATGTAAAAAGAAAAACAAACTTTATAGAGAATTTCTAAAATATAGAACGTTTGAATTAGAAAATAAATATAAGAAATATAAAAATAAGTTAACTAATATTATAAAAACATGTAAAAAGGACTATTATCACAAATTACTGGATAGTAATAAAAAAAACATTAAGGAAACATGGAAGATTTTAAATAGAGTTATTAGAAAATTTTCTAACAATAATAACTATCCACACTATTTTATAGATAATGAACGGAATATTACTGATTTGAAAAGTGTAGTCAATAAATTCAATAGTTTTTTGTTAATATAGGACCTCAATTAGCAGGAAAAATAACGACTATAAATACTGCAACTCAGCAATATCAAATTGAGAATAATCCCAGCTCCTTCTATCTCAACCCAGTTTTAGAAGAAGAAATCATAAACATTGTGAATAAATGTAAAAATAAAACATCCACTGACTGTGATGATCTGGACATGAAAACTATTAAAATAGTAATTAAAGGAATCTCTAAACCACTAACTTATATCTGCAATTCATCATTTCAAACAGGATCATTTCCCAACAAAATGAAAATAGCTAAGGTCAAACCAATGTATAAAACTGGCAATAATCACCTCTTCACTAATTACAGGCCTGTCTCTCTTCTCCCACAATTTTCCAAAATCCTGGAAAAACTCTTTAAGAAAAGAGTGGAACAATTCATAGAAAAACATTCGTTACTTAGCAGCAGTCAATATGGATTCAGAGCAAACCGGTCAACATCGCTGGCCGTAACTGACTTAATAGAAGAAATAACCAATGCAACAGATAGTAAGAAACTGGCAGTAGGGATATTTATAGATCTAAAGAAAGCTTTTGATACAATAAATCATGAAATCCTACTTAAAAAATTAGAACGTTATGGAATTAGGGGAGTAGTTTCTGACTGGATGAGGAGTTATCTAAAGAGCCGAAAACAATTTGTGAAATTGAGAGATGTGGAATCTGACTGGCAGGAGACTGTCTGTGGAATACCACAAGGATCAGTATTGGGACCAGTTTTATTTAATCTTTACATAAATGATATCAGTAAAGTGTCCAATGTATTAAAATTTATCTTATTCGCTGATGACACAAATATTCTAGCCTCTGGTGACAATTTAGAACATCTTCTCTCAATAGTCACCTCAGAGATTAGTAAGTTAAAGATATGGTTTGACCATAATAAATTATCATTAAATTTGGACAAGACGAAAATCATGGTCTTTGGGAACTGTTACAAAAATACTGAAATCCAAGTTCAAATAGAGGACGTAACTCTAGAAAGGGTTTTTGCTAATAAGTTCCTCGGCGTAATAATAGATGACAAAATTAGTTGGAAACCTCATATTAAACATTTACAGGGTAAACTCAGTAGAAGCATATCTATATTGGCTAGAGCTAGACATGTATTGAATGCTGAATCACTTCATATTCTATATAACTCTCTGATTTTACCATATCTATCATATTGCTGTGAAGTGTGGGGAGTCAATTACAAGAGCTCTTTACATCCGGTAACCGTCCTACAGAAACGAGCCATTAGAATCATCCATAATGTTGGTTATTATGAGCATACAAACCCACTCTTCATAAAATCCAGAATTCTCAAATTTGACGAGCTTGTAGAATTTAAAATGGCTCAATTTATGTTCAAAGTATCTAAAAAGTTGCTACCTGAGCACATACAGAGTATGTTTTCTGAAAGAGAAGGGGGGTATAATTTAAGGGGTCACTCAAACTTAAAGATCCGCAATTTTAGAACAACAAGAAAAAGTTTCTGTATCTCAATTAAAGGTGTAAAGTTATGGAGCAAATTAGATGAAGATTTAAAACAAAGCAATAGTAACCAGTATAACTAGTATAAACCAGTATAAAAAGGGATAATGTATAGGTAAATATCAGTAATTGCTGACTGCCACTTTGATTTTCACTTGACTTTGATTTTCTTTTAAATAACAGTAGTACTGTAAGTTTTCAAGTGGTTAGGGGGTAGGAGTTAATAAGTTTTTTTCTTCTTCCTACCCCATTTTGAGCATGATATGTTAAGGGAAACAGATATCTGTATTTTCTTTTTTTTTATTCACTTCTTGTTATTGTGCACTATTTTCTTTTTTTATTTGTATCATGTTCGAATAAATTTCAAATTTCAAAAAAATCGTTTTATTATTTCTGTTGTGCAGGACCGGGAACCAGTGACTCCAGTGCGCGGCCTCCTGTTCGGAGACGCCGCCACGGTTTGGCGCAACGTGAGCCGTCCCGTCCTTCCGAACAGACTCCAGGACCTGTCATGGATGGTGGCTCATGAGATCCTCCTGGTCAGAGCCGTTATGGACTCCCGCGGCATGTCAGCGATGTCCATCTGCCCCCGACCCGGTTGTGGCGCCGGAGTCGGTGAGACACCTGCTGTGGGAGAGCAGCGCTGCCAGGGACCTGTGGGCAAAGGCCACAGGGCTTATTGCAATTCCCATACTTGCCAGCAAGGGAGGTCCTCGACACACAGCTAGTGCTGTACGGGGTGAGCCACCGGAAAATGGTGAAGAAGGACTTCGCAGAGATGTGGCTCATCCCTAGCCACCATCAAAGACTCCATATGGACCTCCAGAAACTTGCTGGTAAGCAGGAGCAGGCAGATGCCCCCCGTGGCTGTGATCCGAATGGCGGCAGCAAGAAGGGAAACGATCAGAGCTGCAGGTGGCGCCAAGGACACAGCCACTAAGAAGAATCGCCTGACCCTCCATGGACGAAGGAGCCGACGCTCCACGGACGAAGGTCCCAGCAGCGGCGGCCTGGATCTCCAGGTGAGGCAGGAGGGAAGGAGCAGCAGGAGGTTTTCTCCTTTGGGCATCAAGCGCTGGTTGGAAGGACGGGACGGATCCGAACCTTGTAAGGAGTCACCAGTGGCGCAACTACACATTATTCAGGTGGATGCGAAAACATAAATCGGCCCGGCCCTCCACTATATTTACTGTTTCTTATGCGGCTCCATGGGAAAAATAAGTGACCTGATTTAGAGGTTGGAGCAGCTGTTTGGTTTTAATCTATTTAAATATCAATCTATGAAAGTATTGATTATTTTGGTGATGATATGGAAGAGAACAACACAAGCAGCAGAACCAAACTAAAGTCCAATTTCTCCCAGAGAGACGATTAAAGAGACTTTGACTCTAAAGAACCAGGATAAACGGGTCGGTCCAAGATTCCCACTGAGAGATCAAAGGTTTGAACTTCCTGCTTCTCTGTTAGTTTGAGTCCAAATGTCAGAAAATCAAAGCTTCGTCTGTTTCCTGTGAAGATGTGAAGAGCTGAAGGAGAACCGGGCCGAGTTCTGGTTCTGGTTCCTCCACAGAGAGAAAACCCAGAGGGAGGAAAACAAGAAGAAGTGAACACTCACCCTGATCCAGACTCTGCTCTGCTGCTACATGAACTTTGACCCCATGTCTCCTGATCTGATCCCTGACTCCACCTGAGGCTCCGCCCCCTGCCCAGGTGACTTTAAACACCTTTACTGTCTTCTTGCCTTTGAATCAACACTGAGCTGAGCTTGAAAACTCTAAGCTTAAACTTTTTCAGGGTTTTTTTCCCTAATATTTAGTTCATTTCCTGTCAACTTATCAATACAGGAAGTAGTTCAGTAAAACAGGAAGTGATCAGCAGAAATCCTGGGAGGAGATCTGATCGCTTTAGTTCAGCTTTAATATTTCTGTCTTTGTTTCTAGTCTGGAAAACATTCGGCTCCATTTCTAGACGGATCGTTTTCTGACTGCTTCCACTTCTTTGAACATTAACCTTCATGCCGCCAACCCTACTGCAAGGGTCAAAGGTCGATTCCTCTTCATTATCCTGGTGGCAATTCATTTTACAGCAGGCAGTAAAAACAGGAACAAACCAAACTCTCAACATCCAAACAGCTCCACAGGTTACAAAGTGCAGCTGATGGTGTGAGAGACTGAAGCAGCTGGTTCTGATGGTGAATCTGCAGCTGAAGGAGGGAAACAAGGTCCGTCCTGATTGGACGACTCGGATCCATCAGAACAGTTCACTACGGTCAGAAAAGATACTGAACAATAAATCTTTACGACTCTCTAAAGGCTCTTCTGGTTCAAACTGTTGGCAGCAACAGGTTTAGTTTGGTAATCAATAACTATCAACAAGAGCCTGAAGGGCAATTATGATAAAAGTTGATCATTTTGATCATCAAGTCTGGGCTCCACCTGATTATCAGGAATCAATATCCAATCAGCTCTCAGCCTCTCTTACTGTTTATGAATATCAGCTGTGAGGTTTGGTATTAATGATCCACATGGAGAGAAAAATACTTCAAACTTTTTAACAAAGCTGTTAACATTCAACTAAAATACTCAGTAAAATGACAAGGAAAGCTACTAACCTTTGATTAGGACGTTTTCAGGATGGAACCGGACTAAAGAGTGAACCGGGTCGAGATGCGCTGCAGCGCTCAGTGGAAACGAGGCATTAGTGACCCGAACCAGCAGGAGAGAGAAAAAGGAAAGATTCTCTAAAAGCAGAATAAAACATGTGGATAAAAGCTGCTGAGCTTTTAAACACAAAGTCAGTCTGGAGTTCAGATCAGCAGATGCTGTCAATGACAGCAACAAAGTATTTCTGCTGCCGCCATCTTTCCACAGCCTGGTTCTGAATGAAGAGCGGTTCTGATCCAATCGGAGCTCAGCTGTTTGACTTTTAAACATGGATGATTCAAAATGATGATGTTCAGCTGCTGAGCAACTGAGTCGCCACAGGACCGAGTTTACCGTCGTCACTGTGGAGTCAGAAAACCAGAAGAAGGAACCTGCTGGGAACCAGAGGGTCCAATGGGACCAAACGCCTTCAGCCTCACCTGGTACCATCACAGGGTTCAGGAAATAAATCCATCCAGCAGCATTGAGAGCAGAACTGATGCTGGAAACTCTCTTCAACCATCTGCTGAATCCAACCAACGGCAGAGAAAGTGAGAGCAAACGATGGAGCGATCTCCCACAGCCAATCAGACACCAGGTGCTGCAGCATCAGCCGCTCTGCTCCTCCTCTGGGCCCAATCAAACGGGTCCGACTCATCCTGGACGCCATCAGAAGCAGCATTTTAACTGGCTGTGCAGCGACTTCATAGCAGGAGACGATTCAGGGTTCAACTCTTCTGGAAGGAAAAACTACTGAGTCCTTCCAGCTGTAGAGACAACGGAGGATAAAACTGAGACCAAATGTGGTCCAGAGCAGCAGAACCTCAGCCTGGTTCACTGAAGGAAAAGGAAAAAGGAGCATCTGAAAAATTACTAGAGGAAAAAAGGATTTGGTGAAAAAGCTTCTCATGTTCTGAGTCACTGATCAAAACATCAATTCATATTTATAAATTACATGATGATGATAGTAATTTTTATTTCACAAACATTTCACCTCCCAGACAAATTCGTCACCCTGTTTGTCCCTGAACCTTTGAATAATAACCATTTTGAGGCTTTTCTTAAAATACGTCATGCTTGGACTTTGCTTCAACTCTGAGTTTGATCCAAATCTTCACACCAATTACTGAGACGCACATTATTTTCATCGTTGTTCCAACAGGTGAAGTTCTGAAGTTGAGGCTTTCTCTATAGTCATATCCACCCACTCTATCCGTAACAATTTTGGAATATTTTAATAGTTTGTTTCTAGCTTTGTACATCTCCAGTTCCAGTACTGGGCCCTGAGGAACACCACAACCATTACCAAAGCATGAGGAATGGAAATCACCCATTTGCACAAATTGTTGCCTGTTGCTGAGAAAACTTTTCATCCATTGCAAAACTCCTCCTCTTAAACCATAGCGCTCAAGTTTCTTGATGAGTATTTCATGATAAATTGTATAAATGCTTTTTTAAGTCAATAAATAAACAGCAGGTTTCTTTGTATCTAGTGAACAGGCAGCTCCTTCTGTTATTGAAGAACTTCCATTGCTGTGGATCTTTGTGACCTAAATCCAAACCGACTCTCAGTGAGTTGTTGGTGTTTATGAACAAATCTATCAAACCTGGCAACAAATATTTCCAAAATTTGTAACTTTAAATATAAAAGTTTGGAGGAAATGTTGGTATTATAAAGAGTAAATGAAATTAATTAATATAAATAACCTACTGTCAGAATAATAAAATAAGGTAAATGTATTTATAAATCAGTTTCTCTCGAAATAAAATGTATAAATTGTAACAGAAACTGTAGATGTGTGTCTGGTGAATTTTAGTCTAAAACTAGTTTGTTCTTCATTCAGTGAAGTTCCTCTCAGCGAGTCGAGGAGCCAGAAAATTTACTGAAGTCAGAGTAAAAATACTTCAAAATAAAAGTACTCAGGAAAAGTACAGCGTAGTAAAAATACTCCTAAAGGCTCATTTTTACAAAAGATTACTGGAGTAAAAGTAACTGAGTAAATCTAACTGCTCAGAAACAGACTTCAGATCCATCTGGACCAGAACCAGAACTTTGACTCTAAAGAAGACCAAGAATCCTGATGCATGCTGGGAGTTTTCCTGTCTGTCAGAACCAGAACCTTCAAGAAATTCAACAATCATCTGGGCATCTGCTTTGGTTCCAGAGGTCAAAGGTCAAACTGTGACTGGTTCTGCTGGGTGGAACCAGAACAGAAACAGAACCAGAAGCTCCTGCGGGAGAATATATCAGTCTGAATGTATTGAGTGAATAAAATATACAAATTTCACTCTTTGAATGGAAACAATGACTTCAATGAACTTTTTGAGATGTTCTGATTTTTTGACCTGTAGTTTTGTAAACAATTTGCTGAACAGAAAACACAAAGAATGTTATTAAAAACTTTATTGCTCATTAAACAGACAGCAACCCACATTACATTAGAAAAAATGTAAAATCAAACATGAACCAATCAGCACATTATCCAAACAATTAAATAAAATGGTTGATGCAACACGTTCTGTAAAAATAAATTGCCTCAATATTTATTAACTGAGACTTAATGACTTTATTGCATTAATGTCTTCAATCATGAATCTCAGCAGTTCATGGAAAAGGTTCACCACAAAATCAGTTCAAAAGCTCAGATCAACTGAACAGGATGTTTCTGTTGTTACTAAATAAACCGAAATTATTTAGTAAACCTAAATAAAGTAAAAATGAAAACTTAAATATGTTTTCAATTCTTTGTTGATCCTAATACAAAAAGCTAGACAGCATGAAGGATTAAAATAAAAGGTGCAGTTATTATATTTATACAAAGAGCATTATTAAAATATTTATTAACCAAATAACCCATATTAGGTTAGAAGAAATATAAAAACATGAACCAATCAGAACATTATCCCAGTGATTCTCTGAGGTCTGAATAAATCAGTGAATCTCAGTAAAGAGCCTGATGTGACGCATCGAGTCCTAAAGTTCTCTAGAAAACTCAAAACATGAAATATGGAGTTAAAAAAGTAAAAACCAAAACAGGCTGAGGAATATTAAAGCTGAGGATCAATGAATATGATGCAAAACTTCATTATTTAAAGATTTTTAGAATGACTATAACAAAATAACAATATATACAGAATATTAAAATAATGTCCAGATAAATGCTGGATGTTCCTGAAAACTGCTCTAAGATCAGAGTTCCTGTGGGACATCCAGTTCTAAACTGGTTCAACTGGTTTCTGTGATGGAAGCTGAAGTTTCTCTGCAGTTTCCAGTAAAGCATCTTTTTATCTGTGGAGCTTTGAGGAACATTTTCCTGTCAACAGAAGAAGCAGCAGCAGAGAAAAGAGGTTTGAAGTGTCTTTATGATTCAAAGCTGAACTGAAAATGATTCCCATGTTTCCATCTCAGACCATTTCTGGTTCCAGGATGAAAATGAATCAGAGAGAAAAAAGATCAACTTTCCAGTTGAATCCAGTTCAGATCAAAACTCCATGAAACCCAATCTCTGCAGGGCTTCAGTGCACTCGGCATAACGAGGTGTTCCTCGGACGTCTGGGTTTACCAGGATCCCGTCTATGCCGGCGACTATTGACGCTGTCTTCACTATACTGTCATATTTTTCGGAAGGACTGTAGATAATTCGTATTTTGCCATCTGTCCAGCCTTCTAGCAGGTTAGCAAACCACTCCAACCACTCTTTGACTTCCGTCCTCTTGGTAACCTTCTCCGGGCATTTGACGACCCCTAGGCGGTGTCCGTCTTTGAGTTGAGTGCAGTAGTAGACTTTCTGATGCCTTATCAGCGCCTCCAGCATCCTCCTCCCCAGCTTCGGGTCATCCGAGTAATGACCTCGTTCGAAGCTTCGCCGATTGATCGTGGTCCAGGTCTCTATTCCGTCACCGAGCAGTATCAGCATTACTGGGAGCTGTTGCAGGACGGTTTGGGAGCGTAAGAGCTGTGCTTCCTCCTTTGGTCCAGTGACGCTTGTCTCCTGCCCCGTCGCTGATACTTGCGAGGGCTCCAATCCTTTCCCTTCTTCTTCTTTTCCGTCATCCATGATTGTCTTTGTCTTCGAGTCGCCTTTCCCCCAAAGCCTCTCTTAAGCTATCGAGCAGGGATGGGTCCAGGCTATGGCTACTGGCTTCTCGTCTGGATACATATGTTTATCCTCAGTAGAATCTTTCCCTCACCTGCATGCCATACAGTTACTGCAAGGGTTGTGACTGACAGCCGGATCAGTCACCACTAACTCTATTCCTTAAGAGCTAGCCTCCAAGTGAGCTATTCAGATACTCGCCTCTGTTTTTACTGACTTGGTTAAAGTGGGGTCCTCCTACTCCTTTGGGAGGAGCCCACCCAGGGACGCCATGTTCGTTATTCTGCAATAGCCAGCCACGCCCTCACCTCACCACTGACTGACTATTGACCAGTTCTCTGTCTAACAGGTCCGGAAAATCCCTGAAACCTGGGTCTTACCCTATCATAGGTTTACTAGAGAAATTCTGTATAAACTGGCGGCGGAGAAAACTCGTCTAGCTCTAACTACCTTCAGATCCAGAAGTTACGGCCCTTTTCAGTTGAGAAACAGTCGACAGAGTAGCACTCACTGCCGCGTAGTTTCAACAACCACTCCTGTTAACGGTAGCTTTCCTCCTTAAAATAACGTGCACTTGTTATCGGCTAGATTGGATTTAGTGACTTAGATATAAGTCCCAGGGCCATTATTTATTACTCACCAAAGGAAAGTACGAAGCCACCAAATTTCTAGAATCATGCATGTAGATTTTACTTAAACCAGGAGAACTCTCAATAATCGGTGACTTAATTAATTTCAATGTCCACAACTTCTATTATTATTTTTTATTATATATTTTATTAAGCAAGCTTTAGCAGGGGTAAATGACAAGCAAATTTAGTAAAAGAAATTATAAAATTGTAACAAGTAATAATCTCAAATCATGAAATTAATCATAGCCTATCTTTTTTCTAATCCCTAACCTGTGTCACTAATCACACTGAGCGAGGCTTTAGGGGCAGGGCAACTCACACCCGTTGTTAGTCGATCTTGGCAGCCAAAACCTTTAGATGTCCTTGGTCAGAGTCTCTGTCCTGGCGGGGCAAAGTCCTCTTTCGGAAAAGCAACAAAGCCAATCTGTCCAATTTCTTTTAGACGAACAGAATCTTCATCACTTAGTGACCTTTGTCTTTTCCCCAAGTCTGCTGCAGTTGAATAGGGATCGTAGGGTGGAGGCAGAGGAGACGGTCGGATTCAGGGGCCAGGGCTGGGGCTGACGGATCTTGTCCTTCCTTGCGGCGTGAAGTCTCAACTTTTCCCTTGGTCCCGGGGTGCGGTCCTCTGCTGATCTTTCGCCTGCGTGCTCTTGTTGACTCTCCTTCAGCGCCGCGGACTAAGAACAGTTTCTTCCCCAGCTCGCTGGCTTTTAAACCCTTTTGGCCCACAGTTGTGTATGGGAGAGGTCTCATGACTCATTCTTCCCGAATATCTCATCGGAAAGCACCCGTCCTGCCCAAACCTTGTTCCACCCTGAATTTGGTAATACACAAACCTCCCTCTTTTGCGTCTGACTGCTGCAACTCCTTTGCAATACTTCTCTTTTTTCTGCTGGCCATCTGGTAGTTATTACCTTTTTTGGCAATTTGTGCTGAGGCCTCCGCCCAGCCAGCTCAGTGCTTGTGACCTGATTCACTCTTTTATTTTCCTGTGCTCAACTCTGCAAACTTCTTATAATGTACCATGAAAGACAATTAACTCAAAACATAATCAATTTGTTCTACCATTATCTGAAATCATTGAAAATATATAACAGTTAAATTGTTACTGTTACCGCAGATCATGAATACAGATAATATATTTCAGTCATACATTACAGACATTGTGATTACAAAACCTCAATCATTTCAACTATTACACAACTATGTATTTTGTATTTCATTTCTTTAATCATTCTTAAATCAATACAAGATTACTGTTACTCCCCAGGCCTTTACCCTGCTTTCTGCGTGTACCTAGAGAGATCTCACAAGTCCATGCCAGCTTTCTTGACACCTCTAAATGGAGCCCAGTTTGAATCGGATCTTTATTGATCCAAAGAGACAAACAATATCAGACACTAAATGACAGACATGAGAAAATAAACGGGAGGAAAATCTTGGGGGTCAGAGGTCATCATCATGATCCAGTCAGAGTCTCTTTAGACTCAAACTGCTGCAGCTTCAACCTCTGAGGATCAGCAGGACACAGAGACCGTTCTCTACTTTACAGAGATCTGAACCTGCAGAGAGAAGAAGGAAGGAGAGATCAGATCAGTGAGTGTTTCCAGCCTCTCCAGCAGCAGTCAGTGACACAGCACATCCAGTAGATGGTTTCCAGGCTGCAGTCAGACTGATCTCAGAGCTGTGACCAAGATGAACCTGATTAGTTGTTTCCTGTTGAACTGAGAGAACAAGCAGATCTGAGATCAGATCTGCTGCTGCCACAGTTTGATGAATGAGGACCACTGTCTCTAGACATGTTGGACGGCTGGACGCTGGAGTTCAGCTGGACGTCCTGGAGACATGGACACAGCAACAACACTCATCTTCACACCAACACAAACACAGGAACACGGCAAGCTGCTGCTCCTCTGATTGGCTGATTGCTGTCTCTGTGTCCAATCAGGAAGCCTGAACCATTCTCCTCCCACTGGGAAGCTGCAGCTTTACTGGGAACACTGGAGCTTTGCTTTGATGCTAACTGGGTTTAGTTCAATGTGCTGACAGCAGCTGGACTCACTACAAACATTTACTTACTGTAAAGTCTCTACAAAACGCTTCAGCTGCTGAACATCTGAATCCTTCAGGTTGTTGTTTCTCAGGTTCAGTTCTGTCAGGTGGAGGCTGTTGGACTTCAGAGCTGAGGCCAGAAAATCACAGCTGATCTTTGACAATCTGCAGCTCCACAACCTGAATAAAGAATAAAAGATGAGCTGAAGCCAACAGGATGCAGGTGAACCAGTCCAACAGAACCAGTTAAAGATTCTCAGGAATATTAAAGCCAACAATCTGCTGCTTCAATAAAGACCTGCTGACTTCAGAACCAGAACCAGAACCTGGTACTGGGTCATGTTGTGTTGGAGGATTTTAGTCAGTAAAATCATTCCAGGTTCTGATCAAAGTGTTGAAGCATCAATCATTGATTATTGATTTGTTCCTGTCAGATTCCAGGAATTCACTTTTCTAGACTGGGTTGAATGACCTTTGACCTGCTTGACATGAGGGGGATTTCTACACACTGGGGGTCTGAATGCTGACCTGTTCTGACCTCAGGTCAGCAGGTCCAACTCAGTAACACAGAGGGACTAAATTAAACTCTGGATCCAGGAACAAACTCAGAGAATATTTATTAGAACAGAAGATATGAACTTTGATTTATGATCAATTATAGATAATTATTCACTGAATTATTGATTATTATATAATTACAAACCTCAAAGATTCCAGTCGGCAGCCTTCAGTCTGTAGAAAACCACAGAGCTCCTTCAGTCCAGAATCTCCCAGGTTGGTTCTGTACAGGATCAGTTCTGTCAGATGGGTCGGGTTGGACTTCAGAGCTGAGAACAGAGACGTCCAGCTGGTCTCTGACAAACTGCAGCTCCACAATCTGAATAAAGAATAAAAGATGAGCTGAAGCCAACAGGATGCAGTTAATACTGAAATATGAACAAATAAATAATAAAATGTAGAAAATTAATTTCCCTGAACGTAAAAGAAACATGATGAACTGATTCTAACATCTGATCCAGTCAAACTGGTTTAAAGAGTCCAAACCAGCAGAACCAGAACATTTGATCAACAAAGAAACTCAAAGTTTTCTATGAGCAGCAGCCTGGATGAGGTGAGCTATTTCTGCTGGTTCCTGATCATCAGCTGGAGACCCGACTTGGTAACTGGATCAGAACCACTCAGTTTATTCATGAATGGCCTTGGGTTCTTCTTAAAGCTGCTGAAAGCCAATGGAGGCCATTATTTCCTAAGGAGACGTGACCTGATGAAGCTTCATCACAGAGACGAGGCTCCAACCGACTGACAGCTGTCAGACTGAAGAGGACGGTTCCTCTCTGACCCGGCCCAACAGAACCACAGCTTCAGGACAAAGTGAGGAACCTGCTGCTGCTGCAAACCTCACTGTCATTCAGTTCATCTAGATTTGCTTTTCTACAATCAGTCACTTCTTAGATGTTTCATTAATGATGGTTTGAACTGGTCAGTGTTTGTGGCTCGACTGGAGGAAAACATTTCATTCTGGATGTAAAGATGAGAATCAGAAATAAAACAATCTGAATCTTTACCAACCAAACTGAAACATCTCCATCATTAATTAACTTCATTTGAATTATTTTACTCATTTTGTTCATCAGTCAGAAACATTTTAAAAACTGAAAAACAAAGTTCAATGATCTCAAAGTCTGAAATAAGAAAATCATTTATTTATAAGGTAAAATTGTTTGAAATTTGAATCTGACATTTAAAAATATGGTTTTTAAATATTACAACTAAATTATTAATTAAACTAAGGATTAAAGTATCAATGAATGATTTTATTGTATAAATAGAGAAAACAAACCTCAGATTCTTCACTTTACTGACTGAACTCTGCAGGATCTCAGACACATTCTTCATATCAGAGTCTCCAGCTCCATTTATGATGATCTCACTTATTTCCAGTTCAGTCAGATCTGGGTTGGACTTCAGAGCTGAAGCCAAAACTTCACATTCAGCCTGTTGGATCAAACAGCCACCAAGTCTGAGATGAGAGAAGAAATAAATTCAGTTCTAATGAAATCAATCTGGATCATAAACAGATAAAATATGATAACAGTGATGTCATCATGATGTCATCATCTGATCAACATCTGATCTTCAGTTTACTGAGTTTGAGCCGACAGAGAGTCTGTGCAGCTCCTGACTAAAGTCCAGGTTCTGGTTCTGGTTCTGGTCCAGGCTTCATGTCCTCAGACCTTCAGCTCAGTCAGATGTTGAAGATCTTCTATCATCTGTGAAGGAAAGTTCAGTTTCTCTGCAGCATCAGAGCCTCAAAGGAGCTGCAGCAGCTGATGAAGAGGCTGACTGAGCTGAATGAAGGAAACTACTGGAGATGATGGAGAGGAGGAGGAACTGCTCACAGCTCTGACAAGTCACACTGACTTGGACTAGACCGTTTGGCTCCTTGAGATCTTCCACCAAGCAGGAAGTGAGTTATAAATGAAGTGAGCAGAGCAGGAAGTCCAGCCTGCTGTGGCATCTCTGGGTTTGTTTAGCCCATATCTGCTGCTGCAGCATCTAGAATCCTCCTCATCATTAATAATAGTAGTATATTCTATAGAAACGTGGCTCCCAGCAGCAGATTATTAAATGCTGCCACAGAGGAAACTGGGAGCAGACCAGACACATGATGCTCCCAGTTGTGTCTCCGTTCATCTGCTGGATTTGATGCTGTAACAAAGTAGAAAGTGAACAGTCGTCAACCTGCTTCAGCTAAAAGCTGCAGATTGTTCTGGTCGTCCTGCAGAGCAGCAGCAGAACCGGTCCTGCTGCTCCTTCAGGTCTGGACCGTCTTCTGCTGACCTGAGAGGAACTGGGACAAACTGGCTGGAAGAGGGACACGTGTCTCTGCAGTGGTCTGTCCATCGTCTCAGAGGAACAAAGGTTTGGACGTCAGAAGAAATTGTTGCTAAACTCCTAAAGAGCTGAAGAGCAAAACCCCTGGAGGAGACGGAGCGTTTGGGTCCAGCAGCATCTTCATGGTGAAGCAGTGAAAGTTCTCCAGAACTAAAGAGGCTGGGATGTCTAAAGAGCTGAAGCTCATGTCTCTGCAGGTCTTCATGGAGGACAGCTAACAGCTTCAACAAAGGCTGCAGATGAAGAGTTGATGAGGAAAATGGTTCCAGCTCTGGAAGCAGAGTTCTCAGAGCTTTGGGAGGATCTGACAGAAACTAGGACTTTTTCTGGAACCAGACAACAATCACCACATTTTGGTCTCAGTTACAAACTCAGAGGAAACTAGTGGAGGAGGAAGAGGAGAGGATGATGACGGGATGAAGAAGATCAACACTGTTCACAAAGTTTATAATTAATGCAACGCTTTATTTTAATGGTTCAACTTTCCATCAAACCTAAACAATTATTTTATAAAAACAGTCAAAGATCCTAAAAGGTGAATTATGGAGCAGCAGCTCAACGAGTGAAGAGAGTTTAAAGTTTAAAAAGTCTCTCTGGCTGATTGGATCTGAGAGGAAATAGACATTTTCTAGAGTTCAGGGTTTTCTATTCATTTCAACCTGAAAACTGATAAAAAGTTAAATATTTTTAAATGATCAAAATGTGTAAAAACCAGAAGCTGCAGCTGTCCTGGATGAACTGAATGTTTAGATGTTTGAATGGCTGAAATCATCCAGAGGATGAAGGAAGTAGTTAAAGGCCAAAAACATCCAGAATCAACTTGAAGAAAGAAGAAGAAACAGGAGGACAATAGTGCTGAATCAGCATTCACACAATGAAAACATCTGGACTCACCGAGCCTTTCTGCAGTTCCTCACAGCTGGAACCAGTCTCTGTCGTCCATCTGATGATGTGTTGTACTTCTCCAGGTCCAACTCATCCAGAACCTCTGACATCTGCAGCATGAAGGCCAGAGCTGAACAGTCAGTCTCTGAGAGCTCCTTCCCTGAATCCAGCAGCCGTTGGATCTCCTGATAAAATGAGACGTCGTTCATCTCCACCAGACAGTAGAAGATGTTGATGCTTCTGTCAGGAGAGATTCTATCAGTGTTCATCCACTTCAGGTTGGTGATGATTCTCTGGATGGTTTCTGGACGGTTCTCTGTCTGACCCAGCAGATCCTCTAAGAGTCTCTGGTTGGACTCCACAGTGAGACCATGAAGGAAGCGGACAAACAGGTCCAGGTGGCCATTTTTACTGCTGAGGGATTTATACATGACTTCCTCCATGAACTCATCTAGAGATGTTTCATTGTATTCTTCTTCCAGGAACGTCTTGATGACCTCTGACCTCCTGCTGGTGAAGCAGTGGAGCATGTAGACGGCAGCCAGAAACTCCTGGATGCTCAGATGAACAAAGGAGTAGACGGAGATGTTGCGCGTTCCTCTCTCCGTTTTAAACATCTCAGTGAAAACTCCTGAGAACAACGCAGCATCTTCGATGTTGATGCCACATTTATCAAGATCTTTGTCATAGAAGACCAGGTTTCCCTCCAGCAGCTGATCTAGAGCCAGTCTTCCTAGAGACTCAATCAGCTTCCTGTTCTCTGGACTCCAGATATTTCTTGTCTTTCGTCCTCCATCAAACTTTTCCTCCTTGATTTTGAGCTGAACCAGCAGGAACTCTATGTACATCTCAGTCAGGGTCTTGGGCAGCTCTCCTCCCTCTCTGGTCTCCATCACATCCTCCAGAACTTTAGCAGTGATCCAGCAGAAAACTGGGATGTGACACATGATGTGGAGACTTTTTGATTTCTGGATGTGGGAGATGATCCTGCTGGCCTTCTCTTCATCACCTCTGAATCTCTTCCTGAAGTACTCCTCCTTCTGGGGGTCAGTGAACCCTCTGACCTCTGTTACCATGCCAACGCACTCAGCAGGGATCTGATTGGCTGCTGCAGGTCGTGTGGTTATCCAGAGGAGAGCAGAGGGAAGCAGTTTCCCCCTGATGAGGTTTGTCAGCAGAACATCCACTGAGCTGGACTCTGTAGCATCAGTCAGGATCAGATTATCATCAAAGTCCAGAGGAAGTCGACTCTCATCCAGACCGTCAAAGATGAACAGAACCTGGAACTTTTTAAAGCTGCGGATTCCTGCGTCTTTAATATCTTCAAAGAAGTGATGAATCAGTTCCACCAAGCTGAACTTTTCTTCTTTCACTACATTCAGCTCTCTGAAAGTCAATGGAAATATGAACTGGATGTTCTGGTTGGTTCTGCCCTCAGCCCAGTCCAGAGTGAACTTCTGTGTTAACAGTGTTTTCCCAATGCCAGCCACTCCCATGGTCATCACTGTTCTGATTGGTTGATCACTTCCAGGTTTAAAGATGTCTTCTCTCCTGATTGTTTCTTGTCTCCTGGATGCTGTTTCAATCCGTCTGACCTCATGTTCCTGGTTGACCTCTCTAGTTAACCCCTCTGTGATGTGGAGCTCTGTGTAGATGTGGTTCAGAAAGGTTTGATTTCCAGGTTCAGCGACGCCTTCAGAGAGACTCTGGAACTTCTTCTTCAAGTTTAACTTGAATTTCCGTTGACATTTTCCAGCTCCAGTCCCTGCATGGAGACAACACACTGTAAGGTCTGGACAGGCCACTGTAGCTGGGGAGAGTGACCAATGAAAACAGCAAACTGGGACACAATATTACGCAGCACTGGGTCAAGCCAGGGAACTGTTCTCTCCACTGTCCTGTTTACTCTTTACAAACCGACTTCCAGTAGAAATCCAGGTTCTGCCCTAAGCAGAAGGATTCAGAGACACTTTGATAGTTGGTTGTTTAGGGATAAACAGGAAAAACTGTAGAAAAACCTTGGCAAGAACTTTTTGAACTTGATCTGCATCAAATGCCTGCAGCTCAGTTCAACAAGGAGACCTTCTAGCCACCTCTTCTGTCTGGATGCATGTAGATGGACGGTAGACAGTCGGAGAGTTCATGTCATGCAGATCAGCAGCAGTTTATCATTTACTGGCCCTCAATGTTGGCGCTGCTGCATCACAGGGTGAATTTGGTAGCTGTCTGTGTGTTTCTGAAGGTTCTTCATCTGCAGCTGAATGGAACATTTTTATGCACTGGGTGCAGGAATTAAAACTAAAATGGGTTTTTATCTTGTGCATTGCTGCCATGTTTGTTTTTTACAGTATTTTACGGTAAATATAAAGTTCCCAAAGTTTATATTTCATGAGCAGCACATCAGTCACCACAGGTGATGTTTAAATAAAAAAGCTGCTGAATCCAGAACGTCATTGAGCTCATGTGACTGTTTGATTAAGATTTTCTGTGTTTGTTCGTTTCTCTTGTTTGATTTCAGTTGAATTCATTTTCTCATGTAATCATGTTTTAATTATTCAACATAACAGCAGAATTGTTGTAGAAATCCTCTTACTGCTCTGCAGACGGTCAGCCAGCTCCTCCTGCTTCATCTTCCTCAGGAAGTTCAGGGTGATCTTCAGTTCAGACGGATCAGTGGGAACCTCTGAGCTCTGCAGATCCTCTCTGTGGAGGAACCAGGACAAATGAACCAGAATCTGTCTGTCCACACAGAGACAACATTATAGGTGCATGGCCACTTATAGTTCTATTTTCTATGTTACATTTTAATACCTTATGTATATGTGGCTCAGATTTGTATAGATAATCTATTCCAGAGTAGCTTTTGTGTGGATCTGAGTAAAATGTGTCGTCTCTCTTCTTGGGGTTGATATTTCTCCAAGCATCAATCAGACCAGCTCTTTAGTAATATTATTTAGCATTCTGGATGTCGTTGTCTGTGGCCCATAATCAGAAGAGTATCTAACTAATATATTATTTTAAACCGTATTAAAGTCTCCCCCCATCAGTTTCATTCCTTTTCCATCATCAGTTATTATTCTGACTATTTGTTTCAGGAAACTGTCCTTCTCCTCATAAACATTTATTACTCAAATTGTCATTTCTCCGATTCGTCCTACAATCATTACATATCTTCCTTCTTTATCCTTTTCCTCTTTTTCAACTTCAAACAAAATCCCTATTTTGAGTCAAATTGCTGCCTTTTCCAAATGAAACAGAAAATGTCTGACCTGCCCTCTCCCTTCTCATTTTCTGTGTTGGTTCTCCATCAGGTGTGTCTCCTGTAATAAAGCTGCTGTGCATCACCTGAGCCAATGCTGGGTAACCAACCACAGCCAACATTCAGTGAATCTTTAAGATCATTCATCCTGCCTGATGTCTCACTGAGCACTGAAGCAAAGAGACAGTAGAAAACAGGAGCAGGAAGAAAGACTTTTGAAGCTTTGAGTTTAAAAACCTTCTGCTTTAGTCTGTCTGTTATTACTGTTTGAAAGAAATGTGTTTTTATCTTCATTTATGTTCAAATCAGCTTAAGATGCAAAACTGCATGATCACAATCCAAGTAGATAAATGTTATGTTGTTGGTTAAATCTTGGATTTAACTAGAAAATAAAAAGTTTATGAAGAAACTTTTTAATTTCAAGGTTTTAGGGTTGAGTTTTGTTGTGGAGTTGGACAAAGTTTATTCCATGAATCAATCACTAGTCATCAATGTTAATAAATATCATGGAGCAGAAAATGGACGTATAATAAAGCCTCCTTTACTTTCTGCCTGTCTCCTCGTGTATCCAAGCCTAGAACCAGTCCTGCTCTGCAGAGTCACATGAACCAGATAGAAACTGGTTTCTTACTCTGGTTCTGATGGTCCAGGTTCAGGACTGAAGTCTGGAGGTTTATCTTTGGACCAGTCACTCCTCATGGAGGAACAGCTGGATCCTGGAGGTTCTGCTCTCCCTCTGTGGTTCTGACCTCTGAAACACAAACATGTTGTTATTCAGATCAATCAGTGAGAAACTGAGATAAAAACCAGAGAAGAAGCTCTGAACACAAACTGCTGCAGGTCTGAAGCTCCAGAGTGAAACATTCAGACTGATCTGTTGGTCAAACTGAACCTTCATTCAACTTTATTAGTTCAGTTCATTTCAGCAGCAAGGCAGTTCAAGGCGCTTTGCATAATAAAGACAGAAAGCTATAAAGAAAACACCAGGCATTCAACAACTGAACAGACATTATATTTGATGAGAGCATCACCAAAATCATAACCATCAAATATGTTGGTCACTGTTTCATTTATAATCAAAGCCACTAAAATCAGATGGTTTTTAGTCTGGAGTTAAAGAAATTCAGTGTTTCGACTCTTGTACAGTTTTCTGGAAGTTTATACAATTTAAACTTTGACAAACTCACCTGGTTCATCTTCTTGTAAAAATCAGTTTAGTGACGTGATTGAGACGAGAGACTAGTGATGGAAAAGTTACTACAGAGTAAAGAGTCAACTAGTTGCTGCAACATCCAGTTCAGAGACAATCTGAGTCGTTGCTCCTCACATTGTTGCTGGTTTTTGTTTCATTTTCATCATTTTTCATTCAAACTGATTTACTGACCAACATCCTTCATGTTTAACTTTAAATTAATATGGAAGAAATTTAAGTTACTTTTGATCAAACACTGAAGATCAACCAGTTAATATCATCTATATTTTATCTCTATAGATTCACATGAACCAGTTAGAAACTGGTTTCTTACTTTCTGTCTGAGGGTCCAGGTTCAGCACTGAAGTCTGGATCTTCATGTTTGGACCGGTCACTCCTCACAGACGGACTGATGGGTCCTGGAGGTTTTGTTCTGTCCTTCTTTAGATCCAGATCTTCCATCTTCTGGACTTCAGTCAGCCTGAGAAAGAAACCAGAACCAGTCAGACCAGTGGTCCAGGTCCAGTAAGTGTCCAGTGAAGCAGAAAGCTGGTTCCCATCAGGAGTTCAGAGGATCAGAGTGAATCAGATGAATGAACAAGTGAACATTTCCTATGAACTAGTGAACTTGTTTAGCTCCCACAGTGGACCTGAACGCATCGTGACTCTATTGTAGCTCCGTATGGAGGGAGTCAGTGTGCAGAAGGTTCTGAGGGAGCAGCAGCTCAGGTCGGGTCCACAGCTCTCCTCCAGACAGAACCGGGTCCAGCTGGGATCTCAGCAACATGTCAGCCTCTGTGGTCATGTGAGCAGCTCAGCAGGATTTCCTCTCAGCTAAAGCTGCTTTCAGGGACCACAGCATCCAGCTGAGGTACCAGCTGGACCCACTGCAAGGAATCATGGGTAATCAGCTGCTTCAATGAGGGGATGAAGCCCCCAAACACTCAGCGAGGCCCGATTCTTTCTGCTGCAAGGAGCAACAAGAGGTAAAAATTAAAAAAGACCAAAGTCAGTGAAGAGGAAGAGAGGAAATCTGTGGACTGGTTAAAGCCGGTTCTGATCCAGACAAGAGAAACATCAGTTTGTGATGAACCCAGACTGATGAGGGACGGAGTGATGTGTTTCACTTTCTGCTGACTTCAACAAGCAGAGAAACTAGTTTAAAACTGTTTTTGTTCTGATTTTTAGGTTAAAAAGATTCACAGAGAGTCCCTACAACAAGAACTCTGATGTAAAAAAGTTACATGAGGTTAACTTTTTTAGTTTAGTTCATTTAGGTTAGATTTGAGAAGGTCGTTGCTGCACACTCCACTCAAACAGATCAGATTTAGATGCAGCTGTCATGGTGGACCACTTTATCTCTAAAGCACTTAAAATAAAACAGCAGCTGACCAAAGGGTTGCAGGAAAATGAAAACAAATGATAAAATATAAGAAAAATAGAAATCAAACATCACAAATACGAGTAGCAGTGCAGCATTAACCCTTGTGTGTGCAGGACTGAGGCAAACGTAGAGGTCTATGGAAAATGATCCAGGTTTTACGTGTGTGGGGTCGATTGGACCCCATTTCGACATACAAGGTGAAGACAAGGGTTTTAACCCTATAGCTCATTCAGGGTTAAAACCCAGAGAAATAAATGGGTTTTAAGTGAGTTTTTAAAAGTTGTATCATAGAGTTGATCATTCACCAGGTTAACTCTGCAGTTACTGAGCTGTGTTGTGGTCAAGACCACCTAACCCGAGACCAAGACAAGACCAAGACTTTTAGGGTCCGAGACCAAGTCGAGACCAAGACCGAGGGAAGTCGAGACCGAGTCAAGACCAAGAACAGCGGCCTGCGCTAAATGACACGATAAAATTTGAAATATTATCAAAATTGTTTCTCAAATTGATCTGAAAGATCCATATTCCCATAAAAACACCTAGATATTAAATACTTAATAAATTTTACCAATATTAAAGTGAAGTGCTACAATCCGCTGTGGTCTCGTGCCATCCCTAAAAAAATAACGCCCATATTAGTCATGTCAGAAACCATCACTGTCTGCACCTTTAAACATAGCAATTGAGGCAATGCTCTGACGGTAAATAACGCTCAACTATGAACACTGACCAGGGAGCAACAAAGAAGTAACCAAGCACAAGGTGCTCACTGTGACTGTTTTCACCCTCTCTCCCGCTACATGAGGCCAGGTAGTCTGACACCATGGCAGACATGACAGCTGCCACTTTGAACAAAAACGATCATAGAGCAATGTGCATGCTTTTTCATTCTTGTGTTTTATTTATTTGTCAATTAAAAAAATATCAATGCATATGATTAAATAATGATAGCTACTGCAGTGTACCCAAAGCATTACAAGAACAAAGAACGGCTCTCAGTGACCCTCCAGTCCTATTTTCTAAGTAAAGAGCCGTTCAGAAGAACCGGACTGTTCCTGAATATCACATCATTATATTGCAGACTTTTGGACACAACGTTGTCCCATATCTGGGACAAGTCAGTCAACACCTCCGCACAATAATTAAGTGCAGTGAGTGACTTTTTTTTCCATCACAAATGCTTATTGTCTCTATACAGCGAGCTTCGCTAACATCACGTCAACGGAGCTTACCTTTCTTTGAGCTACTTTTCTAAGTGACGAAAATAGTTAGACGTTTTCCCCACTGGCTGTGAAAATGAAGCGCTACTGAGTTATCAGTGCCCATTGGATTTCTTATGATTTATGCAGCGCTATTATATTACTGACGATTAGACAGACATCTTCTGCCACTCAGAGGAAACCACTGCGCATGTCCTGGAGCGCCGCGTTGCGAGTGAAGGGTGGGGAGGGGGAGTAACAGAAACACGTTATTGCCTGGATTTTAGTCGGTGCGTTTGGCATCCACGGAAAACAAAGATGTTAACAAAGAAACTGGACAGTATGCTGTACGCTTAGTGATATTTTCACAGTTGCGGTCTCGACTGGTCTTGCAATAAAATGCCGAGTCCTCAGCGCCCGAGACCAAATGCCATCAAAAAATGGTCTAGAGACCAAGACCGATCTCGAGTACTACAACACTGTTACTGAGCTGTGTGTTTATGGTTTGTGTTATTTCTCTCATAATGTATCCTCACTTAGAATCACTTTATAAGCAGCAACGTCTCACAATAAAACATTTCATTGAATCTAATTCCTTTCCAGATCAGAGCACTGCTGTGGGGGACCACACCGTATGAGAGACGAGGCCCCCAGACCGAGGTGGCCGAGGCCCCGGGAAGCCTCGGAGGGTTTATCGGTCAGAAAGGCTCCAGAGAGCCGAGAGAGACTCGGAGGGACCCGGAGCGGCAACACTTACCTCTGTTAACAAGTCAACATGTTATTTCCACCCTCCGCTCAAAATGGAGGCTGACTTGAAGAAAAATATCAAAGTTAGTTTCAGTTTCTTTTTCACAGAAAGTCACGTGACTTGTGTTTCCTTCTGCGTCCAGAATCAAAGTTTGATTCATCAGTTTCAGTTTACAAAGTGAAATAAAACTAGAATAAAGATAGAAAACTTTCGGTATTTCTGTTTTGCTGTTATTGAAGAAGATTTGGAGCTGAGCAGCTTTTTGTTCTGCAGAAAACCAGCAGAACAAACGAGTTTAACAGGTTTTTGATTGTGGATTATGAGCGCTCACTGCCCTCTGGTGGTCAACTATTGTAACTACAGATATTCCGCTACATACTAACCAGGTCATTTGTTTGACTTCATTTGTTCTCATTTTCACCTTTACCAGGTCAAATGAAATCAGCTTAAATTAATGTTTTTAAAGAGCCACTGCAGGGTTAATAAATGGAAAAGAAAATTAAACTTACTTAGTTAAAAATTCTCACAAACAGAGGATGTCTGTAACTTTAAGAATCAAGCCTGAAAAAATATATAAACTATAAAAATGCGTAATTAAATCCAACCTGCTGAGATCAGAGCATTGAGCAGGATGAAAATGCCGCTCAATGCATTTTTTTTTCCTAATGGGAAAAAAACTTAATATAAAAGTTAAAGTTTAAAATTTGACTAGTTAATATTACTTATTTAACTGCAATCTGTTGCATAACTGAATTCATCTGTGAATAAATGTATTATATGTACAACAACATCAAGGTGCAACTGCTAATATTATTTAAATACTTTAATCTGTTTTAAATGACTAGGAACAGGAAAGTTATACGGTGGTGGTGGAAAACCTCGGCAGAATTTAATTTCATGCTTCTAAATAAAAGTTTAAGGGTGGAAACAAGAAAAGTAAAATGCATTATTTAATATAAAGCTAACAGAGGATATGAACTCATTTCCATAGCTCTTAATGTGAAAGTATTCAAAAGAAGTGGAAGTGATGTGTAAATTCTCTAGCTTAATGGCATAGCTGTAGTTTCTTATCACCATAGACATCATACTGATTGTTTTGAAAAACACAAACCGGAAGTGTCTTATTTGTCTTTAAATTTGTCTCAGTATATAATATAAATGTTACTTAATAATGTTGTAATGTTATTTACACATTTAAAAATATTATTTAGTAACTTACCAATAATTATCATTAACATAATATTAAAAATTATTCAATCTCCCGATTATTATAAAGGTTCTTTAAAACCCCAGCAACTTAGTCTTGCAAGAATATTTTACGCTTTCTTATTTTGTTTTACTGTTGGATCCACGAGCGCATCAGTGCATATTAATACATTTTAAAATATTAATTAAAGTGTGCAGTGTTGTGTAGCTGGTGCCCCCTCTCTTTCCTAGGGGGCAGCAGAGAGCAACATGTAGGCGATGGGAGGAAGAAGAGCTAGAAAAGTGTCCGGTTGTTGTGGGGAGCGCAGTGTGTTAGTTTTAGGGAAGCCAGCTGTTTGTTGTACTTGAGACCAGCCCGTTTAAAACCAGCCTCTGATTGGACTCTGAGCCAATGACAGTCCACACATCCTCCTTTTCATGCAGGCCTTTAAATAAAGACCTGGACTAAAGATTCTCTTTTTATCCTGCATTGTGATGCTCGACCATTAAGAAAGGATAACCTATGTTTAATGGCTTTTTTTTTTTTCAAGTATTTACCTGCAAGACAAAGAAAATGATTAGTGACCAAATGATCGATGAAGGCCTACATTCAATGACTCTCCTCAGGCGGTCATTGACGTCAATCTGTGACGTGTGATTCGGGGTTTGAGTATCCGAGGATCACGTCACCAATGACCAGCTGAGCCAATCAGGTGCAGATTACGAACAGGCCTTATTACCTACAGTATTTCAATGTATTCTTTATAATTTTATATATTTCTATTTATAGCCCCTTTAGTTAAGATTGTATGTAATTTTTTTTTTTTTTGGTAATATAAATATACATTTTATAAACTGTTAGAATATTTGCGTTTTTGTTTTTACAAACACTGACTTGACAAAAAAAGACAAAGTGACCAAATTATCACAGAAGCGTTTTTTCGTTTGATTTTTACCCAGGAAGCACTTCGGCAAAACCGTGAGTGAAACGGTCAATGGGACTGATATATATTCCATTGAGGGACTTTAACATTAAATATACCTTTCTCAACAGGCGTGGACCCACTTTCTCTGTCTATAAGCAACTTGAAACTGGGGGTGCAGCTGCCCCCCGGCCCCCTCCATAGCTCCGCACCTGGCAATGTCGTTATACAAATTATTGTTTGGTCAAATCAGGACAAAATACGTTGTCTTGTGGACTTTTTTTGTGCCTATACTTTAAAATATCACCGTACTCGTTATTACAAAACTTTGCTAAATAGATGTTGGCAGCGACACTGAAGCTGTGTAATATCAGTGTACGTGAATCATATCCTGTCATTTCAGGTGCACAGTGACCTGCGCAGTTCGGTGGACACATTGCGGCTGCGCTGCATTGAATAAAGTCTGTCATGCAACGTATTAATGCGCAAAAAAAGAGTTGCGGTGATCTGTATTTGTCTGTATCCATTGTTGTGGGGAGGGGGGACAAGCACTGTTCGGGTAAAATTACTCAATCAGGTTTATTTATGAATTGTGCACAACTCAGAGCTGGTAGGACAACCAATCATGAAGCAGATCTCGGTGAAAAGCTCTGCCACACAGTCTGGTTCTGATGCAGCTGTAGAAAACGACTCCCAGCCTTCTACATGTGACCCAAATAGCTCTTTTAATGAGAGCTCACAAGCATTTCATATAATATGATCAGCAGATGTTAACTTGTAGTAATTTTCCACCACTTTTCCCTCCTTTTGATTATTAGTAAATATGTAATATTTACTATTAATCACACGTCAAATTGTATTCCATCCCCACTGATTATATAAAAGGACATTTGTACAATTTTTATGGTGAGAAGTGAGAAATTATCCCATACATTTGAAGACATGACATATTCATTCAGTCACTGAAACATTATTCTGTAAGATGAAACAAAAACATATAGGCAGGATACAAAAAACCTACCGGCATTCATCCATTCATCCCTTTATTGTTTCTCCTTGCCAGGGAGACGGTCATCTATATCTTTTGTCATCTATATCTTTTGTCATCTTTCACAAAACTTTAAAAGGAGAAATTTGAAGTAATGTATTTGGACCAGCAGAATACCAAACCGTTTTCAAAGTAATATGTCCAATTGCTTAAATAAGTCATTATTTTAATCCCAAATTCTTCCGTGCAAAATAAGTGCATCTATTTCAATCCTTAGACCTCCCTGTGAATAATTTAATTTTACATTTCTACACATGCATTACATGCTTTTATGTTAACCCCATTCACTTTTGATCTATGCACAGTTTAATTTTGGTGTTACAGCCTAAATGTACATATTAAGTCATTTAGTTCATTTGTTTAATCTAAACCTTAATGTCTTATTTTAATGTGGTAACAGAACATAAATTTGTGCATTCCTGATGCGTAATTAAATAAGTCCAAAGTTTTAAACTTATCAGTTTTAATTTTACACACATTAAAGTTAATTTTAAGTTGACTTCTCTTATGTCTAGAAGAATGAATTTCTAAACTCTTAAACATCCTGAGGAGTCAAACAACTAAGAAAGATTATAATTAAGCTACCAAATTTCATGTGTTTTCTAGGAAACCCCACAAAAAAAAAATGACATTAGTGCAGTGAAGGTACAGATAAGTTTCTGTTCAAAACCCAACAAGAAAGCACAGATTTTCCATCTGTGGGTAAAGCGTAGAAGGAGGAACACGGATCGTCTGTCTGCTCAGGAGGATTTGTTCCCTCCTGTCAGAAAAGTCTAAATCTTCACTCTCCGCTTCGGTCACTCGCCAGTGGACCAGCAATAGTCCTTTGAGTGGAGATCCTTTCAGAAACATCTAAAGTCGCTGTTGCTCTGGACGTTGTCCTCTTTGGTGTCAACAGTTGAAGTTCTTGATACTTGGTAGAGGGAAGTTTTGCTGCTGCTTCAGATTTAAAGTCGTGATCTAGATGGACGTTACAGACAGGTCGTCCTTCACAGTGGTTGATGTGGATCCAGGTTGTTCCTTCCTTCTCGCCCCTCTGCCCCAGTCGGTCTCGGTGCTGCTGCAGCCAAATCCTGCCCCGTCTCTCTCCTCCAGCTTCCTGTCAGTCCAACTGGTTCTGGTGTTGGTTCTTTGGGTTATCCAGATCGTCCCTCAGGAAATGTCCATGTTGTCCACAGATGAAACAAGAGTCAACAGTTCAGAGTCTTTTTCTCTCACAGCTCCTGTGAGAGAAGAGCTTTTCTTCCTCTTCGCTGATACTGGACAGCAGACCAGCGGAGGTTTTCAGTCCAAATGCCCAACAGGAGACCGACAGTTGTCCCCTGCAGGTGATGGAGGTCTTTTTTGTCTTCTTGATCCTCCAGATCTTCTCCATCATTTTCATTGGCTGGTTTTGTAGGAGGGACAGATGGGAGGCGTTGAGGTCAGAGGTCAGATGCACCGTGTGAGGCTCAGACAGAAGGGAAGAGAAAAAGCAAATAGAAAATCAATGAGGGTTTGTCTTGTCATTTTCCTTGTTGTTTTCCATACATATACATTTATACTTTTGAATCTTATTTTAACCTTTTACGTGATCATATAGTTTTAGTCATTTATTATCCATCCAGTATTATGGCTCCTGTTTTTGGAAAAGTTTGTCAGAGAAACCTGAGGGCTAATTGTTGGAACAGCTCTTAGAGCTGCTTTTAGTATGAAAGGGTCCCTTATAAATAAAATTCATTAATTGATTGATCCTTTTAAGAAATATTTTTTTATTTATTCAAACACACAAAAGAAAAATTAAACATATTAAGGCCTGTAATTTATCAACAAGAGATTTATGTTCAGCATTTTATTCCAATCAATTCACCCAGAGGAGGAGGTTGTGTGCTGGAACCACTTAGACCCGTTCTTCTAGAACTGGGTGGGATTTCCTCTGTAGACTGCAAACGTCTTCACAGAATCCAACAAATCAGCTTTGTGGTCGCTCTGCCTCTTAATCCTCTAAGAGGGGCCTTTATTTCCAATAAAGGTCTTTAGGATTCTCTAAAGGTTTGGTTCCCTCAATTTAGAAAACCAAAACTCAAGGAACCACCTGCCTTATTGACCTTCCTTACGGCTCGTGTTCAGTCTCAGGGTGCTGGATTTGGGGTGGAACCCTCCATGCATGGTTAGTAGCTTCCGAGTCTTAACATCCGTGGTGTTTGTCTCCTCCTTTGGCCAGCTAGTTATTCCTGCAGGGTGTCTGATTACTGGTAAGGCATAGCTGTTTATCACACGGATCTTGTTCTTGCCATTGAGCTGGCTTCTCAGGACTTGCCTTATTCGTTGGAGGTATTTGGCTGTGGCTCCTTTCCTTGTGACCTCATCGAGGTTGTGATGCTTGTGGTATTCCCAGGTACTTGTAACTGTGCTCTATGTCTGCTATTGTTCCTTCTGGGAATGAGACTCCTCTGTGCGGACGACCTTCCCTCTCTTTGTAACCATCCGGCCACACTTCTCTAGTCCGAATGACATCCCAATGTCAGTGCTGTAGATCCTGGTGGTGTGGATCAGTGAGTCGATGTCTCGCTCGCTCTTGGCGTACAGCTTGATGCCATCGTCTCAAAAGTGAAAATCAGATGTTTACTTTACAAAGATCCTGGAACAAGTCTTTAAAGACACAAATATCTCCATCACGGTGTACAGCCTGCCCATTTAACATCCCATTGATGTAAAATAAACAAATGAGGGTGGAATATGGGGGTAAATACAACATTATATATTTACAAGGTCCTAAATATAGAACCTCCTCCTGCAGCACTATTATCTAAGGAATAAAAGTTCTTCAAATAAAAGTACCATAATGACAACTCAGTTTCCTGCCATTGATTTAATGCAAAACTTATTGCCAACTTTGATGTTGCTCTCTGTCACTATCGCACTACATGATATTACTAGTACTAGTACATCAAGCTACAAAAATGATCCAACAAAGAACACCAGGCAAATGAAATACAATGGTTATGTATACATTGTTTTATTTATTAAAATGTAAATTTAAATTGAGGAAGAGTTTGCTCCTCTAGCTTTATTTTCCTGAGCCAGATTCAGGAGCAAGAATGTTTTCACAAGCGTTTTTAGGTCATGACTTTATGGTGATTCTTATGCTTGTTTTTAGACTGTTTAGACTTTGTGTACTGTGAATTATGCCGAACAGGATATTATGACTAGTGTGTTTGAAAATTGGTTCGTAAGTCAAACTTAACATCACGGTTTCTGACAATAGGGATGACCTTCATCTGCTCAGACACCAGGCCATGGTATGTGGAAAAATGTATTGGAAAGAAATGTACATATTTTTAGTTTGACCTCAAAAATGAACTTATGATGTTACCAAAAAAATACCAATTTTTGCTTTCATCATCCTATAAAACATTGCTCATCATTTTTCTTCAGTCCAGTCCGTTGGGCAAATTGAAACCTTTCATAATACAATTAATTTGATTTACATAACACTAATTTACAATAGGTAATCTTAAGACAATTTACAAAAAAGTCATTTCCATTCTACTTAACAGTGCAGCAATTTAAATGTATTATTTAAGACAGTAAAAAAAAAAGTTAAGTTATCCGAGTTAAAAATGTGGATTGCATCATGTCATTGACTTGTTATTGACTTGACTTGTTTATATGCTTCCCCCTCTTCAAATTACTTTTACCCTGTAATGACTGATTTTATCCATTTCTTCAGGGGAACCAACATGTACGTATGCTACCTTCTTTCTTTGTTTCTTTATTACTGGGCACCAATGGAGTTCCATAAAGTCTCGTAGTAAAAGTCACATTAAGACACAATCAGAAAGCCTCATGCTGAACCGATTCTCCCCACAACCAGCCATCCTCCAACGTTTATCAAGTCAGAGTTTTAACAAGAAAGAGTACAACCGGTAAAATTGTTGCTTTGTAAGTCACAACAAGTGTACATTTTATCTTTAGGTTTTATGTAACACCATACTAATAAGCTACATGATTGTTGGTAAATAATATCACACCGAACACAAATCCTAATCATAAATCTCTACTGGATCTGCTCCTCTCTTCTTCTTCTGCAGTCCCTGGATTAAAAGGAGCAATTGATGTTTGTTCGTTCTGTAAGAAAAAAAAAGTTTTGCTTCTTTTACATTGTTGTTTTTAGAGCACACAAATTATACAGTACTTAATAAATTAAAATAAATGTTGTTCATTTACATTATATTCATTTAGCCACAAAAGGAAAGTTATTAGTTATGCTCTACAATTCAGAGGGGAAAAGGTTTTAGACATTTTAATGAGATCCACATTTTTTTAAAGTTTTGACAAACCTTGAAGTCTCTTCAGCTCGTGGAGTCGTTTCAGTGAAGTTAGCGTTTGTGGAGGGAAACTTGCTGTCGCTGCTCTGCTCAGTCAGAAAGTTACTAATGTCAGAAAAATCTGCTGTCATGTCATGAGCTGGAAAAAAAATCAACAAGCATGTTTGCAAAAATAAAAGTCACATCGAATTTTCACTTAAGACTTATAAAATAGTTTTATGATTTTGGTTATGGCTGTAGAACTTAAACTGAGGCAACACTGAACAATAAATTGTTGGGTAAATAGTGTGAAAAAGAGGAGATATTAAAGACATGCTAACCTAAATGGCTGCAAATGCATCCAATGCTCAAAATGAATCAAACTCACGTAACACAGTGTAATGATTCACCTCTGCAGCACTTTGAGTCACCAAGCTTTATGCTTTTCAAACCCTTGTTATTTGGTCAGTTTGATTTCAGAAGAGCCGATGACATTTTTTATTACAGAAACATGAAATTTACTCTATTAAAATGTACTCATCTTTCAGATGACTAGAAGAAGACTCACTGCGTTCACTGATGGCGATGAGTTCAGCCAAAAGTAAAACATTCAGGAATCCCAAAGCCACACAGAGGCAGAGCCTCTCTTTGGAGCCGTTCGAACCTTAACGAAAACCTGAACTTTACCAAAATGTAATTAGATACATACTAGATTTATCTGTAACTTTATTCTTACCTGTGTGTTTAGATGCAGTTTGTCCAACAGGTTCCATGTTGACATAAATTTCCTCCATCGGTTCAGACTCTGTGCTGCTTTAAACATTGACTATAAAATCCACTGCAGTCGCAGAACTAAATGAAAAACTGTGGGAAAGAGGTGAGATGTCTGGTGTTCAACATAAAAAGTAACATATTTTAGAGATAACAGTCAAATAAAGAAATTCATGTGTGCGGTTTCAGAATTATTTTCTTACACAACATAAGATTCTTGAAGGTTTTCAATAGTTTCATAAGTTCATATTTGCTGATTCGGTTCTGTATCGTTGAATATTTATTTCTCCTTTGTTTTCCTTCTGCTCGGTTAATCCTACTCATAATAAACACATTGCACTTTTCTACCGGTGAAGAAAATAATTGACTTTTACAGTCATGCACAACTTTGCAGCCTGCCGTATGGTATCAGAAATTAGAAATAGTTTTAAATCGCTGATATAAGGATGAAAAGTGTTTGATATAAGGATGTTGTGATGTTCCTGCTCCTTGTGTCCAGACATGGTTCCTAAAGGGTAATAAATTGTTGGAGCAGATGACCGGTTGGATCATATGGACCCAACAGTTTTACGGGTCTCATTCTGTCCTGATAACTAGTCATAGCCTTTCTCCCAGTAAATACAACTATCATCTTTGTAGTTTTATTTCTAAATCCTCGTTTAACCCTGTTCCTTGTCTTCTTACTGTCTAGTAGCAGAAACACTGACATTAAGAAACAACAATATTGCCAAACTTCTATAACCGCTGGATCGAATAATTATGAAATTGTACGTATTTATTCATAATTTAAAGATATATACTTTTAGGACTGCCGTTTAGTAAAAAAGCCGTATGACCTGGATACTAGTGTCTAAAACTCAGTCACCATGTCTTCTGAGGGACATCAACAGTTTGACAAACAGTTTGCTTGGTGAAGCACCGCCTCACTGGGAGGGAATCGAAACGCTAACAAGCCAATCAGCTGCATGTTGGGCGGGTTAAAGTAAGAGAAACCAGATACTGCATTCAAAGCATGAAGAAGACCAGCAAGCAAAGCTTTCACAGAGTGGATGAAGTAGAATATCAAAGTACAGGAGACACAGGGTAGAAGATTTGACTGAATCGAGACATTGTGCAGAAGTTCAGACTGGGAAGCTAACTGGAAAATTGCTAGCCAAGTATGTGGAGCAGGAAAATGGGTTGTAGTTACTTAAATTTATGCAAACCAATTGTCTCAAAAGATTCAATTACTGCAACATGTAAAAAACAAGTGTAGTTACATTGTGTGATTTTGGCAAATAATATTCTTAAACTCATCCAAAATATTATTCAATGCAAAATGTATTTTACTTTCTGCCAGCAGCAGCTGCAGCAACGGCGGCAGCAGCGGCAGCGGCGGCAGCGGCAGCAGCGGCAGCAGCGGCAGCAGCGGCAGCAGCGGCAGCAGTAGCAGCAGCAGCTGCAGCAATGTATTTACTGCATGTCGTTACTTGACATAGCGGTTCTGTTCCAAACCTTTTGGTTTGCTTGAGTAGAAATGGAGTAATGTCTGTGTATGTTAAAATGTTAAACATTTACCACCCAAAATCCTCACTACTTTCAAATAGTTCACTTTTTATTTTATTCTAGTTGTTGCAGACTCAACTTAAATGGATTAACTTATGAAGCATCTTTTTTTCTTTTCTAAATCCAAAAGTTCCTGCCGCTTGTTTAAGATGAGAACAAACAAGTTGTTGAGAATGAAGTGATGTTCACTTGAACTCTTTAATAAAGCAGAATGTTTTATTTTACAGTGAGGAAGGCCGGAGTCTAGCTTTAGCAGACGGCTGGAGGCATCTGATCCACTTCAAACTCAGTACCTGTTTGCTCTACAGCTAAAATGTGGTAAGATTAAATTTAGTCGACTAAAGAAAGTCAGACGGTTCATTCTCCAACGAGTGAAATCTCTTGAGGTAGTCAAGTTTCTTGTTTGTTCAGATCTTGGTGGTCATTTCCACAGTATTGTTACTAATTAACAGTTGATTCTTTTGTGTCTAGATACAATCTAATCATTCAGTTCACAATTGAAGTTTTATTATCAGGATTCTGCAAATTGAAATTTTTCATAGTATATTTCATTCATTCCTTTCACAGTCAAAGCTCCCTAAAAGGGATAGATTACCTTTCTGTGAACTATAATTTTGACTCCTTGGAGTTTCATGATATTTTACAAAATCTGACTGATATGATCTTCTTGAACGCAGACTGATGCTTCACATTTATATACTTATCAGTTACAAGAGGTGACCTGTCTGTTAGTGAGCATTAATGAACAGGTAGCATCATTAGGACCAAGGGAAAAATAAAGCTGTAGATCATTTTAAAGGTAACAAAACAATTTACCACGTTGTGACCAACTCATGGAGCTCGGTTGTGTAGCGAGCAGGTTTTACTCTTTAGGTAAGTGTACCAACAGCTAAGTTGGTTAATGTTATTATAAGTTGGGCCAGGTGTCAGAAGATGTAAGTAAGTCTCTGTGAGAGGGGCTACTTGAGAAAAAAGCAAAGATTCACTGATTGAATTGTTGGTCGATAGCCTGCATATATTTGAATTTGTGCAACAAACATTGAAAGAAAAGCAAAAAACTATATAAATCCTGAATGATCATTCAGTTTGATAAATATTTATATAGAGCATCATTCAATAAATCGATAGAAATCCAAGTGCTCACATCAAAACATCAAATCTAAATAAATAGAAATTTTACTAAATATTTTAAGACTGACGGTTCACATTGATCATTTATAATTTTTTAGTAATGGAACCTTAACAACTACAGGTGAACTATATTTTGTTAGAGCACTTAAGCATGTAAGATAACGGATGGAGTAAAAGAATCATTAGGGCCAAAAAAAGCAAACAGCGTATAAGTCAGAGACAAAAGCTGTAGATAATTTTAAAGGTAGCAAAACTATTTACCATGTTGGAGCAACTCTTGGAGTGTGGTTGTACAGTGTAAAAAACTTTAAACTTTGGGGAAAACTGAAAGATAAATATGAGCAGCAGCCTCACCTGGGCCTGTTTAGTCGCTGTCACATATTCTTAAGAAATACATTTACAGATGAGGAACTTTTACTGAAATGTGTCACACTAGCAAGTGTTGCATAAAAAAAATCTGTGAGTTTCAAATGTACCAACCTTTACTATTTTGGAGAAACCATGAAGCACTGAGAAGATCAGTGTTGATTCAACAACAGAAAAAAAAGACTGAAGCAAAGTAGCATTCACAATGATGTGAGGACAAATTCTGGAAAGGGATCGATGTTAGAGTTTGTCTTTCACTTTAACTGCAGAAAGCTAAAAGTAAAATTTGAGTAGCCTCATGTAGGCCTGTTTAGTACCTGACACATATCCTTAAGAAATACAGTTACAGATGAGGACCTTTTACTGAAATGTATCACACTAGCAGGTGTTACACATAAATATTGCAGTAAAACAGTTAAACTGTTGTTTTCCTTCAGAACAATTGCCTGAGACAGTCATCAACGGTTGCAGGGTCAGAGGTCAGCCCCTCTTAACTAGCTATAAGTCTGTTGTCTAACACCAAATAATGCAGTGTAAGCTATTGTCAGAAGGAATGTCTCACATATTCTAGGGATTTCGCATACTTTACGACATCAGAGGCTGTAGGACCAAAGATCAGTTCTATCTAGGACTTCGCATAGTTGAGGACATCACAGGTGTGAGGTCAGAGGTCACACCTGTCTGCCATGCTCTAAGTTTTTTCTCATGTCCTGTTAAAGAGAACATTAGAGAACATTAGCTAAAGGTTTTAGCTAACATTAAAATAACAATTTGACGGTATTTAGAGAACATTAGCTAAAGGTTTTAGCTAACACTTTAAATAACAATTTGACGGTATTTATAAAACCTTAGGTAAAAGTTTCAGCTAACAATTTAAATAATTTGACGGTATTTAGATAACATTAGCCAAAGGTTTTAGCTAACACTTTAAATAACAATTTGACGGTATTTAGAGAACATTAGCTAAAGGTTTTAGCTAACACTTTAAATAACAATTTGACGGTATTTATAAAACCTTAGGTAAAAGTTTTAGCTAACAATTTAAATAAATTGACGTTATTTATAAAACCTTAGGTAAAAGTTTTAGCTAACAATTTAAATAATTTGACGGTATTTAGATAACATTAGCTAAAGGTTTTAGCTAACATTTAAATAACAATTTGACGGTATTTAGAGAATCTTAGCTAAAAGTTTTAGCTAACACTTTAAATAACAATTTGATGTATTTAGAGAACCTTAGCTAAAAGATTAAGCTAACAATTTAAATAACGATATGACGTATTTAGAGAACCTTAGCTAAAAGTTTAAGCTAAAAATTTAAATAATTTGACGTATTTAGAGAACATTAGCTAAATGGTTTAGCTAACATTTAAATAATTTGATGGTATTTAGAGAACCTTAGCTTAAAGTTTAAGCTAACAATTTAAATAACAATTTGACGGTATTTAGAGAATCTTAGCTAAAAGTTTAAGCTAACAATTTAAATAACGATATGACGTATTTAGAGAACCTTAGCTAAAAGTTTAAGCTAACAATTTAAATAACAATTTGACGTATTTAGTGAACATTAGCTAAATGGTTTAGCTAACATTTAAATAATTTGATGGTATTTAGAGAACCTTAACTTAAAGTTTAAGCTAACAATTTAAATAATTTTACGGTATTTAGAGAATCTTAGCCAAAGGTTTTAGCTAACATTAAAATAACAATTTGACGGTATTTAGAAAACCTTAGTTAAAAGATTTAGCAAACAATTTAAATAATAATGTTACGGTATTTAGAGAACATTAGCTAAAGGTTTCAGCTAACGTTTAAATAACAAATTGACGTTATTTATAAAACCTTAGGTAAAAGTTTTAGCTAACAATTTAAATAATTTGACGGTATTTAGATAACATTAGCTAAAGGTTTCAGCTAACGTTTCAATAACAAATTGACGTTATTTATAAAACCTTAGGTAAAAGTTTTAGCTAACAATTTAAATAATTTGACGGTATTTAGATAACATTAGCTAAAGGTTTTAGCAAACAATTTAAATAACAATTTGACATATTTAGAGAACATTAGCTAAATGTTTTAGCTAACATTTAAATAACAATTTGATGGTATTTAGAGAATCTTAGCTAAAAGTTTTAGCTAACACTTTAAATAACAATTTGATGTATTTAGAGAACCTTAGCTAAAAGATTAAGCTAACAATTTAAATAACGATATGACGTATTTAGAGAACCTTAGCTAAAAGTTTAAGCTAAAAATTTAAATAATTTGACGTATTTAGAGAACATTAGCTAAATGGTTTAGCTAACATTTAAATAATTTGATGGTATTTAGAGAACCTTAGCTTAAAGTTTAAGCTAACAATTTAAATAACAATTTGACGGTATTTAGAGAATCTTAGCTAAAAGTTTAAGCTAACAATTTAAATAACGATATGACGTATTTAGAGAACCTTAGCTAAAAGTTTAAGCTAACAATTTAAATAACAATTTGACGTATTTAGTGAACATTAGCTAAATGGTTTAGCTAACATTTAAATAATTTGATGGTATTTAGAGAACCTTAACTTAAAGTTTAAGCTAACAATTTAAATAATTTTACGGTATTTAGAGAATCTTAGCCAAAGGTTTTAGCTAACATTAAAATAACAATTTGACGGTATTTAGAAAACCTTAGTTAAAAGATTTAGCAAACAATTTAAATAATAATGTTACGGTATTTAGAGAACATTAGCTAAAGGTTTCAGCTAACGTTTAAATAACAAATTGACGTTATTTATAAAACCTTAGGTAAAAGTTTTAGCTAACAATTTAAATAATTTGACGGTATTTAGATAACATTAGCTAAAGGTTTCAGCTAACGTTTCAATAACAAATTGACGTTATTTATAAAACCTTAGGTAAAAGTTTTAGCTAACAATTTAAATAATTTGACGGTATTTAGATAACATTAGCTAAAGGTTTTAGCAAACAATTTAAATAACAATTTGACATATTTAGAGAACATTAGCTAAATGTTTTAGCTAACATTTAAATAACAATTTGATGGTATTTAGAGAACCTTAGCTTAAAGTTTAAGCTAACAATTTAAATAACAATTTGACGTATTTAGAGAATCTTAGCTAAAAGTTTTAGCTAACAATTTAAATAACAATTTGACGTATTTAGAGAACCTTAGCTAAAAGTTTAAGCTAACAATTTAAATAACGGTATGACGTATTTAGAGAACCTTAGCTAAAAGTTTAAGCTAACAATTTAAATAACAATTTGACGTATTTAGTGAACATTAGCTAAATGGTTTAGCTAACATTTAAATAATTTGATGGTATTTAGAGAACCTTAGCTTAAAGTTTAAGCTAACAATTTAAATAACAATTTGACGGTATTTAGAGAATCTTAGCTAAAAGTTTAAGCTAACAATTTAAATAACGATATGACGTATTTAGAGAACCTTAGCTAAAAGTTTAAGCTAACAATTTAAATAACAATTTGACGTATTTAGTGAACATTAGCTAAATGGTTTAGCTAACATTTAAATAATTTGATGGTATTTAGAGAACCTTAACTTAAAGTTTAAGCTAACAATTTAAATAATTTTACGGTATTTAGAGAATCTTAGCCAAAGGTTTTAGCTAACATTAAAATAACAATTTGACGGTATTTAGAAAACCTTAGTTAAAAGATTTAGCAAACAATTTAAATAATAATGTTACGGTATTTAGAGAACATTAGCTAAAGGTTTCAGCTAACGTTTAAATAACAAATTGACGTTATTTATAAAACCTTAGGTAAAAGTTTTAGCTAACAATTTAAATAATTTGACGGTATTTAGATAACATTAGCTAAAGGTTTCAGCTAACGTTTCAATAACAAATTGACGTTATTTATAAAACCTTAGGTAAAAGTTTTAGCTAACAATTTAAATAATTTGACGGTATTTAGATAACATTAGCTAAAGGTTTTAGCAAACAATTTAAATAACAATTTGACATATTTAGAGAACATTAGCTAAATGTTTTAGCTAACATTTAAATAACAATTTGATGGTATTTAGAGAACCTTAGCTTAAAGTTTAAGCTAACAATTTAAATAACAATTTGACGTATTTAGAGAATCTTAGCTAAAAGTTTTAGCTAACAATTTAAATAACAATTTGACGTATTTAGAGAACCTTAGCTAAAAGTTTAAGCTAACAATTTAAATAACGGTATGACGTATTTAGAGAACCTTAGCTAAAAGTTTAAGCTAACAATTTAAATAACAATTTGACGTATTTAGTGAACATTAGCTAAATGGTTTAGCTAACATTTAAATAATTTGATGGTATTTAGAGAACCTTAACTTAAAGTTTAAGCTAACAATTTAAATAATTTTACGGTATTTAGAGAATCTTAGCCAAAGGTTTTAGCTAACATTAAAATAACAATTTGACGGTATTTAGAAAACCTTAGTTAAAAGATTTAGCAAACAATTTAAATAATTTGACGGTATTTAGATAACATTAGCTAAAGGTTTCAGCTAACGTTTCAATAACAAATTGACGTTATTTATAAAACCTTAGGTAAAAGTTTTAGCTAACAATTTAAATAATTTGACGGTATTTAGATAACATTAGCTAAAGGTTTTAGCAAACAATTTAAATAACAATTTGACATATTTAGAGAACATTAGCTAAATGTTTTAGCTAACATTTAAATAACAATTTGATGGTATTTAGAGAACCTTAGCTTAAAGTTTAAGCTAACAATTTAAATAACAATTTGACGTATTTAGAGAATCTTAGCTAAAAGTTTTAGCTAACAATTTAAATAACAATTTGACGTATTTAGAGAACCTTAGCTAAAAGTTTAAGCTAACAATTTAAATAACGGTATGACGTATTTAGAGAACCTTAGCTAAAAGTTTAAGCTAACAATTTAAATAACAATTTGACGTATTTAGTGAACATTAGCTAAATGGTTTAGCTAACATTTAAATAATTTGATGGTATTTAGAGAACCTTAACTTAAAGTTTAAGCTAACAATTTAAATAATTTTACGGTATTTAGAGAATCTTAGCCAAAGGTTTTAGCTAACATTAAAATAACAATTTGACGGTATTTAGAAAACCTTAGTTAAAAGATTTAGCAAACAATTTAAATAATTTGACGGTATTTAGATAACATTAGCTAAAGGTTTCAGCTAACGTTTCAATAACAAATTGACGTTATTTATAAAACCTTAGGTAAAAGTTTTAGCTAACAATTTAAATAATTTGACGGTATTTAGATAACATTAGCTAAAGGTTTTAGCAAACAATTTAAATAACAATTTGACATATTTAGAGAACATTAGCTAAATGTTTTATCTAACATTTAAATAACAATTTGATGGTATTTAGAGAACCTTAGCTTAAAGTTTAAGCTAACAATTTAAATAACAATTTGACGGTATTTAGAGAATCTTAGCTAAAAGTTTTAGCTAACAATTTAAATAACAATTTGACGTATTTAGAGAACCTTAGCTAAAAGTTTAAGCTAACAATTTAAATAACAATATGACGTATTTAGAGAACCTTAGCTAAAAGTTTAAGCTAACAATTTAAATAACAATTTGACGTATTTAGTGAACATTAGCTAAATGGTTTAGCTAACATTTAAATAATTTGATGGTATTTAGATAACATTAGCTAAAGGTTTTAGCAAACAATTTAAATAACAATTTGACATATTTAGAGAACATTAGCTAAATGTTTTAGCTAACATTTAAATAATTTGATGGTATTTAGAGAATCTTAGCCAAAGGTTTTAGCTAACATTAAAATAACAATTTGACGGTATTTAGAAAACCTTAGCTAAAAGATTTAGCAAACAATTTAAATAATAATGTTACGGTATTTAGAGAACATTAGCTAAAGGTTTCAGCTAACGTTTAAATAACAAATTGACGGTATTTATAAAACCTTAGGTAAAAGTTTTAGCTAACAATTTAAATAATTTGACGGTATTTAGATAACATTAGCTAAAGGTTTTAGCTAACAATTTAAATAACAATTTGATGGTATTTAGAGAACATTAGCTAAAGGTTTCAGCTAACATTTAAATAACAATTTGACGGTATTTAGAGAACATTAGCTTAAGGTTTTAGCTAATATTAAAATAACAATTTGACAGTATTTAGAGAATCTTAGCTAAAAGTTTCAGCTAACATTTGAATAACAATTTGATGGTATTTAGAGAACCTTAGCTAAAAGTTTAAGATAACAATTTAAATAACGATATGACGGAATTTAGAGAACATTAGCTAAAGGTTTCAGCTAACATTTAAATAACAATTTGACGGTATTCAGAGAATCTTAGCTAAAGGTTTTAGCTAACAATTTAAATAACAATTTGACGTATTTAGAGAACCTTAGGTTAAAGTTTAAGCTAACAATTTAAACAACAATTTGATGGTATTTAGAGAACATTACCTAAAAGTTTTAGCTAATAATTTAAATAATAATGTGACTGTATTTAGAGAACATTAGCTAAAGGTTTTAGCTAACAATTTAAACAATGATGTGATGGTATTTAGAGAACATTAGCTAAAGGTTTCAGCTAACAATTTAAATAATGATGTGATGGTATTTAGAGAACATTAGCTAAAGGTCTCAGCTAACGTTTAAATAACAATTTGATGTTATTTATAAAACCTTAGGTAAAGGTTTTAGCTAACAATTTAAATAACAATTTGATGTATTTAGAGAACCTTAGCTAAAGGTCTTAGCTAACATTTAAATAACAATTTGACGGTATTTAGAGAACATTAGCTAAAGGTTTTAGCTAACATTTAAATAACAATTTGACGGTATTTTGAGAATCTTAGCTAAAGGTTTTAGCTAACAATTTAAATAACCATTTGACGTATTTAGAGAACCTTAGCTAAAGCTTTCAACTAATGTTTAGGTAAACTTTGGCTAGTGTTCAAGGAATGCTAACCCGATGTTGGAAGTAACAGGTAGAATAGCTAACCTTTCAGCATTATTTGGAGAAGATTAGCTAAAGGTTTCAGCTAATATATAAAATAAAAAATTTGACAGTATTTAGAAAACCTTAGCTAAAAGTTTTAGCTAACAATTTAAATAATTTGACGGTATTTAGATAACATTAGCTAAATGTTTTAGCTAACATTTAAATAACAATTTGATGGTATTTAGAGAACCTTAGCTTAAAGTTTAAGCTAACAATTTAAATAACAATTTGACGGTATTTAGAGAATCTTAGCTAAAAGTTTTAGCTAACAATTTAAATAACAATTTGACGTATTTAGAGAACCTTAGCTAAAAGTTTAAGCTAACAATTTAAATAACGATATGACATATTTAGAGAATATTAGTTAAAGGTTTTAGCTAACAATTGAAATAACATTTTGACGGTATTTAGAGAACATTAGCTAAAGGTTTTAGCTAACAATTTAAATAACGATATGACGGAATTTAGAGAACATTAGCTAAAGGTTTCAGCTAACATTTAAATAACAATTTGACGGTATTCAGAGAATCTTAGCTAAAGGTTTTAGCTAACAATTTAAATAACAATTTGACGTATTTAGGGAACCTTAGGTTAAAGTTTAAGCTAACAATTTAAATAACGATATGACGTATTTAGTGAACATTATCTAAATGGTTTAGCTAACATTTAAATAATTTGATGGTATTTAGAGAACCTTAACTTAAAGTTTAAGCTAACAATTTAAATAATTGGACGGTATTTAGAGAATCTTAGCCAAAGGTTTTAGCTAACATTAAAATAACAATTTGACGGTATTTAGAAAACCTTAGCTAAAAGATTTAGCAAACAATTTAAATAATAATGTTACAGAATTTAGAGAACATTAGCTAAAGGTTTCAGCTAACGTTTAAATAACAAATTGACGTTATTTATAAAACCTTAGGTAAAAGTTTTAGCTAACAATTTAAATAATTTGACGGTATTTAGATAACATTAGCTAAAGGTTTTAGCTAACAATTTAAATAACAATTTGATGGTATTTAGAGAACATTAGCTAAAGGTTTCAGCTAACATTTAAATAACAATTTGACGGTATTTAGAGAACATTAGCTTAAGGTTTTAGCTAATATTAAAATTACAATTTGACGGTATTTAGAGAATCTTAGCTAAAAGTTTCAGCTAACATTTGAATAACAATTTGATGGTATTTAGAGAACCTTAGCTAAAGCTTTCAACTAAAGTTTAGGTAAACTTTGGCTAGTGTTCAGAGAATGCTAACCCTCTGTCAGAAGTAACAGGTAGAATAACTAACCTTTCAGCATTATTTCGAGAAGATTAGATAAAGGTTTAAGCTAATATTTTAATTAAAATTTTGACGGTATTTAGAAAACCTTAGGTAAAAGTTTTAGCTAACATTTAAATAACAATTTGATGGTATTTAGGGAACCTTAGCTTAAAGTTTAAGCTAACAATTTAAATAACAATTTGATGTTACTTAGAGAACATTAGCTAAAGGTTTTAGCTAACATTTAAATAATTGGATGGTATTTAGAGAACCTTACCTTAAACTTTAAGCTAACAATTTAAATAACAATTTGACAGTATTTAGAGAATCTTAGCTGAAAGTTTTAGCTAACAATTTAAATAACAATTTGACGTATTTAGAGAATATTAGCTAAAGGTTTTAGCTAATGTTTAAATAACAATTTGACGTTATTTATAAAACCTTAGGTAAAAGTTTTAGCTAACAATTTAAATAACAATTTGACGTATTTAGAGAATCTTAGCTAAAGGTTTTAGCAAACAATTTAAATAACAACTTGACGTATTTAGAGAACCTTAGCTAAAAGTTTAAGCTAACAATTTAAATAACGATATGACGGAATTTAGAGAACATTAGCTAAAGGTTTCAGCTAACATTTAAATAACAATTTGACGGTATTCAGAGAATCTTAGCTAAAGGTTTTAGCTAACAATTTAAATAACAATTTGACGTATTTAGAGAACCTTAGGTTAAAGTTTAAGCTAACAATTTAAACAACAATTTGATGGTATTTAGAGAACATTACCTAAAAGTTTTAGCTAATAATTTAAATAATAATGTGACTGTATTTAGAGAACATTAGCTAAAGGTTTTAGCTAACAATTTAAACAATGATGTGATGGTATTTAGAGAACATTAGCTAAAGGTTTCAGCTAACAATTTAAATAATGATGTGATGGTATTTAGAGAACATTAGCTAAAGGTCTCAGCTAACGTTTAAATAACAATTTGATGTTATTTATAAAACCTTAGGTAAAAGTTTTAGCTAACAATTTAAATAACAATTTGATGTATTTAGAGAACCTTAGCTAAAGGTCTTAGCTAACATTTAAATAACAATTTGACGGTATTTAGAGAACATTAGCTAAAGGTTTTAGCTAACATTTAAATAATAATTTGACGGTATTTTGAGAATCTTAGCTAAACATTTTAGCTAACAATTTAAATAACAATTTGACGTATTTAGAGAACCTTAGCTAAAGCTTTCAACTAATGTTTAGGTAAACTTTGGCTAGTGTTCAAGGAATGCTAACCCGATGTTAGAAGTAACAGGTAGAATAGCTAACCTTTCAGCATTATTTGGAGAAGATTAGCTAAAGGTTTCAGCTAATATATAAAATAAAAAATTTGACAGTATTTAGAAAACCTTAGCTAAAAGTTTTAGCTAACAATTTAAATAATTTGACGGTATTTAGATAACATTAGCTAAAGGTTTTAGCTAACAATTTAAACAATGATGTGATGGTATTTAGAGAACATTAGCTAAAGGTTTCAGCTAACAATTTAAATAATGATGTGATGGTATTTAGAGAACATTAGCTAAAGGTCTCAGCTAACGTTTAAATAACAATTTGATGTTATTTATAAAACCTTAGGTAAAGGTTTTAGCTAACAATTTAAATAACAATTTGATGTATTTAGAGAACCTTAGCTAAAGGTCTTAGCTAACATTTAAATAACAATTTGACGGTATTTAGAGAACATTAGCTAAAGGTTTTAGCTAACATTTAAATAACAATTTGACGGTATTTTGAGAATCTTAGCTAAAGGTTTTAGCTAACAATTTAAATAACAATTTGACGTATTTAGAGAACCTTAGCTAAAGCTTTCAACTAATGTTTAGGTAAACTTTGGCTAGTGTTCAAGGAATGCTAACCCGATGTTGGAAGTAACAGGTAGAATAGCTAACCTTTCAGCATTATTTGGAGAAGATTAGCTAAAGGTTTCAGCTAATATATAAAATAAAAAATTTGACAGTATTTAGAAAACCTTAGCTAAAAGTTTTAGCTAACAATTTAAATAATTTGACGGTATTTAGATAACATTAGCTAAATGTTTTAGCTAACATTTAAATAACAATTTGATGGTATTTAGAGAACCTTAGCTTAAAGTTTAAGCTAACAATTTAAATAACAATTTGACGGTATTTAGAGAATCTTAGCTAAAAGTTTTAGCTAACAATTTAAATAACAATTTGACGTATTTAGAGAACCTTAGCTAAAAGTTTAAGCTAACAATTTAAATAACGATATGACATATTTAGAGAATATTAGTTAAAGGTTTTAGCTAACAATTGAAATAACATTTTGACGGTATTTAGAGAACATTAGCTAAAGGTTTTAGCTAACAATTTAAATAACGATATGACGGAATTTAGAGAACATTAGCTAAAGGTTTCAGCTAACATTTAAATAACAATTTGACGGTATTCAGAGAATCTTAGCTAAAGGTTTTAGCTAACAATTTAAATAACAATTTGACGTATTTAGGGAACCTTAGGTTAAAGTTTAAGCTAACAATTTAAATAACGATATGACGTATTTAGTGAACATTATCTAAATGGTTTAGCTAACATTTAAATAATTTGATGGTATTTAGAGAACCTTAACTTAAAGTTTAAGCTAACAATTTAAATAATTGGACGGTATTTAGAGAATCTTAGCCAAAGGTTTTAGCTAACATTAAAATAACAATTTGACGGTATTTAGAAAACCTTAGCTAAAAGATTTAGCAAACAATTTAAATAATAATGTTACAGAATTTAGAGAACATTAGCTAAAGGTTTCAGCTAACGTTTAAATAACAAATTGACGTTATTTATAAAACCTTAGGTAAAAGTTTTAGCTAACAATTTAAATAATTTGACGGTATTTAGATAACATTAGCTAAAGGTTTTAGCTAACAATTTAAATAACAATTTGATGGTATTTAGAGAACATTAGCTAAAGGTTTCAGCTAACATTTAAATAACAATTTGACGGTATTTAGAGAACATTAGCTTAAGGTTTTAGCTAATATTAAAATTACAATTTGACGGTATTTAGAGAATCTTAGCTAAAAGTTTCAGCTAACATTTGAATAACAATTTGATGGTATTTAGAGAACCTTAGCTAAAGCTTTCAACTAAAGTTTAGGTAAACTTTGGCTAGTGTTCAGAGAATGCTAACCCTCTGTCAGAAGTAACAGGTAGAATAACTAACCTTTCAGCATTATTTCGAGAAGATTAGATAAAGGTTTAAGCTAATATTTTAATTAAAATTTTGACGGTATTTAGAAAACCTTAGGTAAAAGTTTTAGCTAACATTTAAATAACAATTTGATGGTATTTAGGGAACCTTAGCTTAAAGTTTAAGCTAACAATTTAAATAACAATTTGATGTTACTTAGAGAACATTAGCTAAAGGTTTTAGCTAACATTTAAATAATTGGATGGTATTTAGAGAACCTTACCTTAAACTTTAAGCTAACAATTTAAATAACAATTTGACAGTATTTAGAGAATCTTAGCTGAAAGTTTTAGCTAACAATTTAAATAACAATTTGACGTATTTAGAGAATATTAGCTAAAGGTTTTAGCTAATGTTTAAATAACAATTTGACGTTATTTATAAAACCTTAGGTAAAAGTTTTAGCTAACAATTTAAATAACAATTTGACGTATTTAGAGAATCTTAGCTAAAGGTTTTAGCAAACAATTTAAATAACAACTTGACGTATTTAGAGAACCTTAGCTAAAAGTTTAAGCTAACAATTTAAATAACGATATGACGGAATTTAGAGAACATTAGCTAAAGGTTTCAGCTAACATTTAAATAACAATTTGACGGTATTCAGAGAATCTTAGCTAAAGGTTTTAGCTAACAATTTAAATAACAATTTGACGTATTTAGAGAACCTTAGGTTAAAGTTTAAGCTAACAATTTAAACAACAATTTGATGGTATTTAGAGAACATTACCTAAAAGTTTTAGCTAATAATTTAAATAATAATGTGACTGTATTTAGAGAACATTAGCTAAAGGTTTTAGCTAACAATTTAAACAATGATGTGATGGTATTTAGAGAACATTAGCTAAAGGTTTCAGCTAACAATTTAAATAATGATGTGATGGTATTTAGAGAACATTAGCTAAAGGTCTCAGCTAACGTTTAAATAACAATTTGATGTTATTTATAAAACCTTAGGTAAAAGTTTTAGCTAACAATTTAAATAACAATTTGATGTATTTAGAGAACCTTAGCTAAAGGTCTTAGCTAACATTTAAATAACAATTTGACGGTATTTAGAGAACATTAGCTAAAGGTTTTAGCTAACATTTAAATAATAATTTGACGGTATTTTGAGAATCTTAGCTAAACATTTTAGCTAACAATTTAAATAACAATTTGACGTATTTAGAGAACCTTAGCTAAAGCTTTCAACTAATGTTTAGGTAAACTTTGGCTAGTGTTCAAGGAATGCTAACCCGATGTTAGAAGTAACAGGTAGAATAGCTAACCTTTCAGCATTATTTGGAGAAGATTAGCTAAAGGTTTCAGCTAATATATAAAATAAAAAATTTGACAGTATTTAGAAAACCTTAGCTAAAAGTTTTAGCTAACAATTTAAATAATTTGACGGTATTTAGATAACATTAGCTAAAGGTTTTAGCTAACAATTTAAACAATGATGTGATGGTATTTAGAGAACATTAGCTAAAGGTTTCAGCTAACAATTTAAATAATGATGTGATGGTATTTAGAGAACATTAGCTAAAGGTCTCAGCTAACGTTTAAATAACAATTTGATGTTATTTATAAAACCTTAGGTAAAGGTTTTAGCTAACAATTTAAATAACAATTTGATGTATTTAGAGAACCTTAGCTAAAGGTCTTAGCTAACATTTAAATAACAATTTGACGGTATTTAGAGAACATTAGCTAAAGGTTTTAGCTAACATTTAAATAACAATTTGACGGTATTTTGAGAATCTTAGCTAAAGGTTTTAGCTAACAATTTAAATAACAATTTGACGTATTTAGAGAACCTTAGCTAAAGCTTTCAACTAATGTTTAGGTAAACTTTGGCTAGTGTTCAAGGAATGCTAACCCGATGTTGGAAGTAACAGGTAGAATAGCTAACCTTTCAGCATTATTTGGAGAAGATTAGCTAAAGGTTTCAGCTAATATATAAAATAAAAAATTTGACAGTATTTAGAAAACCTTAGCTAAAAGTTTTAGCTAACAATTTAAATAATTTGACGGTATTTAGATAACATTAGCTAAATGTTTTAGCTAACATTTAAATAACAATTTGATGGTATTTAGAGAACCTTAGCTTAAAGTTTAAGCTAACAATTTAAATAACAATTTGACGGTATTTAGAGAATCTTAGCTAAAAGTTTTAGCTAACAATTTAAATAACAATTTGACGTATTTAGAGAACCTTAGCTAAAAGTTTAAGCTAACAATTTAAATAACGATATGACATATTTAGAGAATATTAGTTAAAGGTTTTAGCTAACAATTGAAATAACATTTTGACGGTATTTAGAGAACATTAGCTAAAGGTTTTAGCTAACAATTTAAATAACGATATGACGGAATTTAGAGAACATTAGCTAAAGGTTTCAGCTAACATTTAAATAACAATTTGACGGTATTCAGAGAATCTTAGCTAAAGGTTTTAGCTAACAATTTAAATAACAATTTGACGTATTTAGGGAACCTTAGGTTAAAGTTTAAGCTAACAATTTAAATAACGATATGACGTATTTAGTGAACATTATCTAAATGGTTTAGCTAACATTTAAATAATTTGATGGTATTTAGAGAACCTTAACTTAAAGTTTAAGCTAACAATTTAAATAATTGGACGGTATTTAGAGAATCTTAGCCAAAGGTTTTAGCTAACATTAAAATAACAATTTGACGGTATTTAGAAAACCTTAGCTAAAAGATTTAGCAAACAATTTAAATAATAATGTTACAGAATTTAGAGAACATTAGCTAAAGGTTTCAGCTAACGTTTAAATAACAAATTGACGTTATTTATAAAACCTTAGGTAAAAGTTTTAGCTAACAATTTAAATAATTTGACGGTATTTAGATAACATTAGCTAAAGGTTTTAGCTAACAATTTAAATAACAATTTGATGGTATTTAGAGAACATTAGCTAAAGGTTTCAGCTAACATTTAAATAACAATTTGACGGTATTTAGAGAACATTAGCTTAAGGTTTTAGCTAATATTAAAATTACAATTTGACGGTATTTAGAGAATCTTAGCTAAAAGTTTCAGCTAACATTTGAATAACAATTTGATGGTATTTAGAGAACCTTAGCTAAAGCTTTCAACTAAAGTTTAGGTAAACTTTGGCTAGTGTTCAGAGAATGCTAACCCTCTGTCAGAAGTAACAGGTAGAATAACTAACCTTTCAGCATTATTTCGAGAAGATTAGATAAAGGTTTAAGCTAATATTTTAATTAAAATTTTGACGGTATTTAGAAAACCTTAGGTAAAAGTTTTAGCTAACATTTAAATAACAATTTGATGGTATTTAGGGAACCTTAGCTTAAAGTTTAAGCTAACAATTTAAATAACAATTTGATGTTACTTAGAGAACATTAGCTAAAGGTTTTAGCTAACATTTAAATAATTGGATGGTATTTAGAGAACCTTACCTTAAACTTTAAGCTAACAATTTAAATAACAATTTGACAGTATTTAGAGAATCTTAGCTGAAAGTTTTAGCTAACAATTTAAATAACAATTTGACGTATTTAGAGAATATTAGCTAAAGGTTTTAGCTAATGTTTAAATAACAATTTGACGTTATTTATAAAACCTTAGGTAAAAGTTTTAGCTAACAATTTAAATAACAATTTGACGTATTTAGAGAATCTTAGCTAAAGGTTTTAGCAAACAATTTAAATAACAACTTGACGTATTTAGAGAACCTTAGCTAAAAGTTTAAGCTAACAATTTAAATAACGATATGACGGAATTTAGAGAACATTAGCTAAAGGTTTCAGCTAACATTTAAATAACAATTTGACGGTATTCAGAGAATCTTAGCTAAAGGTTTTAGCTAACAATTTAAATAACAATTTGACGTATTTAGAGAACCTTAGGTTAAAGTTTAAGCTAACAATTTAAACAACAATTTGATGGTATTTAGAGAACATTACCTAAAAGTTTTAGCTAATAATTTAAATAATAATGTGACTGTATTTAGAGAACATTAGCTAAAGGTTTTAGCTAACAATTTAAACAATGATGTGATGGTATTTAGAGAACATTAGCTAAAGGTTTCAGCTAACAATTTAAATAATGATGTGATGGTATTTAGAGAACATTAGCTAAAGGTCTCAGCTAACGTTTAAATAACAATTTGATGTTATTTATAAAACCTTAGGTAAAAGTTTTAGCTAACAATTTAAATAACAATTTGATGTATTTAGAGAACCTTAGCTAAAGGTCTTAGCTAACATTTAAATAACAATTTGACGGTATTTAGAGAACATTAGCTAAAGGTTTTAGCTAACATTTAAATAATAATTTGACGGTATTTTGAGAATCTTAGCTAAACATTTTAGCTAACAATTTAAATAACAATTTGACGTATTTAGAGAACCTTAGCTAAAGCTTTCAACTAATGTTTAGGTAAACTTTGGCTAGTGTTCAAGGAATGCTAACCCGATGTTAGAAGTAACAGGTAGAATAGCTAACCTTTCAGCATTATTTGGAGAAGATTAGCTAAAGGTTTCAGCTAATATATAAAATAAAAAATTTGACAGTATTTAGAAAACCTTAGCTAAAAGTTTTAGCTAACAATTTAAATAATTTGACGGTATTTAGATAACATTAGCTAAAGGTTTTAGCTAACAATTTAAACAATGATGTGATGGTATTTAGAGAACATTAGCTAAAGGTTTCAGCTAACAATTTAAATAATGATGTGATGGTATTTAGAGAACATTAGCTAAAGGTCTCAGCTAACGTTTAAATAACAATTTGATGTTATTTATAAAACCTTAGGTAAAGGTTTTAGCTAACAATTTAAATAACAATTTGATGTATTTAGAGAACCTTAGCTAAAGGTCTTAGCTAACATTTAAATAACAATTTGACGGTATTTAGAGAACATTAGCTAAAGGTTTTAGCTAACATTTAAATAACAATTTGACGGTATTTTGAGAATCTTAGCTAAAGGTTTTAGCTAACAATTTAAATAACAATTTGACGTATTTAGAGAACCTTAGCTAAAGCTTTCAACTAATGTTTAGGTAAACTTTGGCTAGTGTTCAAGGAATGCTAACCCGATGTTGGAAGTAACAGGTAGAATAGCTAACCTTTCAGCATTATTTGGAGAAGATTAGCTAAAGGTTTCAGCTAATATATAAAATAAAAAATTTGACAGTATTTAGAAAACCTTAGCTAAAAGTTTTAGCTAACAATTTAAATAATTTGACGGTATTTAGATAACATTAGCTAAATGTTTTAGCTAACATTTAAATAACAATTTGATGGTATTTAGAGAACCTTAGCTTAAAGTTTAAGCTAACAATTTAAATAACAATTTGACGGTATTTAGAGAATCTTAGCTAAAAGTTTTAGCTAACAATTTAAATAACAATTTGACGTATTTAGAGAACCTTAGCTAAAAGTTTAAGCTAACAATTTAAATAACGATATGACATATTTAGAGAATATTAGTTAAAGGTTTTAGCTAACAATTGAAATAACATTTTGACGGTATTTAGAGAACATTAGCTAAAGGTTTTAGCTAACAATTTAAATAACGATATGACGGAATTTAGAGAACATTAGCTAAAGGTTTCAGCTAACATTTAAATAACAATTTGACGGTATTCAGAGAATCTTAGCTAAAGGTTTTAGCTAACAATTTAAATAACAATTTGACGTATTTAGGGAACCTTAGGTTAAAGTTTAAGCTAACAATTTAAATAACGATATGACGTATTTAGTGAACATTATCTAAATGGTTTAGCTAACATTTAAATAATTTGATGGTATTTAGAGAACCTTAACTTAAAGTTTAAGCTAACAATTTAAATAATTGGACGGTATTTAGAGAATCTTAGCCAAAGGTTTTAGCTAACATTAAAATAACAATTTGACGGTATTTAGAAAACCTTAGCTAAAAGATTTAGCAAACAATTTAAATAATAATGTTACAGAATTTAGAGAACATTAGCTAAAGGTTTCAGCTAACGTTTAAATAACAAATTGACGTTATTTATAAAACCTTAGGTAAAAGTTTTAGCTAACAATTTAAATAATTTGACGGTATTTAGATAACATTAGCTAAAGGTTTTAGCTAACAATTTAAATAACAATTTGATGGTATTTAGAGAACATTAGCTAAAGGTTTCAGCTAACATTTAAATAACAATTTGACGGTATTTAGAGAACATTAGCTTAAGGTTTTAGCTAATATTAAAATTACAATTTGACGGTATTTAGAGAATCTTAGCTAAAAGTTTCAGCTAACATTTGAATAACAATTTGATGGTATTTAGAGAACCTTAGCTAAAGCTTTCAACTAAAGTTTAGGTAAACTTTGGCTAGTGTTCAGAGAATGCTAACCCTCTGTCAGAAGTAACAGGTAGAATAACTAACCTTTCAGCATTATTTCGAGAAGATTAGATAAAGGTTTAAGCTAATATTTTAATTAAAATTTTGACGGTATTTAGAAAACCTTAGGTAAAAGTTTTAGCTAACATTTAAATAACAATTTGATGGTATTTAGGGAACCTTAGCTTAAAGTTTAAGCTAACAATTTAAATAACAATTTGATGTTACTTAGAGAACATTAGCTAAAGGTTTTAGCTAACATTTAAATAATTGGATGGTATTTAGAGAACCTTACCTTAAACTTTAAGCTAACAATTTAAATAACAATTTGACAGTATTTAGAGAATCTTAGCTGAAAGTTTTAGCTAACAATTTAAATAACAATTTGACGTATTTAGAGAATATTAGCTAAAGGTTTTAGCTAATGTTTAAATAACAATTTGACGTTATTTATAAAACCTTAGGTAAAAGTTTTAGCTAACAATTTAAATAACAATTTGACGTATTTAGAGAATCTTAGCTAAAGGTTTTAGCAAACAATTTAAATAACAACTTGACGTATTTAGAGAACCTTAGCTAAAAGTTTAAGCTAACAATTTAAATAACGATATGACGGAATTTAGAGAACATTAGCTAAAGGTTTCAGCTAACATTTAAATAACAATTTGACGGTATTCAGAGAATCTTAGCTAAAGGTTTTAGCTAACAATTTAAATAACAATTTGACGTATTTAGAGAACCTTAGGTTAAAGTTTAAGCTAACAATTTAAACAACAATTTGATGGTATTTAGAGAACATTACCTAAAAGTTTTAGCTAATAATTTAAATAATAATGTGACTGTATTTAGAGAACATTAGCTAAAGGTTTTAGCTAACAATTTAAACAATGATGTGATGGTATTTAGAGAACATTAGCTAAAGGTTTCAGCTAACAATTTAAATAATGATGTGATGGTATTTAGAGAACATTAGCTAAAGGTCTCAGCTAACGTTTAAATAACAATTTGATGTTATTTATAAAACCTTAGGTAAAAGTTTTAGCTAACAATTTAAATAACAATTTGATGTATTTAGAGAACCTTAGCTAAAGGTCTTAGCTAACATTTAAATAACAATTTGACGGTATTTAGAGAACATTAGCTAAAGGTTTTAGCTAACATTTAAATAATAATTTGACGGTATTTTGAGAATCTTAGCTAAACATTTTAGCTAACAATTTAAATAACAATTTGACGTATTTAGAGAACCTTAGCTAAAGCTTTCAACTAATGTTTAGGTAAACTTTGGCTAGTGTTCAAGGAATGCTAACCCGATGTTAGAAGTAACAGGTAGAATAGCTAACCTTTCAGCATTATTTGGAGAAGATTAGCTAAAGGTTTCAGCTAATATATAAAATAAAAAATTTGACAGTATTTAGAAAACCTTAGCTAAAAGTTTTAGCTAACAATTTAAATAATTTGACGGTATTTAGATAACATTAGCTAAAGGTTTTAGCTAACAATTTAATTAACAATTTGACGTATTTAGAGAACATTAGCTAAATGTTTTAGCTAACATTTAAATAACAATTTGATGGTATTTAGAGAACCTTAGCTTAAAGTTTAAGCTAACAATTTAAATAACAATTTGACGGTATTTAGAGAATCTTAGCTAAAAGTTTTAGCTAACAATTTAAATAACAATTTGACGTATTTAGAGAACCTTAGCTAAAAGTTTAAGCTAACAATTTAAATAACGATATGACATATTTAGAGAATATTAGCTAAAGGTTTTAGCTAACAATTGAAATAACATTTTGACGGTATTTAGAGAACATTAGCTAAAGGTTTTAGCTAACACTTTAAATAACAATTTGACGGTATTTAGAGAACCTTAGCTAAAGCTGTCAACTAATGTTTAGGTAAACTTTGGCTAGTGTTCAGAGAATGCTAACCAGATGTTCGAAGTAACAGGTAGAATACCTAACCTTTCAGCATTATTTGGAGAAGATTAGCTAAAGGTTTCAGCTAATATTTAAATAAAAATTTGACGGTATTTAGAAAACTTGAGCTAAAAGTTTTAGCTAACAATTTAAATACTAATGTGACGGTATTTAGAGAACATTAGCTAAAGGTTTCAGCTAACGTTTAAATAACAATTTGACGTTATTTATATAACCTTAGGTAAAAGTTTTAGCTAACAATTTAAATAACAATTTGACGTATTTAGAGAATCTTAGCTAAAGGTTTTAGCAAACAATTTAAATAACAACTTGACGTATTTAGAGAACCTTAGCTAAAGGTTTAAGCTAACAATTTAAATAACGATATGACGGAATGTAGAGAACATTAGCTAAAGGTTTCAGCTAACATTTAAATAACAATTTGACTGTATTTAGAGAACATTAGCTAAAGGTTTTAGCTAACATTTAAATAACAATTTTACGGTATTCAGAGAATCTTAGCTAAAGGTTTTAGCTAACAATTTAAATAACAATTTGATGGTATTTAGAGAACATTAGCTAAAGGTTTTAGCTGACATTTAATCAATTTGATGGTATTAAGAGAACCTTAGCTTAAAGTTTAAGCTAACAATTTAAACAACAATTTGATGGTATTTAGAGAACATTACCTTAAAGTTTTAGCTAATAATTTAAATAATAATGTGACTGTATTTAGAGAACATTAGCTAAAGGTTTTAGCTAACAATTTAAACAATGATGTGATGGTATTTAGAGAACATTAGCTAAAGGTTTCAGCTAACAATTTAAATAATGATGTTATGGTATTTAGAGAACATTAGCTAAAGGTCTCAGCTAACGTTTAAATAACAATTTGACGTTATTTATAAAACCTTAGGTAAAAGTTTTAGCTAACAATTTAAATAACAATTTGATGTATTTAGAGAACCTTAGCTAAAGGTCTTAGCTAACATTTAAATAACAATTTGATGGTATTTAGAGAACATTAGCTAAAGGTTTTAGCTAACATTTAAATAACAATTTGACGGTATTTAGAGAATCTTAGCTAAACGTTTTAGCTAACAATTTAAATAACAATTTGACGTATTTAGAGAACCTTAGCTAAAGCTTTCAACTAATGTTTAGGTAAACTTTGGCTAGTGTTCAAGGAATGCTAACCCGATGTTAGAAGTAACAGGTAGAATAGCTAACCTTTCAGCATTATTTGGAGAAGATTAGCTAAAGGTGTCAGCTAATATATAAAATAAAAAATTTGACAGTATTTAGAAAACCTTAGCTAAAAGTTTTAGCTAACAATTTAAATAATTTGACGGTATTTAGATAACATTAGCTAAAGGTTTTAGCTAACAATTTAATTAACAATTTGACGTATTTAGAGAACATTAGCTAAATGTTTTAGCTAACATTTAAATAACAATTTGATGGTATTTAGAGAACCTTAGCTTAAAGTTTAAGCTAACAATTTAAATAACAATTTGATGGTATTTAGAGAATCTTAGCTAAAAGTTTTAGCTAACAATTTAAATAACAATTTGACGTATTTAGAGAACCTTAGCTAAAAGTTTAAGCTAACAATTTAAATAACGATATGACATATTTAGAGAATATTAGCTAAAGGTTTTAGCTAACAATTGAAATAACATTTTGACGGTATTTAGAGAACATTAGCTAAAGGTTGTAGCTAACACTTTAAATAACAATTTGACGGTATTTAGAGAACCTTAGCTAAAGCTGTCAACTAATGTTTAGGTAAACTTTGGCTAGTGTTCAGAGAATGCTAACCAGATGTTAGAAGTAACAGGTAGAGTACCTAACCTTTCAGCATTATTTGGAGAAGATTAGCTTAAGGTTTCAGCTAATATTTAAATAAAAATTTGACGTTATTTATATAACCTTAGGTAAAAGTTTTAGCTAACAATTTAAATAATTTGACGTTAGCTAAAGGTTTTAAAATGGTTGATGCAACACGTTCTGTAAAAATAAATTGCCTCAATATTTATTAACTGAGACTTAATGACTTTATTGCATTAATGTCTTCCAATCATGAATCTCAGCAGTTCATGGAAAAGGTTCACCACAAAATCAGTTCAAAAGCTCAGATCAACTGAACAGGAAGTTTCTGTTGTTACTAAATAAACCTCAATTATTTAGTAAACCTAAATAAAGTAAAAATGAAAACTTAATGGATAAAGGATTAAAATAAAAGGTGCAGTTATTATATTTGTACAAAGAGCATTATTAAAATATTTATTAACCAAATAACCCATGTTAGGTTAGAAGAAATATAAAAACATGAACCAATCAGCACATTATCCCAGTGATTCTCTGAGGTCTGAATAAATCAGTGAATCTCAGTAAAGAGCCTGATGTGACACATCGAGTCCTAAAGTTCTCTAGAAAACTCAAAACATGAAACATGGAGTTAAAAAAATAAAAACCAAAACAGGCTGAGGAATATTAAAGCTGAGGATCAATGAATATGATGCAAAACTTCATTATTTAAAGATTTTTAGAATGACTATAACAAAATAACAATATATACAGAATATTAAAATAAAGTCCAGATAAATGCTGGATGTTCCTGAAAACTGCTCTAAGATCAGAGTTCCTGTGGGACATCCAGTTCTAAACTGGTTCAACTGGTTTCTGTGATGGAAGCTGAAGTTTCTCTGCAGTTTCCAGTAAAGCATCTTTTTATCTGTGGAGCTTTGAGGAACATTTTCCTGTCAACAGAAGAAGAAGCAGCAGAGAAAAGAGGTTTGAAGTGTCTTTATGATTCAAAGCTGAACTGAAATGATTCCCATGTTTCCATCTCAGACCATTTCTGGTTCCAGGATGAAAATGAATCAGAGAGAAAAAAGATCAACTTTCCAGTTGAATCCAGTTCAGATCAAAACTCCATGAAGCCTCTAAATGGAGCCCAGTTTGAATCGGATCTTTATTGATCCAAAGAGACAAACAATATCAGACACTAAATGACAGACATGAGAAAATAAACGGGAGGAAAATCTTGGAGGTCAGAGGTCATCATCAGGATCCAGTCAGAGTCTCTTTAGACTCAAACTGCTGCAGCTTCAACCTCTGAGGATCAGCAGGACACAGAGACCGTTCTCTACTTTACAGAGATCAGAACCTGCAGAGAGAAGAAGGAAGGAGAGATCAGATCAGTGAGTGTTTCCAGCCTCTCCAGCAGCAGTCAGTGACGCAGCACATCCAGTAGATGGTTTCCAGGCTGCAGTCAGACTGATCTCAGAGCTGTGACCAAGATGAACCTGATCCCTTGTTTCCTGTTGAACTGAGAGAACAAGCAGATCTGAGATCAGATCTGCTGCTGCCACAGTTTGATGAATGAGGACCACTGTCTCTAGACATGTTGGACGGCTGGACGCTGGAGTCCAGCTGGACGTCCTGGAGACATGGACACAGCAACAACACTCATCTTCACTCCAACACAAACACAGGAACACAGCAAGCTGCTGCTCCTCTGATTGGCTGATTGCTGTCTCTGTGTCCAATCAGGAAGCCTGAACCATTCTCCTCCCACTGAGAAGCTGCAGCTTTACTGGGAACACTGGAGCTTTGCTTTGATGCTAACTGGGTTTAGTTCAATATGCTGACAGCAGCTGGACTCACTACAAACATTTACTTACTTTAGAGTCTTTACAAAACGCTTCAGCTGCTGAACATCTGAATCCTTCAGGTTGTTGTATCTCAGGTCCAGTTCTGTCAGATGGAGGCTGTTGGACTTCAGAGCTGAGGCCAGAAAATCACAGCTGATCTTTGACAACCTGCAGCTCATCAACCTGAATAAAGAATAAAAGATGAGCTGAAGCCAACAGGATGCAGGTGAACCAGTCCAACAGAACCAGTTAAAGATTCTCATGAATATTAAAGCCAACAAGCTGCTGCTTCAATAAAGACCTGCTGACTTCAGAACCAGAACCAGAACCTGGTACTGGGTCATGTTGTGTTGGAGGATTTTAGTCAGTAAAATAATTCCAGGTTCTGATCAAAGTGTTGAAGCATCAATCATTGATTATTGATTTGTTCCTGTCAGATTCCAGGAATTCACTTTTCTAGACTGGGTTGAATGACCTTTGACCTGCTTGACATGAGGGGGATTTCTACACACTGGGGGTCCGAATGCTGTCCTGTTCTGACCTCAGGTCAGCAGGTCCAACTCAGTTACACAGAGGGACTAAATTAAACTCTGGATCCAGGAACAAACTCAGAAAATATTTATTAGAACAGAAGATATGAACTTTGATTTATGATCAATTATAGATAATTATTCACTGAAATATTGATAATTATATAATAACATACACCAATGTTTCCAGTCTGCAGCCTTTAGTCTGTAGAAAACCACAGAGCTCCTTCAGTCCAGAATCTTCCAGGTTGGTTCCGATCAGGTCCAGTTCTGTCAGATGGGTCGGGTTGGACTTCAGAGCTGAGAACAGAGACGTCCAGCTGGTCTCTGACAAACTGCAGTCCCTCAATCTGAATAAAGAATAAAAGATGAGCTGAAGCCAACAGGATGCAGTTAAAACTGAAATATGAACAAATAAATAATAAAATGTAGAAAATTAATTTCCCTGAATGTAAAAGAAACATGATGAACTGATTCTAACATCTGATCCAGTCAAACTGGTTTAAAGAGTCCAAACCAGCAGAACCAGAACATTTGATCAACAAAGAAACTCAAAGTTTTCTATGAGCAGCAGCCTGGATGAGGTGAGCTATTTCTGCTGGTTCCTGATCATCAGCTGGAGACCCGACTTGGTAACCGGATCAGAACCACTCAGTTTATTCATGAATGGCCTTGGGTTCTTCTTAAAGCTGCTGAAAGCCAATGGAGGCCATTATTTCCTAAGGAGACGTGACCTGATGAAGCTTCATCACAGAGACGAGGCTCCAACTGACTGACAGCTGTCAGACTGAAGAGGACGGTTCCTCTCTGACCCGGCCCAACAGAACCACAGCTTCAGGACAAAGTGAGGAACCTGCTGCTGCTGCAAACCTCACTGTCATTCAGTTCATCTAGATTTGCTTTTCTACAATCAGTCACTTCTTAGATGTTTCATTAATGATGATTTGAACTGGTCAGTGTTTGTGGCTCGACTGGAGGAAAACATTTCATTCTGGATGTAAAGATGAGAATCAGAAATAAAACAATCTGAATCTTTACCAACCAAACTGAAACATCTCCATCGTTAATTAACTTCATTTGAATTATTTTACTCATTTTGTTCATCAGTCAGAAACATTTTAAAAACTGAAAAACAAAGTTCAATGATCTCAAAGTCTGAAATAAGAAAATCATTTATTTATAAGGTAAAATTGTTTGAAATTTGAATCTGACATTTAAAAATAATGTTTTTAAATATTACAACTAAATTATTAATTAAACTAAGGATTAAAGTATCAATGAATGATTTTATTGTATAAATAGAGAAAACAAACCTCAGATTCTTCACTTTACTGACTGAACTCTGCAGGATCTCAGACACATTCTTCATATCAGAGTCTCCAAAGGTTGTAAAACTGAAAAGGTTTCCTCCTAGTTCAATCTCACTTATTTCCAGTTCAGTCAGATCTGGGCTGGACTTCAGAGCTGAAGCCAAAACTTCACATTCAGCCTGTCGGATCCAACAGCCACCAAGTCTGTGATGAGAGAAGAAATAAATTCAGTTCTAATGAAATCAATCTGGATCATAAACAGATAAAATATGATAACGGTGATGTCATCATAATGTCATCATCTGATCAACATCTGATCTTCAGTTTACTGAGTTTGACCCAACAGAGAGTCTGTGCAGCTCCTGACTAAAGTCCAGGTTCTGGTTCTGGTCCAGGCTTCATGTCCTCAGACCTTCAGCTCAGTCAGATGTTGAAGATCTTCTATCATCTGTGAAGGAAAGTTCAGTTTCTCTGCAGCATCAGAGCCTCAAAGGAGCTGCAGCAGCTGATGAAGAGGCTGACTGAGCTGAATGAAGGAAACTACTGGAGATGATGGAGAGGAGGAGGAACTGCTCACAGCTCTGACAAGTCACACTGACTTGGACTAGACCGTTTGGCTCCTTGAGATCTTCCACCAAGCAGGAAGTGAGTTATAAATGAAGTGAGCAGAGCAGGAAGTCCAGCCTGCTGTGGACCTCTGGCATCTCTGGGTTTGTTTAGCCCATATCTGCTGCTGCAGCATCTAGAATCCTCCTCATCATTAATAATAGTAGTATATTCTGTAGAAACGTGGCTCCCAGCAGCAGATTATTAAATGCTGCCACAGAGGAAACTGGGAGCAGACCAGACACATGATGCTCCCAGTTGTGTCTCCGTTCATCTGCTGGATTTGATGCTGTAACAAAGTAGAAAGTGGACAGTCGTCAACCTGCTTCAGCTAAAAGCTGCAGATTGTTCTGGTCGTCCTGCAGAGCAGCAGCAGAACCGGTCCTGCTGCTCCTTCAGGTCTGGACCGTCCTCTGTTGACCTGAGAGGAACTGGGACAAACTGGTTGGAAGAGGGACACGTGTCTCTGCAGTGGTCTGTCCATCGTCTCAGAGGAACAAAGGTTTGGATGTCAGAAGAAATTGTTGCTAAACTCCTAAAGAGCTGAAGAGCAAAACCCCTGGAGGAGACGGAGCGTTTGGGTCCAGCAGCATCTTCATGGTGAAGCAGTGAAAGTTCTCCAGAACTAAAGAGGCTGGATGTCTAAAGAGCTGAAGCTCATGTCTCTGCAGGTCTTCATGGAGGACAGCTAACAGCTTCAACAAAGGCTGCAGATGAAGAGTTGATGAGGAAAATGGTTCCAGCTCTGGAAGCAGAGTTCTCAGAGCTTTGGGAGGATCTGACAGAAACTAGGACTTTTTCTGGAACCAGACAACAATCACCACATTTTGGTCTCAGTTACAAACTCAGAGGAAACTAGTGGAGGAGGAAGAGGAGAGGATGATGACGGGATGAAGAAGATCAACACTGTTCACAAAGTTTATAATTAATGCAACGGTTTATTTTAATGGTTCAACTTTCCATCAAACCTAAACAATTATTTTATAAAAACAGTCAAAGATCCTAAAAGGTGAATTATGGAGCAGCAGCTCAATGAGTGAAGAGAGTTTAAAGTTTAAAAAGTCTCTCTGGCTGATTGGATCTGAGAGGAAATAGACATTTTCTAGAGTTCAGGGTTTTCTATTCATTTCAACCTGAAAACTGATAAAAAGTTAAATATTTTTAAAAGATCAAAATGTGTAAAAACCAGAAGCTGCAGCTGTCCTGGATGAACTGAATGTTTAGATGTTTGAATGGCTGAAATCATCCAGAGGATGAAGGAAGTAGTTAAAGGCCAAAAACATCCAGAATCAACTTGAAGAAAGAAGAAGAAACCGGAGGACAATAGTGCTGAATCAGCATTAATGAAAACATCTGGACTCACCGAGCCTTTCTGCAGTTCCTCACAGCTGGAACCAGTCTCTGTCGTCCACCTGGTGATGTGTTGTACTTCTCCAGGTCCAACTCATCCAGAACCTCTGACATCTGCAGCATGAAGGCCAGAGCTGAACAGTCAGTCACTGAGAGATGCTTCCCTGAATCCAGCAGCCGTTGGATCTCCTGATAAAATGAGACGTCGTTCATCTCCACCAGACAGTAGAAGATGTTGATGCTTCTGTCAGGAGAGATTCTATCAGTGTTCATCTCCTTCAGGTTGGTGATGATTCTCTGGATGGTTTCTGGACGGTTCTCTGTCTGACCCAGCAGATCCTCTAAGAGTCTCTGGTTGGACTCCACAGTGAGACCATGAAGGAAGCGGACAAACAGGTCCAGGTGGCCATTTTTACTGCTGAGGGATTTCTCCATGACTTTCTTCATGAACTCATCTAGAGATGTTTCATTGTATTTTTGTCCCAGGAACGTCTTGATGACCTCTGACCTCCTGCTGGTGAAGCAGTGGAGCATGTAGACGGCAGCCAGAAACTCCTGGATGCTCAGATGAACAAAGGAGTAGACGGAGATGTTGCGCGTTCCTCTCTCCGTTTTAAACATCTCAGTGAAAACTCCTGAGAACAACGCAGCATCTTCGATGTTGATGCCACATTTATCAAGATCTTTGTCATAGAAGACCAGGTTTCCCTGCAGCAGCTGATCTAGAGCCAGTCTTCCTAGAGACTCAATCAGCTTCCTGTTCTCTGGACTCCAGATATTTCTTGTCTTTCGTCGTCCATCAAACTTTTCCTCCTTGATTTTGAGCTGAACCAGCAGGAACTCTATGTACATCTCAGTCAGGGTCTTGGGCAGCTCTCCTCCCTCTCTGGTCTTCATCACATCCTCCAGAACTTTAGCAGTGATCCAGCAGAAAACTGGGATGTGACACATGATGTGGAGACTTTTGGATTTCTGGATGTGGGAGATGATCCTGCTGGCCTTCTCTTCATCACCTCTGAATCTCTTCCTGAAGTACTCCTCCTTCTGGGGGTCAGTGAACCCTCTGACCTCTGTTACCATGCCAACGCACTCAGCAGGGATCTGATTGGCTGCTGCAGGCCGTGTGGTTATCCAGAGGAGAGCAGAGGGAAGCAGTTTCCCCCTGATGAGGTTTGTCAGCAGAACATCCACTGAGCTGGACTCTGTAGCATCAGTCAGGATCAGATTATCACCAAAGTCCAGAGGAAGTCGACTCTCATCCAAACCGTCAAAGATGAACAGAACCTGGAACTTTTTAAAGCTGCGGATTCCTGCGTCTTTAATATCTTCAAAGAAGTGATGAATCAGTTCCACCAAGCTGAACTTTTCTTCTTTCAGTACATTCAGCTCTCTGAAAGTCAATGGAAATATGAACTGGATGTTCTGGTTGGTTCTGCCCTCAGCCCAGTCCAGAGTGAACTTCTGTGTTAACAGTGTTTTCCCAATGCCAGCCACTCCCATGGTCATCACTGTTCTGATTGGTTGATCACTTCCAGGTTTAAAGATGTCTTCTCTCCTGATTGTTTCTTGTTTCCTGGATGCTGTTTCAATCCGTCTGACCTCATGTTCCTGGTTGACCTCTCTAGTTAACCCCTCTGTGATGTGGAGCTCTGTGTAGATCTGGTTCAGAAAGGTTTGATTTCCAGGTTCAGCGACGCCTTCAGAGAGACTCTGGAACTTCTTCTTCAAGTTTAACTTGAGTTTCCGTTGACATTTTCCAGCTCGAGTCCCTGCATGGAGACAACACACTGTAAGGTCTGGACAGGCCACTGTAGCTGGGCAGAGTGACCAATGAAAACAGCAAACTGGGACACAATATTACGCAGCACTGGGTCAAGCCAGGGAACTGTTCTCTCCACTGTCCTGTTTACTCTTTACAAACCCACTTCCAGTAGAAATCCAGGTTCTGCCCTAAGCAGAAGGATTCAGAGACACTTTGATAGTTGGTTGTTTAGGGATAAACAGGAAAAACTGTATAAAAACCTTGGCAAGAACTTTTTGAACTTGATCTGCATCAAATGCCTGCAGCTCAGTTCAACAAGGAGACCTTCTAGCCACCTCTTCTGTCTGGATGCATGTAGATGGACGGTAGACAGTCGGAGAGTTCATGTCATGCAGATCAGCAGCAGTTTATCATTTACTGGCCTCAATGTTGGCGCTGCTGCATCACAGGGTGAATTTGGTAGCTGTCTGTGTGTTTCTGAAGGTTCTTCATCTGCAGCTGAATGGAACATTTTTATGTACTGGGTGCAGGAATTAAAACTAAAATGGGTTTTTATCTTGTGCATTGCTGCCATGTTGGTTTTTTACAGTATTTTACAGTAAATATAAAGTTCCCAAAGTTTATATTTCATGAGCAGCACATCAGTCACCACAGGTGATGTTTAAATAAAAAAGCTGCTGAATCCAGAACGTCATTGAGCTCATGTGACTGTTTGATGAAGATTTTCTGTGTTTGTTCGTTTCTCTTGTTTGATTTCAGTTGAATTCATTTTCTCATGTAATCATGTTTTAATTATTCAACATAACAGCAGAATTGTTGTAGAAATCCTCTTACTGCTCTGCAGACGGTCAGCCAGCTCCTCCTGCTTCATCTTCCTCAGGAAGTTCAGGGTGATCTTCATCACCGCCTCTCTGCTGCTCCTCTGCTCCTCATCCTCACTCTGACCCTCTGAGCATTCTGGGTCATCTGGACTCAGAACCTTTTGGATCTTCTTCAGCTCGTTCTTCACGAATGTGACAATGTTTTCCTCCAGCAGCTGGAACAGAATGAGAAGATATCAGACTAGATCTGAACATCAGGTCCATGTTGGACAGACTGACAGTCCTCTGGTCTACAGACTGAACAGAACCGATGTACAGACCATAAATATGGAGTCCAGCTGTGTTTGGTGCTGCTGGACAGACGGATCAGTGGGAACCTCTGAGCTCTGCAGATCCTCTCTGTGGAGGAACCAGGACAAATGAACCAGAATCTGTCTGTCCACACAGAGACAACATTATAGCTGCATGGCCACTTATAGTTCTATTTTCTATGTTACATTTTAATACCTGATGTATATGTGGCTCAGATTTGTATAGATAATCTATTCCAGAGTAGCTTTTGTGTGGATCTGAGTAAAATGTGTCGTCTCTCTTCTTGGGGTTGATATTTCTCCAAGCATCAATCAGACCAGCTCTTTAGTAATATTATTTAGCATTCTGGATGTCGTTGTCTGTGGCCCATAATCAGAAGAGTATCTAACTAATATATTATTTTAAACCGTATTAAAGTCTCCCCCCATCAGTTTCATTCCTTTTCCATCATCAGTTATTATTCTGACTATTTGTTTCAGGAAACTGTCCTTCTCCTCATATACATTTATTACTGAAATTGTCATTTCTCCGATTCGTCCTACAATCATTACATATCTTCCTTCTTTATCCTTTTCCTCTTTTTCAACTTCAAACAAAATCCCTATTTTGAGTCAAATTGCTGCCTTTTCCAAATGAAACAGAAAATGTCTGACCTGCCCTCTCCCTTCTCATTTTCTGTGTTGGTTCTCCATCAGGTGTGTCTCCTGTAATAAAGCTGCTGTGCATCACCTGAGCCAATGCTGGGTAACCAACCACAGCCAACATTCAGTGAATCTTTAAGATCATTCATCCTGCCTGATGTCTCACTGAGCACTGAAGCAAAGAGACAGTAGAAAACAGGAGCAGGAAGAAAGACTTTTGAAGCTTTGAGTTTAAAAACCTTCTGCTTTAGTCTGTCTGTTATTACTGTTTGAAAGAAATGTGTTTTTATCTTCATTTAGGTTCAAATCAGCTTAAGATGCAAAACTGCATGATCACAATCCAAGTAGATAAATGTTATGTTGTTGTTTAAATCTTGGATTTAACAAGAAAATAAAAAGTTTATGAAGAAACTTTTTCATTTCAAGGTTTTAGGGTTGAGTTTTGTTGTGGAGTTGGACAAAGTTTATCCCATCAATCAATCACTAGTCATCAATGTTAATAAATATCATGGAGCAGAAAATGGACGCATAATAAAGCCTCCTTTACTTTCTGCCTGTCTCCTCGTGTATCCATGCCTAGAACCAGTCCTGCTCTGCAGAGTCACATGAACCAGTTAGAAACTGGTTTCTTACTCTGGTTCTGATGGTCCAGGTTCAGTTCTGAAGTATGGATTGTTTCCTTTGGACTGGTCACTCCTCATGGAGGGACAGCTGGATCCTGGAGGTTCTGCTCTCCCTCTGTGGTTCTGACCTCTGAAACACAAACATGTTGTTATTCAGATCAATCAGTGAGAAACTGAGATAAAAACCAGAGAAGAAGCTCTGAACACAAACTGCTGCAGGTCTGAAGCTCCAGAGTGAAACATTCAGACTGATCTGTTGGTCAAACTCAACGTTTTCTCCAGAACTGGTTCTACTGGTCTGGGTCACATGGGTCAAAGCAGAACCTGCAGGACAACAGGCTCATGTCCCAGTTTGATGGAGATGATCAGATCGTATTTCTAGGGATTAGTCCACAAAGTATTTCTATAGTGTCCACTATTAGAACTCCAAAGCCCAGAATGCACTGCACAGCGTCTCACTGCTGCCATCTAGTGGTAGAAGGTGGAGAACAGAAGATCTGGTCCCTGATATCAGAACTAAAGCTGTTCATCTGGTCTGGAGAGCCGATCTGGGTCATTAAAGACCAGAACCCAAGAACCGAGCAGGAAGCAGAACCTCAGAACCAGGAGACCAGCCCAGTCCTCTACAGCTGCTCTGACCTTTGACCTTTCTGTTTGGAGCTGCTTGGTTCAGTGGGCGTGGCCAGGTCATCAGCCTACCTGGGTCAACTGGACCCAGTGTTCCCAGTTAATAAACTGGACCCAGTGTTCCCAGTAAATATTCTGGACCCAGTGTTCCCAGTTAATAAACTGGACCCAGTGTTCCCAGTTAATAAACTGGACCCAGTGTTCCCAGTAAATAAACTGGACCCAGTGTTCCCAGTAAATAAACTGGACCCAGTGTTCCCAGTATATAATCTGAGTCGTTGCTCCTCACATTCTTAGTTGTTTTGTTTTCATGCAACATTTTTATCATCGATTCATTCAGACCTTCATTCAAACTCTGATTCACTGACCAACATCCTTCATATTTATTTAGCTTTAAGTTAATTTAAAATCAAAATTCTTACTTTTTATTGAAGCATTGAGACCAACCAGTTGATATCATTTATATTTTATCTCTATAGATCCACATGAACCAGTTAGAAACTGGTTTCTTACTTTCTGTCTGATGGTCCAGGTTCAGTACTGAAGTTTGGAGGATTATCTCTGGACCGGTCACTCCTCACAGATGGATTGATGGGTCCTGGAGGTTCTGCTCTGTTCTTCTTCAGATCCAGATCTTCCATCTTCTGGACTTCTGCAGAGAGAAACCAGAACCAGTCAGTCCAGTGATCCAGGTCCAGTAAGTGTCCTGTGAAGCAGGAAGCTGGTTCCCATCATGAGTCCAGATGTTTCCAGCAGTAACATCTGGTTTGAATCGACTCCTTCACTCCTTCATGACCTTTGATCTCTGCTGGCTCGTCTCCTCACAAACATCTGGAGAACTTCTGAGTTCAGGAAGGAAATTAGAGCCAAAACTGAGTTTGAAACATTTTCAGGTCTAAACTGGAATCATGTTTGTGTTTTTACTTTGTTTCCTTCACAGTGAATAAAATAAAAACTAGACCTGTTGGTCTCTGTTCTCTGGGTTCTGACCCGCTCAGCTCTCTGCTTATAGAACCTCCAGCTGTGATGCTCAGACACACAAATAAATGATGGTCAGGCTCTTTGTGGGAACTTTCCATTGACTTCCATTCATTTCTACTGCCTCACCCTTATCCCATATTACATTCCTGAACATTTTTAATTTGCCCTCACGCCTCCAAATATCGCTCTATTGGTACAAAATCTGATCATGACGTCGCACCGAGTGTCAGCTTCCATAAAAACCTGTCAAAATTTCTCTGGGGCTGATGGTTTTCTGTTTTCAGGCTCTCAGCCATTCATTTTCACACTTCTGTCAAAGTTTCAGAGATCAACACACCATATCTATCTCATCAATGCTATTACTGTGAGTGAGGTACACATATGACTCGCGGTATTATTGAAGAAGACAAACGACCCTCTCGTACGGTTCAAACGGTTTTTGGATCCGTCTTACGGATCCTGAAGTGGAAGCAGTGGTTTGGACTGCTTTTTCAAAATCAGAGACCAGATCAGTAAGACGGGATCTGAACAACAAAAGTTCCACCAGCATGAAGCAGTTTATTGTGAGGCTGTAAATCTGTTCAGTTTTTATCTGGGAACTGAACTTTAATGCAGTTCTAGTTGAGAGGGAGGGGTCATGACCCCACAAGGAAATCCAGATTTGTTCTGTGAAGGAGACGTGCAAAGAGGAACCAGAATTAGAAAAACGACAGAGAATTTAAGACGTTTCTAAAAGTCACATCTGAAGTGTTGGTCCTTCTGAGAGCAACTGGAGGAAAACAGATTTAATGATCATTTAGAGTTGAATCACAGACAGTAGAGGCTGTAAAAGCAGCTTTAATGAACTGTGTGTCTCACCTTTAACAGGAGACAAAGAGGACAAACCCAGCTGGTTGGACAGAGTGGGATCTCTGTGGTGAAGACGTCTGATCATCAATCTGCAGGCTCTCTGTCCTTTCATCCTCACAGCATCCATGGTGTTACGAGCCTTGTCTGCTGTGACTGGGTTCCCTCGAAGTATCGCCCGCTTCTCCAAGCGAATAAGGACGCCATCTTTCTCCAGGTCATCGAGGAGCCGACGAAGGATTTCCTCAGAAACTCTCTCCACAAACTCACTGCGAACCTTGAAAAGTATTTTCTCTGCAGGCAGAAATCAGAAGCATAATTAATTCAAACCAACGTCTGAGAGAAAAACGTGATGAAGATCAACTATTCATGTTGCTCCATCCAGAGATTCAGAGTCTGTTGATCAGCTCCTCAGGTCTAAACCTGCTGTTGCGTTTCTGCCTCATATCTGAGTGACGACCACTGATTCTGTCTACATGAGACCAAATGAAGCTTCTGGTTCATCACTTTCCTTCCTCACTGCAGGAAGAACAATAAAAGAAACACCTTCTAAATATGGAGCTGCACTATTCTAGGAAAACAGGAAATTATGATATTATTGGTGAATATTGTGATGAAATTATTGACTGATTAACATTTTCATCACTTTTTTTCTTCATCTCCATCTCTAAGCTTTAGCATCTCTGTCACCAAGTGTTGGAATAAAAGACACAGCAAGTCTGAGATAATAAATTAGTAATAAATGATGTGATTACTGGATAAATTAATTAGTGTATATAGTAAATATTCCTGAAGTATCAGAGCTGCTGGCCTGTTCTTCACTTCGGTTCCTTTTAGTTTCCATCCGAGTTCAGTTTTTACCTTCAGGTTTCACAGAAACTCACAATGTTTCCACCAGAGCTTCACTGAACAGGAAGCATGAAAACAATAAAGACACTGAGGCTGAGCTTCATCACATGGCAGCAACACGGGCTGTGATTGGTCAGTTTGTTCCTTTAAGATTCTTCATTTCTGCTTCTGATCACTTACCGAAATCCACTTCCTGCTGCTGCGCCATCTTTTACCTGGAAAACATGAAGATTCATTATGTTTGAGGCTTCATTTCATAAATAATCTACTTTGCTCTGATGAAGTTGGAAGTTAAACTAAAAATACCAGATTAATACACACTCTGCAACAGAAAAGAATATTTATGTGAACTATGCCATAATAAAATAATAACGCCATAATATAAAAATGTTATGACTTCATGAGGGCGAAGTTAAGAACAGTTTTCTGTTCTCCTCAGTCTGCCGACTACAAACTCTCCCTCAGAGACCCACAGCTGAGCAGTGGAGGAGTGTGAAGCTCAGCAGCTCCATGCTAACACAGATCAGACAGTGGAGATGCTGCTGGATCTCAGCTCAGCTGGAGAGCGCCTCCTGGTGGCCGTGCACCAGCATGACATCACACCCTCCTTCAAACAGCTGGGATTGACCTTGATGATGACCTCAGCTGGCAAACAGCAAACTTTCTCTGCAGACTCTGGAGGTTTGGTGTTTGTTCTGATGTCAGGAGGATTTTTACAGCAGAGCGTTACATGCTGCTTTGGTAGCTTGACTGTAAAATCACATTTTAACAGATTGAAAGTGTAAGTGAAAGTGTGCAGGACAGAAGGAGGAACCTTCAGGTGCGACGACCGGGAGAGGTCTGTGGAAGCTCAACCGCTCCCTGCTGGAGGACCAGGCTCTGGTCAGCCGGTACCGGGAGTGGCAGACCCTCCAAGACCTGCACGAAACACGAGCACAGAGGTGGGAGATGGTGAAAGGTAGGACCCAGACTTTCTTCAGACAAGCAGAAGAAATAAAAAGAAGAAGGAACAGAGACGCATGATGGGGCTGCAGAAACGTTTACAGAGATTTTAAACCAACAGGGAATGAATTTAATAACGAAATAAGAGAAGTAAAGAAAGAAATGAGAATTTTGGCAGAAATAAAAAGCAAGCAAGTTATTTTAAGAAGGAAAGAGAGAAATAGAGAGAAGGAAAATGTACGAGATACTTTTTGAAGAAAATAATAATCCGAGTTTTATGTCTGAACTAAAGTCAGAAAATGAAAACAGTGTCAAACATAGAAAAGAAAAAAAGTGATTGAAAAGTTCTATGACAAACTATATACAGGAAATCCAGTCAACAAAGAAAATATAAACCAAACTTTGGATTTTCTTGAAAAAAGTTTAAAAGAAACTAGTTTTCTAGAGCAGGATTTTACTCTTTTAGAGCTTTTTAAATCACTGAAGAGTTTTAAAAGAGGAAAATCTCCTGGCTCAGACGGACTCCCTTTAGAATTTTATTTAACATTTTGGGACATTTTAGCGCCTGATTTAATTGTTGTTTTTACTGATTTTAATAAACTCGACACACTTCCAGATAGTTTTAGAACAGGAATAGTTACACTTTTATATAAGGACAAAGACAAAAGAGATCTAAAAAACTGGCGACCCTTTTAAACGTTGTAAACTTTTTAGTAAACTTTTAGCAGCCAGGATGCGCCGAGTGTTGGGATCTAATCCACCCGGATCAGGCCTGCGCGGTGCCGGGCAGGAGGATCACGGACAGCCTCACTGATCCGAGACTCCATCTGTTCTACGAGAGACAGAAACATTTGGCTGATGGTCCTAAATCTAGACTTTCAGAAAGCTTTCGATCGGGTCTCGCACCAGTACCTCCTCCAGGTACTGCAAAAAATAAAATAAAAAATAAATAAAAAAGGGTTTTCCTGGGAGGTTCATAGCCTGGGTGGGACTCCTGTACCGAGACATCTCCAGCAGATTCATGGTTAACGGGTTTCTGACAAAAGCAGTGAAAGTGACCTGCGGTGTCCATCAGGGTTGTCCGTTATCTGCCTTCTCTACTTGACCTGCATCGAGCCGCTGGCGCAGATCTGGAGAAAAGACCCACAGATCTCAGGTGTAACTATACCGGGGAGTGGAGGGCAGGCGGCGACATGTCTTCTATATATGGATGATTTTAGCATTTTATGTACACATCTTTTATCAGTAGACAGAGATTTTCATAATTAACAGACTGGTTCGGTGAAGCATCAGGCTCAAAAATAAATAAAGAAAAAACAAAACCACAATTTTACGGACCGTGGAAAAATAGTGAAAAAAATAGGACTTCAGTTTCAGGTAACTCAAGAAGAGCAAAACATATTGGGGGTTAAATTTGATAAAAATGGAGAAGGAAAAACAAACTGGACAGAAATAACATGAAGAGTTAAACAAAGACTAGGATTTAGGACAATGAGAAACCAAACAATAGAGGGAAAGATTTTAATAATCAAAGCAGTGATTTTACCAGCGTCTTTACTAACCAGTTCTGTTTTCATTCCCCTAGGAGAGATTTTAGAGCTGCAACGGGACATTTTTTATTTCATCTGGGACTCCAAATGGGAGAGATTGAAACGAGACATTATGACCAAACCCAAAGAGAAAGGAGGGAAAGGAGTCCCAGACCTGTACCTGTTTTTAGGCAGCCACTACACCAGCACTCACCTCAAACAAGCCATGAACATTTTTAACGACCCAAAAACAAACCAATGAATAGATTCTGGTTTGGATCATACCTGAGGAAACTCAAACTGAACCCCTGGAGCTTTTCACCCCAGCATACGCTTTTATACAGAAATAATTAGAGCATTTTAAACTGCAAGGAGAGGAGAGCAGGATTTTAACTAACCATCATTGACGGGCAGCACCGAGGTCGACACCGCCAGAGACGCCTCGTTCTGCATGGAGGACGTTTCGACAAGAAGGATCTCACCTACAAAGAATCCTGAGATCTGAGACGCTCTGTGGCCAAACAAACAGCGGGTCATTAGCTACCAGCTAGCAAACGCTGCTGCGGAGCGGAGTGCAGACCCCGGGTTGGCGTCTTTTCATTCTCCGAAGCCTTGAAGGGAGCGAGAAACTATAAGAAGGAAAGGACGGAATCAGAGAAACCGAGAGTCGTTTCAGCCGCTGCAATCAAGCAACTGCTGAGCAGGAGCCTACGGTGGCCGACAGGTGCAAATGCGCAGCAAAAGAGAAAACATGCAAACAAAAGAAAAGACACCCCCCCGAATCAAATGCAGCAAACAAAAAAGAAAACACCCCCGAATTAGAAAACACCCCCGAATTAGAAAACACCCCCGAATTAAATGCAGCAAACAAAAAAGAAAACACCCCCGAATTAGAAAACACCCCCGAATTAGAAAACACCCCCGAATTAAATGCAGCAAACAAAAAAGAAAACACCCCCGAATTAGAAAACACCCCCGAATTAGAAAACACCCCCGAATTAGAAAACACCCCCGAATTAAATGCAGCAAACAAAAAAGAAAACACCCCCGAATTAGAAAACACCCCCGAATTAGAAAACACCCCCGAATTAAATGCAGCAAACAAAAAAGAAAACACCCCCGAATTAGAAAACACCCCCGAATTAGAAAACACCCCCGAATTAAATGCAGCAAACAAAAAAGAAAACACCCCCGAATTAGAAAACACCCCCGAATTAGAAAACACCCCCGAATTAGAAAACACCCCCGAATTAAATGCAGCAAACAAAAAAGAAAACACCCCCGAATTAGAAAACACCCCCGAATTAGAAAACACCCCCGAATTAAATGCAGCAAACAAAAAAGAAAACACCCCCGAATTAGAAAACACCCCCGAATTAGAAAACACCCCCGAATTAAATGCAGCAAACAAAAAAGAAAACACCCCCGAATTAGAAAACACCCCCGAATTAGAAAACACCCCCGAATTAGAAAACACCCCCGAATTAAATGCAGCAAACAAAAAAGAAAACACCCCCGAATTAGAAAACACCCCCGAATTAGAAAACACCCCCGAATTAGAAAACACCCCCGAAGCAGCAATGGCGACAAAATAATTTTTGCTGTATTACACTTAAAATTACACAAATTTATTTTTTACAATGTTTTTAGGCGAGAATGTAGATGTATAGATCTGAAATATCTGCTCGGTTCATTAATAAATCACCTACTTCCAATATTGCTCCGACGTTTTCGGAGATGTCTTCTCCCGCTGCATTAACAGCCAGCTTCACTCGCAAGCTGTCAGCTGGCCGGGCGCTCCATGTAGATATTAATAAAGTATTTAATTTATTCCTGAGCAAATGGGTTTGACTGATTAAAGTTAAGCCTTCAAACATAGTTTATTTAACTGTAATGTCTTACTACCTGAGATCTGGAGAGTATTTGAAAATGAATAATATCCCTTGTATACATTAAACATTTTAGAATCAGACAGATTTTCTTTTTACTATGGAACAACTTTTATTACAAAAGGTGAAGAATAATACAGAAATAAAGAGTAAAAAACAACTGAGTCCGTTTTTTTTCCTTCGCTGCTCTGTGCTTCACGTTGTCACTGTTGCTAAGCAACATAACGCCGAGATGGAGGCTAGGCAGCTAGCCGGAGGCTACAGCTTCTCTCTTCTGGTCGTCCATATTCGTGGCCTTCGAAGGATCCGTCTTCTGTAGATCGGGCCGTTTCTCACATAGACATAATAAAAGGACAGACGCCTAATGGACCGCTCTCGTGTTATCAATACATACTTATATAAGTATACAAACATAAATAAATAATCATTAATACTGAATAATATACATTAGGCTATGCATGATTATGCACGCACACACACACACACACATATATATATATATATATATATATATATATATATATATATATATATATATATATATATATATATATATATATATATATATATATATATATATATATATATATATATAATGTTTTCCAGCCTACGAGTTCTGGTTTAAGAGTGATTCAGCAGCTGAGATTGGGTCCAAAATCCGATACGAGATTCATCCGTGCTGTGCAGTGAATCTGTCTCTCCCTTCTTCCTCACGTCGTAGGAAACCTTCAAAACAAAAACGGGACATTTTCGAGTTATCTTACGTTGACTGAGTTAAATAATTAAATAATAGCCATTGTCATCTGTGTAAACTTTGCTGGTGAATGTTATGATTTTTATAATATTGTTTCATTTCTATAGTAGGCTCTTGTATCAGATAATCTAATTGTTGGAGAATGACTTAAACATTTTAAGATTTACGGAATCTCGGTTAGCTGTCAGAGCGGGGGCTGAACACCAAGCACTATAGCTAGCATTAGCTGGTATTTCGCCAGTGGACATAAATACAGTATAGTAATATTCTAATCACAAAAATACACAGTAATATGTCCATCTTACTTGCGAAAAGTCTGTCGAGCCCTCACGTCAGTAGTCCGTCGATCCGATCAACAATATTCCGCAGTGCTGAAGGCATCTTCTGCTGTTTTGGTTGAGCAAAGCAAAGTGTATTTGCGCCGGAGCAGCCAATCGTGGGGGGGAGGGTGTACTCTTTTATTATGTCTATGCTTCGAAGGATCAGTTTCTCAGGGCCCTTGCAGAGCCTGAATTCGGACACAGCTATTTTTTGTTAGACTCCGCATAGTGGTCTGGAGCACTTCCGTTTTCAACACTTTTTGTTTGCTGCATTTCATTCGGGGGTGTTTTCTAATTCGGGGGTGTTTTCTAATTCGGGGGTGTTTTCTTTTTTGTTTGCTGCATTTAATTCGGGGGTGTTTTCTAATTCGGGGGTGTTTTCTAATTCGGGGGTGTTTTCTAATTCGGGGGTGTTTTCTTTTTTGTTTGCTGCATTTAATTCGGGGGTGTTTTCTAATTCGGGGGTGTTTTCTAATTCGGGGGTGTTTTCTTTTTTGTTTGCTGCATTTAATTCGGGGGTGTTTTCTAATTCGGGGGTGTTTTCTAATTCGGGGGTGTTTTCTAATTCGGGGGTGTTTTCTTTTTTGTTTGCTGCATTTAATTCGGGGGTGTTTTCTAATTCGGGGGTGTTTTCTAATTCGGGGGTGTTTTCTTTTTTGTTTGCTGCATTTAATTCGGGGGTGTTTTCTAATTCGGGGGTGTTTTCTAATTCGGGGGTGTTTTCTTTTTTGTTTGCTGCATTTGATTCGGGGGGGTGTCTTTTCTTTTGTTTGCATGTTTTCTCTTTTGCTGCGCATTTGCACCTGTCGGCCACCGTAGGAGCCTTAAGGAAGCGACCGGCAAAAACAAGCGAAATAATCCCTCCAAAAGGATCCAAGACCGACGGGAGACAAGATGAGGACTACGTATCACTCACGCAAGTCAAAGAGTTGCTGAGCCAGCAAAAGGAAATGTATATGGAGTTACTCCAACAACAACAGGACAATTTTAAAGGTTTTGTTAAAATCATTGTGGACACTACTAACACCAGAATGGACGCAATGACACGAGAACTACAGGACATTAAAACCAGTCTGCAATTTACACAGAAAGACGTTGACGATATTAAAGTAGAAAGTGTTAAGTACAAGGACCGAAGTGACACGTTGCAGTCAGACATATTTAAAGTATGTGAGGGCATGATGACTATCACTGATAAAATGGAGTACCTCGAGGGGCAATCAAGAAGAAACAATCTGGTTTTTGATGGAATTACTGAATCACCAAATGAGACTTGGACTGAGACTGAGGAGAAAATGAAAATTATTTTAAATGAAAAGCTAAACTTTCAACATAAGATCGAGATGGAGAGAGCTCACCGCACCGGTAAACCGAGAGGAGACAGACCCAGGCCCATTGTTGTGAAATTTCTACGATACAAGGACAGATCAACTATTCTGCAGCGCACCAAGGCACTTAAAGGATCTAAGATTTTCATCAACGAAGACTTCACGGATGCGGTAAGGAAAAGGAGGGCGGAACTAATGCCGGACTTAAAAGCAGCACGTCAAAGAGGAGACATTGCTTACCTACGTTATGATAAGTTGATCACCCATCCACGTACTAGTACCCCTAAATTATCCAATAATGTATGATAGACAGCCAGATATAGATGACGGTCACTACTGAAAGAGAAACATGCAACAGATCGCGGCCTATGAGGATATAGAGCTAACTGTATTCCAACAAAGAAACTATCATCAGCAAGATATTGAAACTGACATTGATCCTGATAACAATTTCTATAATGTCATCAATGATAGTTGTCACTATTACAGCGATGATCAGTTCAACAATAGGATTAAAACGGAACAAAAGCTGTCAATAATTCACTTTAATAGTAGAAGCCTTTATGCAAACTTTGACAGCATCAAACAATACATCCAACAACTTTCACAGACCTTCAATGTTATTGCCTTATCAGAAACTTGGCTCAATAGTGATAAGGGCATAGACTTTGAAATCAATGGTTATGAAATGGTTTGTAAGAACAGAGAAAAAATGGAGGGGGGGGGTAGCTTTATATGTTGACAAGAAGATTAATTATAAGTTGATCGAAACAATGTCAACTGTGATGGACAACATGTTTGAATGTGTGACTATAGAAATATTCGTGGAAAAAAAGAAAAATGTTTTAGTGAGTTGCATTTATAGAGCCCCTGGATCAAACATTGAAGTACTCAACAACTGGATAGAAGAAAAATTTATAACAATTAATCAAAAAATAATATTTTTTTTGTGGGGATTTCAACATTGACCTTCTTAATCCAAATAAACATAGAATGACTGAAGAATTTATTAACACCATGCTCAGTCTAAGTCTGTATCCTAAAATTACCAGACCCAGTCGCTTTACATCGCACTGCGCTACCTTAATTGATAATATTTTCACAAATGTGCTGGAAAATAATTTAATTAGTGGAATATTAATTAATGATATAACTGATCACTTACCAGTGTTCATAGTCTACGACTGTAAGTGCAAAACAGACGATCAAAAAATAGAGACGCATTACAGACGGGTTACGTCTGAAGAGACATTAAAAGCTCTAGAAGCTGAGTTGTTAGCATACGATTGGAGATTAATATATGGAATGAATGATGTGAATTTAGCATATGAAGAATTTTTAAAAACATTTAAAACACTGTATAACAAGCATTGCCCAATCAAACAATATAAGAGGAAAAGCAATCAAAAAAATGAACAGTGGATCACAAAAGGAATACAAAAGGCATGTAAAAAGAAAAACAAACTTTATAGAGAATTTCTAAAATATAGAACGTTTGAATTAGAAAATAAATATAAGAAATATAAAAATAAGTTAACTAATATTATAAAAACATGTAAAAAGGACTATTATCACAAATTACTGGATACTAATAAAAAAACATTAAGGAAACATGGAAGATTTTAAATAGAGTTATTAGAAAATTTTCTAACAATAATAACTATCCACACTATTTTATAGATAATGAACGGAATATTACTGATTTGAAAAGTGTAGTCAATAAATTCAATAGTTTTTTGTTAATATAGGACCTCAATTAGCAGGAAAAATAACGACTATAAATACTGCAACTCAGCAATATCAAATTGAGAATAATCCCAGCTCCTTCTATCTCAACCCAGTTTTAGAAGAAGAAATCATAAACATTGTGAATAAATGTAAAAATAAAACATCCACTGACTGTGATGATCTGGACATGAAAACTATTAAAATAGTAATTAAAGGAATCTCTAAACCATTAACTTATATCTGCAATTTATCATTTCAAACAGGATCATTTCCCAACAAAATGAAAATAGCTAAGGTCAAACCAATGTATAAAACTGGCAATAATCACCTCTTCACTAACTACAGGCCTGTCTCTCTTCTCCCACAATTTTCTAAAATCCTGGAAAAACTCTTTAAGAAAAGAGTGGAACAATTCATATAAAAACATTCGTTACTTAGCAGCAGTCAATATGGATTTAGAGCAAACCGGTCAACATCGCTGGCCGTAACTGACTTAATAGAAGAAATAACCAATGCAACAGATAGTAAGAAACTGGCAGTAGGGATATTTATAAATCTAAAGAAAGCTTTTGATACAATAAATAATGAAATCCTACTTAAAAAATTAGAACGCTATGGAATTAGGGGAGTAGTTTCTGACTGGATGAGGAGTTATTTAAAGAGCCGAAAACAATTTGTGAAATTGGGAGATGTGGAATCTGACTGGCAGGAGACTGTCTATGGAATACCACAAGGATCAGTATTGGGACCAGTTTTATTTAATCTTTACATAAATGATATCAGTAAAGTGTCCAATGTATTAAAATTTATCTTATTCGCTGATGACACAAATATTCTAGCCTCTGGTGACAATTTAGAACATCTTCTCTCAATAGTCACCTCAGAGATTAGTAAGTTAAAGATATGGTTTGACCATAATAAATTATCATTAAATTTGGACAAGACGAAAATCATGGTTTTTGGGAACTGTTACAAAAATACTGAAATCCAAGTTCAAATAGAGGACGTAACTCTAGAAAGGGTTTTTGCTAATAAGTTCCTCGGCGTAATAATAGATGACAAAATTAGTTGGAAACCTCATATTAAACATTTACAGGGTAAACTCAGTAGAAGCATATCTATATTGGCTAGAGCTAGACATGTATTGAATGCTGAATCACTTCATATTCTATATAACTCTCTGATTTTACCATATCTATCATATTGCTGTGAAGTGTGGGGAGTCAATTACAAGAGCTCTTTACATCCGGTAACCGTCCTACAGAAACGAGCCATTAGAATCATCCATAATGTTGGTTATTATGAGCATACAAACCCACTCTTCATAAAATCCAGAATTCTCAAATTTGACGAGCTTGTAGAATTTAAAATGGCTCAATTTATGTTCAAAGTATCTAAAAAGTTGCTACCTGAGCACATACAGAGTATGTTTTCTGAAAGAGAAGGGGGGGATAATTTAAGGGGTCACTCAAACTTAAAGATCCGCAAGCTGCGAACAACAAGAAAAAGTTTCTGTATCTCAATTAAAGGTGTAAAGTTATGGAACAAATTAGATGAAGATTTAAAACAAAGCAATAGTTTAATACAATTCAAAAGAAAATATAAGGAGGTCATTTTCAATAGAGATAGACATGAGTGAGAGAAAGCAATAATGTGTGTATTGAAGATAACAACTTGGTGTAAGGGTTTGGAAAGACTAACCAGTATAAAAAGGGATAATGTATAGGTAAATATCAGTAATTGCTGACTGCCACTTTGATTTTCACTTGACTTTGATTTTCTTTTAAATAACAGTAGTACTGTAAGTTTTCAAGTGTTTAGGGTTTTTTTTTCTTCTTCCTACCCCATTTTGAGCATGATATGTTAAGGGAAACAGATATCTGTATTTTCTTTTTTTTATTCACTTCTTGTTATTGTGCACTATTTTATTTTTTTATTTGTATCATGTTCGAATAAATTTCAAATTTCAAAAAAATCGTTTTATTATTTCTGTTGTGCAGGACCGGGAACCAGTGACTCCAGTGCGCGGCCTCCTGTTCGGAGACGCCGCCACGGTTTGGCGCAACGTGAGCCGTCCCGTCCTTCCGAACAGACTCCAGGACCTGTCCTGGATGGTGGCTCCTGAGATCCTCCTGGTCAGAGCCGTTATGGACTCCCGCGGCATGTCAGCGACGTCCATCTGCCCCCGACCCGGTTGTGGCGCCGGAGTCGGTGAGACACCTGCTGTGGGAGAGCAGCGCTGCCAGGGACCTGTGGGCAAAGGCCACAGGGCTTATTGCAATTCCCATACTTGCCAGCAAGGGAGGTCCTCGACACACAGCTAGTGCTGTACGGGGTGAGCCACCGGAAAATGGTGAAGAAGGACTTCGCAGAGATGTGGCTCATCCCTAGCCACCATCAAAGACTCCATATGGACCTCCAGAAACTTGCTGGTAAGCAGGAGCAGGCAGATGCCCCCCGTGGCTGTGATCCGAATGGCGGCAGCAAGAAGGGAAACAATCAGAGCTGCAGGTGGCGCCAAGGACACAGCCACTAAGAAGAATCGCCTGACCCTCCATGGACGAAGGAGCCGACGCTCCACGGACGGAGGTCCCAGCAGCGGCGGCCTGGATCTCCAGGTGAGGCAGGAGGGAAGGAGCAGCAGGAGGTTTTCTCCTCTGGGCATCAAGCGCTGTTTGGAAGGACGGGACGGATCCGAACCTTGTAAAGAGTCACCAGTGGCGCAACTACACATTATTCAGGTGGATGCGAAAACATAAATCGGCCCGGCCCTCCACTATGTTTACTGTTTCTTATGCGGCTCCATGGAAAAAATAAGTGACCTGATTTAGAGGTCGGAGCAGCTGTTTGGTTTTAATCTATTTACATATCAATCTATGAAAGTATTGATTATTTTGGTGATGATATGGAAGAGAACAACACAAGCAGCAGAACCAAACTAAAGTCCAATTTCTCCCAGAGAGACGATTAAAGAGACTTTGACTCTAAAGAACCAGGATAAACGGGTCGGTCCAAGATTCCCACTGAGAGAACAAAGGTTTGAACTTCCTGCTTCTCTGTTAGTTTGAGTCCAAATGTCAGAAAATCAAAGCTTCGTCTGTTTCCTGTGAAGATGTGAAGAGCTGAAGGAGAACCGGGCTGAGTTCTGGTTCTGGTTCCTCCACAGAGAGAAAACCCAGAGGGAGGAAAACAAGAAGAAGTGAACACTCACCCTGATCCAGACTCTGCTCTGCTGCTACATGAACTTTGACCCCATGTCTCCTGATCTGATCCCTGACTCCACCTGAGGCTCCGCCCCCTGCCCAGGTGACTTTAAACACCTTTAATGTTTTCTTGCCTTTGAATCAACATTGAGCTGAGGTGGAAAACTCTAAGCTTAAACTTTTTCAGGGTTTTTTCCTAATATTTAGTTCATTTCCTGTCAACTTATCAATACAGGAAGTAGTTCAGCAGGGGCGTAGGAATAAGTTTACAATTGGGGGGGACACATGTCGGAAATCTGAGATTCGTAAATATTCAACAGAAATATATCTTAAGTACGCTACTTAAAAAAAAGGCTATTTAATCTTTTACTTTATTCCTTTATAAATTGTGTCTTGCAAAAATAATGCATTTAAAATTTACATAATGCATTTGTTCATAAGATGTGAGCATATCACCAAACAAAATGACTGGAGTCTTTTATTAAGCAAAGGGAGATGTCTTTCAAGGGCTTCAGCCCTTGGCATATTTAGTGTCCGCATACACACTAGAAAATCAAATATTTCAGTTGGATTAAAAACAATTCAGTAGGCCACACAAGTGCAAAGTTTGATATGTTTTATTTTGTCAAACTTGCAATAATGGTCAAAAATGAATTTATATAGGTTGACTGACCATAGAACCATTTCTTTGATTAAACAAAATTCTGAGATGAAAGAGCCCTCACAGACAATGTAGTGAACAAATTATTCACACTTTTAACATTAAGTAAAAGAAGAAAAGAAAATCAATCAAAATATGCTTATTCAGTTTGTCGAACTGTATGACTAATTAAACCAAATCAAAAATGAAGAAATATTTACCAACAATAAATACACATTTAATAGACAAGCTTTTTAACTCACTGACTACAGTGTGCTTCAACTGTTGGAAAAGCAGTTAGCACAGAGATTATAGGCCACATAACCCTAGGTAGAGATCAACACCCCTGTGCTTCTGAACAATTGCACTTTACAGCCATGCATTTATAATTCGCCAAAAATGTGCCGGAAACATAAAAGGATGGCAAACACTGGCTTAGGCAAAAGAGCCAAAATGTTTTTTCCGCCTTTCATTTGCAGCCACAAATTGCTTGCAAACTGACTTCTTGTCCAGTAAATCAAGTTTATCTTTATGTACATGACAGACAGCAACATGATTAAGCCTGTTTTGAGTCATTGTAGACCGGAGCCACGTTTTGAGTCTACGAAGCGCACTGAAACTTCTCTCTGCCTCAGAGGATGAAACAGAGACCACCAAAAGCAACCTAACCAGAGTTTCCACTTGCCCAAAAAGTCTACGGACCTCTCCAGGCAGTCCACCAATGATCCCTGCAGCTTCTGCGCTGTTGCTAAATGAGTAGTTCAGTCTAAACATAGGAAGTTGCACTGAAAGTAACTCTCTATTCAACTCTGGGTATTTCCCAATGACTGCAGCATCAATCGTTCCACTGAGAAGTGTCTCTTCCAACTTTTGCAAAGTCAGCAAGTCATCCTGGTTAAATAGCCCAGTGAGCTGTGCATCTACAACATCCAATACTTTAAAGAATTCACCTCTGTAGTGGTCATTGGCACATTCAGGTTGATGTGTCTTAGCTCCTTCAGTGAAGCGTTTTGGGGGTGGCCTTCTCTGTGTAACTGTGATGGGTTTAACACCCAAAGACTGAACCTCAGCCATCGCCTTTTCAAACAGAGTGTTGAAACTTTCTTGATTTCTTTTAGCCTTAAGTGAAGTCTGAACAACTTTCACAGCAGTCCTCATTCCAGCAATGGTTTGAGTTCTCTTCTGGAAAGAGATGCTCAGGCATTCAAGCTCATCAATCACAGGTGAGGCAAGGATGAGACCCAAAACTGTTTTACCTTTCCTAAACTGCCCCAGCAGTCCATTAGCAGTGGATGCTGTGTTTGAGGCACCAGAAGCCATCTCCTGCAAGCTAGCCAGCACTGACCCATACTGTGACAAAACATCTCTGATTGCTTTGCTCCGTACTGCCCATCTTGTGGGGCAGAGGGGTTTTATTGCAGTGCACGATGGATTCTCTGTATGTGCTGTTGCTGCATGGATTGCCTTAAACTTCCCTGACTGAGAGAAAAGAACTCCAAGCTGGTTCACCCAATCCAATGAGTCTCTGTTCAGAACTGAGGCTAAGCAAGCTTTCTGTGCAATTAAATTAGTGCAGTGTGCTCCACAATGAACAAAAAGTGCTAGTGGCTGCTCTTGCTTTATCAGTGCCTGTGCACCTGCATGCTTCCCAGACATATTGGCTGCTCCATCATAAGTTTGACCTCGTAAACCATGCATTGGTAAGTTTAATCTGAGCAGCACATCTTTAACAACAGCAGCAAGGCTTTTTCCTGTTGTTTCAGAAACTGAGTACAAGCCAATAAACTCTTCATGGGGCTTCATGTCACTGTCAATGTATCGCAGACAAATGCTTTCTTGTTCTTTCCCAGAAATGTCCTGTGTTCCATCCATAATAATTGCAAACTCAAAAATTGGTAGGTTTCTGATTGTATCTGCTATTTCACTGACAATACTATTGCTCATAGAACACAAGATTTCATTCTGTATCTGTGGACTTAGGTATTCTTTCTGAGACCTCAGCAACCACTTAGCCAAAAGGGCATCATCTTCTGCCAGATTTTTTAACAGTTGATACAAATTGCTGTCATCATCGTCATGCCCTCTCAAAGCTTGTCCCTGCCGTACCAAATATTTTATGGAGCTCACAATTTTCTCCAGACAGTGCCTATTGTCACCTTGCTGAGTTGCCAAAGCACTGGATAATTGGGCATTTATAGGATGACTTTCTTGTGCAGTCACAGAAACAGCATGACGATGTGTGTGACTATTTTCATGTGCTTTAAATTTTTCGCATGCTTTTTTCCAATTTTTAAATCCAGAAGTGATAAAGGCGGGTTCGGATTTTGCACCAAATGGTGTGAGTTTGTCCTGGTAAATTGCCATGCAATAAAAACACAAAATGCCATTTTTCACTGCATCATAATGTAGCCAGGGAAATTCCTTGTACCACTTTCCTTGGAAATGTAAAGTTCTGTTGGCTAGAGCTTGAGGGTCTATGAATTTTGGATGTGGCTGATTTGGCTCTGTTCTCTGTCCACTGACTTCAGAGTCTCTCAGCTGTGTGTCCCTAGTCTGAACTCCCTAGAAGGAAAAGTTACAATGTCACTCAATGCCCCTGAACTACACTTACTACAAGCAAAAGATTAAAATTTTCAACTTTTTTTGTGGACTCTCATGAAGTATCTACTCGTATGAGTTACTCTATCTTACCTGTTGATCCACTCCTGTCTCTCCCTCACTCTGACTTCCTGCCTCTAGCCCAGTTGCACTATCCTCTCCTTTTCCTGTCTCCTTTGTGCTGTCCCTGCATTGTTGCTCCTAAACATATGAGATGGTTTCAGAAATGAGGTACAGCTCTTGAGCCTAACATGGCCAATTTTAAATCAAACAAAACATTTTATTTGTCACATTACAGACTTTACGCGCAGAGTTAATCGCAGAGGCAAATAAAATAAATCCATTAAAATCCTTTCAGAGTATTATCTTATGGACTCTGAACTAAAGTCTTTCTGACAGGGAGCTGACAGTGTGTTGAAGAATTATGGACAGGGTGCTTTGAAGCATCTGGTTCAAAAACGCATTCTAAACCTTTGGTAGAAATCCATCTATCCTTCCATTTTCTGTACACCCTTGTCCCTTAGTGGGGTCTGGAGGTTCTGGTGTGGGGTACACCCTAGACAGGTCGCCAGTCTGTCCAGACCTTTGGTAGAAATGGCGCCTTTAATTCCAGTTTGCAGTACAGAACAGAGAAAACTACAGAGTTGTCAATGTTGTGTTAATCTATTTATAGTCTAAAAAGAGGAGCCAGCAGTTTATTTGAGGAAATAAAGGTGCAGAAGTTAATTTGTTGGTTAGCCGCTGCTAAGAATTAAAATTAACTCTCCCTGTGGTTTTAACTAACGATCAGGAGCGCGGCAGGTATAATATCTGTCCATTTCGGCGAAGCAAAACCACGCAAAAAATAAAAAATCCTCGTAAAACGCACGCCCAGACCGGGCTAATTTCAATTGTTGTGTGACTGTTACTCACACTGACGTTACTCTTTTTAAAAAAGCTGAGCAAGTCCTGCTGCTGTTTCAGCCTTTTAGTTGGTGGTGGCATTGTACTGAAATGAGATATATATATATAAAAAAAAGACATTTTGGCTAGCGTAGCAAACGTCTAGAGAAAGTTAGCAGTTAAATATTGGATGAGTGATCATCCCAAGACTAAGATGATTAAACCAAAAAGATTCAGTTCCTATATATGAAAGTGAACTGACAACAAGACGTTATAAATAAGCAATATTCATAGCAGCATTCCCGACAGACCATTTTACCTCATTCGCAAGTTTCTGACTTCTGTGTCGCTGTTTCCCTCCCTTCTGAGTGCTCACTCAGCAGTTCAGAGAGGGGAGGGGGAGTACCGTGACGTAACGCGATGCTGCGCCTTCAAAATAAAAGCACGCTAGTTAAAAAAATGTCAAAATCCAATATTTTGCGGTACAATTTTTTGGGGGGGACATATCCACCTGGCTTCAATATTGGGGGGGACATGTCCCCCCCGTCCCCCCCGCTTCCTACGCCGCTGTAGTTCAGTAAAACAGGAAGTAATCAGCAGAAATCCTGGGAGGAGATCTGATCGCTTTAGTTCAGCTTTAATATTTCTGTTTTTGTTTCTAGTCTGGAAAACATTCGGCTCCATTTCTAGACGGATCGTTTTCTGACTGCTTCCACTTCTTTGAACATTAACCTTCATGCCGCCAACCCTACTGCAAGGGTCAAAGGTCGATTCCTCTTTATTATCCTGGTGGCAATTCATTTTACAGCAGGCAGTAAAAACAGGAACAAACCAAACTCTCAACATCCAAACAGCTCCACAGGTTACAAAGTGCAGCTGATGGTGTGAGAGACTGAAGCAGCTGGTTCTGATGGTGAATCTGTAGCTGAAGGAGGGAAACAAGGTCCGTCCTGATTGGACGACTCGGATCCATCAGAACAGTTCACTACAGTCAGAAAAGATATTGAACCATAAATCTTTACGACTCTCTAAAGGCTCTTCTGGTTCAAACTGTTGGCAGCAACAGGTTTAGTTTGGTAATCAATAACTATCAATAAGAGCCTGAAGGGCAATTATGATAAAAGTTGATCATTTTGATCATCAAGTCTGGGCTCCAGCTGATTATCAGGAATCAATATCCAATCAGCTCTCAGCCTCTCTTACTGTTTATGAATATCAGCTGTGAGGCTTGGTATTATTGATCCACATGGAGAGAAAAATACTTCAAACTTTTTAACAAAGCTGTTAACATTCAACTAAAATACTCAGTAAAAATGACAAGGAAAGCTACTAACCTTTGATTAGGACGTTTTTAGAATGGAACCAGACTAAAGAGTGAACCGGGTCGAGATGCGCCGCAGCGCTCAGTGGAAACAAGGCATTAGTGACCCGAACCAGCAGGAGAGAGAAAAAGGAAAGATTCTCTAAAAGCAGAATAAAACATGTGGATAAAAGCTGCTGAGCTTTTAAACACAAAGTCAGTCTGGAGTTCAGATCAGCAGCAACAAAGTATTTCTGCTGTCGCCATCTTTCCACAGCCTGGTTCTGAATGAAGAGCGGTTCTGATCCAATCGGAGCTCAGCTCTTTGACTTTTAAACATGAATGATTCAAAATGATGATGTTCAGCTGCTGAGCAACTGAGTCGCCACAGGACCGAGTTTACCGTCGTCACTGTGGAGTCAGAAAACCAGAAGAAGGAACCTGCTGGGAACCAGAGGGTCCAATGGGACCAAACGCCTTCAGCCTCACCTGGTACCATCACAGGGTTCAGGAAATAAATCCATCCAGCAGCAATGAGAGCAGAACTGATGCTGGAAACTCTCTTCAACCATCTGCTGAATCCAACCAACGGCAGAGAAAGTGAGAGCAAACGATGGAGCGATCTCCCACAGCCGATCAGACACCAGGTGCTGCAGCATCGGCCGCTCTGCTCCTCCTCTGGGCCCAATCAAACAGGTCCGACTCATCCTGGACACCATCAGAAGCAGCATTTTAACTGGCTGTGCAGCGACTTCATAGCAGGAGACGATTCAGGATTCAACTCTTCTGGAAGGAAAAACTACTGAGTCCTTCCAGCTGCAGAGACAACGGAGGATAAAGCTGAGACCCAGTGTTGTGTTCAAGACCACCTAACCCGAGACCGAGACAAGTGTAGCAGCATAAATGATGCGCTGCCACTTTAAGGCCAATTTCAGCTGCTGCATATAAGCAAGCCTTCACCTGTCATGAGGCTGCTTGCGTCGTGACGTCAACCAAATCTGCTTCCTTTGTTTGCACTGTTCTGGGTAAGCGTGGCTGTTTTATTGTTTGTTGGCTTTAATAATTGCTAGTAATACTAATTGGTTTATCTGCTTAGCCTCCTTTGCTGCACCTCCAATATTTGGACCGATCTGTCCGTTTATTCATTTGCTGACAGTAAGGTAAGGGCTTAGCGTGGCTAAGTAGCGTCTATCCATGTAAACAAAACCTTCACATAGCGTTTTCTTACAGTTGCACTACATCTAGGTGGAATTGGGGATCTGATTATTTGGCAGTGCAGTCATTTATCAGTTCACAGGTAAGCAGCTGCTGCAAGTTATGTTTTTGTTAGCAGTTGTATTAATAATTTGCTCTATTCTTCTTAGCCTTCTGACTCATCAGCATTGCACCTGGAGTGACACTCGCTGCTGTTTTGCCTACTTATAAATTGTTTTAAAATACTAATCTGCACTTTCCTTGGAGATAAAGTGCAACATTGTAGGGCTTTTGTATCTCTGTTTTACTTGTATTGTTTCATTTTCTTGTCTGTCTTTTAGGGACTGAGGCTTCTGTGGTGGCGGTGGTGACCCCTGGTGGCGGTGTCTTGTCTTGTGTGTTTTGTTGGAGCACCTTTTTCTTTCTTTGTTTGCTGTGTTTTTGTAGTGTCCAGGGTGGTCCCCTTTTTCTGCACTGGATGTTGCCCCTTCCCTCACTACTTCCCCCATCGGTAAGCCTCAGTTTCCTTTGACATTTAGACATTTTATTATCTTGTCAAATGCATTCACTGTTTTAACCATTCAATTTCAGATTATTAGAAATTAAAGATATATTGAAGTTTAATAAATTTTGTAGAACTTTCTGAATCTTGTCTCCTCATTTCCAGTAGAACTTACCTGTGTCCTTACTTATCATATTTTCCTGGATTTATTCCAGGTGGCGTTGTTGGTCATCGTAACCTTTAATATTTTATATTTGGGTTCATATTAAGAAAATCCACCCCCCAGGTTGCCACACAAGACCAAGACTTTTGGGGTCCGAGACCAAGTCAAGACCAAGACCGAGGGGAGTCGAGACCGAGTCAAGACCAAGACCAGCGGCCCGCGCTACATGACACAATAAAATGTAAAATATGATCGAAATTGCTTCTCAAAATAATCTGAAAGATCCATATTACCATAAAAACACCTAGATATTAAATACTTAATACATTTTACCAATATTAAATATTCCATTTCTGTGCTAAAATGTGTGATGGTCTCGTGCCATCCCTAAAAACATAACGCCCTGGGCATTTGCCCATATTGCTCACGGTGTTCTGTCAGATCAGCATACGTTGTCAGATAGTCGTACGCTTAGCTCAGATTTGCATACGCTGTCATTACCATATGATTTTATTTAATCAGCAACATAGGATCATGACATAGATCATCATACACTTGGTTATTAACAGTTATTAACAGGTGTATGGCATCCAGCTGCAGCCAGACCTGCTTTAAACACACTTTGAAACCACGACAACGCATGTATATCCATCTCGTTATCACATTATGTCATATTTTAAACAATTTAATGACTTATTTTCGTCATAACTTGTTGCGTATACTGACAACTCCACTGACGGTCGGACTTCTTAATGCGCATGCGCTGGCATGGTACTCACTGCATGTATGCTATTCTGACAGCGTATGGCTATGTGATAGAACACCGGCTATATCTGTCAGACACGTCATTACCATAAGATTTCATTTAATCAACAACATAGAATCATGACGTAGATCGTCATACACTTTGTTATTAACAGTTGTATGGCATCCTGACTTAGCGGTTAAGTGAGTTTTACACGGTCGTGTGTTGTAGCTGACTCCAGCTGCAGCCAGCCCCTGCTTTAAATACACTTTGAAACCATGACAACACATGTATATCTTTATAGTTATCATTGAAAACAATTTAATGACTTATGTTCATCATAACTTGCTGCGTATGGTGAACTGACAACTCCTCTGATGGTCGGATTTCTTAATGCTTAATGCATGTATGCTAACCTGACAGCGTATGGCTATCTGATAGAACAACGGCTCTCAGTGAGTGACACTCCAGTCCTATCTAATAAGTAAAGAGCCGTGGAGAAGAATCGACTGTTTCTGAATGTCACCTCACTATATTGCAGACTTTTGGACATAGCGTTGTCCCATATATGCGACAAGTCAGTCAACACCTCCGCACAATAATTCAGCACAGTGAGTGATAACATTTTTCATCACAATGCTTATGTGTCTCTGTACAGCTAGCTTTGCTAACATCACGTTAACGGAGCTTACCTTCTTTGAGCTACTTTTCTAAGTGACGACAAAAGTTAGACGTTGTCTCCACTGTCTGTGAAAGAGAAGCGCTGCTGAGTTAACTGTGGCCATTGGATTTCTTACTATTTATGCAGCGCTATTATATTACTGACGATTAGACAAACATTTTCTGCCGCTGAGAGGTAACCGCTGCGCATGTCCTGGAGCGCCGCGCGCGAGTGAAAGGTGGGGAGGGGAGGGGAGAGTAAAACGTGAGGAGGGGAGGGGGGAGTAACAGAAACACTTAGTTGCTTGGATTTTAATCGGCGCGTTTTGCATCCACTGAAAACAAAGATGTTAACAAATAAACTGGACAGTATGCTGCACGTTTAGTGATATTTTCACAGTTGCGGTCTTGACTGGTCTTGAAATAAAATGCCGAGTCCTCAGAGCCCGAGACCGAGACAAGACCGAGACCAAATGCGGTCGAGTCCGAGACGAGACCGAGACCATCAAAAAATGGTCTTAAGACCGGTCTTAAGACCAAGACCAACTTCGAGTACCACAACACTGCTGAGACCAAATGTGGTCCAGAGCAGCAGAACCTCAGCATGGTTCACTGAAGGACAAGGAAAAAGGAGCGTCTGAAAAATTACTAGAGGAAAAAAGGATTTGGTGAAAAAGCTTCTCATGTTCTGAGTCACTGATCAAAACATCAATTCATATTTATAAATTACATGATGATGATAGTAATTTTTATTTCACAAACATTTCACCTCCCAGACAAATTCGTCACCCCTGTTTGTCCCTGAACCTTTGAATAATAACCATTTTGAGGCTTTTCTTAAAATACGTCATGCTTGGACTTTGCTTCAACACTGAGTTTGATCCAAATCTTCACACCAATTACTGAGACGCACATTATTTTCATCGTTGTTCCAACAGGTGAAGTTCTGAAGTTGAGGTTTTCTCTATAGTCATATCCACCCACTCTATCCGTAACAATTTTGGAATATTTTAATAGTTTGTTTCTAGCTTTGTACATCTTCAGTTCCAGTACTGGGCCCTGAGGAACACCACAACCATTACCAAAGCATGAGGAATGGAAATCACCCATTTGCACAAATTGTTGCCTGTTGCTGAGAAAACTTTTCATCCATTGCAAAACTCCTCCTCTTAAACCATAGCTCTCGAGTTTCTTGATGAGTATTTCATGATAAATTGTATAAATGCTTTTTTAAGTCAATAAATACCCTAACAGCAGGTTTCTTTGTATCTAGTGAACAGGTAGCTCCTTCTGTTATTGAAGAACTTCCATTCCTGTGGATCTTTGTGACCTAAATCCAAACGGACTCTCAGTGAGTTGTTGGTGTTTATGAACAAATCTATCAAACCTGGCAACAAATATTTCCAAAATTTGTAACTTTAAATATAAAAGTTTGGAGGAAATGTTGGTATTATAAAGAGTAAATGAAATTAATTAATATAAATAATACTGTCAGAATAATGAAATAAGGTAAATGTATTTATAAATCAGTTTATCTCTAAATAAAACGTATAAATTGTAACAGAAACTGTAGATGTGTGTCTGGTGAATTTTAGTCTAAAACAAGTTTGTTCTTCGTTCAGTGAAGTTCCTCTCAGCGAGTCGAGGAGCCAGAAAATTTACTGAAGTCAGAGTAAAAATACTTCAAAATAAAAGAAATCAGGAAAAGTACAGCGTAGTAAAAATACTCTTTAAGGCTCATTTTTACAAAAGATTACTGGAGTAAAAGTAACTGAGTAAATCTAACTGCTCAGAAACAGACTTCAGATCCATCTGGACCAGAACCAGAACTTTGACTCTAAAGAAGACCAAGAATCCTGATGCATGCTGGGAGTTTTCCTCTCTGTCAGAACCAGAACCTTCCAGAAATTCAACAATCATCTGGGCATCTGCTTTGGTTCCAGAGGTCAGAGGTCAAACTGTGACTGGTTCTGCTGGGTGGAACCAGAACAGAACCAGAACCAGAAGCTCCTGCGGGAGAATATATCAGTCTGAATTTATTGAATGAATAAAATATACAAATTTCACTCTTTGAATGGAAACAATGACTTCAATGAACTTTTTGTGATGTTCTAATTTTTTGACCTGTAGTTTTGTAAACAATTTGCTGAACAGAAAACACAAAGAATGTTATTAAAAACTTTATTGCTCATTAAACAGACAGCAACCCACATTACATTAGAAAAAATGTAAAATCAAACATGAACCAATCAGCACATTATCCAAACGATTAAATAAAATGGTTGATGCAACACGTTCTGTAAAAATAAACTGCCTCAATATTTATTAACTGAGACTTAATGACTTTATTGCATTAATGTCTTCAATCATGAATCTCAGCAGTTCATGGAAAAGGTTCACCACAAAATCAGTTCAAAAGCTCAGATCAACTGAACAGGATGTTTCTGTTGTTACTAAATAAACCTAAATTATTTAGTAAACCAAATAAAGTCAAAATGAAAACTTAAATATATTTTCAATTCTTTGTTGATCCTAATACAAAAAGCTAGACAGCATGAAGGATTAAAATAAAAGGTGCAGTTATTATATTTGTACAAAGAGCATTATTAAAATATTTATTAACCAAATAACCCATATTAGGTTAGGAGAAATATAAAAACATGAACCAATCAGCACATTATCCCAGTGATTCTCTGAGGTCTGAATAAATCAGTGAATCTCAGTAAAGAACCTGATGTGACACATCGAGTCCTAAAGTTCTCTAGAAAACTCAAAACATGAAACATGGAGTTAAAAAAGTAAAAACCAAAACAGGCTGAGGAATATTAAAGCTGAGGATCAATGAATATGATGCAAAACTTCATTATTTAAAGATTTTTAGAATGACTATAACAAAATAACAATATATACAGAATATTAAAATAAAGTCCAGATAAATGATGGATGTTCCTGAAAACTGCTCTAAGATCAGAGTTCCTGTGGGACATCCAGTTCTAAACTGGTTCAACTGGTTTCTGTGATGGAAGCTGAAGTTTCTCTGCAGTTTCCAGTAAAGCATCTTTTAATCTGTGGAGCTTTGAGGAACATTTTCCTGTCAACAGAAGAAGAAGCAGCAGAGAAAAGAGGTTTGAAGTGTCTTTATGATTCAAAGCTGAACTGAAATGATTCCCATGTTTCCATCTCAGACCATTTCTGGTTCCAGGATGAAAATGAATCAGAGAGAAAAAAGATCAACTTTCCAGTTAATCCAGTTCAGATCAAAACTCCATGAAGCCTCTAAATGGAGCCCAGTTTGAATCGGATCTTTATTGATCCAAAGAGACAAACAATATCAGACACTAAATGACAGACATGAGAAAATAAACGGGAGGAAAATCTTGGAGGTCAGAGGTCATCATCATGATCCAGTCAGTCTCTTTAGACTCAAACTGCTGCAGCTTCAACCTCTGAGGATCAGCAGGACACAGAGACCGTTCTCTACTTTACAGAGATCAGATCCTGCAGAGAGAAGAAGGATGGAGAGATCAGATCAGTGAGTGCTTCCAGCCTCTCCAGCAGCAGTCAGTGACGCAGCACATCCAGTAGATGGTTTCCAGGCTGCAGTCAGACTGATCTCAGAGCTGTGACCAAGATGAACCTGATCAGTTGTTTCCTGTTGAACTGAGAGAACAAGCAGATCTGAGATCAGATCTGCTGCTGCCACAGTTTGATGAATGAGGACCACTGTCTCTAGACATGTTGGACGGCTGGACTCTGGAGTCCAGCTGGACGTCCTGGAGACATGGACACAGCAACAACACTCATCTTCACACCAACACAAACACAGGAACACAGCAAGCTGCTGCTCCTCTGATTGGCTGATTGCTGTCTCTGTGTCCAATCAGGAAGCCTGAACCATTCTCCTCCCACTGAGAAGCTGCAGCTTTACTGGGAACACTGGAGCTTTGCTTTGATGCTAACTGGGTTTAGTTCAATATGCTGACAGCAGCTGGACTCACTACAAACATTTACTTACTGTAAAGTCTCTACAAAACACTTCAGCTGCTGAACATCTGAATCCCCCAGGTTGTTTTCTTCCAGGTCCAGTTCTGTCAGATGGAGGCTGTTGGACATCAGAGCTGAGGCCAGAAAATCACAGCTGAACTTTGACCACATGCAGTCCATCAACCTGAATAAAGAATTAAAGATGAGCTGAAGCCAACAGGATGCAGGTGAACCAGTCCAACAGAACCAGTTAAAGATTCTCATGAATATTAAAGCCAACAAGCTGCTGCTTCAATAAAGACCTGCTGACTTCAGAACCAGAACCAGAACCTGGTACTGGGTCATGTTGTGTTGGAGGATTTTAGTCAGTAAAATCATTCCAGGTTCTGATCAAAGTGTTGAAGCATCAATCATTGATTATTGATTTGTTCCTGTCAGATTCCAGGAATTCTCTTTTCTAGACTGGGTTGAATGACCTTTGACCTGCTTGACATGAGGGGGATTTCTACACACTGGGGGTCCGAATGCTGTCCTGTTCTGACCTCAGGTCAGCAGGTCCAACTCAGTTACACAGAGGGACTAAATTAAACTCTGGATCCAGGAACAAACTCAGAAAATATTTATTAGAACAGAAGATATGAACTTTGATTTATGATCAATTATATATAATTATTCACTGAAATATTGATAATTATATAATTACAAACCCCAATGTTTCCAGTCTGCAGCCTTCAGTCTGTAGAAAGCCACAGAGCTCCTTCAGTCCAGAACCTTTCAGGTTGGATCCGTTCAGGTCCAGTTCTGTCAGATGGGTCGGGTTGGACTTCAGAGCTGAGAACAGAGACGTCCAGCTGGTCTCTGACAACCTGCAGTCCCACAATCTGAATAAAGAATAAAAGATGAGCTGAAGCCAACAGGATGCAGTTAAAACTGAAATATGAACAAATAAATAATAAAATGTAGAAAATTAATTTCCCTGAATGTAAAAGAAACATGATGAACTGATTCTAACATCTGATCCAGTCAAACTGGTTTAAAGAGTCCAAACCAGCAGAACCAGAACATTTGATCAACAAAGAAACTCAAAGTTTTCTCTGAGCAGCAGCCTGGATGAGGTGAGCTATTTCTGCTGGTTCCTGATCATCAGCTGGAGACCCGACTTGGTAACCGGATCAGAACCACTCAGTTTATTCATGAATGGCCTTGGGTTCTTCTTAAAGCTGCTGAAAGCCAATGGAGGCCATTATTTCCTAAGGAGACGTGACCTGATGAAGCTTCATCACAGAGACGAGGCTCCAACCGACTGACAGCTGTCAGACTGAAGAGGACGGTTCCTCTCTGACCCGGCCCAACAGAACCACAGCTTCAGGACAAAGTGAGGAACCTGCTGCTGCTGCAAACCTCACTGTCATTCAGCTCATCTAGATTTGCTTTTCTACAATCAGTCACTTCTTAGATGTTTCATTAATGATGATTTGAACTGGTCAGTGTTTGTGGCTCGACTGGAGGAAAACATTTCATTCTGGATGTAAAGATGAGAATCAGAAATAAAACAATCTGAATCTTTACCAACCAAACTGAAACATCTCCATCGTTAATTAACTTCATTTGAATTATTTTACTCATTTTGTTCATCAGTCAGAAACATTTTAAAAACTGAAAAACAAAGTTCAATGATCTCAAAGTCTGAAATAAGAAAATCATTTATTTATAAGGTAAAATTGTTTGAAATTTGAATCTGACATTTAAAAATATTGTTTTTAAATATTACAACTAAATTATTAATTAAACTAAGGATTAAAGTATCAATGAATGATTTTATGGTATAAATAGAGAAAACAAACCCCAGTTTCTTCACTTTACTGACTGAACTCTGCAGGATCTCAGACACATTCTTCATATCAGAGTCTCCACCTCCATCTATGTTGATCCGACTTATTTCCAGTTCAGTCAGATCTGGGTTGGACTTCAGAGCTGAAGCCAAAACTTCACATTCAGCCTTTTGGAGCAAACAGCCACCAAGTCTGTGATGAGAGAAGAAATGAATTCAGTTCTAATAAAATCAATATGGATCATAAACAGATAAAATATGATAACAGTGATGTCATCATGATGTCATCATCTGATCAACATCTGATCTTCAGTTTACTGAGTTTGACCCGACAGAGAGTCTGTGCAGCTCCTGACTAAAGTCCAGGTTCTGGTTCTGGTTCTGGTCCAGGCTTCATGTCCTCAGACCTTCAGCTCAGTCAGATGTTGAAGATCTTCTATCATCTGTGAAGGAAAGTTCAGTTTCTCTGCAGCATCAGAGCCTCAAAGGAGCTGCAGCAGCTGATGAAGAGGCTGACTGAGCTGAATGAAGGAAACTACTGGAGATGATGGAGAGGAGGAGGAACTGCTCACAGCTCTGACAAGTCACACTGACTTGGACTAGACCGTTTGGCTCCTTGAGATCTTCCACCAAGCAGGAAGTGAGTTATAAATGAAGTGAGCAGAGCAGGAAGTCCAGCCTGCTGTGGACCTCTGGCATCTCTGGGTTTGTTTAGCCCATATCTGCTGCTGCAGCATCTAGAATCCTCCTCATCATTAATAATAGTAGTATATTCTATAGAAACGTGGCTCCCAGCAGCAGATTATTAAATGCTGCCACAGAGGAAACTGGGAGCAGACCAGACACATGATGCTCCCAGTTGTGTCTCCGTTCATCTGCTGGATTTGATGCTGTAACAAAGTAGAAAGTGGACAGTCGTCAACCTGCTTCAGCTAAAAGCTGCAGATTGTTCTGGTCGTCCTGCAGAGCAGCAGCAGAACCGGTCCTGCTGCTCCTTCAGGTCTGGACCGTCCTCTGTTGACCTGAGAGGAACTGGGACAAACTGGTTGGAAGAGGGACACGTGTCTCTGCAGTGGTCTGTCCATCGTCTCAGAGGAACAAAGGTTTGGATGTCAGAAGAAATTGTTGCTAAACTCCTAAAGAGCTGAAGAGCAAAACCCCTGGAGGAGACCGAGCGTTTGGGTCCAGCAGCATCTTCATGGTGAAGCAGTGAAAGTTCTCCAGAACTAAAGAGGCTGGGATGTCTAAAGAGCTGAAGCTCATGTCTCTGCAGGTCTTCATGGAGGACAGCTAACAGCTTCAACAAAGGCTGCAGATGAAGAGTTGATGAGGAAAATGGTTCCAGCTCTGGAAGCAGAGTTCTCAGAGCTTTGGGAGGATCTGACAGAAACTAGGACTTTTTCTGGAACCAGACAACAATCACCACATTTTGGTCTCAGTTACAAACTCAGAGGAAACTAGTGGAGGAGGAAGAGGAGAGGATGATGACGGGATGAAGAAGATCAACACTGTTCACAAAGTTTATCATTAATGCAACGGTTTATTTTAATGGTTCAACTTTCCATCAAACCTAAACAATTATTTTATAAAAACAGTCAAAGATCCTAAAAGGTGAATTATGGAGCAGCAGCTCAATGAGTGAAGAGAGTTTAAAGTTCAAAAAGTCTCTCTGGCTGATTGGATCTGAGAGGAAATAGACATTTTCTAGAGTTCAGGGTTTTCTATTCATTTCAACCTGAAAACTGATAAAAAGTTAAATATTTTTAAAAGATCAAAATGTGTAAAAACCAGAAGCTGCAGCTGTCCTGGATGAACTGAATGTTTAGATGTTTGAATGGCTGAAATCATCCAGAGGATGAAGGAAGTAGTTAAAGGCCAAAAACATCCAGAATCAACTTGAAGAAAGAAGAAGAAACAGGAGGACAATAGTGCTGAATCAGCATTCACACAATGAAAACATCTGGACTCACCGAGCCTTTCTGCAGTTCCTCACAGCTGGAACCAGTCTCAGTCGTCCATCTGGTGATGTATTGTACTTCTTCAGGTCCAACTCATCCAGAACCTCTGACATCTGCAGCATGAAGGCCAGAGCTGAACAGTCAGTCACTGAGAGATACTTCCCTGAATCCAGCAGCCGTTGGATCTCCTGATAAAATGAGACGTCGTTCATCTCCACCAGACAGTAGAAGATGTTGATGCTTCTGGCAGCAGAGATTCTATCAGTGTTCATCTTCTTCAGGTTGGTGATGATTCTCTGGATGGTTTCTGGACGGTTCTCTGTCTGACCCAGCAGATCCTCTAAGAGTCTCTGGTTGGACTCCACAGTGAGACCATGAAGGAAGCGGACAAACAGGTCCAGGTGGCCATTTTCACTGCTGAGGGATTTATACATGACTTTCTTCATGAACTCATCCAGAGATGTTTCATTGTATTCTTCTACCAGGAACGTCTTGATGACCTCTGACCTCCTGCTGGTGAAGCAGTGGAGCATGTAGACGGCAGCCAGAAACTCCTGGATGCTCAGATGAACAAAGGAGTAGACGGAGATGTTGCGCGTTCCTCTCTCCGTTTTAAACATCTCAGTGAAAACTCCTGAGAACAACGCAGCATCTTTGATGTTGATGCCACATTTATCAAGATCTTTGTCATAGAAGACCAGGTTTCCCTCCAGCAGCTGATCTAGAGCCAGTCTTCCTAGAGACTCAATCAGCTTCCTGTTCTCTGGACTCCAGATATTTCTTGTCTTTCGTCGTCCATCAAACTTTTCCTCCTTGATTTTGAGCTGAACCAGCAGGAACTCTATGTACATCTCAGTCAGGGTCTTGGGCAGCTCTCCTTCCTCTCTGGTCTTCATCACATCCTCCAGAACTTTAGCAGTGATCCAGCAGAAAACTGGGATGTGACACATGATGTGGAGACTTTTTGATTTCTGGATGTGGGAGATGATCCTGCTGGCCTTCTCTTCATCACCTCTGAATCTCTTCCTGAAGTACTCCTCCTTCTGGGGGTCAGTGAACCCTCTGACCTCTGTTACCATGCCAACGCACTCAGCAGGGATCTGATTGGCTGCTGCAGGTCGTGTGGTTATCCAGAGGAGAGCAGAGGGAAGCAGTTTCCCCCTGATGAGGTTTGTCAGCAGAACATCCACTGAGCTGGACTCTGTAGCATCAGTCAGGATCAGATTATCATCAAAGTCCAGAGGAAGTCGACTCTCATCCAGACCGTCAAAGATGAACAGAACCTGGAACTTTTTAAAGCTGCGGATTCCTGCGTCTTTAATATCTTCAAAGAAGTGATGAATCAGTTCCACCAAGCTGAACTTTTCTTCTTTCAGTACATTCAGCTCTCTGAAAGTCAATGGAAATATGAACTGGATGTTCTGGTTGGTTCTGCCCTCAGCCCAGTCCAGAGTGAACTTCTGTGTTAACAGTGTTTTCCCAATGCCAGCCACTCCCATGGTCATCACTGTTCTGATTGGTTGATCACTTCCAGGTTTAAAGATGTCTTCTCTCCTGATTGTTTCTTGTTTCCTGGATGCTGTTTCAATCCGTCTGACCTCATGTTCCTGGTTGACCTCTCTAGTTAACCCCTCTGTGATGTGGAGCTCTGTGTAGATCTGGTCCAGAAAGGTTTGATTTCCAGGTTCAGCGACGCCTTCAGAGAGACTCTGGAACTTCTTCTTCAAGTTTAACTTGAGTTTCCGTTGACATTTTCCAGCTCGAGTCCCTGCATGGAGACAACACACTGTAAGGTCTGGACAGGCCACTGCAGCTGGGGAGAGTGACCAATGAAAACAGCAAACTGGGACACAATATTACGCAGCACTGGGTCAAGCCAGGGAACTGTTCTCTCCACTGTCCTGTTTACTCTTTACAAACCCACTTCCAGTAGAAATCCAGGTTCTGCCCTAAGCAGAAGGATTCAGAGACACTTTGATAGTTGGTTGTTTAGGGATAAACAGGAAAAACTGTATAAAAACCTTGGCAAGAACTTTTTGAACTTGATCTGCATCAAATGCCTGCAGCTCAGTTCAACAAGGAGACCTTCTAGCCACCTCTTCTGTCTGGATGCATGTAGATGGACGGTAGACAGTCGGAGAGTTCATGTCATGCAGATCAGCAGCAGTTTATCATTTACTGGCCTCAATGTTGGCGCTGCTGCATCACAGGGTGAATTTGGTAGCTGTCTGTGTGTTTCTGAAGGTTCTTCATCTGCAGCTGAATGGAACATTTTTATGCACTGGGTGCAGGAATTAAAACTAAAATGGGTTTTTATCTTGTGCATTGCTGCCATGTTGGTTTTTTACAGTATTTTACGGTAAATATAAAGTTCCCAAAGTTTATATTTCATGAGCAGCACATCAGTCACCACAGGTGATGTTTAAATAAAAAAGCTGCTGAATCCAGAACGTCATTGAGCTCATGTGACTGTTTGATTAAGATTTTCTGTGTTTGTTCGTTTCTCTTGTTTGATTTCAGTTGAATTCATTTTCTCATGTAATCATGTTTTAATTATTCAACATAACAGCAGAATTGTTGTAGAAATCCTCTTACTGCTCTGCAGACGGTCAGCCAGCTCCTCCTGCTTCATCTTCCTCAGGAAGTTCAGGGTGATCTTCATCACCGCCTCTCTGCTCCTCCTCTGCTCCTCATCCTCACTCTGACCCTCTGAGCATTCTGGGTCATCTGGACTCAGAACCTTTTGGATCTTCTTCAGCTCGTTCTTCACGAATGTGACAATGTTTTCCTCCAGCAGCTGGAACAGAATGAGAAGATATCAGACTAGATCTGAACATCAGGTCCATGTTGGACAGACTGACAGTCCTCTGGTCTACAGACTGAACAGAACCGATGTACAGACCATAAATATGGAGTCCAGCTGTGTTTGGTGCTGCTGGACAGACGGATCAGTGGGAACCTCTGAGCTCTGCAGATCCTCTCTGTGGAGGAACCAGGACAAATGAACCAGAATCTGTCTGTCCACACAGAGACAACATTATAGGTGCATGGCCACTTCTAGTTAGATTTTCTATGTTACATTTTAATACCTTATGTATATGTGGCTCAGATTTGTATAGATAATCTATTCCAGAGTAGCTTTTGTGTGGATCTGAGTAAAATGTGTCGTCTCTCTTCTTGGGGTTGATATTTCTCCAAGCATCAATCAGACCAGCTCTTTAGTAATATTATTTAGCATTCTGGATGTCGTTGTCTGTGGCCCATAATCAGAAGAGTATCTAACTAATATATTATTTTAAACCGTATTAAAGTCTCCCCCCATCAGTTTCATTCCTTTTCCATCATCAGTTATTATTCTGACTGTTTGTTTCAGGAAACTGTCCTTCTCCTCATTAACATTTATTACTGAAATTGTCATTTCTCCGATTCGTCCTACAATCATTACATATCTTCCTTCTTTATCCTTTTCCTCTTTTTCATCTTCAAACAAAATCCCTATTTTGAGTCAAATTGCTGCCTTTTCCAAATGAAACAGAAAATGTCTGACCTGCCCTCTCCCTTCTCATTTTCTGTGTTGGTTCTCCATCAGGTGTGTCTCCTGTAATAAAGCTGCTGTGCATCACCTGAGCCAATGCTGGGTAACCAACCACAGCCAACATTCAGTGAATCTTTAAGATCATTCATCCTGCCTGATGTCTCACTGAGCACTGAAGCAAAGAGACAGTAGAAAACAGGAGCAGGAAGAAAGACTTTTGAAGCTTTGAGTTTAAAAACCTTCTGCTTTAGTCTGTCTGTTATTACTGTTTGAAAGAAATGTGTTTTTATCTTCATTTAGGTTCAAATCAGCTTAAGATGCAAAACTGCATGATCACAATCCAAGTAGATAAATGTTATGTTGTTGGTTAAATCTTGGATTTAACAAGAAAATAAAAAGTTTATGAAGAAACTTTTTCATTTCAAGGTTTTAGGGTTGAGTTTTGTTGTGGAGTTGGACAAAGTTTATCCCATCAATCAATCACTAGTCATCAATGTTAATAAATATCATGGAGCAGAAAATGGACGCATAATAAAGCCTCCTTTACTTTCTGCCTGTCTCCTCGTGTATCCATGCCTAGAACCAGTCCTGCTCTGCAGAGTCACATGAACCAGTTAGAAACTGGTTTCTTACTCTGGTTCTGATGGTCCAGGTTCAGTACTGAAGTCTGGATTGTGTCCTTTGGACCGGTCACTCCTCATGGAGGGACAGCTGGATCCTGGAGGTTCTGCTTTCCGTTTAAGGTTCTGACCTCTGAAACACAAACATGTTGTTATTCAGATCAATCAGTGAGAAACTGAGATAAAAACCAGAGAAGAAGCTCTGAACACAAACTGCTGCAGGTCTGAAGCTCCAGAGTGAAACATTCAGACTGATCTGTTGGTCAAACTGAACCTTCATTCAACTTTATTAGTTCAGTTCATTTCAGCAGCAAGGCAGTTCAAGGCGCTTTGCATAATAAAGACAGAAAGCTATAAAGAAAACACCAGGCATTCAACAACTGAACAGACATTATATTTGATGAGAGCATCACCAAAATCATAACCATCAAATATGTTGGTCACTGTTTCATTTATAATCAAAGCCACTAAAATCAGATGGTTTTTAGACTGGAGTTAAAGAAATTCAGTGTTTCGACTCTTGTACAGTTTTCTGGAAGTTTATACAATTTAAACTTTGACAAACTCACCTGGTTCATCTTCTTGTAAAAATCAGTTTAGTGACGTGATTGAGACGAGAGACTAGTGATGGAAAAGTTACTACAGAGTAAAGAGTCAACTAGTTGCTGCAACATCCAGTTCAGAGACAATCTGAGTCGTTGCTCCTCACATTGTTGCTGGTTTTTGTTTCATTTTCATCATTTTTCATTCAAACTGATTTACTGACCAACATCCTTCATGTTTAACTTTAAATTAATGTGGAAGAAATTTAAGTTACTTTTGATCAAACACTGAAGATCAACCAGTTAATATCATCTATATTTTATCTCTATAGATTCACATGAACCAGATAGAAACTGGTTTCTTACTTTCTGTCTGAGGGTCCAGGTTCAGTACTGAAGAGTGGAGGATTATCTCTGGACCAGTCACTCCTCACAGATGGACTGATGGGTCCTGGAGGTTTTGCTCTGTCCTTCTTTAGATCCAGATCTTCCATCTTCTGGACTTCAGTCAGCCTGAGAAAGAAACCAGAACCAGTCAGACCAGTGGTCCAGGTCCAGTAAGTGTCCTGTGAAGCAGAAAGCTGGTTCCCATCAGGAGTTCAGAGGATCAGAGTGAATCAGATGAATGAACAAGTGAACATTTCCTATGAACTAGTGAACTTGTTTAGCTCCCACAGTGGACCTGAACGCATCATGACTCTATTGTAGCTCCGTATGGAGGGAGTCAGTGTGCAGAAGGTTCTGAGGGAGCAGCAGCTCAGGTCGGGTCCACAGCTCTCCTCCAGACAGAACCGGGTCCAGCTGGGATCTCAGCAACATGTCAGCCTCTGTGGTCATGTGAGCAGCTCAGCAGGATTTCCTCTCAGCTAAAGCTGCTTTCAGGGACCACAGCATCCAGCTGAGGTACCAGCTGGACCCACTGCAAGGAATCATGGGTAATCAGCTGCTTCAATGAGGGGATGAAGCCCCCAAACACTCAGCGAGGCCCGATTCTTTCTGCTGCAAGGAGCAACAAGAGGTAAAAATTAAAAAAGACCAAAGTCAGTGAAGAGGAAGAGAGGAAATCTGTGGACTGGTTAAAGCCGGTTCTGATCCAGACAAGAGAAACATCAGTTTGTGATGAACCCAGACTGATGAGGGACGGAGTGATGTGTTTCACTTTCTGCTGACTTCAACAAGCAAAGAAACTAGTTTAAAACTGTTTTTGTTCTGATTTTTAGGTTAAAAAGATTCACAGAGAGTCCCTACAACAAGAACACTGATGTAAAAAAGTTACATGAGGTTAACTTTTTTAGTTTAGTTTATTTAGGTTAGATTGAGAAGGTCGTTGCTGCACACTCCACTCAAACAGATCAGATTTAGATGCAGCTGTCATGGTGGACCACTTTATCTCTAAAGCACTTAAAATAAAACAGCAGCTGACCAAAGGGTTGCAGGAAAATGAAAACAAATAATAAAATATAAGAAAAATAGAAATCAAACATCAGAAATACAAGTAGCAGTGCAGCATTAACCCTTGTGTGTGCAGGACTGAGGCAAACGTAGAGGTCTATGGAAAATGATCCAGGTTTTACGTGTGTGGGGTCGATTGGACCCCATTTCGACATACAAGGTGGAGACAAGGGTTTTAACCCTATAGCTCACTCAGGGTTAAAACCCAGAGAAATAAATGGGTTTTAAGTGAGTTTTTAAAAGTTGTATCATAGAGTTGATCATTCACCAGGTTAACTCTGCAGTTACTGAGCTGTGTTGTGGTCAAGACCACCTAACCCGAGACCAAGACAAGACCAAGACTTTTAGGGTCCGAGACCAAGTCGAGACCAAGACCGAGGGAAGTCGAGACCGAGTCAAGACCAAGAACAGCGGCCTGCGCTAAATGACACGATAGAATTTGAAATATTATCAAAATTGCTTCTCAAATTGATCTGAAAGATCCATATTCCCATAAAAACACCTAGATATTAAATACTTAATAAATTTTACCAATATTAAAGTGAAGTGCTACAATCCACTGTGGTCTCGTGCCATCCCTAAAAAAATAACGCCCATATTAGTCATGTCAGAAACATTCACTGTCTGCACCTTTAAACATAGCAATTGAGGCAATGCTCTGACGGTAAATAACGCTCAACTATGAACACTGACCAGGGAGCAACAAAGAAGTAACCAAGCACAAGGTGCTCACTGTGACTGTTTTCACCCTCTCTCCCGCTACATGAGGCCAGGTAGTCTGACACCATGGCAGACATGACAGCTGCCACTTTGAACAAAAACGATCATAGAGCAATGTGCATGCTTTTTCATTCTTGTGTTTTATTTATTTGTCAATTAAAAAAATATCAATGCATATGATTAAATAATGATAGCTACTGCAGTGTACCCAAAGCATTACAAGAACAAAGAACGGCTCTCAGTGACCCTCCAGTCCTATTTTCTAAGTAAAGAGCCGTTCAGAAGAACCGGACTGTTCCTGAATATCACATCATTATATTGCAGACTTTTGGACACAGCGTTGTCCCATATCTGGGACAAGTCAGTCAACACCTCCGCACAATAATTAAGTGCAGTGAGTGACTTTTTTTCCATCACAAATGCTTAGTGTCTCTATACAGCTAGCTTCGCTAACATCACGTCAACGGAGCTTACCTTTCTTTGAGCTACTTTTCTAAGTGACGAAAAAAGTTAGACGTTTTCCCCACTGGCTGTGAAAATGAAGCGCTGCTGAGTTAGCAGTGCCCATTGGATTTCTTATGATTTATGCAGCGCCATTATATTACTGACGATTAGACAGACATCTTCTGCCACTCAGAGGAAACCACTGCGCATGTCTGGAGCGCCGCGTTGCGAGTGAAGGGTGGGGAGGGGGAGTAACAGAAACACGTTATTGCCTGGATTTTAGTCGGTGCGTTTGGCATCCACGGAAAACAAAGATGTTAACAAAGAAACTGGACAGTATGCTGTACGCTTAGTGATATTTTCACAGTTGCGGTCTCGACTGATCTTGCAATAAAATGCCGAGTCCTCAGCGCCCGAGACCAAATGCCATCAAAAAATGGTCTAGAGACCAAGACCGATCTCGAGTACTACAACACTGTTACTGAGCTGTGTGTTTATGGTTTGTGTTATTTCTCTCATAATGTATCCTCACTTAGAATCACTTTATAAGCAGCAACGTCTCACAATAAAACATTTCATTGAATCTAATTCCTTTCCAGATCAGAGCACTGCTGTGGGGGACCACACCCTATGAGAGACGAGGGACCCAGACCGAGGTGGCCGAGGCCCCGGGAAGCCTCGGAGGGTTTATCGGTCAGAAAGGCTCCAGAGAGCCGAGAGAGACTCGGAGGGACCCGCAGCGGCAACACTTACCTCTGTTAACAAGTCAACATGTTATTTCCACCCTCCGCTCAAAATGGAGGCTGACTTGAAGAAAAATATCAAAGTTAGTTTCAGTTTCTTTTTCACAGAAAGTCAGGTGACTTGTGTTTCCTTCTGCGTCCAGAATCAAAGTTTGATTCATCAGTTTCAGTTTACAAAGTGAAATAAAACTAGAATAAAGATAGAAAACTTTAAGTATTTCTGTTTTGCTGTTATTGAAGAAGATTTGGAGCTGAGCAGCTTTTTGTTCTGCAGAAAACCAGCAGAACAAACGAGTTTTACAGGTTTTTGATTGTGGATTATGAGCGCTCACTGCCCTCTGGTGGTCACGTATTGTAACTACAGATATTCCGCTACATACTAACCAGGTAATTTGTTTAACTTCATTTGTTCTCATTTTCACCTTTATCAGGTCAAATAAAATCAGCTTAAATTAATGTTTTTAAAGAGCCACTGCAGGGTTAATAAATGGAAAAGAAAATTAAACTTACTTAGTTAAAAATCCTCACAAAAAGAGGATGTCTGTAACTTCAAGCCTGAAAAAATATATAAACTATAAAAATGCGTAATTAAATCCAACCTGCTGAGATCAGAGCATTGAGCAGGATGAAAATGCTGCTCAATGCATTTTTTTTCCTAATGGGAAAAAAACTTAATATAATAGTTAAAGTTTAAAATGTGACTAGTTAATATTACTTATTTAACTGCAATCTGTTGTATAACTGAATTCATCTGTGAATAAATGTATTACATGTACAACAACATCAAGGTGCAACTGCTAATGTTATTTAAATACTTTAATCTGTTTTAAATGACTAGGAACAGGAAAGTTATACGGTGGTGGTGGAAAACCTCGGCAGAATTTAATTTCATGCTTCTAAATAAAAGTTTAAGGGAGGAAACAAGAAAAGTAAAATGCATTATTTAATATAGAGCTAACAGAGGATATGAACTCATTTCCATAGCTCTTAATGTGAAAGTATTCAAAAGAAGTGGAAGTGATGTGTAAATTCTCTAGCTTAATGGCATAGCTGTAGTTTCTTATCACCATAGACATCATACTGATTGTTTTGAAAAACACAAACCGGAAGTGTCTTATTTGTCTTTAAATTTGTCTCAGTATATAATATAAATATTACTTAATAATGTTGTAATGTTATTTACACATTTAAAATATTATTTAGTAACTTACCAATAATTATCATTAACATAATATTAAAAATTATTCAATCTCCCGATTATTATAAAGGTTCTTTAAAACCCCAGCAACTTAGTCTTGCAAGAATATTTTACGCTTTCTTATTTTGTTTTACTGTTGGATCCACGAGCGCATCAGTGCATATTAATACATTGTAAAATATTAATTAAAGTGTGCAGTGTTGTGTAGCTGGTGCCCCCTCTCTTCCCTAGGGGGCAGCAGAGAGCAACATGTAGGCGATGGGAGGAAGAAGAGTTAGAAAAGTGTCCGGTTGTTGTGGGGAGCGCAGTGTGTTAGTTTTAGGGAAGCCAGCTGTTTGTTGTACTTGAGACCAGCCCGTTTAAAACCAGCCTCTGATTGGACTCTGAGCCAATGACAGTCCACACATCCTCCTTTTCATGCAGGCCTTTAAATAAAGACCTGGACTAAAGATTCTCTTTTTATCCTGCATTGTGATGCTCGACCATTAAGAAAGGATAACCTATGTTTAATGGCTTTTTTTTTTTTTTTTTTTTTACAAGTACCTGCAAGACAAAGAAAATGATTAGTGACCAAATGATCGCAGAAGGCCTACATTCAATGACTCTCCTCAGGCGGTCATTGACGTCAATCTGTGACGTGTGATTCGGGGTTTGAGTATCCGAGGATCACGTCACCAATGACCAGCTGAGCCAATCAGGTGCAGATTACGAACAGGCCTTATTACCTACAGTATTTCAATGTATTCTTTATAATTTTATATATTTCTATTTATAGCCCCTTTAGTTAAGATTGTATGTAATTTTTTTTTTTGGTAATATAAATATACATTTTATAAACTGTTAGAATATTTGCATTTTTGTTTTTACAAACACTGACTTGACAAAAAAAGACAAAGTGACCAAATTATCACAGAAGCGTTTTTCGTTTGATTTTTACCCAGGAAGCACTTCGGCAAAACCGTGAGTGAAACGGTCAATGGGACTGATATATATTCCATTGAGGGACTTTAACATTAAATGGTCCTTTCTCAACAGGCGTGGACCCACTTTCTCTGTCTATAAGCGATCTGAAACCGCATCCCGGGCCGGGGGGCAGCCGCACCCCCAGCCCCCTCCATAGCTCCGCACCTGGCAATGTCGTTATACAAATTATTGTTTGGTGGTTAATCAGGACAAAATACGTTGTCTTGTGGACTTTTTTGTGCCTATACTTTAAAATATCACCGTACTCGTTATTCCAAAACTTTGCTAAATAGATGTTGGCAGCGACACTGAAGCTGTGTAATATCAGTGTACGTGAATCATATCCTGTCATTTCAGGTGCACAGTGACCTGCGCAGTTCGGTGGACACATTGCGGCTGCGCTGCATTGAATAAAGTCTGTCATGCAACGTATTAATGCGCAAAAAAAGAGTTGCGGTGATCTGTATTTGTCTGTATCCATTGTTGTGGGGAGGGGGGACAAGCACTGTTCGGGTAAAATTACTCAGTCAGGTTTATTTATGAATTGTGCACAACTCAGAGCTGGTAGGACAACCAATCATGAAGCAGATCTCGGTGAAAAGCTCTGCCAGGCAGAGACAACATATGAGTTTTATACCAAGGGAAAAGAATTCAAAACATGGGCGACACAGTCTGGTTCTGATGCAGCTGTAGAAAACGACTCCCAGCCTTCTACATGTGACCCAAATAGCTCTTTTAATGAGCTCACAAGCATTTCATATAATATGATCAGCAGATGTTAACTTGTAGTAATTTTCCACCACTTTTCCCTCCTTTTGATTATTAGTAAATATGTAATATTTACTATTAATCACACGTCAAATTGTATTCCATCCCCACTGATTATATAAAAGGACATTTGTAAAATTTTTATGGTGAGAAGTGAGAAATTATCCCATACATTTGAAGACATTACACATTCAGTCACTGAAACATTATTCTGTAAGATGAAACAAAAACATATAGGCAGGATACAAAAAACCTACCGGCATTCATCCATTCATCCCTTTATTGTTTCTCCTTGCCAGGGAGACGGTCATCTATATCTTTTGTCATCTATATCTTTTGTCATCTTTCACAAAACTTTAAAAGGAGAAATTTGAAGTAATGTATTTGGACCAGCAGAATACCAAACCGTTTTCAAAGTAATATGTCCAATTGCTTAAATAAGTCATTATTTTAATCCCAAATTCTTCCGTGCAAAATAAGTGCATCTATTTCAATCCTTAGACCTCCCTGTGAATAATTTAATTTTACATTTCTACACATGCATTACATGCTTTTATGTTAACCCCATTCACTTTTGATCTATGCACAGTTTAATTTTGGTGTTACAGCCTAAATGTACATATTAAGTCATTTAGTTCATTTGTTTAATCTAAACCTTAATGTCTTATTTTAATGTGGTAACAGAACATAAATTTGTGCATTCCTGATGCGTAATTAAATAAGTCCAAAGTTTTAAACTTATCAGTTTTCATTTTACACACATTAAAGTTAATTTTAAGTTGACTTCTCTTATGTCTAGAAGAATGAATTTCTAAACTCTTAAACATCCTGAGGAGTCAAACAACTAAGAAAGATTATAATTAAGCTACCAAATTTCATGTGTTTTCTAGGAAACCCCACAAAAATATGACATTAGTGCAGTGAAGGTACAGATAAGTTTCTGTTCAAAACCCAACAAGAAAGCACAGATTTTCCATCTGTAGGTAAAGCGTAGAAGCAGGAACACGGATCGTCTGTCTGCTCAGGAGGATTTGTTCCCTCCTGTCAGAAAAGTCTAAATCTTCACTCTCCGCTTCGGTCACTCGCCAGTGGACCAGCAATAGTCCTTTGAGTGGAGATCCTTTCAGAAACATCTAAAGTCGCTGTTGCTCTGGACGTTGTCCTCTTTGGTGTCAACAGTTGAAGTTCTTGATACTTGGTAGAGGGAAGTTTTGCTGCTGCTTCAGATTTAAAGTCGTGATCTAGATGGACGTTACAGACAGGTCGTCCTTCACAGTGGTTGATGTGGATCCAGGTTGTTCCTTCCTTCTCGCCCCTCTGCCCCAGTCGGTCTCGGTGCTGCTGCAGCCAAATCCTGCCCCGTCTCTCTCCTCCAGCTTCCTGTCAGTCCAACTGGTTCTGGTGTTGGTTCTTTGGGTTATCCAGATCGTCCCTCAGGAAATGTCCATGTTGTCCACAGATGAAACAAGAGTCAACAGTTCAGAGTCTTTTTCTCTCACAGCTCCTGTGAGAGAAGAGCTTTTCTTCCTCTTCGCTGATACTGGACAGCAGACCAGCGGAGGTTTTCAGTCCAAATGCCCAACAGGAGACCGACAGTTGTCCCCTGCAGGTGATGGAGGTCTTTTTTGTCTTCTTGATCCTCCAGATCTTCTCCATCATTTTCATTGGCTGGTTTTGTAGGAGGGACAGATGGGAGGCGTTGAGGTCAGAGGTCAGATGCACCGTGTGAGGCTCAGACAGAAGGGAAGAGAAAAAGCAAATAGAAAATCGATGAGGGTTTGTCTTGTCATTTTCCTTGTTGTTTTCCATACATATACATTTATACTTTTGAATCTTATTTTAACCTTTTACGTGATCATATAGTTTTAGTCATTTATTATCCATCCAGTATTATGGCTCCTGTTTTTGGAAAAGTTTGTCAGAGAAACCTGAGGGCTCATTGTTGGAACAGCTCTTAGAGCTGCTTTTAATATGAAAGGGTCCCTTATAAATAAAATTCATTAATTGATTGATCCTTTTAAGAAATATTTATTTATTTATACAAACACACAAAAGAAAAATTAAACATATTAAGGCCTGTAATTTATCAACAACAGATTTATGTTCAGCATTTTATTCCAATCAATTCACCCAGAGGAGGAGGTTGTGTGCTGGAACCACTTAGACCCGTTCTTCTAGAACTGGGTGGGATTTCCTCTGTAGACTGCAAACGTCTTCACAGAATCCAACAAATCAGCTTTGTGGTCGCTCTGCCTCTTAATCCTCTAAGACTGGCCTTTATTTCCAATAAAGGTCTTTAGGATTCTCTAAAGGTTTGGTTCCCTCAATTTAGAAAACCAAAACTCAAGGAACCACCTGCCTTATTGACCTTCCTTACGGCTCGTGTTCAGTCTCAGGGTGCTGGATTTGGGGTGGAACCCTCCATGCATGGTTAGTAGCTTCCGAGTCTTAACATCCGTGGTGTTTGTCTCCTCCTTTGGCCAGCTAGTTATTCCTGCAGGGTGTCTGATTACTGGCAAGGCATAGCTGTTTATCACACAGATCTTGTTCTTGCCATTGAGCTGGCTTCTCAGGACTTGCCTTATTCGTTGGAGGTATTTGGCTGTGGCTCCTTTCCTTGTGACCTCATCCAGGTTGCCATTTGCTTGTGGTATTCCCAGGTACTTGTAGCTGTGCTCTATGTCTGCTATTGTTCCTTCTGGGAGTGAGACCCCTCTGTGTGGACGACCTTCCCTCTCTTTGTAACCATCCGGCCACACTTCTCTAGTCCGAATGACATCCCGATGTCAGTGCTGTAGATCCTGGTGGTGTGGATCAGTGAGTCGATGTCTCGCTCGCTCTTGGCGTACAGCTTGATGTCATCGTCTCAAAAGTGAAAATCAGATGTTTACTTTACAAAGATCCTGGAACAAGTCTTTAAAGACACACATATCTCCATCACGGTGTACAGCCTGCCCATTTAACATCCCATTGATGTAAAATAAACAAATGAGGGTGGAATATGGGGGTAAATACAACATTATGTATTTACAAGGTTCTAAATATAGAACCTCCTCCTGCAGCACTATTATCTAAGGAATAAAAGTTCTTCAAATAAAAGTACCATAATGACAACTCAGTTTCCTGCCATTGATTTAATGCAAAACTTATTGCAAACTTTGATGTTGCTCTCTGTCACTATCGCACTACATGATATTACTAGTACTAGTACATCAAGCTACAAAAATGATCCAACAAAGAACACCAGGCAAATGAAATACAATGGTTATGTGTACATTGTTTTATTTATTAAAATGTAAATTTAAATTGAGGAAGAGTTTGCTCCTCTAGCTTTATTTTCCTGAGCCAGATTCAGGAGCAAGAATGTTTTCACAAGCGTTTTTAGGTCATGACTTTATGGTGATTCTTATGCTTGTTTTTAGACTGTTTAGACTTTGAGTACTGTGAATTATGCCGAACAGGATATTATGACTAGTGTGTTTGAAAATTGGTTCGTAAGTCAAACTTAACATCACGGTTTCTGACAATAGGGATGACCTTCATCTGCTCAGACACCAGGCCATGGTATGTGGAAAAATGTATTGGAAAGAAATGTACATATTTTTAGTTTGACCTCAAAAATGAACTTTTCATGTTACCAAAAAAATACCAATTTTTGCTTTCATCATCCTATAAAACATTGCTCATCATTTTTCTTCAGTCCAGTCCGTTGGGCAAATTGAAACCTTTCATAATACAATTAATTTGATTTACATAACACTAATTTACAATAGGTAATCTTAAGACAATTTACAAAAAAGTCATTTCCATTCTACTTAACAGTGCAGCAATTTAAATGTATTATTTAAGACAGTAAAAAAAAAGTTAAGTTATCCGAGTTAAAAATGTGGATTGCATCATGTCATTGACTTGTTATTGACTTGACTTGTTTATATGCTTCCCCCTCTTCAAATTACTTTTACCCTGTAATGACTGATTTTATCCATTTCTTCAGGGGAACCAACATGTACGTATGCTACCTTCTTTCTTTGTTTCTTTATTACTGGGCACCAATGGAGTTCCATAAAGTCTCGTAGTAAAAGTCACATTAAGACACAATCAGAAAGCCTCATGCTGAACCGATTCTCCCCACAACCAGCCATCCTCCAACGTTTGTTTATCAAGTCAGAGTTTTAACAAGAAAGAGTACAACCGGTAAAATTGTTGCTTTATAAGTCACAGCAAGTGTACATTTTATCTCTAGGTTTTATGTAACACCATACTAATAAGCTACATGATTGTTGGTAAATAATATCACACCGAACACAAATCCTAATCATAAATCTCTACTGGATCTGCTCCTCTCTTCTTCTTCTGCAGTCCCTGGATTAAAAGGAGCAATTGATGTTTGTTCGTTCTGTAAGAAAAAAAAAGTTTTGCTTCTTTTACATTGTTGTTTTTAGAGCACACAAATTATACAGTACTTAATAAATTAAAATAAATGTTGTTCATTTACATTATATTCATTTAGCCACAAAAGGAAAGTTATTAGTTATGCTCTACAATTCAGAGGGGAAAAGGTTTTAGACATTTTAACGAGATCCAAATTTTTTTAAAGTTTTGACAAACCTTGAAGTCTCTTCAGCTCGTGGAGTCGTTTCAGTGAAGTTAGCGTTCGTGGAGGGAAACTTGCTGTCGCTGCTCTGCTCAGTCAGAAAGTTACTAATGTCAGAAAAATCTGCTGTCATGTCATGAGCTGGAAAAAAAATCAACAAGCATGTTTGCAAAAATAAAAGTCACATCGAATTTTCACTTAAGACCTATAAAACTGTTTTATGATTTTGGTTATGGCTGTAGAATTTAAACTGAGGTAACACTGAACAATAAATTGTTGGGTAAATAGTGTGAAAAAGAGGAGATATTAAAGACATGCTAACCTAAATGGCTGCAAATGCATCCAATGCTCAAAATGAATCAAACTCACGTAACACAGTGTAATGATTCACCTCTGCAGCACTTTGAGTCACCAAGCTTTATGCTTTTCAAACCCTTGTTATTTGGTCAGTTTGATTTCAGAAGAGCTGATGACATTTTTTATTACAGAAACATGAAATTTACTCTATTAAAATGTACTCATCTTTCAGATGACTAGAAGAAGACTCACTGCGTTCACTGATGGCGATGAGTTCAGCCAAAAGTAAAACATTCAGGAATCCCAAAGCCACACAGAGGCAGAGCCTCTTTGGAGCCGTTCGAACCTTAACGGAAACCTGAACTTTACCAAAATGTAATTAGATACATACTAGATTTATCTGTAACTTTATTCTTACCTGTGTGATTAGATGCAGTTTGTCCAACAGGTTCCATGTTGACGTAAATTTCCTCCATCGGTTCAGACTCTGTGCTGCTTTAAACATTGACTATAAAATCCACTGCAGTCGCAGAACTAAATGAAAAACTGTGGGAAAGAGGTGAGATGTCTGGTGTTCAACATAAAAAGTGACATATTTTAGAGATAACAGTCAAATAAAGAAATTCATGTGTGCGGTTTCAGAATTATTTTCTTACACAACATAAGATTCTTGAAGGTTTTCAATAGTTTCATAAGTTCATATTTGCTGATTCGGTTCTGTATCGTTGAATATTTATTTCTCCTTTGTTTTCCTTCAGCTCGGTTAATCCTACTCATAATAAACACATTGCACTTTTCTATCGGTGAAGAAAATAGTGGACTTTTACAGTCATGCACAACTTTGCAGCCTGCCGTATGGTATCAGAAATTAGAAATAGTTTTAAATCGCTGATATAAGGATGAAAAGTGTTTGATATAAGGATGTTGTGATGTTCCTGCTCCTTGTGTCCAGACATAGTTCCTAAAGGGTAATAAATTGTTGGAGCAGATGACCGGTTGGATCATATGGACCCAACAGTTTTACGGGTCTCATTCTGTCCTGATAACTAGTCATAGCCTTTCTCCCAGTAAATACAACTATCATCTTTGTAGTTTTATTTCTAAATCCTCGTTTAACCCTGTTCCTTGTCTTCTTACTGTCTAGTAGCAGAAACACTGACATTAAGAAACAACAATATTACCAAACTTCTATAACCGCTGGATCGAATAATTATGAAATTGTACGTATTTATTCATAATTTAAAGATATATACTTTTAGGACTGCCGTTTAGTAAAAAAGCCGTATGACCTGGATACTAGTGTCTAAAACTCAGTCACCATGTCTTCTGAGGGACATCAACAGTTTGACAAACAGTTTGCTTGGTGAAGCACCGCCTCACTGGGAGGGAATGGAAAGGCTAACAAGCCAATCAGCTGCATGTTGGGCGGGTTAAAGTAAGAGAAACCAGATACTGCATTCAAAGCATGAAGAAGACCAGCAAGCAAAGCTTTCACAGAGTGGATGTAGTAGAATATCAAAGTACAGGAGACACAGGGTAGAAGATTTGACTGAATCGAGACATTGTGCAGAAGTTCAGACTGGGAAGCTAACTGGAAAATTGCTAGCCAAGTATGTGGAGCAGGAAAATAGGTTGTAGTTACTTAAATTTATGCAAACCAATTGTCTCAAAAGATTCAATTACTGCAACATGTAAAAGACAAGTGTAGCTACATTGTGTGATTTTGGCAAATAATATTCTTAAACTCATCCAAAATATTATTCAATGCAAAATGTATTTTACTTTCTGCCAGAAGCTGCAGCAGCAGCACCAGCAGCAGCAGCAGCTGCAGCAGTGGCAGCGGCAGCAGCAGCGGCAGCAGCAGCAGCAGCGGCAGCAGCAGCAGCACCAGCAGCAGCAGCAGCGGCAGCAGCAGCAGCACCAGCAGCAGCAGCGGCAGCAGCAGCAGCGGCAGCAGCTGCAGCAGCAGTGGCAGCGGCAGCAGCAGCACCAGCAGCAGCTGCTGCTGCTGCTGCAGCAGCGGCAGCAGCAGCAGCAGCAGCAGCAGCACCAGCAGCAGCAGCGGCGGCAGCAGCAGCAGCGGCAGCAGCGGCAGCAGCTGCAGCAGCGGCAGCAGCTGCAGCAGCGGCAGCAGCAGCAGCAGCAGCAGCAGCAGCAGCAGCAGCAGCTGCAGCAATGTATTTACTGCATGTCGTTACTTGACATAGCGGTTCTGGTCCAAACCTTTTGGTTTGCTTGAGTAGAAATGGAGTAATGTCTGTGTATGTTAAAATGTTAAACATTTACCACCCAAAATCCTCACTACTTTCAAATAGTTCACTTTTTATTTTATTCTAGTTGTTGCAGACTCAACTTAAATGGATTAACTTATAAAGCATCTTTTTTTCTTTTCTAAATCCAAAAGTTCCTGCCGCTTGTTTAAGATGAGTACAAACAAGTTGTTGAGAATGAAGTGATGTTCACTTGAACTCTTTAATAAAGCAGAATGTTTTATTTTACAGTGAGGAAGGCCGGAGTCTAGCTTTAGCAGACGGCTGGAGGCATCTGATCCACTTCAAACTCAGTACCTGTTTGCTCTACAGCTAAAATTTGGTAAGATTAAATTTAGTCGACTAAAGAAAGTCAGACGGTTCATTCTCCAACGAGTGAAATCTCTTGAGGTAGTCAAGTTTCTTGTTTGTTCAGATCTTGGTGGTCATTTCCACAGTATTGTTACTAATTAACAGTTGATTCTTTTGTGTCTAGATACAATCTAATCATTCAGTTCACAATTGAAGTTTTATTATCAGGATTCTGCAAATTGAATTTTTTCATAGTATATTTCATTCATTCTTTTCACAGTCAAAGCTCCCTAAAAGGGATAGATTACCTTTCTGTGAACTATAATTTTGATTCCTTGGAGTTTCATGATATTTTACGAAATCTGACTGATGTGATCTTCTTGAACGCATACTGATGCTTCACATTTATATACTTATCAGTTACAAGAGGTGACCTGTCTGTTAGTGAACATTAATGAACAGGTAGCATCATTAGGACCAAGGGAAAAATAAAGCTGTAGATAATTTTAAAGGTAACAAAACAATTTACCACGTTGTGACCAACTCATGGAGCTTGGTTGTGTAGCGAGCAGGTTTTACTCTTTAGGTAAGTGTACCAACAGCTAAGTTGGTTAATGTTATTATAAGTTGGGCCAGGTGTCAGAAGATGTAAGTAAGTCTCCGTGAGAGGGGCTACTTGAGAAAAAAGCAAAGATTCACTGATTGAATTGGTGGTCGATAGCCTGCATATATTTGAATTTGTGCAACAAACATTGAAAGAAAAGCAAAAAACTATATAAAACCTGAATGATCATTCAGTTTGATAAATATTTACATAGAGCATCATTCAATAAATCGATAGAAATCCAAGTGCTCACATCAAAACATCAAATCTAAATAAATAGAAATTTTACTGAATATTTTAAGACTGACGGTTCACATTGATAATTTATAATTTTTTAGTAATGGAACCTTAACAACTACAGGTGAACTATATTTTGTTAGAGCACTTAAGCATGTAAGATAACGGATGGAGTAAAAGAATCATTAGGGCCAAAAAAAGCAAACAGCGTATAAGTCAGAGACAAAAGCTGTAGATAATTTTAAAGGTAACAAAACAATTTACCATGTTGGAGCAACTCTTGGAGTGTGGTTGTACAGTGTAAAAAAACTTTAAACTTTGGGGAAAACTGAAAGATAAATATGAGCAGCAGCCTCACCTGGGCCTGTTTAGTCGCTGTCACATATTCTTAAGAAATACATTTACAGATGAGGAACTTTTACTGAAATGTATCACACTAGCAAGTGTTGCATTAAAAAAATCTGTGAGTTTCAAATGTACCAACCTTTACTATTTTGGAGAAACCATGAAGCACTGAGAAGATCAGTATTGATTCAACAACAGAAAAAAAAAGACTGAAGCAAAGTAGCATTCACAATGATGTGAGGACAAATTCTGGAAAGGGATCGATGTTAGAGTTTGTCTTTCACTTTAACTGCAGAAAGCTAAAAGTAAAATTTGTGTAGCCTCATGTAGGCCTGTTTAGTACCTGACACATATCCTTAAGAAATACAGTTACAGATGAGGAACTTTTACTGAAATATATCACACTAGCAGGTGTTACACATAAATATTGCAGTAAAACAGTTAAACTGTTGTTTTCCTTCAGAACAATTGCCTGAGACAGACATCAACGGTTGCAGGGTCAGAGGTCAGCCCCTCTTAACTAGCTATAAGTCTGTTGTCAAACACCAAATAATGCAGTGTAAGCTATTGTCAGAAGGAATGTCTCACATATTCTAGGGATTTCGCATACTTTACGACATCAGAGGCTGTAGGACCAAAGATCAGTTCTATCTAGGACTTCGCATAGTTGAGGACATCACAGGCTGTGATGTCAGAGGTCACACCTGTCTGCCATGCTCTAAGTTTTTTCTCATGTCCTGTTAAAGAGAACATTAGAGAACATTAGCTAAAGGTTTTAGCTAACATTAAAATAACAATTTGACGGTATTTAGAGAACATTAGCTAAAGGTTTTAGCTAACACTTTAAATAACAATTTGACGGTATTTAGAGAACATTAGCTAAAGGATTTAGCTAACACTTTAAATAACAATTTGACGGTATTTAGAGAACATTAGCTAAAGGTTTTAGCTAACATTTAAATAACAATTTGATGGTATTTAGAGAACCTTAGCTAAAGCTTTCAACTAATGTTTAGGTAAACTTTGGCTAGTGTTCAGAGAATGCTAACCAGATGTTAGAAGTAACAGGTAGAATAGCTAACCTTTCAGCATTATTTGGAGAAGATTAGCTAAAAGTTTCAGCTAATATTTAAATAAAAAATTTGACGGTATTTAGAAAACCTTAGCTAAAAGTTTTAGCTAACAATTTAAATAATAACGTGACGGTATTTAGAGAACATTAGCTAAAGGTTTCAGCAAACGTTTAAATAACAATTTGACGTTATTTATAAAACCTTAGGTAAAAGTTTTAGCTAACAATTTAAATAATTTGACGGTATTTAGATAACATTAGCTAAAGGTTTTAGCTAATATTTAAATAACAATTTGACGGTATTTAGACAACCTTAGCTAAAGGTTTTAGCTAACAATTTAAATAACAATTTGACGTATTTACAGAACCTTAGCCAAAGGTTTTAGCTAACAATTTAAATAACAATTTGACATATTTAGAGATCATTAGCTAATTGTTTTAGCTAACATTTAAATAACAATTTGACAGTATTTAGAGAATCTTAGCTAAAAGTTTTAGCTAACACTTTAAATAACAATTTGACGTATTTAGAGAACCTTAGCTAAAAGTTTAAGCTAACAATTTAAATAACGATATGATGTATTTAGAGAACCTTAGCTTAAAGTTTAAGCTAACAATTTAAATAACAATTTGACGTATTTAGAGAACATTAGCTAAATGGTTTAGCTAACATTTAAATAATTTGATGGTATTTAGAGAACCTTAGCTTAAAGTTTAAGCTAACAATTTAAATAACAATTTGACGTATTTAGAGAACATTAGCTAAATGTTTTAGCTAACATTTAAATAACAATTTGATGGTATTTAGAGTACATTAGCGAAAGGTTTTAGCTAACAATTTAAATAACAATTTGACATATTTAGAGAACATTAGCTAAATGTTTTAGCTAACATTTAAATAACAATTTGATGGTATTTAGAGAACCTTAGCTTAAAGTTTAAACTAACAATTTAAATTACAATTTGATAGGATTTATTGAACATTAGCTAAATGTTTTAGCTAACATTTAAATAACAATTTGACGGTATTTAGAGAATCTTAGCTAAAAGTTTTAGCTAACACTTTAAATAACAATTTGACGTATTTAGAGAACCTTAGCTAAAAGCTTAAGCTAACAATTTAAATAACGATATGACGTATTTAGACAACCTTAGCTAAAAGTTTAAGCTAACAATTTAAATAACGATATGACGTATTTAGAGAACATTAGCTAAATGGTTTAGCTAACATTTAAATAATTTGATGGTATTTAGAGAACCTTAGCTTAAAGTTTAACCTAACAATTTAAATAACAATTTGACGGAATTTAGAGAATCTTAGCTAAAGGTTTTAGCTAACATTAAAATAACAATTTGACGGTATTTAGAAAACCTTAGCTAAAAGTTTTAGCTAACAATTTAAATAATAATGTGACGGTATTTAGAGAACATTAGCTAAAGGTTTCAGCTAATGTTTAAATAACAATTTGACGTTATTTATAAAACCTTAGGTAAAAGTTTTAGCTAACAATTTAAATAATTTGACAGTATTTAGATAACATTAGCTAAAGGTTTTAGCTAACATTTAAATAACAATTTGACGGAATTTAGAGAATCTTAGCTAAAGGTTTTAGCTAACATTAAAATAACAATTTGACGGTATTTAGAAAACCTTAGCTAAAAGTTTTAGCTAACAATTTAAATAATAATGTGACGGTATTTAGAGAACATTAGCTAAAGGTTTCAGCTAATGTTTAAATAACAATTTGACGTTATTTATAAAACCTTAGGTAAAAGTTTTAGCTAACAATTTAAATAATTTGACAGTATTTAGATAACATTAGCTAAAGGTTTTAGCTAACATTTAAATAACAATTTGACGGTATTTCGAGAACCTTAGCTAAAGGTTTTAGCTAACAATTTAAATAACAATTTGACGTATTTAGAGAACATTAGCTAAAGGTTTTAGCTAACATTTAAATAATTTGATGGTATTTAGAGAACATTAGCTTAAAGTTTAACCTAACAATTTAAATAACAATTTGACGGTATTTAGAGAATCTTAGCTAAAGGTTTTAGGTAACATTAAAATAACAATTTGACGGTATTTAGAAAACTTTAGCTAAAAGTTTTAGCTAACAGTTTAAATAATAATGTGACGGTATTTAGAGAACATTAGCTAAAGGTTTCAGCTAATGTTTAAATAACAATTTGACGTTATTTATAAAACCTTAGGTAAAAGTTTTAGCTAACAATTTAAATAATTTGACGGTATTTAGATAACATTAGCTTAAAGTTTAAGCTAACAATTTAAATAACAATTTGACGTATTTGGAGAACATTAGCTAAATGTTTTAGCTAACATTTATAAATAATTTGATGGTATTTAGAGAACCTTAGCTTAAAGATTAAGCTAACAATTTAAATAACAATTTGATGGTATTTAGAGAACATTAGCTAAAGGTTTCAGCTAACATTTAAATAACAATTTGACGGTATTAAGAGAACATTAGCTTAAGGTTTTAGCTAATATTAAAATAACAATTTGACGGTATTTAGAGAATCTTAGCTAAAAGTTTCAGCTAACATTTGAATAACAATTTGACGGTATTTAGAGAATCTTAGCTAAAGGTTTTAGCTAACAATTTAAATAACAATTAGACGTATTTAGAGAACCTTAGCTAAAGGTCTTAGCTAACATTTAAATAACAATTTGACGGTGTTTAGAGAACATTAGCTAAAGGTTTTAGCTAACAATTAAATAACAATTTGACGGTATTTAGAGAACATTAGCTAAAGGTTTTAGCTTACAATTTAAATAACAATTTGACGTATTTAGAGAACCTTAGCTAAAGCTTTCAACTAATGTTTAGGTAAACTTTGGCTAGTGTTCAAGGAATGCTAACCAGATGTTAGAAGTAACAGGTAGAATAGCTAACCTTTCAGCATTATTTGGAGAAGATTAGCTAAATGTTTCAGCTAATATTTAAATAAAAAATTTGACAGTATTTAGAAAACCTTAGCTAAAAGTTTTAGCTAACAATTTAAATAATTTGACGGTATTTAGATAACATTAGCTAAAAGTTTAAGCTAACAATTTAAATAACGATATGACGTATTTAGAGAATATTAGCTAAAGGTTTTAGCTAACAATTGAAATACCATTTTGACGGTATTTAGAGAACATTAGCTAAAGGTTTTAAAATGGTTGATGCAACACGTTCTGTAAAAATAAATTGCCTCAATATTTATTAACTGAGACTTAATGACTTTATTGCATTAATGTCTTCCAGTCATGAATCTCAGCAGTTCATGGAAAAGGTTCACCACAAAATCAGTTCAAAAGCTCAGATCAACTGAACAGGAAGTTTCTGTTGTTACTAAATAAACCTAAATTATTTAGTAAACCTAAATAAACAAAGTCAAAATGAAAACTTAAATATATTTTCAATTCTTTGTTGATCCTAATACAAAAAGCTAGACAGCATAAAGGATTAAAATAAAAGGTGCAGTTATTATATTTGTACAAAGAGCATTATTAAAATATTTATTAACCAAATAACCCATATTAGGTTAGAAGAAATATAAAAACATGAACCAATCAGAACATTATCCCAGTGATTCTCTGAGGTCTGAATAAATCAGTGAATCTCAGTAAAGAGCCTGATGTGACGCATCGAGTCCTAAAGTTCTCTAGAAAACTCAAAACATGAAACATGGAGTTAAAAAAGTAAAAACCAAAACAGGCTGAGGAAAATTAAAGCTGAGGATCAATGAATGTGATGCAAAACTTCATTATTTAAAGATTTTTAGAATGACTATAACAAAATAACAATATATACAGAATATTAAAATAATGTCCAGATAAATGCTGGATGTTCCTGAAAACTGCTCTAAGATCAGAGTTCCTGTGGGACATCCAGTTCTAAACTGGTTCAACTGGTTTCTGTGATGGAAGCTGAAGTTTCTCTGCAGTTTCCAGTAAAGCATCTTTTTATCTGTGGAGCTTTGAGGAACATTTTCCTGTCAGCAGAAGAAGAAGCAGCAGACAAAAGAGGTTTGAAGTGTCTTTATGATTCAAAGCTGAACTGAAAATGATTCCCATGTTTCCATCTCAGACCATTTCTGGTTCCAGGATGAAAATGAATCAGAGAGAAAAAAGATCAACTTTCCAGTTGAATCCAGTTCAGATCAAAACTCCATGAAGCCTCTAAATGGAGCCCAGTTTGAATCGGATCTTTATTGATCCAAAGAGACAAACAATATCAGACACTAAATGACAAACATGAGAAAATAAACGGGAGGAAAATCTTGGAGGTCAGAGGTCATCATCATGATCCAGTCAGAGTCTCTTTAGACTCAAACTGCTGCAGCTTCAACCTCTGAGGATCAGCAGGACACAGAGACCGTTCTCTACTTTACAGAGATCAGAACCTGCAGAGAGAAGAAGGAAGGAGAGATCAGATCAGTGAGTGTTTCCAGCCTCTCCAGCAGCAGTCAGTGACGCAGCACATCCAGTAGATGGTTTCCAGGCTGCAGTCAGACTGATCTCAGAGCTGTGACCAAGATGAACCTGATCACTTGTTTCCTGTTGAACTGAGAGAACAAGCAGATCTGAGATCAGATCTGCTGCTGCCACAGTTTGATGAATGAGGACCACTGTCTCTAGACATGTTGGACGGCTGGACGCTGGAGTCCAGCTGGACGTCCTGGAGACATGGACACAGCAACAACACTCATCTTCACACCAACACAAACACAGGAACACAGCAAGCTGCTGCTCCTCTGATTGGCTGATTGCTGTCTCTGTGTCCAATCAGGAAGCCTGAACCATTCTCCTCCCACTGGGAAGCTGCAGCTTTACTGGGAACACTGGAGCTTTGCTTTGATGCTAACTGGGTTTAGTTCAATATGCTGACAGCAGCTGGACTCACTACAAACATTTACTTACTGTAAAGTCTCTACAAAACGCTTCAGCTGCTGAACATCTGAATCCTTCAGGTTGTTGAATCCCAGGTCCAGTTTTGTCAGATGGAGGCTGTTGGACATCAGAGCTGAGGCCAGAAAATCACAGCTGATCTTTGACAAACTGCAGCTCCACAACCTGAATAAAGAATAAAAGATGAGCTGAAGCCAACAGGATGCAGGTGAACCAGTCCAACAGAACCAGTTAAAGATTCTCATGAATATTAAAGCCAACAAGCTGCTGCTTCAATAAAGACCTGCTGACTTCAGAACCAGAACCAGAACCTGGTACTGGGTCATGTTGTGTTGGAGGATTTTAGTCAGTAAAATCATTCCAGGTTCTGATCAAAGTGTTGAAGCATCAATCATTGATTATTGATTTGTTCCTGTCAGATTCCAGGAATTCACTTTTCTAGACTGGGTTGAATGACCTTTGACCTGCTTGACATGAGGGGGATTTCTACACACTGGGGGTCCGAATGCTGTCCTGTTCTGACCTCAGGTCAGCAGGTCCAACTCAGTTACACAGAGGGACTAAATTAAACTCTGGATCCAGGAACAAACTCAGAAAATATTTATTAGAACAGAAGATATGAACTTTGATTTATGATCAATTATAGATAATCATTCACTGAAATATCAATAATTATATAATTACAAACCACAATGATTTCAGTCTGCAGCCTTTAGTCTGTAGAAAACCACAGAGATCCTTCAGTCCAGAACCTTCCAGGTTGGATCCGCTCAGGATCAGTTCTGTCAGATGGGTCGGTTTGGACTTCAGAGCTGAGAACAGAGACGTCCAGCTGGTCTCTGACAAACTGCAGTTCCACAATCTGAATAAAGAATAAAAGATGAGCTGAAGCCAACAGGATGCAGTTAAAACTGAAATATGAACAAATTAATAATAAAATGTAGGAAATTAATTTCCCTGAATGTAAAAGAAACATGATGAACTGATTCTAACATCTGATCCAGTCAAACTGGTTTAAAGAGTCCAAACCAGCAGAACCAGAACATTTGATCAACAAAGAAACTCAAAGTTTTCTATGAGCAGCAGCCTGGATGAGGTGAGCTATTTCTGCTGGTTCTGATCATCAGCTGGAGACCCGACTTGGTAACCGGATCAGAACCACTCAGTTTATTCATCAATGGCCTTGGGTTCTTCTGAAAGCTGCTGAAAGCCAATGGAGGCCATTATTTCCTAAGGAGACGTGACCTGATGAAGCTTCATCACAGAGACGAGGCTCCAACCGACTGACAGCTGTCAGACTGAAGAGGACGGTTCCTCTCTGACCCGGCCCAACAGAACCACAGCTTCAGGACAAAGTGAGGAACCTGCTGCTGCTGCAAACCTCACTGTCATTCAGTTCATCTAGATTTGCTTTTCTACAATCAGTCACTTCTTAGATGTTTCATTAATGATGATTTGAACTGGTCAGTGTTTGTGGCTCGACTGGAGGAAAACATTTCATTCTGGATGTAAAGATGAGAATCAGAAATAAAACAATCTGAATCTTTACCAACCAAACTGAAACATCTCCATCGTTAATTAACTTCATTTGAATTATTTTACTCATTTTGTTCATCAGTCAGAAACATTTTAAAAACTGAAAATCAAAGTTCAATGATCTCAAAGTCTGAAATAAGAAAATTATTTATTTATAAGGTAAAATTGTTTCAAATTTGAATCTGACATTTAAAAATATTGTTTTTAAATATTACAACTAAATTATTAATTAAACTAAGGATTAAAGTATCAATGAATGATTTTATTGTATAAATAGAGAAAACAAACCTCAGATTCTTCACTTTACTGACTGAACTCTGCAGGATCTCAGACACATTCTTCATATCAGAGTCTCCAGCTCCATTTATGATGATCCAACTTATGTCCAGTTCAGTCAGATCTGGGTTGGACTTCAGAGCTGAAGCCAAAACTTCACATTCAGCCTGTTGGATCAAACAGCCACCAAGTCTGTGATGAGAGAAGAAATAAATTAAGTTCTAATGAAATCAATCTGGATCATATACAGATAAAATATGATAACAGTGATGTCATCATGATGTCATCATCTGATCAACATCTGATCTTCAGTTCACTGAGTTTGACCCGACAGAGAGTCTGTGCAGCTCCTGACTAAAGTCCAGGTTCTGGTTCTGGTCCAGGCTTCATGTCCTCAGACCTTCAGCTCAGTCAGATGTTGAAGATCTTCTATCATCTGTGAAGGAAAGTTCAGTTTCTCTGCAGCATCAGAGCCTCAAAGGAGCTGCAGCAGCTGATGAAGAGGCTGACTGAGCTGAACGAAGGAAACTACTGGAGATGATGGAGAGGAGGAGGAACTGCTCACAGCTCTGACAAGTCACACTGACTTGGACTAGACCGTTTGGCTCCTTGAGATCTTCCACCAAGCAGGAAGTGAGTTATAAATGAAGTGAGCAGAGCAGGAAGTCCAGCCTGCTGTGGACCTCTGGCATCTCTGGGTTTGTTTAGCCCATATCTGCTGCTGCAGCATCTAGAATCCTCCTCATCATTAATAATAGTAGTATATTCTATAGAAACGTGGCTCCCAGCAGCAGATTATTAAATGCTGCCACAGAGGAAACTGGGAGCAGACCAGACACATGATGCTCCCAGTTGTGTCTCCGTTCATCTGCTGGATTTGATGCTGTAACAAAGTAGAAAGTGGACAGTCGTCAACCTGCTTCAGCTAAAAGCTGCAGATTGTTCTGGTCGTCCTGCAGAGCAGCAGCAGAACCGGTCCTGCTGCTCCTTCAGGTCTGGACCGTCCTCTGTTGGTCTGAGAGGAACTGGGACAAACTGGTTGGAAGAGGGACACGTGTCTCTGCAGTGGTCTGTCCATCGTCTCAGAGGAACAAAGGTTTGGATGTCAGAAGAAATTGTTGCTAAACTCCTAAAGAGCTGAAGAGCAAAACCCCTGGAGGAGACGGAGCGTTTGGGTCCAGCAGCATCTTCATGGTGAAGCAGTGAAAGTTCTCCAGAACTAAAGAGGCTGGGATGTCTAAAGAGCTGAAGCTCATGTCTCTGCAGGTCTTCATGGAGGACAGCTAACAGCTTCAACAAAGGCTGCAGATGAAGAGTTGATGAGGAAAATGGTTCCAGCTCTGGAAGCAGAGTTCTCAGAGCTTTGGGAGGATCTGACAGAAACTAGGACTTTTTCTGGAACCAGACAACAATCACCACATTTTGGTCTCAGTTACAAACTCAGAGGAAACTAGTGGAGGAGGAAGAGGAGAGGATGATGACGGGATGAAGAAGATCAACACTGTTCACAAACTTTATAATTAATGCAACGGTTTATTTTAATGGTTCAACTTTCCATCAAACCTAAACAATTATTTTATAAAAACAGTCAAAGATCCTAAAAGGTGAATTATGGAGCAGCAGCTCAACGAGTGAAGAGAGTTTAAAGTTTAAAAAGTCTCTCTGGCTGATTGGATCTGAGAGGAAATAGACATTTTCTAGAGTTCAGGGTTTTCTATTCATTTCAACCTGAAAACTGATAAAAAGTTAAATATTTTTAAAAGATCAAAATGTGTAAAAACCAGAAGCTGCAGCTGTCCTGGATGAACTGAATGTTTAGATGTTTGAATGGCTGAAATCATCCAGAGGATGAAGGAAGTAGTTAAAGGCCAAAAACATCCAGAATCAACTTGAAGAAAGAAGAAGAAACAGGAGGACAATAGTGCTGAATCAGCATCACACAATGAAAACATCTGGACTCACCGAGCCTTTCTGCAGTTCCTCACAGCTGGAACCAGTCTCTGTCGTCCATCTGGTGATGTGTTGTACTTCTCCAGGTCCAACTCATCCAGAACCTCTGACATCTGCAGCATGAAGGCCAGAGCTGAACAGTCAGTCACTGAGAGATACTTCCCTGAATCCAGCAGCCGTTGGATCTCCTGATAAAATGAGACGTCGTTCATCTCCACCAGACAGTAGAAGATGTTGATGCTTCTGTCAGGAGAGATTCTATCAGTGTTCATCTCCTTCAGGTTGGTGATGATTCTCTGGATGGTTTCTGGACGGTTCTCTGTCTGACCCAGCAGATCCTCTAAGAGTCTCTGGTTGGACTCCACAGTGAGACCATGAAGGAAGCGGACAAACAGGTCCAGGTGGCCATTTTTACTGCTGAGGGATTTCTCCATGACTTTCTTCATGAAGTCATCTAGAGATGTTTCATTGTATTTTTCTCCCAGGAACGTCTTGATGACCTCTGACCTCCTGCTGGTGAAGCAGTGGAGCATGTAGACGGCAGCCAGAAACTCCTGGATGCTCAGATGAACAAAGGAGTAGATGGAGATGTTGCGCGTTCCTCTCTCCGTTTTAAACATCTCAGTGAAAACTCCTGAGAACAACGCAGCATCTTTGATGTTGATGCCACATTTATCAAGATCTTTGTCATAGAAGACCAGGTTTCCCTCCAGCAGCTGATCTAGAGCCAGTCTTCCTAGAGACTCAATCAGCTTCCTGTTCTCTGGACTCCAGATATTTTTTGTCTTTCGTCGTCCATCAAACTTTTCCTCCTTGATTTTGAGCTGAACCAGCAGGAACTCTCTGTACATCTCAGTCAGGGTCTTGGGCAGCTCTCCTCCCTCTCTGGTCTTCATCACATCCTCCAGAACTTTAGCAGTGATCCAGCAGAAAACTGGGATGTGACACATGATGTGGAGACTTTTGGATTTCTGGATGTGGGAGATGATCCTGCTGGCCTTCTCTTCATCACCTCTGAATCTCTTCCTGAAGTACTCCTCCTTCTGGGGGTCAGTGAACCCTCTGACCTCTGTTACCATGCCAACGCACTCAGCAGGGATCTGATTGGCTGCTGCAGGTCGTGTGGTTATCCAGAGGAGAGCAGAGGGAAGCAGTTTCCCCCTGATGAGGTTTGTCAGCAGAACATCCACTGAGCTGGACTCTGTAGCATCAGTCAGGATCAGATTATCATCAAAGTCCAGAGGAAGTCGACTCTCATCCAGACCGTCAAAGATGAACAGAACCTGGAACTTTTTAAAGCTGCGGATTCCTGCGTCTTTAATATCTTCAAAGAAGTGATGAATCAGTTCCACCAAGCTGAACTTTTCTTCTTTCAGTACATTCAGCTCTCTGAAAGTGAATGGAAATATGAACTGGATGTTCTGGTTGGTTCTGCCCTCAGCCCAGTCCAGAGTGAACTTCTGTGTTAACAGTGTTTTCCCAATGCCAGCCACTCCCATGGTCATCACTGTTCTGATTGGTTGATCACTTCCAGGTTTAAAGATGTCTTCTCTCCTGATTGTTTCTTGTCTCCTGGATGCTGTTTCAATCCGTCTGACCTCATGTTCCTGGTTGACCTCTCTAGTTAACCCCTCTGTGATGTGGAGTTCTGTGTAGATCTGGTTCAGAAAGGTTTGATTTCCAGCTTCAGCGACGCCTTCAGAGAGACTCTGGAACTTCTTCTTCAAGTTTAACTTGAGTTTCCGTTGACATTTTCCAGCTCCAGTCCCTGCATGGAGACAACACACTGTAAGGTCTGGACAGGCCACTGTAGCTGGGGAGAGTGACCAATGAAAACAGCAAACTGGGACACAATATTACGCAGCACTGGGTCAAGCCAGGGAACTGTTCTCTCCACTGTCCTGTTTACTCTTTACAAAGCGACTTCCAGTAGAAATCCAGGTTCTGCCCTAAGCAGAAGGATTCAGAGACACTTTGATAGTTGGTCGTTTAGGGATAAACAGGAAAAACTGTAGAAAAACCTTGGCAAGAACTTTTTGAACTTGATCTGCATCAAATGCCTGCAGCTCAGTTCAACAAGGAGGCCTTCTAGCCACCTCTTCTGTCTGGATGCATGTAGATGGACGGTAGACAGTCGGAGAGTTCATGTCATGCAGATCAGCAGCAGTTTATCATTTACTGGCCTCAATGTTGGCGCTGCTGCATCACAGGGTGAATTTGGTAGCTGTCTGTGTGTTTCTGAAGGTTCTTCATCTGCAGCTGAATGGAACATTTTTATGTACTGGGTGCAGGAATTAAAACTAAAATGGGTTTTTATCTTGTGCATTGCTGCCATGTTGGTTTTTTACAGTATTTTACGGTAAATATAAAGTTCCCAAAGTTTATATTTCATGAGCAGCACATCAGTCACCACAGGTGATGTTTAAATAAAACAGCTGCTGAATCCAGAACGTCATTGAGCTCATGTGACTGTTTGATTAAGATTTTCTGTGTTTGTTCGTTTCTCTTGTTTGATTCCAGTTGAATTCATTTTCTCATGTAATCATGTTTTAATTATTCAACATAACAGCAGAATTGTTGTAGAAATCCTCTTACTGCTCTGCAGACGGTCAGCCAGCTCCTCCTGCTTCATCTTCCTCAGGAAGTTCAGGGTGATCTTCATCACCGCCTCTCTGCTGCTCCTCTGCTCCTCATCCTCACTCTGACCCTCTGAGCATTCTGGGTCATCTGGACTCAGAACCTTTTGGATCTTCTTCAGCTCGTTCTTCACGAATGTGACAATGTTTTCCTCCAGCAGCTGGAACAGAATGAGAAGATATCAGACTAGATCTGAACATCAGGTCCATGTTGGACAGACTGACAGTCCTCTGGTCTACAGACTGAACAGAACCGATGTACAGACCATAAATATGGAGTCCAGCTGTGTTTGGTGCTGCTGGACAGACGGATCAGTGGGAACCTCTGAGCTCTGCAGATCCTCTCTGTGGAGGAACCAGGACAAATGAACCAGAATCTGTCTGTCCACACAGAGACAACATTATAGCTGCATGGCCACTTCTAGTTATATTTTCTATGTTACATTTTAATACCTGATGTATATGTGGCTCAGATTTGTATAGATAATCTATTCCAGAGTAGCTTTTGTGTGGATCTGAGTAAAATGTGTCGTCTCTCTTCTTGGGGTTGATATTTCTCCAAGCATCAATCAGACCAGCTCTTTAGTAATATTATTTAGCATTCTGGATGTCGTTGTCTGTGGCCCATAATCAGAAGAGTATCTAACTAATATATTATTTTAAACCGTATTAAAGTCTCCCCCCATCAGTTTCATTCCTTTTCCATCATCAGTTATTATTCTGACTGTTTGTTTCAGGAAACTGTCCTTCTCCTCATAAACATTTATTACTCAAATTGTCATTTCTCCGATTCGTCCTACAATCATTACATATCTTCCTTCTTTATCCTTTTCCTCTTTTTCAACTTCAAACAAAATCCCTATTTTGAGTCAAATTGCTGCCTTTTCCAAATGAAACAGAAAATGTCTGACCTGCCCTCTCCCTTCTCATTTTCTGTGTTGGTTCTCCATCAGGTGTGTCTCCTGTAATAAAGCTGCTGTGCATCACCTGAGCCAATGCTGGGTAACCAACCACAGCCAACATTCAGTGAATCTTTAAGATCATTCATCCTGCCTGATGTCTCACTGAGCACTGAAGCAAAGAGACAGTAGAAAACAGGAGCAGGAAGAAAGACTTTTGAAGCTTTGAGTTTAAAAACCTTCTGCTTTAGTCTGTCTGTTATTACTGTTTGAAAGAAATGTGTTTTTATCTTCATTTAGGTTCAAATCAGCTTAAGATGCAAAACTGCATGATCACAATCCAAGTAGATAAATGTTATGTTGTTGGTTAAATCTTGGATTTAACAAGAAAATAAAAAGTTTATGAAGAAACTTTTTCATTTCAAGGTTTTAGGGTTGAGTTTTGTTGTGGAGTTGGACAAAGTTTATCCCATGAATCAATCACTAGTCATCAATGTTAATAAATATCATGGAGCAGAAAATGGACGCATAATAAAGCCTCCTTTACTTTCTGCCTGTCTCCTCGTGTATCCATGCCTAGAACCAGTCCTGCTCTGCAGAGTCACATGAACCAGATAGAAACTGGTTTCTTACTCTGGTTCTGATGGTCCAGGTTCAGGACTGAAGTTTGGATTGGTTCGTTTGGACCGGTCACTCCTCATGGAGGGACAGCTGGATCCTGGAGGTTCTGCTTTCCGTTTAAGGTTCTGACCTCTGAAACACAAACATGTTGTTATTCAGATCAATCAGTGAGAAACTGAGATAAAAACCAGAGAAGAAGCTCTGAACACAAACTGCTGCAGGTCTGAAGCTCCAGAGTGAAACATTCAGACGGATCTGTTGGTCAAACTGAACCTTCATTCAACTTTATTAGTTCAGTTCATTTCAGCAGCAAGGCAGTTCAAGGTGCTTTGCATAATAAAGACAGAAAGCTATAAAGAAAACACCAGGCATTCAACAACTGAACAGACATTATATTTGATGAGAGCATCACCAAAATCACAACCATCAAATATGTTGGTCACTGTTTCATTTATAATCAAAGCCACTAAAATCAGATGGTTTTTAGTCTGGAGTTAAAGAAATTCAGTGTTTCAACTCTTGTACAGTTTTCTGGAAGTTTATACAATTTAAACTTTGACAAACTCACCTGGTTCATCTTCTTGTAAAAATCAGTTTAGTGACGTGATTGAGACGAGAGACTAGTGATGGAAAAGTTACTACAGAGTAAAGAGTCAACTAGTTGCTGCAACATCCAGTTCAGAGACAATCTGAGTCGTTGCTCCTCACATTGTTGCTGGTTTTTGTTTTCATTTTCATCATTTTTCATTCAAACTGATTTACTGACCAACATCCTTCATGTTTAACTTTAATTAATATGGAAGAAATTTAAGTTACTTTTGATCAAACACTGAAGATCAACCAGTTAATATCATCTATATTTTATCTCTATAGATTCACATGAACCAGATAGAAACTGGTTTCTTACTTTCTGTCTGAGGGTCCAGGTTCAGTACTGAAGACTAGAGGATGATCTTTGGACCGGTCACTCCTCACAGACGGACTGATGGGTCCTGGAGGTTTTGCTCTGTCCTTCTTTAGATCCAGATCTTCCATCTTCTGGACTTCAGTCAGCCTGAGAAAGAAACCAGAACCAGTCAGACCAGTGGTCCAGGTCCAGTAAGTGTCCTGTGAAGCAGAAAGCTGGTTCCCATCAGGAGTTCAGAGGATCAGAGTGAATCAGATGAATGAACAAGTGAACATTTCCTATGAACTAGTGAACTTGTTTAGCTCCCACAGTGGACCTGAACGCATCATGGCTCTATTGTAGCTCCGTATGGAGGGAGTCAGTGTGCAGAAGGTTCTGAGGGAGCAGCAGCTCAGGTCGGGTCCACAGCTCTCCTCCTGACAGAACCGGGTCCAGCTGGGATCTCAGCAACATGTCAGCCTCTGTGGTCATGTGAGCAGCTCAGCAGGATTTCCTCTCAGCTAAAGCTGCTTTCAGGGACCACAGCATCCAGCTGAGGTACCAGCTGGACCCACTGCAAGGAATCATGGGTAATCAGCTGCTTCAATGAGGGGATGAAGCCCCAAACACTCAGCGAGGCCTGATTCTTTCTGCTGCAAGGAGCAACAAGAGGTAGAAATTAAAAAAGACCAAAGTCAGTGAAGAGGAAGAGAGGAAATCTGTGGACTGGTTAAAGCCGGTTCTGATCCAGACAAGAGAAACATCAGTTTGTGATGAACCCAGACTGATGAGGGACGGAGTGATGTGTTTCACTTTCTGCTGACTTCAACAAGCAGAGAAACTAGTTTAAAACTGTTTTTGTTCTGATTTTTAGGTTAAAAAGATTCACAGAGAGTCCCTACAACAAGAACACTGATGTAAAAAGTTACATGAGGTTAACTTTTTTAGTTTAGTTCATTTAGGTTAGATTTGAGAAGGTCGTTGCTGCACACTCCACTCAAACAGATCAGATTTAGATGCAGCTGTCATGGTGGACCACTTTATCTCTAAAGCACTTAAAATAAAACAGCAGCTGACCAAAGGGTTGCAGGAAAATGAAAACAAATGATAAAATATAAGAAAAATAGAAATCAAACATCAGAAATACAAGTAGTAGTGCAGCATTAACCCTTGTGGGTGCAGGACTGAGGCAAACGTAGAGGTCTATGGAAAATGATGCAGGTTTTACGTGTGTGGGGTCGATTGGACCCCATTTCGACACACAAGGTGGAGACAAGGGTTTTAACCCTATAGCTCACTCAGGGTTAAAACCCAGAGAAATAAATGGGTTTTAAGTGAGTTTTTAAAAGTTGTATCATAGAGTTGATCATTCACCAGGTTAACTCTGCAGTTACTGAGCTGTGTTGTGGTCAAGACCACCTAACCCGAGACCAAGACAAGACCAAGACTTTTAGGGTCCGAGACCAAGTCGAGACCAAGACCGAGGGAAGTCGAGACCGAGTCAAGACCAAGACCAGCGGCCTGCGCTAAATGACACGATAAAATTTGAAATATTATCAAAATTGCTTCTCAAATTGATCTGAAAGATCCATATTCCCATAAAAACACCTAGATATTAAATACTTAATAAATTTTACCAATATTAAAGTGAAGTGCTACAATCCGCTGTGGTCTCGTGCCATCCCTAAAAAAATAACGCCCATATTAGTCATGTCAGAAACCATCACTGTCTGCACCTTTAAACATAGCAATTGAGGCAATGCTCTGACGGTAAATAACGCTCAACTATGAACACTGACCAGGGAGCAACAAAGAAGTAACCAAGCACAAGGTGCTCACTGTGACTGTTTTCACCCTCTCTCCAGCTACATGAGGCCAGGTAGTCTGACACCATGGCAGACATGACAGCTGCCACTTTGAGCAAAAACGATCATAGAGCAATGTGCATGCTTTTTCATTCTTGTGTTTTATTTATTTGTCAATTAAAAAAATATCAATGCATATGATTAAATAATGATAGCTACTGCAGTGTACCCAAAGCATTACAAGAACAAAGAACGGCTCTCAGTGACCCTCCAGTCCTATTTTCTAAGTAAAGAGCCGTTCAGAAGAACCGGACTGTTCCTGAATATCACATCATTATATTGCAGACTTTTGGACACAGCGTTGTCCCATATCTGGGACAAGTCAGTCAACACCTCCACACAATAATTAAGTGCAGTGAGTGACTTTTTTTCCATCACAAATGCTTAGTGTCTCTGTACAGCTAGCTTCGCTAACATCACGTCAACGGAGCTTACCTTCTTTGAGCTACTTTTCTAAGTGACGAAAAAAGTTAGACGTTTTCCCCACTGGCTGTGAAAATGAAGCGCTGCTGAGTTAGCAGTGCCCATTGGATTTCTTATGATTTATGCAGCGCTATTATATTACTGACGATTAGACAGACATCTTCTGCCACTCAGAGGAAACCACTGCGCATGTCTGGAGCGCCGCGTTGCGAGTGAAGGGTGGGGAGGGGGAGTAACAGAAACACGTTATTGCCTGGATTTTAGTCGGTGCGTTTGGCATCCACGGAAAACAAAGATGTTAACAAAGAAACTGGACAGTATGCTGTACGCTTAGTGATATTTTCACAGTTGCGGTCTCGACTGGTCTTGCAATAAAATGCCGAGTCCTCAGCGCCCGAGACCAAATGCCATCAAAAAATGGTCTAGAGACCAAGACCGATCTCGAGTACTACAACACTGTTACTGAGCTGTGTGTTTATGGTTTGTGTTATTTCTCTCATAATGTATCCTCACTTAGAATCACTTTATAAGCAGCAACGTCTCACAATAAAACATTTCATTGAATCTAATTCCTTTCCAGATCAGAGCACTGCTGTGGGGACCACACCCTATGAGAGACGAGGGACCCAGACCGAGGTGGCCGAGGCCCCGGGAAGCCTCGGAGGGTTTATCGGTCAGAAAGGCTCCAGAGAGCCGAGAGAGACTCGGAGGGACCCGGAGCGGCAACACTTACCTCTGTTAACAAGTCAACATGTTATTTCCACCCTCCGCTCAAAATGGAGGCTGACTTGAAGAAAAATATCAAAGTTAGTTTCAGTTTCTTTTTCACAGAAAGTCAGGTGACTTGTGTTTTCTTCTGCGTCCAGAATCAAAGTTTGATTCATCAGTTTCAGTTTACAAAGTGAAATAAAACTAGAATAAAGATAGAAAACTTTCGGTATTTCTGTTTTGCTGTTATTGAAGAAGATTTGGAGCTGAGCAGCTTTTTGTTCTGCAGAAAACCAGCAGAACAAACGAGTTTAACAGGTTTTTGATTGTGGATTATGAGCGCTCACTGCCCTCTGGTGGTCAACTATTGTAACTACAGATATTCCGCTACATACTAACCAGGTAATTTGTTTAACTTCATTTGTTCTCATTTTCACCTTTACCAGGTCAAACAAAATCAGCTTAAATTAATGAAATTTAAGCTGATTTAATGAAAATGCTGCTCAATGCATTTTTTTCCTAATGGGAAAAAAACTTAATATAAAAGTTAAAGTTTAAAATGTGACTAGTTAATATTACTTATTTAACTGCAATCTGTTGTGTTGGAGCTGTTTATTGTTTATATTCTTTATCCATTTGAATTTTGTTAGTTTGTTCTTAAATGTATATTTTTTTGTTTTATTATTTTTCTTATTGATATTTTTTAAGTAAACAGGAAGTGAGGTGGGTTGGTCCACTTTCTATAAATGTAGGGGCCTGGTAAAGGACCAGCAGGCATTTGGGTTAGGTGCCTATGGTTTTTACCAGTGCAAGGAGGTAGCAGAGAAAACAAAGGAAGTTTGAACTCTGTAATTGTTTGTTTTGCAAAGATATCAAAATAAATCATGAAGAACAAGTTACAAGTTTGGATCCTGAACCTTCTTTGCCTGCGTTGAAATACTTGACCCCAGTGTCTCAGTGGCTTATTGGAACTTTTGTTGGATGTTTGGTTTGACAAACAATCGCCACTACATGTTGTATAACTGAATTCATCTGTGAATAAATGTATTACATGTACAACAACATCAAGGTGCAACTGCTAATATTATTTAAATACTTTAATCTGTTTTAAATGACTAGGAACAGGAAAGTTATATGGTGGTGGTGGAAAACCTCGGCAGAATTTAATTTCAAGCTTCTAAATAAAAGTTTAACGGTGGAAACAAGAAAAGTAAAATGCATTATTTAATATAAAGCTAACGGAGGATATGAACTCGTTTCCATAGCTCTTAATGTGAAAGTATTCAAAATAAGTGGAAGTGATGTGTAAATTCTCTAGCTTAATGGCATAGCTGTAGTTTCTTATCACCATAGACATCATACTGATTGTTTTGAAAAACACAAACCGGAAGTGTCTTATTTGTCTTTAAATTTGTCTCAGTATATAATATAAATATTACTTAATAATGTTGTAATGTTATTTACACATTTAAAAATATTATTTAGTAACTTACCAATAATTATCATTAATATAATATTAAAAATTATTCAATCTCCCGATTATTATAAAGGTTCTTTAAAACCCCAGCAACTTAGTCTTGCAAGAATATTTTACGCTTTCTTATTTTGTTTTACTGTTGGATCCACGAGCGCATCAGTGCATATTAATACATTTTAAAATATTAATTAAAGTGTGCAGTGTTGTGTAGCTGGTGCCCCCTCTCTTCCCTAGGGGGCAGCAGAGAGCAACATGTAGGCGATGGGAGGAAGAAGAGCTAGAAAAGTGTCCAGTTGTTGTGGGGAGCGCAGTGTGTTAGCTTTAGGGAAGCCAGCTGTTTGTTGTACTTGAGACCAGCCCGTTTAAAACCAGCCTCTGATTGGACTCTGAGCCAATGACAGTCCACACATCCTCCTTTTCATGCAGGCCTTTAAATAAAGACCTGGACTAAAGATTCTCTTTTTATCCTGCATTGTGATGCTCGACCATTAAGAAAGGATAACCTATGTTTAATGGCTTTTTTTTTTTTTTTTTTACAAGTATTTACCTGCAAGACAAAGAAAATGATTAGTGACCAAATGATCGATGAAGGCCTACATTCAATGACTCTCCTCAGGCGGTCATTGACGTCAATCTGTGACGTGTGATTCGGAGTTTGAGTATCCGAGGATCACGTCACCAATGACCAGCTGAGCCAATCAGGTGCAGATTACGAACAGGCCTTATTACCTACAGTATTTCAATGTATTCTTTATAATTTTATATATTTCTATCTACAGCCCCTTTAGTTAAGATTGTATGTAATTTTTTTTTTTGGTAATATAAATATACATTTTATAAACTGTTAGAATATTTGCATTTTTGTTTTTACAAACACTGACTTGACAAAAAAAGACAAAGTGACCAAATTATCACAGAAGCGTTTTTTCGTTTGATTTTTACCCAGGAAGCACTTCGGCAAAACTGTGAGTGAAACGGTGAATGGGACTGATATATATTCCATTGAGGGACTTTAACATTAAATATACCTTTCTCAACAGGCGTGGACCCACTTTCTCTGTCTATAAGCGACTTGAAACCGCATCCCGGGCCGGGGGGCAGCCGCACCCCCAGCCCCCTCCATAGCTCCGCACCTGGCAATGTCGTTATACAAATTATTGTTTGGTCAAATCAGGACAAAATACGTTGTCTTGTGGACTTTTTTTGTGCCTATACTTTAAAATATCACCGTACTCCTTATTACAAAACTTTGCTAAATAGATGTTGGCAGCGACACTGAAGCTGTGTAATATCAGTGTACGTGAATCATATCCTGTCATTTCAGGTGCACAGTGACCTGCGCAGTTCGGTGGACACATTGCGGCTGCGCTGCATTGAATAAAGTCTGTCATGCAACGTATTAATGCGCAAAAAAAGAGTTGCGGTGATCTGTATTTGTCTGTATCCATTGTTGTGGGGAGGGGGGACAAGCACTGTTCGGGTAAAATTACTCAATCAGGTTTATTTATGAATTGTGCACAACTCAGAGCTGGTAGGACAACCAATCATGAAGCAGATCTCGGTGAAAAGCTCTGCCACACAGTCTGGTTCTGATGCAGCTGTAGAAAACGACTCCCAGCCTTCTACATGTGACCCAAATAGCTCTTTTAATGAGAGCTCACAAGCATTTCATGTAATATGATCAGCAGATGTTAACTTGTAGTAATTTTCCACCACTTTTCCCTCCTTTTGATTATTAGTAAATATGTAATATTTACTATTAATCACACGTCAAATTTTATTCCATCCCCACTGATTATATAAAAGGACATTTGTACAATTTTTATGGTGAGAAGTGAGAAATTATCCTATACATTTGAAGACATTACATATTCATTCAGTCACTGAAACATTATTCTGTAAGATGAAACAAAAACATATAGGCAGGATACAAAAAACCTACCGGCATTCATCCATTCATCCCTTTATTGTTTCTCCTTGCCAGGGAGACGGTCATCTATATCTTTTGTCATCTATATCTTTTGTCATCTTTCACAAAACTTTAAAAGGAGAAATTTGAAGTAATGTATTTGGACCAGCAGAATACCAAACCGTTTTCAAAGTAATATGTCCAATTGCTTAAATAAGTCATTATTTTAATCCCAAATTCTTCCGTGCAAAATAAGTGCATCTATTTCAATCCTTAGACCTCCCTGTGAATAATTTAATTTTACATTTCTACACATGCATTACATGCTTTTATGTTAACCCCATTCACTTTTGATCTATGCACAGTTTAATTTTGGTGTTACAGCCTAAATGTACATATTAAGTCATTTAGTTCATTTGTTTAATCTAAACCTTAATGTCTTATTTTAATGCGGTAACAGAACATAAATTTGTGCATTCCTGATGCGTAATTAAATAAGTCCAAAGTTTTAAACTTATCAGTTTTAATTTTACACACATTAAAGTTAATTTTAAGTTGACTTCTCTTATGTCTAGAAGAATGAATTTCTAAACTCTTAAACATCCTGAGGAGTCAAACAACTAAGAAAGATTATAATTAAGCTACCAAATTTCATGTGTTTTCTAGGAAACCCCACAAAAAAATGACATTAGTGCAGTGAAGGTACAGATAAGTTTCTGTTCAAAACCCAACAAGAAAGCACAGATTTTCCATCTGTAGGTAAAGCGTAGAAGCAGGAACACGGATCGTCTGTCTGCTCAGGAGGATTTGTTCCCTCCTGTCAGAAAAGTCTAAATCTTCACTCTCCGCTTCGGTCACTCGCCAGTGGACCAGCAATAGTCCTTTGAGTGGAGATCCTTTCAGAAACATCTAAAGTCGCTGTTGCTCTGGACGTTGTCCTCTTTGGTGTCAACAGTTGAAGTTCTTGATACTTGGTAGAGGGAAGTTTTGCTGCTGCTTCAGATTTAAAGTCGTGATCTAGATGGACGTTACAGACAGGTCGTCCTTCACAGTGGTTGATGTGGATCCAGGTTGTTCCTTCCTTCTCGCCCCTCTGCCCCAGTCGGTCTCGGTGCTGCTGCAGCCAAATCCTGCCCCGTCTCTCTCCTCCAGCTTCCTGTCAGTCCAACTGGTTCTGGTGTTGGTTCTTTGGGTTATCCAGATCGTCCCTCAGGAAATGTCCATGTTGTCCACAGATGAAACAAGAGTCAACAGTTCAGAGTCTTTTTCTCTCACAGCTCCTGTGAGAGAAGAGCTTTTCTTCCTCTTCGCTGATACTGGACAGCAGACCAGCGGAGGTTTTCAGTCCAAATGCCCAACAGGAGACCGACAGTTGTCCCCTGCAGGTGATGGAGGTCTTTTTTGTCTTCTTGATCCTCCAGATCTTCTCCATCATTTTCATTGGCTGGTTTTGTAGGAGGGACAGATGGGAGGCGTTGAGGTCAGAGGTCAGATGCACCGTGTGAGGCTCAGACAGAAGGGAAGAGAAAAAGCAAATAGAAAATCGATGAGGGTTTGTCTTGTCATTTTCCTTGTTGTTTTCCATACATATACATTTATACTTATGAATCTTATTTTAACCTTTTACGTGATCATATAGTTTTAGTCATTTATTATCCATCCAGTATTATGGCTCCTGTTTTTGGAAAAGTTTGTCAGAGAAACCTGAGGGCTCATTGTTGGAACAGCTCTTAGAGCTGCTTTTAGTATGAAAGGGTCCCTTATAAATAAAATTCATTAATTGATTGATCCTTTTAAGAAATATTTTTTTATTTATTCAAACACACAAAAGAAAAATTAAACATATTAAGGCCTGTAATTTATCAACAAGAGATTTATGTTCAGCATTTTATTCCAATCAATTCACCCAGAGGAGGAGGTTGTGTGCTGGAACCACTTAGACCCGTTCTTCTAGAACTGGGTGGGATTTCCTCTGTAGACTGCAAACGTCTTCACAGAATCCAACAAATCAGCTTTGTGGTCGCTCTGCCTCTTAATCCTCTAAGAGGGGCCTTTATTTCCAATAAAGGTCTTTAGGATTCTCTAAAGGTTTGGTTCCCTCAATTTAGAAAACCAAAACTCAAGGAACCACCTGCCTTATTGACCTTCCTTACGGCTCGTGTTCAGTCTCAGGGTGCTGGATTTGGGGTGGAACCCTCCATGCATGGTTAGTAGCTTCCGAGTCTTAACATCCGTGGTGTTTGTCTCCTCCTTTGGCCAGCTAGTTATTCCTGCAGGGTGTCTGATTACTGGTAAGGCATAGCTGTTTATCACACAGATCTTGTTCTTGCCATTGAGCTGGCTTCTCAGGACTTGCCTTATTCGTTGGAGGTATTTGGCTGTGGCTCCTGTCCTTGTGACCTCATCCAGGTTGCCATTTGCTTGTGGTATTCCCAGGTTCTTGTAGCTGTCCTCTATGTCTGCTATTGTTCCTTCTGGGAATGAGACCCCTCTGTGTGGACGACCTTCCCTCTCTTTGTAACCATCCGGCCACACTTCTCTAGTCCGAATGACATCCCGATGTCAGTGCTGTAGATCCTGGTGGTGTGGATCAGTGAGTCGATGTCTCGCTCGCTCTTGGCGTACAGCTTGATGCCATCGTCTCAAAAGTGAAAATCAGATGTTTACTTTACAAAGATCCTGGAACAAGTCTTTAAAGACACAAATATCTCCATCACGGTGTACAGCCTGCCCATTTAACATCCCATTGATGTAAAATAAACAAATGAGGGTGGAATATGGGGGTAAATACAACATTATATATTTACAAGGTTCTAAATATAGAACCTCCTCCTGCAGCACTATTATCTAAGGAATAAAAGTTCTTCAAATAAAAGTACCATAATGACAACTCAGTTTCCTGCCATTGATTTAATGCAAAACTTATTGCAAACTTTGATGTTGCTCTCTGTCACTATCGCACTACATGATATTACTAGTACTAGTACATCAAGCTACAAAAATGATCCAACAAAGAACACCAGGCAAATGAAATACAATGGTTATGTATACATTGTTTTATTTATTAAAATGTAAATTTAAATTGAGGAAGAGTTTGCTCCTCTAGCTTTATTTTCCTGAGCCAGATTCAGGAGCAAGAATGTTTTCACAAGCGTTTTTAGGTCATGACTTTATGGTGATTCTTATGCTTGTTTTTAGACTGTTTAGACTTTGTGTACTGTGAATTATGCCGAACAGGATATTATGACTAGTGTGTTTGAAAATTGGTTCGTAAGTCAAACTTAACATCACGGTTTCTGACAATAGGGATGACCTTCATCTGCTCAGACACCAGGCCATGGTATGTGGAAAAATGTATTGGAAAGAAATGTACATATTTTTAGTTTGACCTCAAAAATGAACTTTTCATGTTACCAAAAAATACCAATTTTTGCGTTCATCATCCTATAAAACATTGCTCATCATTTTTCTTCAGTCCAGTCCGTTGGGCAAATTGAAACCTTTCATAATACAATTAATTTGATTTACATAACACTAATTTACAATAGGTAATCTTAAGACAATTTACAAAAAAGTCATTTCCATTCTACTTAACAGTGCAGCAATTTAAATGTATTATTTAAGACAGTAAAAAAAAAGTTAAGTTATCCTAGTTAAAAATGTGGATTGCATCATGTCATTGACTTGTTATTGACTTGACTTGTTTATATGCTTCCCCCTCTTCAAATTACTTTTACCCTGTAATGACTGATTTTATCCATTTCTTCAGGGGAACCAACATGTACGTATGCTACCTTCTTTCTTTGTTTCTTTATTACTGGGCACCAATGGAGTTCCATAAAGTCTCGTAGTAAAAGTCACATTAAGACACAATCAGAAAGCCTCATGCTGAACCGATTCTCCCCACAACCAGCCATCCTCCAACGTTTGTTTATCAAGTCAGAGTTTTAACAAGAAAGAGTACAACCGGTAAAATTGTTGCTTTATAAGTCACAACAAGTGTACATTTTATCTTTAGGTTTTATGTAACACCATACTAATAAGCTACATGATTGTTGGTAAATAATATCACACCGAACACAAATCCTAATCATAAATCTCTACTGGATCTGCTCCTCTCTTCTTCTTCTGCAGTCCCTGGATTAAAAGGAGCAATTGATGTTTGTTCGTTCTGTAAGAAAAAAACAACAAAGTTTTGCTTCTTTTACATTGTTGTTTTTAGAGCACACAAATTATACAGTACTTAATTAATTAAAATAAATGTTGTTCATTTACATTATATTCATTTAGCCACAAAAGGAAAGTTATTAGTTATGCTCTACAATTCAGAGGGGAAAAGGTTTTAGACATTTTAATGAGATCCACATTTTTTTAAAGTTTTGACAAACCTTGAAGTCTCTTCAGCTCGTGGAGTCGTTTCAGTGAAGTTAGCGTTTGTGGAGGGAAACTTGCTGTCGCTGCTCTGCTCAGTCAGAAAGTTACTAATGTCAGAAAAATCTGCTGTCATGTCATGAGCTGGAAAAAAACATCAACAAGCATGTTTGCAAAAATAGAAGTCACATCGAATTTTCACTTAAGACCTATAAAATTGTTTTATGATTTTGGTTATGGCTGTAGAATTTAAACTGAGGCAACACTAAACAATAAATTGTTGGGTAAATAGTGTGAAAAAGAGGAGATATTAAAGACATGCTAACCTAAATGGCTGCAAATGCATCCAATGCTCAAAATGAATCAAACTCACGTAACACAGTGTAATGATTCACCTCTGCAGCACTTTGAGTCACCAAGCTTTATGCTTTTCAAACCCTTGTTATTTGGTCAGTTTGATTTCAGAAGAGCCGATGACATTTTTTATTACAGAAACATGAAATTTACTCTATTAAAATGTACTCATCTTTCAGATGACTAGAAGAAGACTCACTGCGTTCACTGATGGCGATGAGTTCAGCCAAAAGTAAAACATTCAGGAATCCCAAAGCCACACAGAGGCAGAGCCTCTCTTTGGAGCCGTTTGAACCTTAACGAAAACCTGAACTTTACCAAAATGTAATTAGATACATACTAGATTTATCTGTAACTTTATTCTTACCTGTGTGATTAGATGCAGTTTGTCCAACAGGTTCCATGTTGACGTAAATTTCCTCCATCGGTTCAGACTCTGTGCTGCTTTAAACATTGACTATAAAATCCACTGCAGTCGCAGAACTAAATGAAAAACTGTGGGAAAGAGGTGAGATGTCTGGTGTTCAACATAAAAAGTGACATATTTTAGAGATAACAGTCAAATAAAGAAATTCATGTGTGCGGTTTCAGAATTATTTTCTTACACAACATAAGATTCTTGAAGGTTTTCAATAGTTTCATAAGTTCATATTTGCTGATTCGGTTCTGTATCGTTGAATATTTCTCCTTTGTTTTCCTTCAGCTCGGTTAATCCTACTCATAATAAACACATTGCACTTTTCTATCGGTGAAGAAAATTGACTTTTACAGTCATGCACAACTTTGCAGCCTGCCGTATGGTATCAGAAATTAGAAATAGTTTTAAATCGCTGATATAAGGATGAAAAGTGTTTGATATAAGGATGTTGTGATGTTCCTGCTCCTAGTGTCCAGACATAGTTCCTAAAGGGTAATAAATTGTTGGAGCAGATGACCGGTTGGATCATATGGACCCAACAGTTTTACGGGTCTCATTCTGTCCTGATAACTAGTCATAGCCTTTCTCCCAGTAAATACAACTATCATCTTTGTAGTTTTATTTCTAAATCCTCGTTTAACCCTGTTCCTTGTCTTCTTACTGTCTAGTAGCAGAAACACTGACATTAAGAAACAACAATATTACCAAACTTCTATAACCGCTGGATCGAATAATTATGAAATTGTACGTATTTATTCATAATTTAAAGATATATACTTTTAGGACTGCCGTTTAGTAAAAAAGCCGTATGACCTGGATACTAGTGTCTAAAACTCAGTCACCATGTCTTCTCGTCTTCTGAGGGACATCAACAGTTTGACAAACAGTTTGCTTGGTGAAGCACCGCCTCACTGGGAGGGAATGGAAAGGCTAACAAGCCAATCAGCTGCATGGTGGGCGGGTTAAAGTAAGAGAAACCAGATGCTGCATTGAAAGCATGAAGAAGACCAGCAAGCAAAGCTTTCACAGAGTGGATGTAGTAGAATATCAGAGTACAGGAGACACAGGATAGAAGATTTGACTGAATCGAGACATTGTGCAGAAGTTCAGACTGGGAAGCTAACTGGAAAATTGCTAGCCAAGTATGTGGAGCAGGAAAATGGGTTGTAGTTACTTAAATTTATGCAAACCAATTGTCTCAAAAGATTCAATTACTGCAACGTGTAAAAGACAAGTGTAGCTACATTGTGTGATTTTGGCAAATAATATTCTTAAACTCATCCAAAATATTATTCAATGCAAAATGTATTTTACTTTCTGCCAGCAGCAGCAGCTGCAGCAGCAGCTGCAGCAGCTGCAGCAATGTATTTACTGCATGTCGTTACTTGACATAGCGGTTCTGGTCCAAACCTTTTGGTTTGCTTGAGTAGAAATGGAGTAATGTCTGTGTATGTTAAAATGTTAAACATTTACCACCCAAAATCCTCACTACTTTCAAATAGTTCACTTTTTATTTTATTCTAGTTGTTGCAGACTCAACTTAAATGGATTAACTTATAAAGCATCTTTTTTTCTTTTCTAAATCCAAAAGTTCCTGCCGCTTGTTTAAGATGAGAACAAACAAGTTGTTGAGAATGAAGTGATGTTCACTTGAACTCTTTAATAAAGCAGAATGTTTTATTTTACAGTGAGGAAGGCCGGAGTCTAGCTTTAGCAGACGGCTGGAGGCATCTGATCCACGCTTCAAACTCAGTACCTGTTTGCTCTACAGCTAAAATTTGGTAAGATTAAATTTAGTCGACTAAAGAAAGTCAGACGGTTCATTCTCCAACGAGTGAAATCTCTTGAGGTTGTCAAGTTTCTTGTTTGTTCAGATCTTGGTGGTCATTTCCATAGTATTGTTACTAATTAACAGTTGATTCTTTTGTGTCTAGATACAATCTAATCATTCAGTTCACAATTGAAGTTTTATTATCAGGATTCTGCCAATTGAAATTTTTTCATAGTATATTTCATTCATTCTTTTCACAGTCAAAGCTCCCTAAAAGGGATAGATTACCTTTCTGTGAACTATAATTTTGATTCCTTGGAGTTTCATGATATTTTACGAAATCTGACTGATGTGATCTTCTTGAACGCAGACTGATGCTTCACATTTATACACTTATCAGTTACAAGAGGTGACCTGTCTGTTAGTGAACATTAATGAACAGGTAGCATCATTAGGACCAAGGGAAAAATAAAGCTGTAGATCATTTTAAAGGTAACAAAACAATTCACCATGTTGTGACCAACTCATGGAGCCTGGTTGTGTAGCGAGCAGGTTTTACTCTTTAGGTAAGTGTACCAACAGCTAAGTTGGTTAATGTTATTATAAGTTGGGCCAGGTGTCAGAAGATGTAAGTAAGTCTCCGTGAGAGGGGCTACTTGAGAAAAAAGCAAAGATTCACTGATTGAATTGTTGGTCGATAGCCTGCATATATTTGAATTTGTGCAACAAACATTGAAAGAAAAGCAAAAAACTATATAAATCCTGAATGATCATTCAGTTTGATAAATATTTACATAGAGCATCATTCAATAAATCGATAGAAATCCAAGTGCTCACATCAAAACATCAAATCTAAATAAATAGAAATTTTACTGAATATTTTAAGACTGACGGTTCACATTGATAATTTATAATTTTTTAGTAATGGAACCTTAACAACTACAGGTGAACTATATTTTGTTAGAGCACTTAAGCATGTAAGATAACGGATGGAGTAAAAGAATCATTAGGGCCAAAAAAAGCAAACAGCGTATAAGTCAGAGACAAAAGCTGTAGATAATTTTAAAGGTAGCAAAACAATTTACCATGTTGGAGCAACTCTTGGAGTGTGGTTGTACAGTGTAAAAAAACTTTAAACTTTGGGGAAAACTGAAAGATAAATATGAGCAGCAGCCTCACCTGGGCCTGTTTAGTCGCTGTCACATATTCTTAAGAAATACATTTACAGATGAGGAACTTTTACTGAAATGTGTCACACTAGCAAGTGTTGCATAAAAAAAATCTGTGAGTTTCAAATGTACCAACCTTTACTATTTTGGAGAAACCATGAAGCACTGAGAAGATCAGTGTTGATTCAACAACAGAAAAAAAAGACTGAAGCAAAGTAGCATTCACAATGATGTGAGGACAAATTCTGGAAAGGGATCGATGTTAGAGTTTGTCTTTCACTTTAACTGCAGAAAGCTAAAAGTAAAATGTGAGTAGCCGCATGTAGGCCTGTTTAGTACCTGACACATATCCTTAAGAAATACAGTTACAGATGAGGAACTTTTACTGAAATGTATCACACTAGCAGGTGTTACACATAAATATTGCAGTAAAACAGTTAAACTGTTGTTTTCCTTCAGAACAATTGCCTGAGACAGTCATCAACGGTTGCAGGGTCAGAGGTCAGCCCCTCTTAACTAGCTATAAGTCTGTTGTCTAACACCAAATAATGCAGTGTAAGCTATTGTCAGAAGGAATGTCTCACATATTCTAGGGATTTCGCATACTTTACGACATCAGAGGCTGTAGGACCAAAGATCAGTTCTATCTAGGACTTCACATAGTTGAGGACATCACAGGCTGTGATGTCAGAGGTCACACCTGTCTGCCATGCTCTAAGTTTTTTCTCATGTCCTGTTAAAGAGAACATTAGAGAACATTAGCTAAAGGTTTTAGCTAACATTAAAATAACAATTTGACGGTATTTAGAGAACATTAGCTAAAGGTTTTAGCTAACACTTTAAATAACAATTTGACGTATCTAGAGAACCTTAGCTAAAGGTTTTAGCTAACAATTTAAATAATTTGACGGTATTTAGAGAACATTAGCTAAAGGTTTTAGCTAACACTTTAAATAACAATTTGACGGTATTTAGAGAACCTTAGCTAAAGCTTTCAACTAATGTTTAGGTAAACTTTGGCTAGTGTTCAGAGAATGCTAACCAGATGTTAGAAGTAACAGGTAGAATAGCTAACCTTTCAGCATTATTTGGAGAAGATTAGCTAAAGGTTTCAGCTAATATTTAAATAACAATTTGACGTTATTTATAAAACCTTAGGTAAAAGTTTTAGCTAACAATTTAAATAATTTGACGGTATTTAGATAACATTAGCTAAAGGTTTTAGCTAACATTTAAATAACAATTTGACGGTATTTAGAGAACCTTAGCTAAAGCTTTTAGCTAACAATTTAAATAACAATTTGACGTATTTACAGAACCTTAGCCAAAGGTTTTAGCTAACAATTTAAATAACAATTTGACGTATTTAGAGAACATTAGCTAAATGTTTTAGCTAACATTTAAATAACAATTTGACGGTATTTAGAGAATCTTAGCTAAAAGTTTTACCTAACACTTTAAATAACAATTTGACGTATTTAGAGAACCTTAGCTAAAAGTTTAAGCTAACAATTTAAATAACGATATGACGTATTTAGAGAACCTTAGCTAAAAGTTTAAGCTAACATTTTAAATAACAATTTGACGTATTTAGAGAACATTAGCTAAAAGGTTTAGCTAACATTTAAATAATTTGATGGTATTTAGAGAACCTTAGCTTAAAGTTTAAGCTAACAATTTAAATAACAATTTGACGGTATTTAGAGAATCTTAGCTAAAGGTTTCAGCTAACGTGTAAATAACAAATTGACGGTATTTATAAAACCTTAGGTAAAAGTTTTAGCTAACAATTTAAATAATTTGACGGTATTTAGATAACATTAGCTAAAGGTTTTAGCTAACATTTAAATAACAATTTGACGGTATTTCGAGAACCTTAGCTAAAGGTTTTAGCTAACAATTTAAATAACAATTTGACATATTTAGAGAACATTAGCTAAATGTTTTAGCTAACATTTAAATAATTTGATGGTATTTAGAGAACCTTAGCTTAAAGTTTAAGCTAACATTAAAATAACAATTTGACGGTATTTAGAGAATCTTAGCTAAAAGTTTCAGCTAAAATTTGAATAACAATTTGATGGTATTTAGGGAACCTTAGCTAAAGCATTTAACTGAAGTTTAGGTAAACTTTGGCTAGTGTTCAGAGAATGCTAACCCTATGTTAGAAGTAACAGGTAGAATAACTAACCTTTCAGCATTATTTGGAGAAGATTAGATAAAGGTTTAAGCGAATATTTTAATAAAAATTTTGACGGTGTTTAGAAAACCTTAGGTAAAAGTTTTAGCTAACATTTAAATAACAATTTGATGGTATTTAGGGAACCTTAGCTTAAACTTTAAGCTAACAATTTAAATAACAATTTGATGTTATTTAGAGAACATTAGCTAAAGGTTTTAGCTAACATTTAAATAATTTGATGGTATTTAGAGAACCTTAGCTTAAATTTTAAGCTAACAATTTAAATAACAATTTGATGGTATTTAGAGAACAGTAGCTAAAGGTTTATAGCTAACATTAAAATAACAATTTGACGGTATTTAGAGAATCTTAGCTGAAAGTTGTAGCTAACAATTTAAATAACAATTTGACGTATTTAGAGAATCTTAGCTAAAGGTTTTAGCAAACAATTTAAATAATTTGATGGTATTTAGAGAACCTTAGCTTAAATTTTAAGCTAACAATTTAAATAACAATTTGATGGTATTTAGAGAACAGTAGCTAAAGGTTTCAGCTAACGTTTAAATAACAATTTGACGTTATTTATAAAACCTTAGGTAAAAGTTGTAGCTAACAATTTAAATAACAATTTGACGTATTTAGAGAACCTTAGCTAAAAGTTTAAGCTAACAATTTAAATAACGATATGAGAGAATTTAGGGAACATTAGCTAAAGGTTTCAGCTAACATTTAAATAACAATTTGACTGTATTTAGAGAACATTAACTAAAGGTTTTAGCTAACATTTAAATAACAATTTGACGGTATTCAGGGAATCTTAGCTAATGGTTTTAGCTAACAATTTAAATAACAATTTGATGTATTTAGAGAACATTAGCTTAAAGTTTAAGCTAACAATTTAAATAACAATTTGATGGTATTTAGAGAACATTAGCTAAAGGTTTTAGCTAACATTTAAATAACAATTTGACGGTACTTAGAGAATCTTAGCTAAACGTTTTAGCTAATCATTTAAATAATAATGTGACTGTATTTAGAGAACATTAGCTAAAGGTTTTAGCTAACAATTTAAATAATGATGTGATGGTATTTAGAGAACATTAGCTAAAGGTTTCAGCTAACAATTTAAATAATGATGTGATGGTATTTAGAGAACATTAGCTAAAGGTCTCAGCTAACGTTTAAATAACAATTTGACGTTATTTATAAACCATTAGGTAAAAGTTTTAGCTAACAATTTAAATAACAATTTGACGTATTTAGAGAACCTTAGCTAAAGGTCTTAGCTAACATTTAAATAACAATTTGACGGTATTTAGAGAACATTAGCTAAAGGTGTTAGCTAACATTTAAATAACAATTTGACGGTATTTAGAGAATCTTAGCTAAAGGTTTTAGCTAACAATTTAAATAACAATTTGACGTATTTAGGGAACATTAGCAAAAACTTTCAACTAATGTTTTGGTAAACTTTGGCTAGTGTTGAAGGAATGCTAACCAGATGTTAGAAGTAACAGGTAGAATAGCTAACCTTTCAGCATTATTTGGAGAAGATTAGCTAAAGGTTTCAGCTAATATTTAAATAAAAAATTTGACAGTATTTAGAAAACCTTAGCTAAAAGTTTAAACTAACAATTTAAATAATAATTTGACGGTATTTAGAGAATCTTAGCTAAAAGTTTTAGCTAACAATTTAAATAACAATTTGACAGTATTTAGAAAACCTTAGCTAAAAGTTTTAGCTAACAATTTAAATAATTTGACGGTATTTAGATAACATTAGCTAAAGGTTTTAGCTAACAATTTAAATAACAATTTGACGTATTTAGAGAACATTAGCTAAATGTTTTAGCTAACATTTAAATAACAATTTGATGGTATTTAGAGAACCTTAGGTAAATGTTTTAGCTAACAATTTAAATAACAATTTGACGGTATTTAGAGAACATTAGCTAAAGGTTTTAGCTAACATTTAAATAACAATTTGACGGTATTTAGAGAATCTTAGCTAAAGGTTTAACTAACAATTTAAATAACAATTTGACGTATTTAGAGAACATTAGCTAAAGCTTTCAACTAATATTTAGGTAAACTTTGGCTAGTGTTCAAGGAATGCTAACCAGATGTTAGAAGTAACAGGTAGAATAGCTAACCTTTCAGCATTATTTGGAGAAGATTAGCTAAAGGTTTCAGCTAATATTTAAATAAAAAATTTGACAGTATTTAGAAAACCTTAGCTAAAAGTTTTAGCTAACAATTTAAATAATTTGACGGTAGATAACATTAGCTAAAGGTTTTAGCTAACAATTTAAATAACAATTTGATGGTATTTAGAGAACAGTAGCTAAAGGTTTATAGCTAACATTAAAATAACAATTTGACGGTATTTAGAGAATCTTAGCTGAAAGTTGTAGCTAACAATTTAAATAACAATTTGACGTATTTAGAGAATCTTAGCTAAAGGTTTTAGCAAACAATTTAAATAATTTGATGGTATTTAGAGAACCTTAGCTTAAATTTTAAGCTAACAATTTAAATAACAATTTGATGGTATTTAGAGAACAGTAGCTAAAGGTTTCAGCTAACGTTTAAATAACAATTTGACGTTATTTATAAAACCTTAGGTAAAAGTTGTAGCTAACAATTTAAATAACAATTTGACGTATTTAGAGAACCTTAGCTAAAAGTTTAAGCTAACAATTTAAATAACGATATGAGAGAATTTAGGGAACATTAGCTAAAGGTTTCAGCTAACATTTAAATAACAATTTGACTGTATTTAGAGAACATTAACTAAAGGTTTTAGCTAACATTTAAATAACAATTTGATGTATTTAGAGAACATTAGCTTAAAGTTTAAGCTAACAATTTAAATAACAATTTGATGGTATTTAGAGAACATTAGCTAAAGGTTTTAGCTAACATTTAAATAACAATTTGACGGTACTTAGAGAATCTTAGCTAAACGTTTTAGCTAATCATTTAAATAATAATGTGACTGTATTTAGAGAACATTAGCTAAAGGTTTTAGCTAACAATTTAAATAATGATGTGATGGTATTTAGAGAACATTAGCTAAAGGTTTCAGCTAACAATTTAAATAATGATGTGATGGTATTTAGAGAACATTAGCTAAAGGTCTCAGCTAACGTTTAAATAACAATTTGACGTTATTTATAAACCATTAGGTAAAAGTTTTAGCTAACAATTTCAATAACAATTTGACGTATTTAGAGAACCTTAGCTAAAGGTCTTAGCTAACATTTAAATAACAATTTGACGGTATTTAGAGAACATTAGCTAAAGGTGTTAGCTAACATTTAAATAATGATGTGATGGTATTTAGAGAACATTAGCTAAAGGTTTCAGCTAACAATTTAAATAATGATGTGATGGTATTTAGAGAACATTAGCTAAAGGTCTCAGCTAACGTTTAAATAACAATTTGACGTTATTTATAAACCATTAGGTAAAAGTTTTAGCTAACAATTTAAATAACAATTTGACGTATTTAGAGAACCTTAGCTAAAGGTCTTAGCTAACATTTAAATAACAATTTGACGGTATTTAGAGAACATTAGCTAAAGGTGTTAGCTAACATTTAAATAACAATTTGACGGTATTTAGAGAATCTTAGCTAAAGGTTTTAGCTAACAATTTAAATAACAATTTGACGTATTTAGGGAACATTAGCAAAAACTTTCAACTAATGTTTTGGTAAACTTTGGCTAGTGTTGAAGGAATGCTAACCAGATGTTAGAAGTAACAGGTAGAATAGCTAACCTTTCAGCATTATTTGGAGAAGATTAGCTAAAGGTTTCAGCTAATATTTAAATAAAAAATTTGACAGTATTTAGAAAACCTTAGCTAAAAGTTTAAACTAACAATTTAAATAATAATTTGACGGTATTTAGAGAATCTTAGCTAAAAGTTTTAGCTAACAATTTAAATAACAATTTGACAGTATTTAGAAAACCTTAGCTAAAAGTTTTAGCTAACAATTTAAATAATTTGACGGTATTTAGATAACATTAGCTAAAGGTTTTAGCTAACAATTTAAATAACAATTTGACGTATTTAGAGAACATTAGCTAAATGTTTTAGCTAACATTTAAATAACAATTTGATGGTATTTAGAGAACCTTAGGTAAATGTTTTAGCTAACAATTTAAATAACAATTTGACGTATTTAGAGAACCTTAGCTAAAGGTCTTAGCTAACATTTAAATAACAATTTGACGGTATTTAGAGAACATTAGCTAAAGGTTTTAGCTAACATTTAAATAACAATTTGACGGTATTTAGAGAATCTTAGCTAAAGGTTTAACTAACAATTTAAATAACAATTTGACGTATTTAGAGAACATTAGCTAAAGCTTTCAACTAATATTTAGGTAAACTTTGGCTAGTGTTCAAGGAATGCTAACCAGATGTTAGAAGTAACAGGTAGAATAGCTAACCTTTCAGCATTATTTGGAGAAGATTAGCTAAAGGTTTCAGCTAATATTTAAATAAAAAATTTGACAGTATTTAGAAAACCTTAGCTAAAAGTTTTAGCTAACAATTTAAATAATTTGACGGTAGATAACATTAGCTAAAGGTTTTAGCTAACAATTTAAATAACAATTTGATGGTATTTAGAGAACAGTAGCTAAAGGTTTATAGCTAACATTAAAATAACAATTTGACGGTATTTAGAGAATCTTAGCTGAAAGTTGTAGCTAACAATTTAAATAACAATTTGACGTATTTAGAGAATCTTAGCTAAAGGTTTTAGCAAACAATTTAAATAATTTGATGGTATTTAGAGAACCTTAGCTTAAATTTTAAGCTAACAATTTAAATAACAATTTGATGGTATTTAGAGAACAGTAGCTAAAGGTTTCAGCTAACGTTTAAATAACAATTTGACGTTATTTATAAAACCTTAGGTAAAAGTTGTAGCTAACAATTTAAATAACAATTTGACGTATTTAGAGAACCTTAGCTAAAAGTTTAAGCTAACAATTTAAATAACGATATGAGAGAATTTAGGGAACATTAGCTAAAGGTTTCAGCTAACATTTAAATAACAATTTGACTGTATTTAGAGAACATTAACTAAAGGTTTTAGCTAACATTTAAATAACAATTTGATGTATTTAGAGAACATTAGCTTAAAGTTTAAGCTAACAATTTAAATAACAATTTGATGGTATTTAGAGAACATTAGCTAAAGGTTTTAGCTAACATTTAAATAACAATTTGACGGTACTTAGAGAATCTTAGCTAAACGTTTTAGCTAATCATTTAAATAATAATGTGACTGTATTTAGAGAACATTAGCTAAAGGTTTTAGCTAACAATTTAAATAATGATGTGATGGTATTTAGAGAACATTAGCTAAAGGTTTCAGCTAACAATTTAAATAATGATGTGATGGTATTTAGAGAACATTAGCTAAAGGTCTCAGCTAACGTTTAAATAACAATTTGACGTTATTTATAAACCATTAGGTAAAAGTTTTAGCTAACAATTTCAATAACAATTTGACGTATTTAGAGAACCTTAGCTAAAGGTCTTAGCTAACATTTAAATAACAATTTGACGGTATTTAGAGAACATTAGCTAAAGGTGTTAGCTAACATTTAAATAATGATGTGATGGTATTTAGAGAACATTAGCTAAAGGTTTCAGCTAACAATTTAAATAATGATGTGATGGTATTTAGAGAACATTAGCTAAAGGTCTCAGCTAACGTTTAAATAACAATTTGACGTTATTTATAAACCATTAGGTAAAAGTTTTAGCTAACAATTTAAATAACAATTTGACGTATTTAGAGAACCTTAGCTAAAGGTCTTAGCTAACATTTAAATAACAATTTGACGGTATTTAGAGAATCTTAGCTAAAAGTTTTAGCTAACAATTTAAATAACAATTTGACAGTATTTAGAAAACCTTAGCTAAAAGTTTTAGCTAACAATTTAAATAATTTGACGGTATTTAGATAACATTAGCTAAAGGTTTTAGCTAACAATTTAAATAACAATTTGACGTATTTAGAGAACATTAGCTAAATGTTTTAGCTAACATTTAAATAACAATTTGATGGTATTTAGAGAACCTTAGGTAAATGTTTTAGCTAACAATTTAAATAACAATTTGACGTATTTAGAGAACCTTAGCTAAAGGTCTTAGCTAACATTTAAATAACAATTTGACGGTATTTAGAGAACATTAGCTAAAGGTTTTAGCTAACATTTAAATAACAATTTGACGGTATTTAGAGAATCTTAGCTAAAGGTTTAACTAACAATTTAAATAACAATTTGACGTATTTAGAGAACATTAGCTAAAGCTTTCAACTAATATTTAGGTAAACTTTGGCTAGTGTTCAAGGAATGCTAACCAGATGTTAGAAGTAACAGGTAGAATAGCTAACCTTTCAGCATTATTTGGAGAAGATTAGCTAAAGGTTTCAGCTAATATTTAAATAAAAAATTTGACAGTATTTAGAAAACCTTAGCTAAAAGTTTTAGCTAACAATTTAAATAATTTGACGGTAGATAACATTAGCTAAAGGTTTTAGCTAACAATTTAAATAACAATTTGATGGTATTTAGAGAACAGTAGCTAAAGGTTTATAGCTAACATTAAAATAACAATTTGACGGTATTTAGAGAATCTTAGCTGAAAGTTGTAGCTAACAATTTAAATAACAATTTGACGTATTTAGAGAATCTTAGCTAAAGGTTTTAGCAAACAATTTAAATAATTTGATGGTATTTAGAGAACCTTAGCTTAAATTTTAAGCTAACAATTTAAATAACAATTTGATGGTATTTAGAGAACAGTAGCTAAAGGTTTCAGCTAACGTTTAAATAACAATTTGACGTTATTTATAAAACCTTAGGTAAAAGTTGTAGCTAACAATTTAAATAACAATTTGACGTATTTAGAGAACCTTAGCTAAAAGTTTAAGCTAACAATTTAAATAACGATATGAGAGAATTTAGGGAACATTAGCTAAAGGTTTCAGCTAACATTTAAATAACAATTTGACTGTATTTAGAGAACATTAACTAAAGGTTTTAGCTAACATTTAAATAACAATTTGATGTATTTAGAGAACATTAGCTTAAAGTTTAAGCTAACAATTTAAATAACAATTTGATGGTATTTAGAGAACATTAGCTAAAGGTTTTAGCTAACATTTAAATAACAATTTGACGGTACTTAGAGAATCTTAGCTAAACGTTTTAGCTAATCATTTAAATAATAATGTGACTGTATTTAGAGAACATTAGCTAAAGGTTTTAGCTAACAATTTAAATAATGATGTGATGGTATTTAGAGAACATTAGCTAAAGGTTTCAGCTAACAATTTAAATAATGATGTGATGGTATTTAGAGAACATTAGCTAAAGGTCTCAGCTAACGTTTAAATAACAATTTGACGTTATTTATAAACCATTAGGTAAAAGTTTTAGCTAACAATTTCAATAACAATTTGACGTATTTAGAGAACCTTAGCTAAAGGTCTTAGCTAACATTTAAATAACAATTTGACGGTATTTAGAGAACATTAGCTAAAGGTGTTAGCTAACATTTAAATAACAATTTGACGGTATTTAGAGAATCTTAGCTAAAGGTTTTAGCTAACAATTTAAATAACAATTTGACGTATTTAGGGAACATTAGCAAAAACTTTCAACTAATGTTTTGGTAAACTTTGGCTAGTGTTGAAGGAATGCTAACCAGATGTTAGAAGTAACAGGTAGAATAGCTAACCTTTCAGCATTATTTGGAGAAGATTAGCTAAAGGTTTCAGCTAATATTTAAATAAAAAATTTGACAGTATTTAGAAAACCTTAGCTAAAAGTTTTAGCTAACAATTTAAATAATTTGACGGTATTTAGATAACATTAGCTAAAGGTTTTAGCTAACAATTTAAATAACAATTTGACGTATTTAGAGAACATTAGCTAAATGTTTTAGCTAACATTTAAATAACAATTTGATGGTATTTAGAGAACCTTAGCTTAAAGTTTAAACTAACAATTTAAATAACAATTTGACGGTATTTAGAGAATCTTAGCTAAAAGTTTTAGCTAACAATTTAAATAACAATTTGACAGTATTTAGAAAATCTTAGCTAAAAGTTTTAGCTAACAATTTAAATAACAATTTGACGTATTTAGAGAACCTTAGCTAAAAGTTTAAGCTAACAATTTAAATAATTTGACGGTATTTAGATAACATTAGCTAAAGGTTTTAGCTAACAATTTAAATAACAATTTGACGTATTTAGAGAACATTAGCTAAATGTTTTAGCTAACATTTAAATAACAATTTGATGGTATTTAGAGAACCTTAGCTTAAAGTTTAAACTAACAATTTAAATAACAATTTGACGGTATTTAGAGAATCTTAGCTAAAAGTTTTAGCTAACAATTTAAATAACAATTTGACAGTATTTAGAAAACCTTAGCTAAAAGTTTTAGCTAACAATTTAAATAATTTGACGGTATTTAGATAACATTAGCTAAAGGTGTTAGCTAACATTTAAATAACAATTTGACGGTATTTAGAGAATCTTAGCTAAAGGTTTTAGCTAACAATTTAAATAACAATTTGACGTATTTAGGGAGCATTAGCAAAAACTTTCAACTAATGTTTTGGTAAACTTTGGCTAGTGTTGAAGGAATGCTAACCAGATGTTAGAAGTAACAGGTAGAATAGCTAACCTTTCAGCATTATTTGGAGAAGATTAGCTAAAAGTTTTAGCTAACAATTTAAATAATTTGACGGTATTTAGATAACATTAGCTAAAGGTTTTAGCTAACAATTTAAATAACAATTTGACGTATTTAGAGAACATTAGCTAAATGTTTTAGCTAACATTTAAATAACAATTTGATGGTATTTAGAGAACCTTAGCTTAAAGTTTAAACTAACAATTTAAATAACAATTTGACGGTATTTAGAGAATCTTAGCTAAAAGTTTTAGCTAACAATTTAAATAACAATTTGACAGTATTTAGAAAAGCTTAGCTAAAAGTTTTAGCTAACAATTTAAATAATTTGACGGTATTTAGATAACATTAGCTAAAGGTTTTAGCTAACAATTTAAATAACAATTTGACGTATTTAGAGAACATTAGCTAAATGTTTTAGCTAACATTTAAATAACAATTTGATGGTATTTAGAGAACCTTAGCTTAAAGTTTAAGCTAACAATTTAAATAACAATTTGACGGTATTTAGAGAATCTTAGCTAAAAGTTTTAGCTAACAATTTAAATAACAATTTGACGTATTTAGAGAACCTTAGCTAAAAGTTTAAGCTAACAATTTAAATAATTTGACGGTATTTAGATAACATTAGCTAAAGGTTTTAGCTAACAATTTAAATAACAATTTGACGTATTTAGAGAACATTAGCTAAATGTTTTAGCTAACATTTAAATAACAATTTGATGGTATTTAGAGAACCTTAGCTTAAAGTTTAAACTAACAATTTAAATAACAATTTGACGGTATTTAGAGAATCTTAGCTAAAAGTTTTAGCTAACAATTTAAATAACAATTTGACAGTATTTAGAAAACCTTAGCTAAAAGTTTTAGCTAACAATTTAAATAATTTGACGGTATTTAGATAACATTAGCTAAAGGTTTTAGCTAACAATTTAAATAACAATTTGACGTATTTAGAGAACATTAGCTAAATGTTTTAGCTAACATTTAAATAACAATTTGATGGTATTTAGAGAACCTTAGCTTAAAGTTTAAACTAACAATTTAAATAACAATTTGACGGTATTTAGAGAATCTTAGCTAAAAGTTTTAGCTAACAATTTAAATAACAATTTGACAGTATTTAGAAAACCTTAGCTAAAAGTTTTAGCTAACAATTTAAATAATTTGACGGTATTTAGATAACATTAGCTAAAGGTTTTAGCTAACAATTTAAATAACAATTTGACGTATTTAGAGAACATTAGCTAAATGTTTTAGCTAACATTTAAATAACAATTTGATGGTATTTAGAGAACCTTAGCTTAAAGTTTAAGCTAACAATTTAAATAACAATTTGACGGTATTTAGAGAATCTTAGCTAAAAGTTTTAGCTAACAATTTAAATAACAATTTGACGTATTTAGAGAACCTTAGCTAAAAGTTTAAGCTAACAATTTAATTAACGATATGACGTATTTAGAGAATATTAGCTAAAGGTTTTAGCTAACAATTGAAATAACATTTTAACGGTATTTAGAGAACATTAGCTAAAGGTTTCAACTAATGTTTAGGTAAACTTTGGCTAGTGTTCAGAGAATGCTAACCAGATGTTAGAAGTAACAGGAGAATACCTAACCTTTCAGCATTATTTGGAGAAGATTAGCTAAAGGTTTCAGCTAATATTTAAATAAAAATTTGACGGTATTTAGAAAACCTGAGCTAAAAGTTTTAGCTAACAATTTAAATAATAATGTGACGGTATTTAGAGAACATTAGCTAAAGGTTTCAGCTAACGTTTAAATAACAATTTAACGTTATTTATATAACCTTAGGTAAATGTTTTAGCTAACAATTTAAATAATTTGACGTTAGCTAAAGGTTTTAAAATGGTTGATGCAACACGTTCTGTAAAAATAAATTGCCTCAATATTTATTAACTGAGACTTAATGACTTTATTGCATTAATGTCTTCCAATCATGAATCTCAGCAGTTCATGGAAAAGGTTCACCACAAAATCAGTTCAAAAGCTCAGATCAACTGAACAGGAAGTTTCTGTTGTTACTAAATAAACCTAAATTATTTAGTAAACCTAAATAAACAAAGTCAAAATGAAAACTTAAATATATTTTCAATTCTTTGTTGATCCTAATACAAAAAGCTAGACAGCATGAAGGATTAAAATAAAAGGTGCAGTTATAGTGATTCTTGAGAATAGGGACAAAACAGGTCCTATGGATAAAGCATGAAATTTGAATAAAATATACACAAAATATATTTTTTTCAAATATCTAACTAAACTAACCTGGGTCATGTGAGCACAACAATGTATATTTTTCCTTTTTTTGCTGAATATTTTTTTATTTTAAAGATTGTAGTCGGTGGATGATGCCTGTAAAAGCCCTTGTCCAGGAGCAGAACTCAACACATTCTTATAGTTTAAAACAATTAAAGAAATACTAAAATTATATATTATGACAATTAAGTATAAGTAGTCATATAAATAATTATAAAAGTATCGACAAATTGAATTAAAAATAATTTTTAGATATTTTCCAACTCCGTTGAAATTTGTCCTTAGTTTTTGTCAACACCGTCAGAAATGAAAAGAATGTAAAAAAAAAATCAGGCATTATTGGGGGGCACCAGAACTTCTGAGGACCCCGTGACGTTGTCTTTTCTCTTCCTTTGCTAGGAGGGCTAGTTAGCTCCGGGTAGCTTAAGTTATTCTTTAGTTTTTTCTTCTGTTTTATTCCTAAATTGTTTGTCACAACCATGGTGTGTCAACTCCATAACTGACAATTTACAAAACTTTGATGAAATTTTGTGAAATTAAAGCTTAATTTTGGTAAACTGTAAAGATTTCATGGACCTGACGAGCTACAATATGGCCTCCTTCAGAATAACATCATATAAATTGAGGTAGTTTGGCATTTCGTCAACTCCGTCAGAGTTTTTCTGACTCTTTCAGTGAAATTGTTGTCAAATCTCACTTAATTGTGCAGCTAATTTATTTTAATGTATTTTACATGAATTGCATTACTTCACATGTACCAAGTTTTTCATTTTACTCACTAGTTTGTCACCACCTTCAGTTCTGTGTCAACTCCGTCATGCACTGTCAACTCCATCAGATGGACTTTTTCTTGTTTTTTGTTTTAAATAATATTTATTTTATTTCTTGAGAAGCATTTGTCTGTAAATTGAGTAAAAATATCACTAATGGGGTATTTTAAAAATCATTTTAGATTTATTTTTGTCAGATGGTGATGACAAAGTTCTGGGTCAGGTCGATTAAAAATGTAATTTTTTAAAAAAAATTCGCAACTGGGAGCCTGTACCTTAGCATCTTCATATTTTCTAAACATTATTTGTCATATTTCCATACATAAGGTTGAGAAATAATAAAAAAATAATATGGGAAAATTAAAACCCATTTTGTCCCTATTCTCAAGAATCACTGTTAAATTTGTACAAAGAGCATTATTAAAATATTTATTAACCAAATAACCCATATTAGGTTAGAAGAAATATAAAAACATGAACCAATCAGCACATTATCCCAGTGATTCTCTGAGGTCTGAATAAATCAGTGAATCTCAGTAAAGAGCCTGATGTGACACATCGAGTCCTAAAGTTCTCTAGAAAACTCAAAACATGAAACATGGAGTTAAAAAAGGAAAAACCAAAACAGGCTGAGGAAAATTAAAGCTGAGGATCAATGAATATGATGCAAAACTTCATTATTTAAAGATTTTTAGAATGACTATAACAAAATAACAATATATACAGAATATTAAAATAATGTCCAGATAAATGCTGGATGTTCCTGAAAACTGCTCTAAGATCAGAGTTCCTGTGGGACATCCAGTTCTAAACTGGTTCAACTGGTTTCTGTGATGGGAGCTGAAGTTTCTCTGCAGTTTCCAGTAAAGCATCTTTTTATCTGTGGAGCTTTGAGGAACATTTTCCTGTCAACAGAAGAAGAAGCAGCAGAGAAAAGAGGTTTGAAGTGTCTTTATGATTCAAAGCTGAACTGAAATGATTCCCATGTTTCCATCTCAGACCATTTCTGGTTCCAGGATGAAAATGAATCAGAGAGAAAAAAGATCAACTTTCCAGTTGAATCCAGTTCAGATCAAAACTCCATGAAGCCTCTAAATGGAGCCCAGTTTGAATCGGATCTTTATTGATCCAAAGAGACAAACAATATCAGACACTAAATGACAGACATGAGAAAATAAACGGGAGGAAAATCTTGGAGGTCAGAGGTCATCATCAGGATCCAGTCAGAGTCTCTTTAGACTCAAACTGCTGCAGCTTCAACCTCTGAGGATCAGCAGGACACAGAGACCGTTCTCTACTTTACAGAGATCCGAACCTGCAGAGGGAAGAAGGAAGGAGAGATCAGATCAGTGAGTGTTTCCAGCCTCTCCAGCAGCAGTCAGTGACGCAGCACATCCAGTAGATGGTTTCCAGGCTGCAGTCAGACTGATCTCAGAGCTGTGACCAAGATGAACCTGATCACTTGTTTCCTGTTGAACTGAGAGAACAAGCAGATCTGAGATCAGATCTGCTGCTGCCACAGTTTGATGAATGAGGACCACTGTCTCTAGACATGTTGGACGGCTGGACGCTGGAGTCCAGCTGGACGTCCTGGAGACATGGACACAGCAACAACACTCATCTTCACACCAACACAAACACAGGAACACAGCAAGCTGCTGCTCCTCTGATTGGTTGATTGCTGTCTCTGTGTCCAATCAGGAAGCCTGAACCATTCTCCTCCCACTGAGAAGCTGCAGCTTTACTGGGAACACTGGAGCTTTGCTTTGATGCTAACTGGGTTTAGTTCAATATGCTGACAGCAGCTGGACTCACTACAAACATTTACTTACCGTAAAGTCTTTACAAAACGGTTCAGCTGCTGAACATCTGAATCCTTCAGGTTGTTTCCTCTCAGGTCCAGAAATGTCAGATGGAGGCTGTTGGACTTCAGAGCTGAGGCCAGAAAATCACAGCTGATCTTTGACAAACTGCAGCTCATCAACCTGAATAAAGAATAAAAGATGAGCTGAAGCCAACAGGATGCAGGTGAACCAGTCCAACAGAACCAGTTAAAGATTCTCATGAATATTAAAGCCAACAAGCTGCTGCTTCAATAAAGACCTGCTGACTTCAGAACCAGAACCAGAACCTGGTACTGGGTCATGTTGTGTTGGAGGATTTTAGTCAGTAAAATCATTCCAGGTTCTGATCAAAGTGTTGAAGCATCAATCATTGATTATTGATTTGTTCCTGTCAGATTCCAGGAATTCACTTTTCTAGACTGGGTTGAATGACCTTTGACCTGCTTGACATGAGGGGGATTTCTACACACTGGGGGTCCGAATGCTGTCCTGTCCTGACCTCAGGTCAGCAGGTCCAACTCAGTTACACAGAGGGACTAAATTAAACTCTGGATCCAGGAACAAACTCAGAAAATATTTATTAGAACAGAAGATATGAACTTTGATTTATGATCAATTATAGATAATTAATCACTGAATTATTGATAATTATATAATTACATACACCAATGTTTTCAGTCTGCAGCCTTTAGTCTGTAGAAAACCACAGAGCTCCTTCAGTCCAGAACCTTCCAGGTTGGTTCTGCTCAGGATCAGTTCTGTCAGATGGGTCGGGTTGGACTTCAGAGCTGAGAACAGAGACGTCCAGCTGGTCTCTGACAAACTGCAGCCCAACAATCTGAATAAAGAATAAAAGATGAGCTGAAGCCAACAGGATGCAGTTAAAACTGAAATATGAACAAATAAATAATAAAATGTAGAAAATTAATTTCCCTGAATGTAAAAGAAACATGATGAACTGATTCTAACATCTGATCCAGTCAAACTGGTTTAAAGAGTCCAAACCAGCAGAACCAGAACATTTGATCAACAAAGAAACTCAAAGTTTTCTCTGAGCAGCAGCCTGGATGAGGTGAGCTATTTCTGCTGGTTCTGATCATCAGCTGGAGACCCGACTTGGTAACCGGATCAGAACCACTCAGTTTATTCATGAATGGCCTTGGGTTCTTCTTAAAGCTGCTGAAAGCCAATGGAGGCCATTATTTCCTAAGGAGACGTGACCTGATGAAGCTTCATCACAGAGACGAGGCTCCAACCGACTGACAGCTGTCAGACTGAAGAGGACGGTTCCTCTCTGACCCGGCCCAACAGAACCACAGCTTCAGGACAAAGTGAGGAACCTGCTGCTGCTGCAAACCTCACTGTCATTCAGCTCATCTAGATTTGCTTTTCTACAATCAGTCACTTCTTAGATGTTTCATTAATGATGATTTGAACTGGTCAGTGTTTGTGGCTCGACTGGAGGAAAACATTTCATTCTGGATGTAAAGATGAGAATCAGAAATAAAACAATCTGAATCTTTACCAACCAAACTGAAACATCTCCATCGTTAATTAACTTCATTTGAATTATTTTACTCATTTTGTTCATCAGTCAGAAACATTTTAAAAACTGAAAAACAAAGTTCAATGATCTCAAAGTCTGAAATAAGAAAATCATTTATTTATAAGGTAAAATTGTTTGAAATTTGAATCTGACATTTAAAAATATTGTTTTTAAATATTACAACTAAATTATTAATTAAACTAAGGATTAAAGTATCAATGAATGATTTTATTGTATAAATAGAGAAAACAAACCTCAGATTCTTCACTTTACTGACTGAACTCTGCAGGATCTCAGACACATTCTTCATATCAGAGTCTCCAGCTCCATCTATGATGATCCAAGTTATTTCCAGTTCAGTCAGATCTGGGTTGGACTTCAGAGCTGAAGCCAAAACTTCACATTCAGCCTGTTGGATCGAACAGCCACCAAGTCTGAGATGAGAGAAGAAATAAATTCAGTTCTAATGAAATCAATCTGGATCATAAACAGATAAAATATGATAACAGTGATGTCATCATGATGTCATCATTTGATCAACATCTGATCTTCAGTTTACTGAGTTTGACCCGACAGAGAGTCTGTGCAGCTCCTGACTAAAGTCCAGGTTCTGGTTCTGGTTCTGGTCCAGGCTTCATGTCCTCAGACCTTCAGCTCAGTCAGATGTTGAAGATCTTCTATCATCTGTGAAGGAAAGTTCAGTTTCTCTGCAGCATCAGAGCCTCAAAGGAGCTGCAGCAGCTGATGAAGAGGCTGACTGAGCTGAATGAAGGAAACTACTGGAGATGATGGAGAGGAGGAGGAACTGCTCACAGCTCTGACAAGTCACACTGACTTGGACTAGACCGTTTGGCTCCTTGAGATCTTCCACCAAGCAGGAAGTGAGTTATAAATGAAGTGAGCAGAGCAGGAAGTCCAGCCTGCTGTGGACCTCTGGCATCTCTGGGTTTGTTTAGCCCATATCTGCTGCTGCAGCATCTAGAATCCTCCTCATCATTAATAATAGTAGTATATTCTATAGAAACGTGGCTCCCAGCAGCAGATTATTAAATGCTGCCACAGAGGAAACTGGGAGCAGACCAGACACATGATGCTCCCAGTTGTGTCTCCGTTCATCTGCTGGATTTGATGCTGTAACAAAGTAGAAAGTGGACAGTCGTCAACCTGCTTCAGCTAAAAGCTGCAGATTGTTCTGGTCGTCCTGCAGAGCAGCAGCAGAACCGGTCCTGCTGCTCCTTCAGGTCTGGACCGTCCTCTGTTGGTCTGAGAGGAACTGGGACAAACTGGCTGGAAGAGGGACACGTGTCTCTGCAGTGGTCTGTCCACCGTCTCAGAGGAACAAAGGTTTGGATGTCAGAAGAAATTGTTGCTAAACTCCTAAAGAGCTGAAGAGCAAAACCCCTGGAGGAGACGGAGCGTTTGGGTCCAGCAGCATCTTCATGGTGGAGCAGTGAAAGTTCTCCAGAACTAAAGAGGCTGGATGTCTAAAGAGCTGAAGCTCATGTCTCTGCAGGTCTTCATGGAGGACAGCTAACAGCTTCAACAAAGGCTGCAGATGAAGAGTTGATGAGGAAAATGGTTCCAGCTCTGGAAGCAGAGTTCTCAGAGCTTTGGGAGGATCTGACAGAAACTAGGACTTTTTCTGGAACCAGACAACAATCACCACATTTTGGTCTCAGTTACAAACTCAGAGGAAACTAGTGGAGGAGGAAGAGGAGAGGATGATGACGGGATGAAGAACATCAACACTGTTCACAAAGTTTATAATTAATGCAACGGTTTATTTTAATGGTTCAACTTTCCATCAAACCTAAACAATTATTTTATAAAAACAGTCAAAGATCCTAAAAGGTGAATTATGGAGCAGCAGCTCAACGAGTGAAGAGAGTTTAAAGTTTAAAAAGTCTCTCTGGCTGATTGGATCTTAGAGGAAATAGACATTTTCTAGAGTTCAGGGTTTTCTATTCATTTCAACCTGAAAACTGATAAAAAGTTAAATATTTTTAAAAGATCAAAATGTGTAAAAACCAGAAGCTGCAGCTGTCCTGGATGAACTGAATGTTTAGATGTTTGAATGGCTGAAATCATCCAGAGGATGAAGGAAGTAGTTAAAGGCCAAAAACATCCAGAATCAACTTGAAGAAAGAAGAAGAAACAGGAGGACAATAGTGCTGAATCAGCATTCACACAATGAAAACATCTGGACTCACCGAGCCTTTCTGCAGTTCCTCACAGCTGGAACCAGTCTCAGTCGTCCATCTAATGATGTGTTGTACTTCTCCAGGTCCAACTCATCCAGAACCTCTGACATCTGCAGCATGAAGGCCAGAGCTGAACAGTCAGTCACTGAGAGCTGCTTCCCTGAATCCAGCAGCCGTTGGATCTCCTGATAAAATGAGACGTCGTTCATCTCCACCAGACAGTAGAAGATGTTGATGCTTCTGGCAGGAGAGATTCTATCAGTGTTCATCTCCTTCAGGTTGGTGATGATTCTCTGGATGGTTTCTGGACGGTTCTCTGTCTGACCCAGCAGATCCTCTAAGAGTCTCTGGTTGGACTCCACAGTGAGACCATGAAGGAAGCGGACAAACAGGTCCAGGTGGCCATTTTTACTGCTGAGGGATTTCTCCATGACTTTCTTCATGAAGTCATCTAGAGATGTTTTGTTGTATTTTTGTCCCAGGAACGTCTTGATGACCTCTGACCTCCTGCTGGTGAAGCAGTGGAGCATGTAGACGGCAGCCAGAAACTCCTGGATGCTCAGATGAACAAAGGAGTAGACGGAGATGTTGCGCGTTCCTCTCTCCGTTTTAAACATCTCAGTGAAAACTCCTGAGAACAACGCAGCATCTTCGATGTTGATGCCACATTTATCAAGATCTTTGTCATAGAAGACCAGGTTTCCCTCCAGCAGCTGATCTAGAGCCAGTCTTCCTAGAGACTCAATCAGCTTCCTGTTCTCTGGACTCCAGATATTTTTTGTCTTTCGTCGTCCATCATACTTTTCCTCCTTGATTTTGAGCTGAACCAGCAGGAACTCTATGTACATCTCAGTCAGGGTCTTGGGCAGCTCTCCTCCCTCTCTGGTCTTCATCACATCCTCCAGAACTTTAGCAGTGATCCAGCAGAAAACTGGGATGTGACACATGATGTGGAGACTTTTTGATTTCCTGATGTGGGAGATGATCCTGCTGGCCTTCTCTTCATCACCTCTGAATCTCTTCCTGAAGTACTCCTCCTTCTGGGGGTCAGTGAACCCTCTGACCTCTGTTACCATGCCAACGCACTCAGCAGGGATCTGATTGGCTGCTGCAGGTCGTGTGGTTATCCAGAGGAGAGCAGAGGGAAGCAGTTTCCCCCTGATGAGGTTTGTCAGCAGAACATCCACTGAGCTGGACTCTGTAGCATCAGTCAGGATCAGATTATCATCAAAGTCCAGAGGAAGTCGACTCTCATCCAGACCGTCAAAGATGAACAGAACCTGGAACTTTTTAAAGCTGCGGATTCCTGCGTCTTTAATATCTTCAAAGAAGTGATGAATCAGTTCCACCAAGCTGAACTTTTCTTCTTTCAGTACATTCAGCTCTCTGAAAGTCAATGGAAATATGAACTGGATGTTCTGGTTGGTTCTGCCCTCAGCCCAGTCCAGAGTGAACTTCTGTGTTAACAGTGTTTTCCCAATGCCAGCCACTCCCATGGTCATCACTGTTCTGATTGGTTGATCACTTCCAGGTTTAAAGATGTCTTCTCTCCTGATTGTTTCTTGTTTCCTGGATGCTGTTTCAATCCGTCTGACCTCATGTTCCTGGTTGACCTCTCTAGTTAACCCCTCTGTGATGTGGAGCTCTGTGTAGATCTGGTTCAGAAAGGTTTGATTTCCAGGTTCAGCGACGCCTTCAGAGAGACTCTGGAACTTCTTCTTCAAGTTTAACTTGAGTTTCCGTTGACATTTTCCAGCTCCAGTCCCTGCATGGAGACAACACACTGTAAGGTCTGGACAGGCCACTGTAGCTGGGGAGAGTGACCAATGAAAACAGCAAACTGGGACACAATATTACGCAGCACTGGGTCAAGCCAGGGAACTGTTCTCTCCACTGTCCTGTTTACTCTTTACAAACCGACTTCCAGTAGAAATCCAGGTTCTGCCCTAAGCAGAAGGATTCAGAGACACTTTGATAGTTGGTTGTTTAGGGATAAACAGGAAAAACTGTATAAAAACCTTGGCAAGAACTTTTTGAACTTGATCTGCATCAAATGCCTGCAGCTCAGTTCAACAAGGAGACCTTCTAGCCACCTCTTCTGTCTGGATGCATGTAGATGGACGGTAGACAGTCGGAGAGTTCATGTCATGCAGATCAGCAGCAGTTTATCATTTACTGGCCCTCAATGTTGGCGCTGCTGCATCAAGGGTGAATTTGGTAGCTGTCTGTGTGTTTCTGAAGGTTCTTCATCTGCAGCTGAATGGAACATTTTTATGCACTGGGTGCAGGAATTAAAACTAAAATGGGTTTTTATCTTGTGCATTGCTGCCATGTTTGTTTTTTACAGTATTTTACGGTAAATATAAAGTTCCCAAAGTTTATATTTCATGAGCAGCACATCAGTCACCACAGGTGATGTTTAAATAAAAAAGCTGCTGAATCCAGAACGTCATTGAGCTCATGTGACTGTTTGATGAAGATTTTCTGTGTTTGTTCGTTTCTCTTGTTTGATTTCAGTTGAATTCATTTTCTCATGTAATCATGTTTTAATTATTCAACATAACAGCAGAATTGTTGTAGAAATCCTCTTACTGCTCTGCAGACGGTCAGCCAGCTCCTCCTGCTTCATCTTCCTCAGGAAGTTCAGGGTGATCTTCATCACCGCCTCTCTGCTCCTCATCACCTCCTCATCCTCACTCTGACCCTCTGAGCATTCTGGGTCATCTGGACTCAGAACCTTTTGGATCTTCTTCAGCTCGTTCTTCACGAATGTGACAATGTTTTCCTCCAGCCGCTGGAACAGAATGAGAAGATATCAGACTAGATCTGAACATCAGGTCCATGTTGGACAGACTGACAGTCCTCTGGTCTACAGACTGAACAGAACCGATGTACAGACCATAAATATGGAGTCCAGCTGTGTTTGGTGCTGCTGGACAGACGGATCAGTGGGAACCTCTGAGCTCTGCAGATCCTCTCTGTGGAGGAACCAGGACAAATGAACCAGAATCTGTCTGTCCACACAGAGACAACATTATAGCTGCATGGCCACTTCTAGTTCTATTTTCTATGTTACATTTTAATACCTTATGTATATGTGGCTCAGATTTGTATAGATAATCTATTCCAGAGTAGCTTTTGTGTGGATCTGAGTAAAATGTGTCGTCTCTCTTCTTGGGGTTGATATTTCTCCAAGCATCAATCAGACCAGCTCTTTAGTAATATTATTTAGCATTCTGGATGTCGTTGTCTGTGGCCCATAATCAGAAGAGTATCTAACTAATATATTATTTTAAACCGAATTAAAGTCTCCCCCCATCAGTTTCATTCCTTTTCCATCATCAGTTATTATTCTGACTATTTGTTTCAGGAAACTGTCCTTCTCCTCATATACATTTATTACTCAAATTGTCATTTCTCCGATTCGTCCTACAATCATTACATATCTTCCTTCTTTATCCTTTTCCTCTTTTTCAACTTCAAACAAAATCCCTATTTTGAGTCAAATTGCTGCCCCTCCCTTTTCCAAATGAAACAGAAAATGTCTGACCTGCCCTCTCCCTTCTCATTTTCTGTGTTGGTTCTCCATCAGGTGTGTCTCCTGTAATAAAGCTGCTGTGCATCACCTGAGCCAATGCTGGGTAACCAACCACAGCCAACATTCAGTGAATCTTTAAGATCATTCATCCTGCCTGATGTCTCACTGAGCACTGAAGCAAAGAGACAGTAGAAAACAGGAGCAGGAAGAAAGACTTTTGAAGCTTTGAGTTTAAAAACCTTCTGCTTTAGTCTGTCTGTTATTACTGTTTGAAAGAAATGTGTTTTTATCTTCATTTAGGTTCAAATCAGCTTAAGATGCAAAACTGCATGATCACAATCCAAGTAGATAAATGTTATGTTGTTGGTTAAATCTTGGATTTAACAAGAAAATAAAAAGTTTATGAAGAAACATTTTCATTTCAAGGTTTTAGGGTTGAGTTTTGTTGTGGAGTTGGACAAAGTTTATCCCATGAATCAATCACTAGTCATCAATGTTAATAAATATCATGGAGCAGAAAATGGACGCATAATAAAGCCTCCATTACTTTCTGCCTGTCTCCTCGTGTATCCATGCCTAGAACCAGTCCTGCTCTGCAGAGTCACATGAACCAGTTAGAAACTGGTTTCTTACTCTGGTTCTGATGGTCCAGGTTCAGTTCTGAAGTTTGGATTGCCTCCTTTGGACCGGTCACTCCTCATGGAGGGACAGCTGGATCCTGGAGGTTCTGCTCTCCCTCTGTGGTTCTGACGTCTGAAACACAAACATGTTGTTATTCAGATCAATCAGTGAGAAACTGAGATAAAAACCAGAGAAGAAGCTCTGAACACAAACTGCTGCAGGTCTGAAGCTCCAGAGTGAAACATTCAGACTGATCTGTTGGTCAAACTGAACCTTCATTCAACTTTATTAGTTCAGTTCATTTCAGCAGCAAGGCAGTTCAAGGCGCTTTGCATAATAAAGACAGAAAGCTATAAAGAAAACACCAGGCATTCAACAACTGAACAGACATTATATTTGATGAGAGCATCACCAAAATCATAACCATCAAATATGTTGGTCTCTGTTTCATTTATAATCAAAGCCACTAAAATCAGATGGTTTTTAGTCTGGAGTTAAAGAAATTCAGTGTTTCGACTCTTGTACAGTTTTCTGGAAGTTTATACAATTTAAACTTTGACAAACTCACCTGGTTCATCTTCTTGTAAAAATCAGTTTAGTGACGTGATTGAGACGAGAGACTAGTGATGGAAAAGTTACTACAGAGTAAAGAGTCAACTAGTTGCTGCAACATCCAGTTCAGAGACAATCTGAGTCGTTGCTCCTCACATTGTTGCTGGTTTTTGTTTCATTTTCATCATTTTTCATTCAAACTGATTTACTGACCAACATCCTTCATGTTTAACTTTAATTAATATGGAAGAAATTTAAGTTACTTTTGATCAAACACTGAAGATCAACAAGTTAATATCATCTATATTTTATCTCTATAGATTCACATGAACCAGATAGAAACTGGTTTCTTACTTTCTGTCTGAGGGTCCAGGTTCAGTACTGAAGTCTGGAGGATCATGTCTGGACCGGTCACTCCTGACAGACGGACTGATGGGTCCTGGAGGTTTTGCTCTGTCCTTCTTTAGATCCAGATCTTCCATCTTCTGGACTTCAGTCAGCCTGAGAAAGAAACCAGAACCAGTCAGACCAGTGGTCCAGGTCCAGTAAGTGTCCTGTGAAGCAGAAAGCTGGTTCCCATCAGGAGTTCAGAGGATCAGAGTGAATCAGATGAATGAACAAGTGAACATTTCCTATGAACTAGTGAACTTGTTGAGCTCCCACAGTGGACCTGAACACATCATGACTCTATTGTAGCTCCGTATGGAGGGAGTCAGTGTGCAGAAGGTTCTGAGGGAGCAGCAGCTCAGGTCGGGTCCACAGCTCTCCTCCAGACAGAACCGGGTCCAGCTGGGATCTCAGCAACATGTCAGCCTCTGTGGTCATGTGAGCAGCTCAGCAGGATTTCCTCTCAGCTAAAGCTGCTTTCAGGGACCACAGCATCCAGCTGAGGTACCAGCTGGACCCACTGCAAGGAATCATGGGTAATCAGCTGCTTCAATGAGGGGATGAAGCCCCCAAACACTCAGCGAGGCCCGATTCTTTCTGCTACAAGGAGCAACAAGAGGTAAAAATTAAAAAAGACCAAAGTCAGTGAAGAGGAAGAGAGGAAATCTGTGGACTGGTTAAAGCCGGTTCTGATCCAGACAAGAGAAACATCAGTTTGTGATGAACCCAGACTGATGAGGGACGGAGTGATGCGTTTCACTTTCTGCTGACTTCAACAAGCAAAGAAACTGGTGTAAAACTGTTTTTGTTCTGATTTTTAGGTTAAAAAGATTCACAGAGAGTCCCTACAACAAGAACACTGATGTAAAAAAGTTACATGAGGCTAACTTTTTTAGTTTAGTTCATTTAGGTTAGATTTGAGAAGGTCGTTGCTGCACACTCCACTCAAACAGATCAGATTTAGATGCAGCTGTCATGGTGGACCACTTTATCTCTAAAGCACTTAAAATAAAACAGCAGCTGACCAAAGGGTTGCAGGAAAATGAAAACAAATGATAAAATATAAGAAAAATAGAAATCAAACATCAGAAATACAAGTAGCAGTGCAGCATTAACCCTTGTGGGTGCAGGACTGAGGCAAACGTAGAGGTCTATGGAAAATGATCCAGGTTTTACGTGTGTGGGGTCGATTGGACCCCATTTCGACATACAAGGTGGAGACAAGGGTTTTAACCCTATAGCTCACTCAGGGTTAAAACCCAGAGAAATAAATGGGTTTTAAGTGAGTTTTTAAAAGTTGTATCATAGAGTTGATCATTCACCAGGTTAACTCTGCAGTTACTGAGCTGTGTTGTGGTCAAGACCACCTAACCCGAGACCAAGACAAGACCAAGACTTTTAGGGTCCGAGACCAAGTCGAGACCAAGACCGAGGGAAGTCGAGACCGAGTCAAGACCAAGAACAGCGGCCTGCGCTAAATGACACGATAAAATTTGAAATATTATCAAAATTGCTTCTCAAATTGATCTGAAAGATCCATATTCCCATAAAAACACCTAGATATTAAATACTTAATAAATTTTACCAATATTAAAGTGAAGTGCTACAATCCGCTGTGGTCTCGTGCCATCCCTAAAAAAATAACGCCCATATTAGTCATGTCAGAAACCATCACTGTCTGCACCTTTAAACATAGCAATTGAGGCAATGCTCTGACGGTAAATAACGCTCAACTATGAACACTGACCAGGGAGCAACAAAGAAGTAACCAAGCACAAGGTGCTCACTGTGACTGTTTTCACCCTCTCTCCCGCTACATGAGGCCAGGTAGTCTGACACCATGGCAGACATGACAGCTGCCACTTTGAACAAAAACGATCATAGAGCAATGTGCATGCTTTTTCATTCTTGTGTTTTACTTATTTGTCAATTACAAAAATATCAATGCATATGATTAAATAATGATAGCTACTGCAGTGTACCCAAAGCATTACAAGAACAAAGAATGGCTCTCAGTGACCCTCCAGTGCTATTTTCTAAGTAAAGAGCCGTTCAGAAGAACCGGACTGTTCCTGAATATCACATCATTATATTGCAGACTTTTGGACATAGCGTTGTCCCATATCTGGGACAAGTCAGTCAACACCTCCGCACAATAATTAAGTGCAGTGAGTGACTTTTTTTTCCATCACAAATGCTTAGTGTCTCTATACAGCTAGCTTCGCTAACATCACGTCAACGGAGCTTACCTTTCTTTGAGCTACTTTTCTAAGTGACGAAAAAAGTTAGACGTTTTCCCCACTGGCTGTGAAAATGAAGCGCTGCTGAGTTAGCAGTGCCCATTGGATTTCTTATGATTTATGCAGCGCTATTATATTACTGACGATTAGACAGACATCTTCTGCCACTCAGAGGAAACCACTGCGCATGTCCTGGAGCGCCGCGTTGCGAGTGAAGGGTGGGGAGGGGGAGTAACAGAAACACGTTATTACCTGGATTTTAGTCGGTGCGTTTGGCATCCACGGAAAACAAAGATGTTAACAAAGAAACTGGACAGTATGCTGTACGCTTAGTGATATTTTCACAGTTGCGGTCTCGACTGATCTTGCAATAAAATGCCGAGTCCTCAGCGCCCGAGACCAAATGCCATCAAAAAATGGTCTAGAGACCAAGACCGATCTCGAGTACTACAACACTGTTACTGAGCTGTGTGTTTATGGTTTGTGTTATTTCTCTCATAATGTATCCTCACTTAGAATCACTTTATAAGCAGCAACGTCTCACAATAAAACATTTCATTGAATCTAATTCCTTTCCAGATCAGAGCACTGCTGTGGGGGACCACACCCTATGAGAGACGAGGGACCCAGACCGAGGTGGCCGAGGCCCCGGGAAGCCTCGGAGGGTTTATCGGTCAGAAAGGCTCCAGAGAGCCGAGAGAGACTCGGAGGGACCCGGAGCGGCAACACTTACCTCTGTTAACAAGTCAACATGTTATTTCCACACTCCGCTCAAAATGGAGGCTGACTTGAAGAAAAATATCAAAGTTAGTTTCAGTTTCTTTTTCACAGAAAGTCACGTGACTTGTGTTTTCTTCTGCGTCCAGAATCAAAGTTTGATTCTTCAGTTTCAGTTTACAAAGTGAAATAAAACTAGAATAAAGATAGAAAACTTTCGGTATTTCTGTTTTGCTGTTATTGAAGAAGATTTGGAGCTGAGCAGCTTTTTGTTCTGCAGAAAACCAGCAGAACAAACGAGTTTAACAGGTTTTTGATTGTTGATTATGAGCGCTCACTGCCCTCTGGTGGTCAACTATTGTAACTACAGATATTCCGCTACATACTAACCAGGTAATTTGTTTAACTTCATTTGTTCTCATTTACACCTTTACCAGGTCAAATAAAATCAGCTTAAATTAATGTTTTTAAAGAGCCACTGCAGGGTTAATAATTGGAAAAGAAAATTAAACTTACTTAGTTAAAAATCCTCACAAAAAGAGGATGTCTGTAACTTTAAGAATCAAGCCTGAAAAAATATATAAACTATAAAAATGCGTAATTAAATCTAACCTGCTGAGATCAGAGCATTGAGCAGGATGAAAATGCTGCTCAATGCATTTTTTTTCCTAATGGGAAAAAAACTTAATATAAAAATTAAAGTTTAAAATGTGACTAGTTAATATTACTTATTTAACTGCAATCTGTTGCATAACTGAATTCATCTGTGAATAAATGTATTACATGTACAACAATATCATGGTGCAACTGCTAATATTATTTAAATACTTTAATCTGTTTTAAATGACTAGGAACAGGAAAGTTATACGGTGGTGGTGGAAAACCTCGGCAGAATTTAATTTCAAGCTTCTAAATAAAAGTTTAAGGGTGGAAACAAGAAAAGTAAAATGCATTATTTAATATAAATCTAACAGAGGATATGAACTCATTTCCATAGCTCTTAATGTGAAAGTATTCAAAAGAAGTGGAAGTGATGTGTAAATTCTCTAGCTTAATGGCATAGCTGTAGTTTCTTATCACCATAGACATCATACTGATTGTTTTGAAAAACACAAACCGGAAGTGTCTTATTTGTCTTTAAATTTGTCTCAGTATATAATATAAATATTACTTAATAATGTTGTAATGTTATTTGCACATTTAAAAATATTATTTAGTAACTTACCAATAATTATCATTAACATAATATTAAAAATTATTCAATCTCCCGATTATTATAAAGGTTCTTTAAAACCCCAGCAACTTAGTCTTGCAAGAATATTTTACGCTTTCTTATTTTGTTTTACTGTTGGATCCACGAGCGCATCAGTGCATATTAATACATTTTAAAATATTAATTAAAGTGTGCAGTGTTGTGTAGCTGGTGCCCCCTCTCTTCCCTAGGGGGCAGCAGAGAGCAACATGTAGGCGATGGGAGGAAGAAGAGCTAGAAAAGTGTCCGGTTGTTGTGGGGAGCGCAGTGTGTTAGCTTTAGGGAAGCCAGCTGTTTGTTGTACTTGAGACCAGCCCGTTTAAAACCAGCCTCTGATTGGACTCTGAGCCAATGACAGTCCACACATCCTCCTTTTCATGCAGGCCTTTAAATAAAGACCTGGACTAAAGATTCTCTTTTTATCCTGCATTGTGATGCTCGACCATTAAGAAAGGATAACCTATGTTTAATGGCTTTTTTTTTTTTTTTTTTTTACAAGTATTTACCTGCAAGACAAAGAAAATGATTAGTGACCAAATGATCGATGAAGGCCTACATTCAATGACTCTCAGGCGGTCATTGACGTCAATCTGTGACGTGTGATTCGGGGTTTGAGTATCCGAGGATCACGTCACCAATGACCAGCTGAGCCAATCAGGTGCAGATTACGAACAGGCCTTATTACCTACAGTATTTCAATGTATTCTTTATAATTTTATATATTTCTATTTATAGCCCCTTTAGTTAAGATTGTATGTAATTTTTTTTGGTAATATAAATATACATTTTATAAACTGTTAGAATATTTGCATTTTTGTTTTTACAAACACTAACTTGACAAAAAAAGACAAAGTGACCAAATTATCACAGAAGCGTTTTTTCGTTTGATTTTTACCCAGGAAGCACTTCGGCAAAACCGTGAGTGAAACGGTCAATGGGACTGATATATATTCCATTGAGGGACTTTAACATTAAATAGTCCTTTCTCAACAGGCGTGGACCCACTTTCTCTGTCTATAAGCGACTTGAAACCGCATCCCGGGCCTGGGGGCAGCCGCACCCCCAGCCCCCTCCATAGCTCCGCACCTGGCAATGTCGTTATACAAATTATTGATTGGTGGTTAATCAGGACACAATACGTTGTCTTGTGGACTTTTTTTGTGCCTATACTTTAAAATATCACCGTACTCGTTATTACAAAACTTTGCTAAATAGATGTTGGCAGCGACACTGAAGCTGTGTAATATCAGTGTACGTGAATCATATCCTGTCATTTCAGGTGCACAGTGACCTGCGCAGTTCGGTGGACACATTGCGGCTGCGCTGCAATGAATAAAGTCTGTCATGCAACGTATTAATGCGCAAAAAAAGAGTTGCGGTGATCTGTATTTGTCTGTACCCATTGTTGTGGGGAGGGGGGACAAGCACTGTTCGGGTAAAATTACTCAATCAGGTTTATTTATGAATTGTGCACAACTCAGAGCTGGTAGGACAACCAATCATGAAGCAGATCTCGGTGAAAAGCTCTGCCAGGCAGAGACAACATATGAGTTTTATACCAAGGGAAAAGAATTCAAAACATGGGCGACACAGTCTGGTTCTGATGCAGCTGTAGAAAACGACTCCCAGCCTTCTACATGTGACCCAAATAGCTCTTTTAATGAGAGCTCACAAGCATTTCATATAATATGATCAGCAGATGTTAACTTGTAGTAATTTTCCACCACTTTTCCCTCCTTTTGATTATTAGTAAATATGTAATATTTACTATTAATCACACGTCAAATTTTATTCCATCCCCACTGATTATATAAAAGGACATTTGTACAATTTTTATGGTGAGAAGTGAGAAATTATCCCATACATTTGAAGACATGACATATTCATTCAGTCACTGAAACATTATTCTGTAAGATGAAACAAAAACATATAGGCAGGATACAAAAAACCTACCGGCATTCATCCATTCATCCCTTTATTGTTTCTCCTTGCCAGGGAGACGGTCATCTATATCTTTTGTCATCTATATCTTTTGTCATCTTTCACAAAACTTTTAAAGCAGAAATTTGAAGTAATGTATTTGGACCAGCAGAATACCAAACCGTTTTCAAAGTAATATGTCCAATTGCTTAAATAAGTCATTATTTTAATCCCAAATTCTTCCGTGCAAAATAAGTGCATCTATTTCAATCCTTAGACCTCCCTGTGAATAATTTAATTTTACATTTCTACACATGCATTACATGCTTTTATGTTAACCCCATTCACTTTTGATCTATGCACAGTTTAATTTTGGTGTTACAGCCTAAATGTACATATTAAGTCATTTAGTTCATTTGTTTAATCTAAACCTTAATGTCTTATTTTAATGTGGTAACAGAACATAAATTTGTGCATTCCTGATGCGTAATTAAATAAGTCCAAAGTTTTAAACTTATCAGTTTTAATTTTACACACATTAAAGTTAATTTTAAGTTGACTTCTCTTATGTCTAGAAGAATGAATTTCTAAACTCTTAAACATCCTGAGGAGTCAAACAACTAAGAAAGATTAGAATTAAGCTACCAAATTTCATGTGTTTTCTAGGAAACCCCACAAAAATATGACATTAGTGCAGTGAAGGTACAGATAAGTTTCTGTTCAAAACCCAACAAGAAAGCACAGATTTTCCATCTGTAGGTAAAGCGTAGAAGCAGGAACACGGATCGTCTGTCTGCTCAGGAGGATTTGTTCCCTCCTGTCAGAAAAGTCTAAATCTTCACTCTCCGCTTCGGTCACTCGCCAGTGGACCAGCAATAGTCCTTTGAGTGGAGATCCTTTCAGAAACATCTAAAGTCGCTGTTGCTCTGGACGTTGTCCTCTTTGGTGTCAACAGTTGAAGTTCTTGATACTTGGTAGAGGGAAGTTTTGCTGCTGCTTCAGATTTAAAGTCGTGATCTAGATGGACGTTACAGACAGGTCGTCCTTCACAGTGGTTGATGTGGATCCAGGTTGTTCCTTCCTTCTCGCCCCTCTGCCCCAGTCGGTCTCGGTGCTGCTGCAGCCAAATCCTGCCCCGTCTCTCTCCTCCAGCTTCCTGTCAGTCCAACTGGTTCTGGTGTTGGTTCTTTGGGTTATCCAGATCGTCCCTCAGGAAATGTCCATGTTGTCCACAGATGAAACAAGAGTCAACAGTTCAGAGTCTTTTTCTCTCACAGCTCCTGTGAGAGAAGAGCTTTTCTTCCTCTTCGCTGATACTGGACAGCAGACCAGCGGAGGTTTTCAGTCCAAATGTCCAACAGGAGACCGACAGTTGTCCCCTGCAGGTGATGGAGGTCTTTTTTGTCTTCTTGATCCTCCAGATCTTCTCCATCATTTTCATTGGCTGGTTTTGTAGGAGGGACAGATGGGAGGCGTTGAGGTCAGAGGTCAGATGCACCGTGTGAGGCTCAGACAGAAGGGAAGAGAAAAAGCAAATAGAAAATCGATGAGGGTTTGTCTTGTCATTTTCCTTGTTGTTTTCCATACATATACATTTATACTTATGAATCTTATTTTAACCTTTTACGTGATCATATAGTTTTAGTCATTTATTATCCATCCAGTATTATGGCTCCTGTTTTTGGAAAAGTTTGTCAGAGAAACCTGAGGGCTCATTGTTGGAACAGCTCTTAGAGCTGCTTTTAGTATGAAAGGGTCCCTTATAAATAAAATTCATTAATTGATTGATCCTTTTAAGAAATATTTTTTTATTTATTCAAACACACAAAAGAAAAATTAAACATATTAAGGCCTGTAATTTATCAACAAGAGATTTATGTTCAGCATTTTATTCCAATCAATTCACCCAGAGGAGGAGGTTGTGTGCTGGAACCACTTAGACCCGTTCTTCTAGAACTGGGTGGGATTTCCTCTGTAGACTGCAAACGTCTTCGCAGAATCCAACAAATCAGCTTTGTGGTCGCTCTGCCTCTTAATCCTCTAAGAGGGGCCTTTATTTCCAATAAAGGTCTTTAGGATTCTCTAAAGGTTTGGTTCCCTCAATTTAGAAAACCAAAACTCAAGGAACCACCTGCCTTATTGACCTTCCTTACGGCTCGTGTTCAGTCTCAGGGTGCTGGATTTGGGGTGGAACCCTCCATGCATGGTTAGTAGCTTCCGAGTCTTAACATCCGTGGTGTTTGTCTCCTCCTTTGGCCAGCTAGTTATTCCTGCAGGGTGTCTGATTACTGGTAAGGCATAGCTGTTTATCACACAGATCTTGTTCTTGCCATTGAGCTGGCTTCTCAGGACTTGCCTTATTCGTTGGAGGTATTTGGCTGTGGCTCCTTTCCTTGTGACCTCATCCAGGTTGCCATTTGCTTGTGGTATTCCCAGGTACTTGTAGCTGTGCTCTATGTCTGCTATTGTTCCTTCTGGGAATGAGACCCCTCTGTGTGGACGACCTTCCCTCTCTTTGTAACCATCCGGCCACACTTCTCTAGTCCGAATGACATCCCGATGTCAGTGCTGTAGATCCTGGTGGTGTGGATCAGTGAGTCGATGTCTCGCTCGCTCTTGGCGTACAGCTTGATGCCATCGTCTCAAAAGTGAAAATCAGATGTTTACTTTACAAAGATCCTGGAACAAGTCTTTAAAGACACAAATATCTCCATCACGGTGTACAGCCTGCCCATTTAACATCCCATTGAAGTAAAATAAACAAATGAGGGTGGAATATGGGGGTAAATACAACATTATATATTTACAAGGTTCTAAATATAGAACCTCCTCCTGCAGCACTATTATCTAAGGAATAAAAGTTCTTCAAATAAAAGTACCATAATGACAACTCAGTTTCCTGCCATTGATTTAATGCAAAACTTATTGCAAACTTTGATGTTGCTCTCTGTCACTATCGCACTACATGATATTACTAGTACTAGTACATCAAGCTACAAAAATGATCCAACAAAGAACACCAGGCAAATGAAATACAATGGTTATGTATACATTGTTTTATTTATTAAAATGTAAATTTAAATTAAGGAAGAGTTTGCTCCTCTAGCTTTATTTTCCTGAGCCAGATTCAGGAGCAAGAATGTTTTCACAAGCGTTTTTAGGTCATGACTTTATGGTGATTCTTATGCTTGTTTTTAGACTGTTTAGACTTTGTGTACTGTGAATTATGCCGAACAGGATATTATGACTAGTGTGTTTGAAAATTGGTTCGTAAGTCAAACTTAACATCACGGTTTCTGACAATAGGGATGACCTTCATCTGCTCAGACACCAGGCCATGGTATGTGGAAAAATGTATTGGAAAGAAATGTACATATTTTTAGTTTGACCTCAAAAATGAACTTTTCATGTTACCAAAAAATACCAATTTTTGCTTTCATCATCCTATAAAACATTGCTCATCATTTTTCTTCAGTCCAGTCCGTTGGGCAAATTGAAACCTTTCATAATACAATTAATTTGATTTACATAACACTAATGTACAATAGGTAATCTTAAGACAATTTACAAAAAAGTCATTTCCATTCTACTTAACAGTGCAGCAACTTAAATGTATTATTTAAGACAGTAAAAAAAAGTTAAGTTATCCGAGTTAAAAAATGTGGATTGCATCAAGTCATTGACTTGTTATTGACTTGACTTGTTTATATGCTTCCCCCTCTTCAAATTACTTTTACCCTGTAATGACTGATTTTATCCATTTCTTCAGGGGAACCAACATGTACGTATGCTACCTTCTTTCTTTGTTTCTTTATTACTGGGCACCAATGGAGTTCCATAAAGTCTCGTAGTAAAAGTCACATTAAGACACAATCAGAAAGCCTCATGCTGAACCGATTCTCCCCACAACCAGCCATCCTCCAACGTTTGTTTATCAAGTCAGAGTTTTTAACAAGAAAGAGTACAACCGGTAAAATTGTTGCTTTATAAGTCACAACAAGTGTACATTTTATCTTTAGGTTTTATGTAACACCATACTAATAAGCTACATGATTGTTGGTAAATAATATCACACCGAACACAAATCCTAATCATAAATCTCTACTGGATCTGCTCCTCTCTTCTTCTTCTGCAGTCCCTGGATTAAAAGGAGCAATTGATGTTTGTTCGTTCTGTAAGAAAAAAAAAGTTTTGCTTCTTTTACATTGTTGTTTTTAGAGCACACAAATGATACAGTACTTAATAAATTAAAATAAAAGTTGTTCATTTACATTATATTCATTTAGCCACAAAAGGAAAGTTATTAGTTATGCTCTACAATTCAGAGGGGAAAAGGTTTTAGACATTTTAATGAGATCCAAATTTTTTTAAAGTTTTGACAAACCTTGAAGTCTCTTCAGCTCGTGGAGTCGTTTCAGTGAAGTTAGCGTTTGTGGAGGGAAACTTGCTGTCGCTGCTCTGATCAGTCAGAAAGTTACTAATGTCAGAAAAATCTGCTGTCATGTCATGAGCTGGAAAAAAAAATCAACAAGCATGTTTGCAAAAATAGAAGTCACATCGAATTTTCACTTAAGACTTATAAAATAGTTTTATGATTTTGGTTATGGCTGTAGAATTTAAACTGAGGTAACACTGAACAATAAATTGTTGGGTAAATAGTGAGAAAATAGGAGATATTAAAGACATGCTAACCTAAATGGCTGCAAATGCATCCAATGCTCAAAATGAATCAAACTCACGTAACACAGTGTAATGATTCACCTCTGCAGCACTTTGAGTCACCAAGCTTTATGCTTTTCAAACCCTTGTTATTTGGTCAGTTTGATTTCAGAAGAGCCGATGACATTTTTTATTACAGAAACATGAAATTTACTCTATTAAAATGTACTCATCTTTCAGGTGACTAGAAGAAGACTCACTGCGTTCACTGATGGCGATGAGTTCAGCCAAAAGTAAAACATTCAGGAATCCCAAAGCCACACAGAGGCAGAGCCTCTCTTTGGAGCTGAACCTTAACGAAAACCTGAACTTTACCAAAATGTAATTAGATACATTCTAGATTTATCTGTAACTTTATTCTTACCTGTGTGATTAGATGCAGTTTGTCCAACAGGTTCCATGTTGACGTAAATTTCCTCCATCGGTTCAGACTCTGTGCTGCTTTAAACATTGACTATAAAATCCACTGCAGTCGCAGAACTAAATGAAAAACTGTGGGAAAGAGGTGAGATGTCTGGTGTTCAACATAAAAGTAACATATTTTAGAGATAACAGTCAAATAAAGAAATTCATGTGTGCGGTTTCAGAATTATTTTCTTACACAACATAAGATTCTTGAAGGTTTTCAATAGTTTCATAAGTTAATATTTGCTGATTCGGTTCTGTATCGTTGAATATTTATTTCTCCTTTGTTTTCCTTCAACTCGGTTAATCCTACTCATAATAAACACATTGCACTTTTCTATCGGTGAAGAAAATAATTGACTTTTACAGTCATGAAAACTTTGCAGCCTGCCGTATGGTATCAGAAATTAGAAATAGTTTTAAATCGCTGATATAAGGATGAAAAGTGTTTGAAATAAGGATGTTGTGATGTTCCTGCTCCTTGTGTCCAGACATGGTTCCTAAAGGGTAATAAATTGTTGGAGCAGATGACCGGTTGGATCATATGGACCCAACAGTTTTACGGGTCTCATTCTGTCCTGATAACTAGTCATAGCCTTTCTCCCAGTAAATACAACTATCATCTTTGTAGTTTTATTTCTAAATCCTCGTTTAACCCTGTTCCTTGTCTTCTTACTGTCTAGTAGCAGAAACACTGACATTAAGAAACAACAATATTACCAAACTTCTATAACCGCTGGATCGAATAATTATGAAATTGTACGTATTTATTCATAATTTAAAGATATATACTTTTAGGACTGCCGTTTAGTAAAAAAGCCGTATGACCTGGATACTAGTGTCTAAAACTCAGTCACCATGTCTTCTGAGGGACATCAACAGTTTGACAAACAGTTTGCTTTGTGAAGCACCGCCTCACTGGGAGGGAATGGAAAGGCTAACAAGCCAATCAGCTGCATGTTGGGCGGGTTAAAGTAAGAGAAACCAGATACTGCATTCAAAGCATGAAGAAGACCAGCAAGCAAAGCTTTCACAGAGTGGATGTAGTAGAATATCAAAGTACAGGAGACACAGGATAGAAGATTTGACTGAATCGAGACGTTGTGCAGAAGTTCAGGCTGGGAAGCTAACTGGAAAATTGCTAGCCAAGTATGTGGAGCAGGAAAATAGGTTGTAGTTACTTAAATTTATCCAAACCAATTGTCTCAAAAGATTCAATTACTGCAACATGTAAAAGACAAGTGTAGCTACATTGTGTGATTTTGGCTAATAATATTCTTAAACTCATCCAAAATATTATTCAATGCAAAATTTATTTTACTTTCTGCCAGCAGCTGCAGCAGCTGCAGCAGCAGCAGCGGCAGCAGCAGCAGCGGCAGCAGCAGCTGCAGCGGCAGCAGCAGCAGCAGCAGCAGCAGCTGCAGCAATGTATTTACTGCATGTCGTTACTTGACATAGCGGTTCTGTTCCAAACCTTTTGGTTTGCTTGAGTAGAAATGGAGTAATGTCTGTGTGTGTTAAAATGTTAAACATTTACCACCCAAAATCCTCACTACTTTCAAATAGTTCACTTTTTATTTTATTCTAGTTGTTGCCGACTCAACTTAAATGGATTAACTTATAAAGCATCTTTTTTTCTTTTCTAAATCCAAAAGTTCCTGCCGCTTCTTTAAGATGAGTACAAACAAGTTGTTGAGAATGAAGTGATGTTCACTTGAACTCTTTAATAAAGCAGAATGTTTTATTTTACAGTGAGGAAGGCCGGAGTCTAGCTTTAGCAGACGGCTGGAGGCATCTGATCCACTTCAAACTCAGTACCTGTTTGCTCTACATCTAAAATTTGGTAAGATTAAATTTAGTCGACTAAAGAAAGTCAGACGGTTCATTACAAGTGAAATCTCTTGAGGTAGTCAAGTTTCTTGTTTGTTCAGATCTTGGTGGTCATTTCCATAGTATTGTTACTAATTAACAGTTGATTCTTTTGTGTCTAGATACAATCTAATCATTCAGTTCACAATTGAAGTTTTATTATCAGGATTTTGCAAATGGAATATTTTCATAGTATATTTCATTCATTCTTTTCACAGTCAAAGCTCCCTAAAAGGGATAGATTACCTTTCTGTGAACTATAATTTTGATTCCTTGGAGTTTCATGATATTTTACGAAATCTGACTGATATGATCTTCTTGAACGCAGACTGATGCTTCACATTTATACACTTATCAGTTACAAGAGGTGACCTGTCTGTTAGTGAGCATTAATGAACAGGTAGCATCATTAGGACCAAGGGAAAAATAAAGCTGTAGATAATTTTAAAGGTAAAACAATTTACCACGTTGTGACCAACTCATGGAGCCTGGTTGTGTAGCGAGCAGGTTTTACTCTTTAGGTAAGTGTACCAACAGCTAAGTTGGTTAATGTTATTATAAGTTGGGCCAGGTGTCAGAAGATGTAAGTAAGTCTCCGTGAGAAGGGCTACTTGAGAAAAAAGCAAAGATTCACTGATTGAATTGTTGGTCGATAGCCTGCATATGTTTGAATTTCTGCAACAAACATTGAAAGAAAAGCAAAAAACTATATAAATCCTGAATGATCATTCAGTTTGATAAATATTTATATAGAGCGTCATTCAATAAATCGATAGAAATCCAAGTGCTCACATCAAAACATCAAATCTAAATAAATAGAAATCGTACTAAATATTTTAAGACTGACGGTTCACATTGATCATTTATAATTTTTTAGTAATGGAACCTTAACAACTACAGGTGAACTATATTTTGTTAGAGCACTTAAGCATGTAAGATAACGGATGGAGTAAAAGAATCATTAGGGCCAAAAAAAGCAAACAGCGTATAAGTCAGAGACAAAAGCTGTAGATAATTTTAAAGGTAGCAAAACAATTTACCATGTTGGAGCAACTCTTGGAGTGAGGTTGTGCAGTGTAAAAAAACTTTAAACTTTGGGGAAAACTGAAAGATAAATATGAGCAGCAGCCTCACCTGGGCCTGTTTAGTCGCTGTCACATATTAAGAAATACATTTACAGATGAGGAACTTTTACTGAAATGTATCACACTAGCAAGTGTTGCATAAAAAAAATCTGTGAGTTTCAAATGTACCAACCTTTACTATTTTGGAGAAACCATGAAGCACTGAGAAGATCAGTGTTGATTCAACAACAGAAAAAAAAGACTGAAGCAAAGTAGCATTCACAATGATGTGAGGACAAATTCTGGAAAGGGATCGATGTTAGAGTTTGTCTTTCACTTTAACTGCAGAAAGCTAAAAGTAAAATTTGAGTAGCCTCATGTAGGCCTGTTAGTACCTGACACATATCCTTAAGAAATACAGTTACAGATGAGGAACTTTTACTGAAATGTATCACACTAGCAGGTGTTACACATAAATATTGCAGTAAAACAGTTAAACTGTTGTTTTCCTTCAGAACAATTGCCTGAGACAGTCATCAATGGTTGCAGGGTCAGAGGTCAGCCCCTCTTAACTAGCTATAAGTCTGTTGTCTAACACCAAATAATGCAGTGTAAGCTATTGTCAGAAGGAATGTCTCACATATTCTAGGGATTTCGCATACTTTACGACATCAGAGGCTGTAGGACCAAAGATCAGTTCTATCTAGGACTTCGCATAGTTGAGGACATCACAGGCTGTGAGGTCAGAGGTCACACCTGTCTGCCATGCTCTAAGTTTTTTCTCATGTCCTGTTAAAGAGAACATTAGAGAACATTAGCTAAAGGTTTTAGCTAACATTAAAATAACAATTTGACGGTATTTAGAGAACATTAGCTAAAGGTTTTAGCTAACAATTTAAATAATTTGACGGTATTTAGAGAATCTTAGCTGAAAGTGTTAGCTAACAATTTAAATAACAATTTGACGTATTTAGAGAACATTAGTTAAAGGTTTCAGCTAACGTTTAAATAACAATTTGACGTTATTTATAAAAACTTAGGTAAAAGTTTTAGCTAACAATTTAAATAATTTGACGGTATTTAGATAACATTAGCCAAAGGTTTTAGCTAACAATTTAAATAACAATTTGACGTATTTAGAGAACATTAGCTAAAAGTTTTAGCTAACATTTAAATAACAATTTGATGGTACTTAGAGAACCTTAGCTTAAAGTTTAAGCTAACAATTTAAATAATTTGATAGTATTTAGAGAACATTAGCTAAATGTTTTAGCTAACATTTAAATAACAATTTGACGGTATTTAGAGAATCTTAGCTAAACGTTTTAGCTAACACTTTAAATAACAATTTGACGTATTTAGAGAACCTTAGCTAAAAGTTTAAGCTAACAATTTAAATAACGATATGACGTATTTAGAGAACCTTAGCTAAAAGTTTAAGCTAACAATTTAAATAACAATTTGACGTATTTAGAGAATCTTAGCTTAAAGTTTAAGCTAACAATTTAAATAACAATTTGATGGTATTTAGAGAAAATTAGCTAAAGGTTTTAGCTAACATTTAAATAACAATTTGACGGTATTTAGAGAATCTTAGCAAAAAGTTTTAGCTGACATTTAATGAATTTGATGGTATTAAGAGAACCTTAGCTTAAAGTTTAAGCTAACAATTTAAACAACCATTTGATGGTATTTACAGAACATTAGCTAAAGGTTTTAGCTAACATTTAAATAACAATTTGACGGTATTTAGAGAACATTAGCTAAAGGTCTCACCTAACGTTTAAATAACAATTTGACGGTATTTAGAGAATCTTAGCTAAAGGTTTCAGCTAACAATTTAAATAATGATGTGATGGTATTTAGATAACATTAGCTAAAGGTCTCAGCTAACGTTTAAATAACAATTTGACGGTATTTAGAGAATCTTAGCTAAAGGTTTTAGCTAACATTTAAATAACAATTTGACGTTATTTATAAAACCTTAGGTAAAAGCTTTAGCTAACAACTTAAATAATTTGACGGTATTTAAAGAACATTAGCTAAAGGTTTTAGCTAACATTTAAATAATTTGATGGTATTTAGAGAACCTTAGCTTAAATTTTAAGCTAACAATTTAAATAACAATTTGATGGTATTTAGAGAACAGTAGCTAAAGGTTTTAGCTAACATTAAAATAACAATTTGATGGTATTTAGAGAATCTTAGCTGAAAGTTTTAACTAACAATTTAAATAACAATTTGACGTATTTAGAGAACATTAGCTAAAGGTTTCAGCTAACATTTAAATAACAATTTGACGGTATTCAGACAATCTTAGCTAAAGGTTTTAGCTAACACTTTAAATAACAATTTGACATATTTAGAGAACCTTAGCTTAAAGTTTAAGCTAAAAATTTAAATAACAATTTGATGGTATTTAGAGAAAATTAGCTAAAGGTTTTAGCTAACATTTAAATAACAATTTGACGGTATTTAGAGAATCTTAGCTAAAGGTTTTAGCTAACAATTTAAATAATTTGACGGTATTTAGAGAACATTAGCTAAAGGTTTTAGCTAACACTTTAAATAACAATTTGACGGTATTTAGAGAACATTAGCTAAAGGTTTTAGCTAACACTTTAAATAACAATTTGAAGGTATTTAGAGAACCTTAGCTTAAAGTTTAAGCTAACTATTTAAATAACAATTTGATAGTATTTAGAGAACATTAGCTAAATGTTTTAGCTAACATTTAAATAACAATTTGACGGTATTTAGAGAATCTTAGCTAAAAGTTTTAGCTAACACTTTAAATAACAATTTGACGGATTTAGAGAACCTTAGCTAAAAGCTTAAGCTAACAATTTAAGTAACGATATGACGTATTTAGAGAAACTTAGCTAAAAGTTTAAGCTAACAATTTAAATAACAATTTGACGTATTTAGAGAACATTAGCTAAATGGTTTAGCTAACATTTAAATAATTTGATGGTATTTAGAGAACCTTAGCTTAAAGTTTAAGCTAACAATTTAAATAACAATTTGACGGTATTTAGAGAATCTAAATACCAAATTGTCATTAAAATAACAATTTGACGGTATTTAGAAAACCTTAGCTAAAAGTTTTAGCTAACAATTTGAATAATAATGTGACGGTATTTAGAGAACATTAGCTAAAGGTTTCAGCTAACGTTTAAATAACAATTTGACGTTATTTATAAAACCTTAGGTAAAAGTTTTAGCTAACAATTTAGATAATTTGACGGTATTTAGATAACATTAGCTAAAGGTTTTAGCTAACATTTAAATAACAATTTGACGGTATTTCGAGAACCTTAGCTAAAGGTTTTAGCTAACAATTTAAATAACAATTTGACGTATTTAGAGAACCTTAGCTAAAAGTTTAAGCTAACAATTTAAATAACGATATGACGTATTTAGAGAACCTTAGCTAAAAGTTTAAGCTAACAATTTAAATAACAATTTAACGTATTTAGAGAATCTTAGCTTAAAGTTTAAGCTAACAATTTAAATAACAATTTGATGGTATTTAGAGAAAATTAGCTAAAGGTTTTAGCTAACATTTAAATAACAATTTGACTGTATTTAGAGAATCTTAGCAAAAAGTTTTAGCTGACATTTAATGAATTTGATGGTATTAAGAGAACCTTAGCTTAAAGTTTAAGCTAACAATTTAAACAACCATTTGATGGTATTTACAGAACATTAGCTAAAGGTTTTAGCTAACATTTAAATAACAATTTGACGGTATTTAGAGTACATTAGCTAAAGGTCTCAGCTAACGTTTAAATAACAATTTGATGGTATTTAGAGAATCTTAGGTAAAGGTTTCAGCTAACAATTTAAATAATGATGTGATGGTATTTAGATAACATTAGCTAAAGGTCTCAGCTAACGTTTAAATAACAATTTGACGGTATTTAGAGAATCTTAGCTAAAGGTTTTAGCTAACATTTAAATAACAATTTGACGTTATTTATAAAACCTTAGGTAAAAGTTTTAGCTAACAACTTAAATAATTTGACGGTATTTAAAGAACATTAGCTAAAGGTTTTAGCTAACATTTAAATAATTTGATGGTATTTAGAGAACCTTAGCTTAAATTTTAAGCTAACAATTTAAATAACAATTTGTTGGTATTTAGAGAACATTAGCTAAAGGTTTCAGCTAACATTTAAATAACAATTTGACGGTATTCAGACAATCTTAGCTAAAGGTTTTAGCTAACACTTTAAATAACAATTTGACATATTTAGAGAACCTTAGCTTAAAGTTTAAGCTAAAAATTTAAATAACAATTTGATGGTATTTAGAGAAAATTAGCTAAAGGTTTTAGCTAACATTTAAATAACAATTTGACGGTATTTAGAGAATCTTAGCTAAAGGTTTTAGCTAACAATTTAAATAATTTGACGGTATTTAGAGAACATTAGCTAAAGGTTTTAGCTAACACTTTAAATAACAATTTGACGGTATTTAGAGAACATTAGCTAAAGGTTTTAGCTAACACTTTAAATAACAATTTGAAGGTATTTAGAGAACCTTAGCTAAAGCTTTCAACTAATGTTTAGGTAAACTTTGGCTAGTGTTCAGAGAATGCTAACCAGATGTTAGAAGTAACAGGTAGAATAGCTAACATTTCAGCATTATTTGGAGAAGATTAGCTAAAGGTTTCAGCTAATATTTAAATAAAAAATTTGACGGTATTTAGAAAACTTTAGCTAAACGTTTTAGCTAACAATTTAAATAATAACGTGACGGTATTTAGAGAACATTGGCTAAAGGTTTCAGCTAACGTTTAAATAACATTTTGACGTTATTTATAAAACCTTAGGTAAAAGTTTTAGCTAACAATTTAAAGAATTTGACAGTATTTAGATAACATTAGCTATAGGTTTTAGCTAACATTTAAATAACAATTTGACTGTATTTACAAAACCTTAGCCAAAGGTTTTAGCTAATAATTTAAATAACAATTTGACGTATTTAGAGAACATTAGCTAAATGTTTTAGCTAACATTTAAATAACAATTTGATGGTATTTAGAGAACCTTAGCTTAAAGTTTAAGCTAACTATTTAAATAACAATTTGATAGTATTTAGAGAACATTAGCTAAATGTTTTAGCTAACATTTAAATAACAATTTGACGGTATTTAGAGAACCTTAGCTAAAAGCTTAAGCTAACAATTTAAGTAACGATATGACGTATTTAGAGGAACTTAGCTAAAAGTTTAAGCTAACAATTTAAATAACAATTTGACGTATTTAGAGAACATTAGCTAAATGGTTTAGCTAACATTTAAATAATTTGATGGTATTTAGAGAACCTTAGCTTAAAGTTTAAGCTAACAATTTAAATAACAATTTGACGGTATTTAGAGAATCTAAATACCAAATTGTCAATAAAATAACAATTTGACGGTATTTAGAAAACCTTAGCTAAAAGTTTTAGCTAACAATTTGAATAATAATGTGATGGTATTTAGAGAACATTAGCTAAAGGTTTCAGCTAACGTTTAAATAACAATTTGACGGTATTTCGAGAACCTTAGCTAAAGGTTTTAGCTAACAATTTAAATAACAATTTGACGTATTTAGAGAACCTTAGCTAAAAGTTTAAGCTAACAATTTAAATAACGATATGACGTATTTAGAGAAACTTAGCTAAAAGTTTAAGCTAACAATTTAAATAACAATTTGACGTATTTAGAGAATCTTAGCTTAAAGTTTAAGCTAACAATTTAAATAACAATTTGATGGTATTTAGAGAAAATTAGCTAAAGGTTTTAGCTAACATTTAAATAACAATTTGACGGTATTTAGAGAATCTTAGCAAAAAGTTTTAGCTGACATTTAATGAATTTGATGGTATTAAGAGAACCTTAGCTTAAAGTTTAAGCTAACAATTTAAACAACCATTTGATGGTATTTACAGAACATTAGCTAAAGGTTTTAGCTAACATTTAAATAACAATTTGACGGTATTTAGAGAACATTAGCTAAAGGTCTCAGCTAACGTTTAAATAACAATTTGACGGTATTTAGAGAATCTTAGCTAAAGGTTTCAGCTAACAATTTAAATAATGATGTGATGGTATTTAGATAACATTAGCTAAAGGTCTCAGCTAACGTTTAAATAACAATTTGACGGTATTTAGAGAATCTTAGCTAAAGGTTTTAGCTAACAATTTAAATAACAATTTGACGTATTTAGAGAACATTAGCTAAAGGTTTTAGCTAAAAATATAAATTATTTGACGGTATTTAGAGAACATTAGCTAAAGGTTTTAGCTAACACTTTAAATAATTATTTGACGGTATTTAGAGAACATTAGCTAAAGGTTTTAGCTAACACTTTAAATAACAATTTGACGGTAATTAGAGAACCTTAGCTAAAGCTGTCAACTAATGTTTAGGTAAACTATGGCTAGTGTTCAGAGAATCCTAACCAGATGTTAGAAGTAACAGGTACAATAGCTAACCTTTCAGCATTATTTGGAGAAGATTAGCTAAAGGTTTCAGCTAATATTTAAATAAAAAATTTGACGGTATTTAGAAAACCTTAGCTAAAAGTTTTAGCTAACAATTTAAATAATAACGTGACGGTATTTAGAGAACATTGGCTAAAGGTTTCAGCTAATGTTTAAATAACAATTTGACGTTATTTATAAAACCTTAGGTAAAAGTTTTAGCTAACAACTTAAATAATTTGACGGTATTTAAAGAACATTAGCTAAAGGTTTTAGCTAACATTTAAATAATTTGATGGTATTTAGAGAACCTTAGCTTAAATTTTAAGCTAACAATTTAAATAACCATTTGATGGTATTTACAGAACATTAGCTAAAGGTTTTAGCTAACATTTAAATAACAATTTGACGGATTTAGAGAACCTTAGCTAAAAGCTTAAGCTAACAATTTAAGTAACGATATGACGTATTTAGAGAAACTTAGCTAAAAGTTTAAGCTAACAATTTAAATAACAATTTGACGTATTTAGAGAACATTAGCTAAATGGTTTAGCTAACATTTAAATAATTTGATGGTATTTAGAGAACCTTAGCTTAAAGTTTAAGCTAACAATTTAAATAACAATTTGACGGTATTTAGAGAATCTAAATACCAAATTGTCATTAAAATAACAATTTGACGGTATTTAGAAAACCTTAGCTAAAAGTTTTAGCTAACAATTTGAATAATAATGTGACGGTATTTAGAGAACATTAGCTAAAGGTTTCAGCTAACGTTTAAATAACAATTTGACGTTATTTATAAAACCTTAGGTAAAAGTTTTAGCTAACAATTTAGATAATTTGACGGTATTTAGATAACATTAGCTAAAGGTTTTAGCTAACATTTAAATAACAATTTGACGGTATTTCGAGAACCTTAGCTAAAGGTTTTAGCTAACAATTTAAATAACAATTTGACGTATTTAGAGAACCTTAGCTAAAAGTTTAAGCTAACAATTTAAATAACGATATGACGTATTTAGAGAACCCTAGCTAAAAGTTTAAGCTAACAATTTAAATAACAATTTGACGTATTTAGAGAATCTTAGCTTAAAGTTTAAGCTAACAATTTAAATAACAATTTGATGGTATTTAGAGAAAATTAGCTAAAGGTTTTAGCTAACATTTAAATAACAATTTGACGGTATTTAGAGAATCTTAGCAAAAAGTTTTAGCTGACATTTAATGAATTTGATGGTATTAAGAGAACCTTAGCTTAAAGTTTAAGCTAACAATTTAAACAACCATTTGATGGTATTTACAGAACATTAGCTAAAGGTTTTAGCTAACATTTAAATAACAATTTGACGGTATTTAGAGAACATTAGCTAAAGGTCTCAGCTAACGTTTAAATAACAATTTGACGGTATTTAGAGAATCTTAGCTAAAGGTTTCAGCTAACAATTTAAATAATGATGTGATGGTATTTAGATAACATTAGCTAAAGGTCTCAGCTAACGTTTAAATAACAATTTGACGGTATTTAGAGAATCTTAGCTAAAGGTTTTAGCTAACAATTTAAATAACAATTTGACGTATTTAGAGAACATTAGCTAAAGGTTTTAGCTAAAAATATAAATTATTTGACGGTATTTAGAGAACATTAGCTAAAGGTTTTAGCTAACACTTTAAATAATTATTTGACGGTATTTAGAGAACATTAGCTAAAGGTTTTAGCTAACACTTTAAATAACAATTTGACGGTAATTAGAGAACCTTAGCTAAAGCTGTCAACTAATGTTTAGGTAAACTATGGCTAGTGTTCAGAGAATCCTAACCAGATGTTAGAAGTAACAGGTACAATAGCTAACCTTTCAGCATTATTTGGAGAAGATTAGCTAAAGGTTTCAGCTAATATTTAAATAAAAAATTTGACGGTATTTAGAAAACCTTAGCTAAAAGTTTTAGCTAACAATTTAAATAATAACGTGACGGTATTTAGAGAACATTGGCTAAAGGTTTCAGCTAATGTTTAAATAACAATTTGACGTTATTTATAAAACCTTAGGTAAAAGTTTTAGCTAACAACTTAAATAATTTGACGGTATTTAAAGAACATTAGCTAAAGGTTTTAGCTAACATTTAAATAATTTGATGGTATTTAGAGAACCTTAGCTTAAATTTTAAGCTAACAATTTAAATAACCATTTGATGGTATTTACAGAACATTAGCTAAAGGTTTTAGCTAACATTTAAATAACAATTTGACGGATTTAGAGAACCTTAGCTAAAAGCTTAAGCTAACAATTTAAGTAACGATATGACGTATTTAGAGAAACTTAGCTAAAAGTTTAAGCTAACAATTTAAATAACAATTTGACGTATTTAGAGAACATTAGCTAAATGGTTTAGCTAACATTTAAATAATTTGATGGTATTTAGAGAACCTTAGCTTAAAGTTTAAGCTAACAATTTAAATAACAATTTGACGGTATTTAGAGAATCTAAATACCAAATTGTCATTAAAATAACAATTTGACGGTATTTAGAAAACCTTAGCTAAAAGTTTTAGCTAACAATTTGAATAATAATGTGACGGTATTTAGAGAACATTAGCTAAAGGTTTCAGCTAACGTTTAAATAACAATTTGACGTTATTTATAAAACCTTAGGTAAAAGTTTTAGCTAACAATTTAGATAATTTGACGGTATTTAGATAACATTAGCTAAAGGTTTTAGCTAACATTTAAATAACAATTTGACGGTATTTCGAGAACCTTAGCTAAAGGTTTTAGCTAACAATTTAAATAACAATTTGACGTATTTAGAGAACCTTAGCTAAAAGTTTAAGCTAACAATTTAAATAACGATATGACGTATTTAGAGAACCCTAGCTAAAAGTTTAAGCTAACAATTTAAATAACAATTTGACGTATTTAGAGAATCTTAGCTTAAAGTTTAAGCTAACAATTTAAATAACAATTTGATGGTATTTAGAGAAAATTAGCTAAAGGTTTTAGCTAACATTTAAATAACAATTTGACGGTATTTAGAGAATCTTAGCAAAAAGTTTTAGCTGACATTTAATGAATTTGATGGTATTAAGAGAACCTTAGCTTAAAGTTTAAGCTAACAATTTAAACAACCATTTGATGGTATTTACAGAACATTAGCTAAAGGTTTTAGCTAACATTTAAATAACAATTTGACGTTATTTATAAAACCTTAGGTAAAAGTTTTAGCTAACAACTTAAATAATTTGACGGTATTTAAAGAACATTAGCTAAAGGTTTTAGCTAACATTTAAATAATTTGATGGTATTTAGAGAACCTTAGCTTAAATTTTAAGCTAACAATTTAAATAACAATTTGATGGTATTTAGAGAACAGTACCTAAAGGTTTTAGCTAACATTAAAATAACAATTTGATGGTATTTAGAGAATCTTAGCTGAAAGTTTTAACTAACAATTTAAATAACAATTTGACGTATTTAGAGAACATTAGCTAAAGGTTTCAGCTAACATTTAAATAACAATTTGACGGTATTCAGACAATCTTAGCTAAAGGTTTTAGCTAACACTTTAAATAACAATTTGACATATTTAGAGAACCTTAGCTTAAAGTTTAAGCTAAAAATTTAAATAACAATTTGATGGTATTTAGAGAAAATTAGCTAAAGGTTTTAGCTAACATTTAAATAACAATTTGACGGTATTTAGAGAATCTTAGCTAAAGGTTTTAGCTAACAATTTAAATAATTTGACGGTATTTAGAGAACATTAGCTAAAGGTTTTAGCTAACACTTTAAATAACAATTTGACGGTATTTAGAGAACATTAGCTAAAGGTTTTAGCTAACACTTTAAATAACAATTTGAAGGTATTTAGAGAACCTTAGCTAAAGCTTTCAACTAATGTTTAGGTAAACTTTGGCTAGTGTTCAGAGAATGCTAACCAGATGTTAGAAGTAACAGGTAGAATAGCTAACATTTCAGCATTATTTGGAGAAGATTAGCTAAAGGTTTCAGCTAATATTTAAATAAAAAATTTGACGGTATTTAGAAAACTTTAGCTAAACGTTTTAGCTAACAATTTAAATAACGTGACGGTATTTAGAGAACATTGGCTAAAGGTTTCAGCTAACGTTTAAATAACAATTTGACGTTATTTATAAAACCTTAGGTAAAAGTTTTAGCTAACAATTTAAAGAATTTGACAGTATTTAGATAACATTAGCTATAGGTTTTAGCTAACATTTAAATAACAATTTGACTGTATTTACAAAACCTTAGCCAAAGGTTTTAGCTAACAATTTAAATAACAATTTGACGTATTTAGAGAACATTAGCTAAAGGTTTCAGCTAACATTTAAATAACAATTTGACGGTATTCAGACAATCTTAGCTAAAGGTTTTAGCTAACAATTTAAATAACAATTTGACATATTTAGAGAACCTTAGCTTAAAGTTTTAGCTAAAAATTTAAATAACAATTTGATGGTATTTAGAGAAAATTAGCTAAAGGTTTTAGCTAACACTTTAAATAACAATTTGAAGGTATTTAGAGAACCTTAGCTAAAGCTTTCAACTAATGTTTAGGTAAACTTTGGCTAGTGTTCAGAGAATGCTAACCAGATGTTAGAAGTAACAGGTAGAATAGCTAACATTTCAGCATTATTTGGAGAAGATTAGCTAAAGGTTTCAGCTAATATTTAAATAAAAAATTTGACGGTATTTAGAAAACTTTAGCTAAAAGTTTTAGCTAACAATTTAAATAATAACGTGACGGTATTTAGAGAACATTGGCTAAAGGTTTCAGCTAACGTTTAAATAACAATTTGACGTTATTTATAAAACCTTAGGTAAAAGTTTTAGCTAACAATTTAAAGAATTTGACAGTATTTAGATAACATTAGCTATAGGTTTTAGCTAACATTTAAATAACAATTTGACTGTATTTACAAAACCTTAGCCAAAGGTTTTAGCTAACAATTTAAATAACAATGACATATTTAGAGAACATTAGCTAAATGTTTTAGCTAACATTTAAATAACAATTTGATGGTATTTAGAGAACCTTAGCTTAAAGTTTAAGCTAACTATTTAAATAACAATTTGATAGTATTTAGAGAACATTAGCTAAATGTTTTAGCTAACATTTAAATAACAATTTGACGGTATTTAGAGAATCTTAGCTAAAAGTTTTAGCTAACACTTTAAATAACAATTTGACGGATTTAGAGAACCTTAGCTAAAAGCTTAAGCTAACAATTTAAGTAACGATATGACGTATTTAGAGAAACTTAGCTAAAAGTTTAAGCTAACAATTTAAATAACAATTTGACGTATTTAGAGAACATTAGCTAAATGGTTTAGCTAACATTTAAATAATTTGATGGTATTTAGAGAACCTTAGCTTAAAGTTTAAGCTAACAATTTAAATAACAATTTGACGGTATTTAGAGGATCTAAATACCAAATTGTCATTAAAATAACAATTTGACGGTATTTAGAAAACCTTAGCTAAAAGTTTTAGCTAACAATTTGAATAATAATGTGACGGTATTTAGAGAACATTAGCTAAAGGTTTCAGCTAACGTTTAAATAACAATTTGACGTTATTTATAAAACCTTAGGTAAAAGTTTTAGCTAACAATTTAGATAATTTGACGGTATTTAGATAACATTAGCTAAAGGTTTTAGCTAACATTTAAATAACAATTTGACGGTATTTCGAGAACCTTAGCTAAAGGTTTTAGCTAACAATTTAAATAATAATTTGACGTATTTAGAGAACATTAGCTAAATGTTTTAGCTAACATTTAAATAACAATCTGACGTATTTAGAGAACATTAGCTAAATGTTTTAGCTAATATTAAAATAACAATTTGACGGTATTTAGAAAACCTTAGCTAAAAGTTTTAGCTAACAATTTGAATAATAATGTGACGGTATTTAGAGAACATTAGCTAAAGGTTTCAGCTAACGTTTAAATAACAATTTGACGTTATTTATAAAACCTTAGGTAAAAGTTTTAGCTAACAATTTAGATAATTTGACGGTATTTAGATAACATTAGCTAAAGGTTTTAGCTAACATTTAAATAATTTGATGGTATTTAGAGAAACTTAGCTTAAAGTTTAAGCTAACAATTTAAATAACAATTTGACGGTATTTCGAGAACCTTAGCTAAAGGTTTTAGCTAACAATTTAAATAACAATTTGACGTTATTTATAAAACCTTAGGTAAAAGTTTTAGCTAACAACTTAAATAATTTGACGGTATTTAAAGAACATTAGCTAAAGGTTTTAGCTAACATTTAAATAATTTGATGGTATTTAGAGAACCTTAGCTTAAATTTTAAGCTAACAATTTAAATAACAATTTGATGGTATTTAGAGAACAGTAGCTAAAGGTTTTAGCTAACATTAAAATAACAATTTGATGGTATTTAGAGAATCTTAGCTGAAAGTTTTAGCTAACAATTTAAATAACAATTTGACGTATTTAGAGAACATTAGCTAAAGGTTTCAGCTAACATTTAAATAACAATTTGACGGTATTCAGACAATCTTAGCTAAAGGTTTTAGCTAACAATTTAAATAACAATTTGACATATTTAGAGAACCTTAGCTTAAAGTTTAAGCTAAAAATTTAAATAACAATTTGATGGTATTTAGAGAAAATTAGCTAAAGGTTTTAGCTAACATTTAAATAACAATTTGACGGTATTTAGAGAATCTTAGCTAAAGGTTTTAGCTAACAATTTAAATAATTTGACGGTATTTAGAGAACATTAGCTAAAGGTTTTAGCTAACACTTTAAATAACAATTTGACGGTATTTAGAGAACATTAGCTAAAGGTTTTAGCTAACACTTTAAATAACAATTTGAAGGTATTTAGAGAACCTTAGCTAAAGCTTTCAACTAATGTTTAGGTAAACTTTGGCTAGTGTTCAGAGAATGCTAACCAGATGTTAGAAGTAACAGGTAGAATAGCTAACATTTCAGCATTATTTGGAGAAGATTAGCTAAAGGTTTCAGCTAATATTTAAATAAAAAATTTGACGGTATTTAGAAAACTTTAGCTAAAAGTTTTAGCTAACAATTTAAATAATAACGTGACGGTATTTAGAGAATATTGGCTAAAGGTTTCAGCTAACGTTTAAATAACAATTTGACGTTATTTATAAAACCTTAGGTAAAAGTTTTAGCTAACAATTTAAAGAATTTGACAGTATTTAGATAACATTAGCTATAGGTTTTAGCTAACATTTAAATAACAATTTGACCGTATTTACAAAACCTTAGCTAAATGTTTTAGCTAACATTTAAATAACAATTTGATGGTATTTAGAGAACCTTAGCTTAAAGTTTAAGCTAACAATTTAAATAACAATTTGACGGTATTTAGAGAACATTAGCTAAAGTTTTTAGCTAACATTTAAATAACAATTTGACTGTATTTAGAGAATCTTAGCTAAAAGTTTTAGCTGACATTTAATTAATTTGATGGTATTAAGAGAACCTTAGCTTAAAGTTTAAGCTAACAATTTAAACAACAATTTGATGGTATTTAGAGAACATTAGCTAAAGGTTTTAGTTTACAATTTAAATAACAATTTGACGTATTTAGAGAACCTTAGCTAAAGCTTTCAACTAATGTTTAGGTAAACTTTGGCTAGTGTTCAAGGAATGCTAACCAGATGTTAGAAGTAACAGGTAGAATAGCTAACCTTTCAGCATTATTTGGAGAAGATTAGCTAAATGTTTCAGCTAATATTTAAATAAAAAATTTGACAGTATTTAGAAAACCTTAGCTAAAAGTTTTAGCTAACAATTTAAATAATTTGACGGTATTTAGATAACATTAGCTAAAAGTTTAAGCTAACAATTTAAATAACGATATGACGTATTTAGAGAATATTAGCTAAAGGTTTTAGCTAACAATTGAAATACCATTTTGACGGTATTTAGAGAACATTAGCTAAAGGTTTTAAAATGGTTGATACAACACGTTCTGTAAAAATAAAACTGCCTCAATATTTATTAACTGAGACTTAATGACTTTATTGCATTAATGTCTTCAATCATGAATCTCAGCAGTTCATGGAAAAGGTTCACCACAAAATCAGTTCAAAAGCTCAGATCAACTGAACAGGAAGTTTCTGTTGTTACTAAATAAACCTAAATTATTTAGTAAACCTAAATAAACAAAGTCAAAATGAAAACTTAAATATATTTTCAATTCTTTGTTGATCCTAATACAAAAAGCTAGACAGCATAAAGGATTAAAATAAAAGGTGCAGTTATTATATTTGTACAAAGAGCATTATTAAAATATTTATTAACCAAATAACCCATATTAGGTTAGGAGAAATATAAAAACATGAACCAATCAGTACATTATCCCAGTGATTCTCTGAGGTCTGAATAAATCAGTGAATCTCAGTAAAGAGCCTGATGTGACGCATCGAGTCCTAAAGTTCTCTAGAAAACTCAAAACATGAAACATGGAGTTAAAAAAGTAAAAACCAAAACAGGCTGAGGAATATTAAAGCTGAGGATCAATGAATATGATGCAAAACTTCATTATTTAAAGATTTTTAGAATGACGATAACAAAATAACAATATATACAGAATATTAAAATAATGTCCAGATAAATGCTGGATGTTCCTGAAAACTGCTCTAAGATCAGAGTTCCTGTGGGACATCCAGTTCTAAACTGGTTCAACTGGTTTCTGTGATGGAAGCTGAAGTTTCTCTGCAGTTTCCAGTAAAGCATCTTTTTATCTGTGGAGCTTTGAGGAACATTTTCCTGTCAGCAGAAGAAGAAGCAGCAGAGAAAAGAGGTTTGAAGTGTCTTTATGATTCAAAGCTGAACTGAAATGATTCCCATGTTTCCATCTCAGACCATTTCTGGTTCCAGGATGAAAATGAATCAGAGAGAAAAAAGATCAACTTTCCAGTTGAATCCAGTTCAGATCAAAACTCCATGAAGCCTCTAAATGGAGCCCAGTTTGAATCGGATCTTTATTGATCCAAAGAGACAAACAATATCAGACACTAAATGACAGACATGAGAAAATAAACGGGAGGAAAATCTTGGAGGTCAGAGGTCATCATCATGATCCAGTCAGAGTCTCTTTAGACTCAAACTGCTGCAGCTTCAACCTCTGAGGATCAGCAGGACACAGAGACCGTTCTCTACTTTACAGAGATCATCGCCTGCAGAGAGAAGAAGGAAGGAGAGATCAGATCAGTGAGTGTTTCCAGCCTCTCCAGCAGCAGTCAGTGACGCAGCACATCCAGTAGATGGTTTCCAGGCTGCAGTCAGACTGATCTCAGAGCTGTGACCAAGATGAACCTGATCACTTGTTTCCTGTTGAACTGAGAGAACAAGCAGATCTGAGATCAGATCTGCTGCTGCCACAGTTTGATGAATGAGGACCACTGTCTCTAGACATGTTGGACGGCTGGACGCTGGAGTCCAGCTGGACGTCCTGGAGACATGGACACAGCAACAACACTCATATTCACACCAACACAAACACAGGAACACAGCAAGCTGCTGCTCCTCTGATTGGCTGATTGCTGTCTCTGTGTCCAATCAGGAAGCCTGAACCATTCTCCTCCCACTGAGAAGCTGCAGCTTTACTGGGAACACTGGAGCTTTGCTTTGATGCTAACTGGGTTTAGTTCAATATGCTGACAGCAGCTGGACTCACTACAAACATTTACTTACTGTAAAGTCTCTACAAAACGCTTCAGCTGCTGAACATCTGAATCCTCCAGGTTGTTTCCAAACAGGTCCAGTTTTGTCAGATGGAGGCTGTTGGACTTCAGAGCTGAGGCCAGAAAATCACAGCTGATCTTTGACAAACTGCATCTCCACAACCTGAATAAAGAATAAAAGATGAGCTGAAGCCAACAGGATGCAGGTGAACCAGTCCAACAGAACCAGTTAAAGATTCTCATGAATATTAAAGCCAACAAGCTGCTGCTTCAATAAAGACCTGCTGACTTCAGAACCAGAACCAGAACCTGGTACTGGGTCATGTTGTGTTGGAGGATTTTAGTCAGTAAAATCATTCCAGGTTCTGATCAAAGTGTTGAAGCATCAATCATTGATTATTGATTTGTTCCTGTCAGATTCCAGGAATTCACTTTTCTAGACTGGGTTGAATGACCTTTGACCTGCTTGACATGAGGGGGATTTCTACACACTGGGGGTCCGAATGCTGTCCTGTTCTGACCTCAGGTCAGCAGGTCCAACTCAGTTACACAGAGGGACTAAATTAAACTCTGGATCCAGGAACAAACTCAGAAAATATTTATTAGAACAGAAGATATGAACTTTGATTAATGATCAATTTATAGATAATTATTCACTGAAATATTGATAATTATATAATTACAAACCTCAATGTTTCCAGTCTGCAGCCTTTAGTCTGTAGAAAACCACAGAGCTCCTTTAGTCCAGAATCTTCCAGGTTGGTGTTGATCAGCTTCAGTTCTGTCAGATGGGTCGGGTTGGACTTCAGAGCTGAGAACAGAGACGTCCAGCTGGTCTCTGACAAACTGCAGTCCTCCAATCTGAATAAAGAATAAAAGATGAGCTGAAGCCAACAGGTCGCAGTTAAAATTGAAATATGAACAAATAAATAATAAAATGTAGAAAATTAATTTCCCTGAATGTAAAAGAAACATGATGAACTGATTCTAACATCTGATCCAGTCAAACTGGTTTAAAGAGTCCAAACCAGCAGAACCAGAACATTTGATCAACAAAGAAACTCAAAGTTTTCTATGAGCAGCAGCCTGGATGAGGTGAGCTATTTCTGCTGGTTCTGATCATCAGCTGGAGACCCGACTTGGTAACCAGATCAGAACCACTCAGTTTATTCATCAATGGCCTTGGATTCTTCTTAAAGCTGCTGAAAGCCAATGGAGGCCATTATTTCCTAAGGAGACGTGACCTGATGAAGCTTCATCACAGAGACGAGGCTCCAACCGACTGACAGCTGTCAGACTGAAGAGGACGGTTCCTCTCTGACCCGGCCCAACAGAACCACAGCTTCAGGACAAAGTGAGGAACCTGCTGCAAACCTCACTGTCATTCAGCTCATCTAGATTTGCTTTTCTACAATCAGTCACTTCTTAGATGTTTCATTAATGATGGTTTGAACTGGTCAGTGTTTGTGGCTCGACTGGAGGAAAACATTTCATTCTGGATGTAAAGATGAGAATCAGAAATAAAACAATCTGAATCTTTACCAACCAAACTGAAACATCTCCATCGTTAATTAACTTCATTTGAATTATTTTACTCATTTTGTTCATCAGTCAGAAACATTTTAAAAACTGAAAAACAAAGTTCAATGATCTCAAAGTCTGAAATAAGAAAATCATTTATTTATAAGGTAAAATTGTTTGAAATTTGAATCTGACATTTAAAAATATTGATTTTAAATATTACAACTAAATTATTAATTAAACTAAGGATTAAAGTATCAATGAATGATTTTATTGTAGAAATAGAGAAAACAAACCTCAGATTCTTCACTTTACTGACTGAACTCTGCAGGATCTCAGACACATTCTTCATATCAGAGTCTCCACCTCTATTTATCCAGATCCCACTTATTTCCAGTTCAGTCAGATCTGAGTTGGACTTCAGAGCTGAAGCCAAAACTTCACATTCAGCCTTTTGGATCGAACAGCCACCAAGTCTGTGATGAGAGAAGAAATAAATTCAGTTCTAATGAAATCAATCTGGATCATAAACAGATAAAATATGATAACAGTGATGTCATCATGATGTCATCATCTGATCAACATCTGATCTTCAGTTTACTGAGTTTGACCCGACAGAGAGTCTGTGCAGCTCCTGACTAAAGTCCAGGTTCTGGTTCTGGTCCAGGCTTCATGTCCTCAGACCTTCAGCTCAGTCAGATGTTGAAGATCTTCTATCATCTGTGAAGGAAAGTTCAGTTTCTCTGCAGCATCAGAGCCTCAAAGGAGCTGCAGCAGCTGATGAAGAGGCTGACTGAGCTGAATGAAGGAAACTACTGGAGATGATGGAGAGGAGGAGGAACTGCTCACAGCTCTGACAAGTCACACTGACTTGGACTAGACCGTTTGGCTCCTTGAGATCTTCCACCAAGCAGGAAGTGAGTTATAAATGAAGTGAGCAGAGCAGGAAGTCCAGCCTGCTGTGGACCTCTGGCATCTCTGGGTTTGTTTAGCCCATATCTGCTGCTGCAGCATCTAGAATCCTCCTCATCATTAATAATAGTAGTATATTCTATAGAAACGTGGCTCCCAGCAGCAGATTATTAAATGCTGCCACAGAGGAAACTGGGAGCAGACCAGACACATGATGCTCCCAGTTGTGTCTCCGTTCATCTGCTGGATTTGATGCTGTAACAAAGTAGAAAGTGGACAGTCGTCAACCTGCTTCAGCTAAAAGCTGCAGATTGTTCTGGTCGTCCTGCAGAGCAGCAGCAGAACCGGTCCTGCTGCTCCTTCAGGTCTGGACCGTCCTCTGTTGACCTGAGAGGAACTGGGACAAACTGGTTGGAAGAGGGACACGTGTCTCTGCAGTGGTCTGTCCATCGTCTCAGAGGAACAAAGGTTTGGATGTCAGAAGAAATTGTTGCTAAACTCCTAAAGAGCTGAAGAGCAAAACCCCTGGAGGAGACGGAGCGTTTGGGTCCAGCAGCATCTTCATGGTGAAGCAGTGAAAGTTCTCCAGAACTAAAGAGGCTGGGATGTCTAAAGAGCTGAAGCTCATGTCTCTGCAGGTCTTCATGGAGGACAGCTAACAGCTTCAACAAAGGCTGCAGATGAAGAGTTGATGAGGAAAATGGTTCCAGCTCTGGAAGCAGAGTTCTCAGAGCTTTGGGAGGATCTGACAGAAACTAGGACTTTTTCTGGAACCAGACAACAATCACCACATTTTGGTCTCAGTTACAAACTCAGAGGAAACTAGTGGAGGAGGAAGAGGAGAGGATGATGACGGGATGAAGAAGATCAACACTGTTCACAAAGTTTATAATTAATGCAACGCTTTATTTTAATGGTTCAACTTTCCATCAAACCTAAACAATTATTTTATAAAAACAGTCAAAGATCCTAAAAGGTGAATTATGGAGCAGCAGCTCAACGAGTGAAGAGAGTTTAAAGTTTAAAAATCTCTCTGGCTGATTGGATCTGAGAGGAAATAGACATTTTCTAGAGTTCAGGGTTTTCTATTCATTTCAACCTGAAAACTGATAAAAAGTTAAATATTTTTAAAAGATCAAAATGTGTAAAAACCAGAAGCTGCAGCTGTCCTGGATGAACTGAATGTTTAGATGTTTGAATGGCTGAAATCATCCAGAGGATGAAGGAAGTAGTTAAAGGCCAAAAACATCCAGAATCAACTTGAAGAAAGAAGAAGAAACAGGAGGACAATAGTGCTGAATCAGCATTCACACAATGAAAACATCTGGACTCACCGAGCCTTTCTGCAGTTCCTCACAGCTGGAACCAGTCTCTGTTGTCCATCTGGTGATGTGTTGTACTTCTCCAGGTCCAACTCATCCAGAACCTCTGACATCTGCAGCATGAAGGCCAGAGCTGAACAGTCAGTCTCTGAGAGCTGCTTCCCTGAATCCAGCAGCCGTTGGATCTCCTGATAAAATAAGACGTCGTTCATCTCCACCAGACAGTAGAAGATGTTGATGCTTCTGTCAGGAGAGATTCTATCAGTGTTCATCTCCTTCAGGTTGGTGATGATTCTCTGGATGGTTTTTGGACGGTTCTCTCTCTGACCCAGCAGATCCTCTAAGAGTCTCTGGTTGGACTCCACAGTGAGACCATGAAGGAAGCGGACAAACAGGTCCAGGTGGCCATTTTTACTGCTGAGGGATTTCTTCATGACTTTCTTCATGAAGTCATCTAGAGATGTTTCATTGTATTTTTCTCCCAGGAACGTCTTGATGACCTCTGACCTCCTGCTGGTGAAGCAGTGGATCATGTAGACGGCAGCCAGAAACTCCTGGATGCTCAGATGAACAAAGGAGTAGACGGAGATGTTGCGCGTTCCTCTCTCCGTTTTAAACATCTCAGTGAAAACTCCTGAGAACAACGCAGCATCTTTGATGTTGATGCCACATTTATCAAGATCTTTGTCATAGAAGACCAGGTTTCCCTCCAGCAGCTGATCTAGAGCCAGTCTTCCTAGAGACTCAATCAGCTTCCTGTTCTCTGGACTCCAGATATTTCTTGTCTTTCGTCGTCCATCAAACTTTTCCTTCTTGATTTTGAGCTGAACCAGCAGGAACTCTATGTACATCTCAGTCAGGGTCTTGGGCAGCTCTCCTCCCTCTCTGGTCTTCATCACATCCTCCAGAACTTTAGCAGTGATCCAGCAGAAAACTGGGATGTGACACATGATGTGGAGACTTTTTGATTTCTGGATGTGGGAGATGATCCTGCTGGCCTTCTCTTCATCACCTCTGAATCTCTTCCTGAAGTACTCCTCCTTCTGGGGGTCAGTGAACCCTCTGACCTCTGTTACCATGCCAACGCACTCAGCAGGGATCTGATTGGCTGCTGCAGGTCGTGTGGTTATCCAGAGGAGAGCAGAGGGAAGCAGTTTCCCCCTGATGAGGTTTGTCAGCAGAACATCCACTGAGCTGGACTCTGTAGCATCAGTCAGGATCAGATTATCATCAAAGTCCAGAGGAAGTCGACTCTCATCCAGACCGTCAAAGATGAACAGAACCTGGAAGTTTTTAAAGCTGCGGATTCCTGCGTCTTTAATATCTTCAAAGAAGTGATGAATCAGTTCCACCAAGCTGAACTTTTCTTCTTTCAGTACATTCAGCTCTCTGAAAGTGAATGGAAATATGAACTGGATGTTCTGGTTGGTTCTGCCCTCAGCCCAGTCCAGAGTGAACTTCTGTGTTAACAGTGTTTTCCCAATGCCAGCCACTCCCATGGTCATCACTGTTCTGATTGGTTGATCACTTCCAGGTTTAAAGATGTCTTCTCTCCTGATTGTTTCTTGTTTCCTGGATGCTGTTTCAATCCGTCTGACCTCATGTTCCTGGTTGACCTCTCTAGTTAACCCCTCTGTGATGTGGAGCTCTGTGTAGATCTGGTTCAGAAAGGTTTGATTTCCAGCTTCAGCGACGCCTTCAGAGAGACTCTGGAACTTCTTCTTCAAGTTTAACTTGAGTTTCCGTTGACATTTTCCAGCTCCAGTCCCTGCATGGAGACAACACACTGTAAGGTCTGGACAGGCCACTGTAGCTGGGGAGAGTGACCAATGAAAACAGCAAACTGGGACACAATTTTACGCAGCACTGGGTCAAGCCAGGGAACTGTTCTCTCCACTGTCCTGTTTACTCTTTACAAACCGACTTCCAGTAGAAATCCAGGTTCTGCCCTAAGCAGAAGGATTCAGAGACACTTTGATAGTTGGTTGTTTAGGGATAAACAGGAAAAACTGTAGAAAAACCTTGGCAAGAACTTTTTGAACTTGATCTGCATCAAATGCCTGCAGCTCAGTTCAACAAGGAGGCCTTCTAGCCACCTCTTCTGTCTGGATGCATGTAGATGGACGGTAGACAGTCGGAGAGTTCATGTCATGCAGATCAGCAGCAGTTTATCATTTACTGGCCCTCAATGTTGGCGCTGCTGCATCACAGGGTGAATTTGGTAGCTGTCTGTGTGTTTCTGAAGGTTCTTCATCTGCAGCTGAATGGAACATTTTTATGTACTGGGTGCAGGAATTAAAACTAAAATGGGTTTTTATCTTGTGCATTGCTGCCATGTTTGTTTTTTACAGTATTTTACGGTAAATATAAAGTTCCCAAAGTTTATATTTCATGAGCAGCACATCAGTCACCACAGGTGATGTTTAAATAAAAAAGCTGCTGAATCCAGAACGTCATTGAGCTCATGTGACTGTTTGATTAAGATTTTCTGTATTTGTTCGTTTCTCTTGTTTGATTTCAGTTGAATTCATTTTCTCATGTAATCATGTTTTAATTATTCAACATAACAGCAGAATTGTTGTAGAAATCCTCTTACTGCTCTGCAGACGGTCAGCCAGCTCCTCCTGCTTCATCTTCCTCAGGAAGTTCAGGGTGATCTTCATCAACGCCTCTCTGCTGCTCCTCCTCTGCTCCTCATCCTCACTCTGACCCTCTGAGCATTCTGGGTCATCTGGACTCAGAACCTTTTGGATCTTCTTCAGCTCGTTCTTCACGAATGTGACAATGTTTTCCTCCAGCAGCTGGAACAGAATGAGAAGATATCAGACTAGATCTGAACATCAGGTCCATGTTGGACAGACTGACAGTCCTCTGGTCTACAGACTGAACAGAACCGATGTACAGACCATAAATATGGAGTCCAGCTGGACAGACGGATCAGTGGGAACCTCTGAGCTCTGCAGATCCTCTCTGTGGAGGAACCAGGACAAATGAACCAGAATCTGTCTGTCCACACAGAGACAACATTATAGCTGCATGGCCACTTATAGTTAGATTTTCTATGTTACATTTTAATACCTTATGTATATGTGGCTCAGATTTGTATAGATAATCTATTCCAGAGTAGCTTTTGTGTGGATCTGAGTAAAATGTGTCGTCTCTCTTCTTGGGGTTGATATTTCTCCAAGCATCAATCAGACCAGCTCTTTAGTAATATTATTTAGCATTCTGGATGTCGTTGTCTGTGGCCCATAATCAGAAGATTATCTAACTAATACATTATTTTAAACCGTATTAAAGTCTCCCCCCATCAGTTTCATTCCTTTTCCATCATCAGTTATTATTCTGACTATTTGTTTCAGGAAACTGTCCTTCTCCTCATAAACATTTATTACTCAAATTGTCATTTCTCCGATTCGTCCTACAATCATTACATATCTTCCTTCTTTATCCTTTTCCTCTTTTTCAACTTCAAACAAAATCCCTATTTTGAGTCAAATTGCTGCCTTTTCCAAATGAAACAGAAAATGTCTGACCTGCCCTCTCCCTTCTCATTTTCTGTGTTGGTTCTCCATCAGGTGTGTCTCCTGTAATAAAGCTGCTGTGCATCACCTGAGCCAATGCTGGGTAACCAACCACAGCCAACATTCAGTCAATCTTTAAGATCATTCATCCTGCCTGATGTCTCACTGAGCACTGAAGCAAAGAGACAGTAGAAAACAGGAGCAGGAAGAAAGACTTTTGAAGCTTTGAGTTTAAAAACCTTCTGCTTTAGTCTGTCTGTTATTACTGTTTGAAAGAAATGTGTTTTTATCTTCATTTAGGTTCAAATCAGCTTAAGATGCAAAACTGCATGATCACAATCCAAGTAGATAAATGTTATGTTGTTGGTTAAATCTTGGATTTAACAAGAAAATAAAAAGTTTATGAAGAAACTTTTTCATTTCAAGGTTTTAGGGTTGAGTTTTGTTGTGGAGTTGGACAAAGTTTATCCCATCAATCAATCACTAGTCATCAATGTTAATAAATATCATGGAGCAGAAAATGGACGCATAATAAAGCCTCCTTTACTTTCTGCCTGTCTCCTCGTGTATCCAAGCCTAGAACCAGTCCTGCTCTGCAGAGTCACATGAACCAGTTAGAAACTGGTTTCTTACTCTGGTTCTGATGGTCCAGGTTCAGTCCTGAAGAATGGAGGTTGATCTTTGGACCAGTCACTCCTCATTGAGGGACAGCTGGATCCTGGAGGTTCTGCTCTCCCTCTGTGGTTCTGACCTCTGAAACACAAACATGTTGTTATTCAGATCAATCAGTGAGAAACTGAGATAAAACCCAGAGAAGAAGCTCTGAACACAAACTGCTGCAGGTCTGAAGCTCCAGAGTGAAACATTCAGACTGATCTGTTGGTCAAACTGAACCTTCATTCAACTTTATTAGTTCAGTTCATTTCAGCAGCAAGGCAGTTCAAGGCGCTTTGCATAATAAAGACAGAAAGCTATAAAGAAAACACCAGGCATTCAACAACTGAACAGACATATTTGATGAGAGCATCACCAAAATCATAACCATCAAATATGTTGGTCACTGTTTCATTTCTAATCAAAGCCACTAAAATCAGATGGTTTTTAGTCTGGAGTTAAAGAAATTCAGTGTTTCGACTCTTGTACAGTTTTCTGGAAGTTTATCCAATTTAAACTTTGACAAACTCACCTGGTTCATCTTCTTGTAAAAATCAGTTTAGTGACGTGATTGAGACGAGAGACTAGTGATGGAAAAGTTACTACAGAGTAAAGAGTCAACTAGTTGCTGCAACATCCAGTTCAGAGACAATCTGAGTCGTTGCTCCTCACATTGTTGCTGGTTTTTGTTTCATTTTCATCATTTTTCATTCAAACTGATTTACTGACCAACATCCTTCATGTTTAACTTTAAATTAATATGGAAGAAATTTAAGTTACTTTTGATCAAACACTGAAGATCAACCAGTTAATATCATCTATATTTTATCTCTATAGATTCACATGAACCAGATAGAAACTGGTTTCTTACTTTCTGTCTGAGGGTCCAGGTTCAGTACTGAAGTCTAGATCTTCATCTTTGGACCAGTCACTCCTCACAGACGGACTGATGGGTCCTGGAGGTTTTGCTCTGTCCTTCTTTAGATCCAGATCTTCCATCTTCTGGACTTCAGTCAGCCTGAGAAAGAAACCAGAACCAGTCAGACCAGTGGTCCAGGTCCAGTAAGTGTCCTGTGAAGCAGAAAGCTGGTTCCCATCAGGAGTTCAGAGGATCAGAGTGAATCAGATGAATGAACAAGTGAACATTTCCTATGAACTAGTGAACTTGTTTAGCTCCCACAGTGGACCTGAACGCATCATGACTCTATTGTAGCTCCGTATGGAGGGAGTCAGTGTGCAGAAGGTTCTGAGGGAGCAGCAGCTCAGGTCGGGTCCACAGCTCTCCTCCAGACAGAACCGGGTCCAGCTGGGATCTCAGCAACATGTCAGCCTCTGTGGTCATGTGAGCAGCTCAGCAGGATTTCCTCTCAGCTAAAGCTGCTTTCAGGGACCACAGCATCCAGCTGAGGTACCAGCTGGACCCACTGCAAGGAATCATGGGTAATCAGCTGCTTCAATGAGGGGATGAAGCCCCCAAACACTCAGCGAGGCCTGATTCTTTCTGCTGCAAGGAGCAACAAGAGGTAAAAATTAAAAAAGACCAAAGTCAGTGAAGAGGAAGAGAGGAAATCTGTGGACTGGTTAAAGCCGGTTCTGATCCAGACAAGAGAAACGTCAGTTTGTGATGAACCCAGACTGATGAGGGACGGAGTGATGTCTTTCACTTTCTGCTGACTTCAACAAGCAGAGAAACTAGTTTAAAACTGTTTTTGTTCTGATTTTTAGGTTAAAAAGATTCACAGAGAGTCCCTACAACAAGAACACTGATGTAAAAAGTTACATGAGGTTAACTTTTTTAGTTTAGTTCATTTAGGTTAGATTTGAGAAGGTCATTGCTGCACACTCCACTCAAACAGATCAGAGTTAGATGCAGCTGTCATGGTGGACCACTTTATCTCTAAAGCACTTAAAATAAAACAGCAGCTGACCAAAGGGTTGCAGGAAAATGAAAACAAATGATAAAATATAAGAAAAATAGAAATCAAACATCAGAAATACAAGTAGCAGTGCAGCATTAACCCTTGTGGGTGCGAGGACTGAGGCAAACGTAGAGGTCTATGGAAAATGATGCAGGTTTTACGTGTGTGGGGTCGATTGGACCCCATTTCAACATACAAGGTGGAGACAAGGGTTTTAACTCTATAGCTCACTCAGGGTTAAAACCCAGAGAAATAAATGGGTTTTAAGTGAGTTTTTAAAAGTTGTATCATAGAGTTGATCATTCACCAGGTTAACTCTGCAGTTACTGAGCTGTGTTGTGGTCAAGACCACCTAACCCGAGACCAAGACAAGACCAAGACTTTTAGGGTCCGAGACCAAGTCGAGACCAAGACCGAGGGAAGTCGAGACCGAGTCAAGACCAAGAACAGCGGCCTGCGCTAAATGACACGATAAAATTTGAAATATTATCAAAATTGCTTCTCAAATTGATCTGAAAGATCCATATTCCCATAAAAACACCTAGATATTAAATACTTAATAAATTTTACCAATATTAAAGTGAAGTGCTACAATCCGCTGTGGTCTCCTGCCATCCCTAAAAAGATAACGCCCATATTAGTCATGTCAGAAACCATCACTGTCTGCACCTTTAAACATAGCAATTGAGGCAATGCTCTGACGGTAAATAACGCTCAACTATGAACATTGACCAGGGAGCAACAAAGAAGTAACCAAGCACAAGGTGCTCACTGTGACTGTTTTCACCCTCTCTCCCGCTACATGAGGCCAGGTAGTCTGACACCATGGCAGACATGACAGCTGCCACTTTGAACAAAAACGATCATAGAGCAATGTGCATGCTTTTTCATTCTTGTGTTTTATTTATTTGTCAATTAAAAAAATATCAATGCATATGATTAAATAATGATAGCTACTGCAGTGTACCCAAAGCATTACAAGAACAAAGAACGGCTCTCAGTGACCCTCCAGTCCTATTTTCTAAGTAAAGAGCCGTTCAGAAGAACCGGACTGTTCCTGAATATCACATCATTATATTGCAGACTTTTGGACACAGCGTTGTCCCATATCTGGGACAAGTCAGTCAACACCTCCGCACAATAATTAAGTGCAGTGAGTGACTTTTTTTTCCATCACAAATGCTTAGTGTCTCTATACAGCTAGCTTCGCTAACATCACGTCAACGGAGCTTACCTTTCTTTGAGCTACTTTTCTAAGTGACGAAAAAAGTTAGACGTTTTCCCCACTGGCTGTGAAAATGAAGCGCTGCTGAGTTAGCAGTGCCCATTGGATTTCTTATGATTTATGCAGCGCTATTATATTACTGACGATTAGACAGACATCTTCTGCCACTCAGAGGAAACCACTGCGCATGTCTGGAGCGCCGCGTTGCGAGTGAAGGGTGGGGAGGGGGAGTAACAGAAACACGTTATTGCCTGGATTTTAGTCGGTGCGTTTGGCATCCACGGAAAACAAAGATGTTAACAAAGAAACTGGACAGAATGCTGTACGCTTAGTGATATTTTCACAGTTGCGGTCTCGACTGATCTTGCAATAAAATGCCGAGTCCTCAGCGCCCGAGACCAAATGCCATCAAAAAATGGTCTAGAGACCAAGACCGATCTCGAGTACTACAACACTGTTACTGAGCTGTGTGTTTATGGTTTGTGTTATTTCTCTCATAATGTATCCTCACTTAGAATCACTTTATAAGCAGCAACGTCTCACAATAAAACATTTCATTGAATCTAATTCCTTTCCAGATCAGAGCACTGCTGTGGGGACCACACCCTATGAGAGACGAGGGACCCAGACCGAGGTGGCCGAGGCCCCGGGAAGCCTCGGAGGGTTTATCGGTCAGAAAGGCTCCAGAGAGCCGAGAGAGACTCGGAGGGACCCGGAGCGGCAACACTTACCTCTGTTAACAAGTCAACATGTTATTTCCACCCTCCGCTCAAAATGGAGGCTGACTTGAAGAAAAATATCAAAGTTAGTTTCAGTTTCTTTTTCACAGAAAGTCAGGTGACTTGTGTTTTCTTCTGCGTCCAGAATCAAAGTTTGATTCATCAGTTTCAGTTTACAAAGTGAAATAAAACTAGAATAAAGATAGAAAACTTTCGGTATTTCTGTTTTGCTGTTATTGAAGAAGATCTGGAGCTGAGCAGCTTTTTGTTCTGCAGAAAACCAGCAGAACAAACGAGTTTAACAGGTTTTTGATTGTGGATTATGAGCGCTCACTGCCCTCTGGTGGTCACCTATTGTAACTACAGATATTCCGCTACATACTAACCAGGTAATTTGTTTAACTTCATTTGTTCTCATTTTCACCTTTATCAGGTCAAATAAAATCAGCTTAAATTAATGTTGTTAAAGAGCCACTGCAGGGTTAATAAATGGAAAAGAAAATTAAACTTACTTAGTTAAAAATCCTCACAAAAAGAGGATGTCTGTAACTTTAAGAATCAAGCCTGAAAAAATATATAAACTATAAAAATGCGTAATTAAATCCAACCTGCTGAGATCAGAGCATTGAGCAGGATGAAAATGCTGCTCAATGCATTTTTTTTCCTAATGGGAAAAAAACTTAATATAAAAGTTAAAGTTTAAAATGTGACTAGTTAATATTACTTATTTAACTGCAATCTGTTGTGTTGGAGCTATTTATTGTTTATATTCTTTATCCATTTGAATTTTGTTAGTTTGTTCTTAAATGTATATTGTTTGTTTTATTATTTTTCTTATTGATATTTTTTAAGTAAACAGGAAGTGAGGTGGGTTGGTCCACTTTCTATAAATGTAGGGGCCTGGTAAAGGACCAGCAGGCATTTGGGTTAGGGGCCTATGGTTTTTACCAGTGCAAGGAGGTAGCAGAGAAAACAAAGGAAGTTTGAACTCTGTAATTGTTTGTTTTGCAAAGATATCAAAATAAATCATGAAGAACATGTTACAAGTTTGGATCCTGAACCTTCTTTGCCTGCGTTGAAATACTTGACCCCAGTGTCTCAGTGGCTTATTGGAACTTTTGTTGGATGTTTGGTTTGACAAACAATCGCCACTACATGTTGTATAACTGAATTCATCTGTGAATAAATGTATTACATGTACAACAACATCAAGGTGCAACTGCTAATATTATTTAAATACTTTAATCTGTTTTAAATGACTAGGAACAGGAAAGTTATACGGTGGTGGTGGAAAACCTCGGCAGAATTTAATTTCATGCTTCTAAATAAAAGTTTAAGGGTGGAAACAAGAAAAGTAAAATGCATTATTTAATATAAAGCTAACAGAGGATATGAACTCATTTCCATATGTGACCTTGGGTACAGCTTTAGATCTTTTTACCAGATCACTCAGGTAAGTTTGTAAAAATGGACAGAGGTACTGCTGCAGATTACAAACAGTTTATTGAATTCACAAATGTTTCATGTGCAATAATAGTCAACTTATTTTATTATACCAAATGACCACACTAAAGGTGGAAGTCTATGCTGGCCCTGGGATCCTTAAAGCTGAATAATTAAAAACTAGATAAAAATTTGACTGTTTGGGGGAGGAATAATAAGAAAACAAAAGTATAACCAAATACACCTAAGTGTTCCAACAAAAGCACACTCACACAAAAATCCCTAGTGAATACAAAGGAAAAGAAACAAAGAAACTCCCCTTCCACTAGTCTCCTCAATCTAAATAAAACAGCCTAGGACCCAGGGACAGCATAGGTCCCAGTTTAAAACAAGTCAGCGGGCTAAAATAGAAAGTCCCTTTCCCTAAACAAACCCCCCAAAAAAAGAAAAGTTATTTTTAATCAACAACCTCTAAAAATAAGTAAATTGAAATCAAAACAAATCAAAAACTGAAACAGTAGCAGGCCAACCTACACACAAAAGAAATCAAGTTAGACAAGAACATTAATCAGCCAGATAAATCATAAGAAACGGCCCTTACCTTCTCTACAGTGAAACCAGTAAATGTTGCTCTTGACGTCACTCTCTAAAGTGCGTTTCCTACAACAATCAGTGGCAGAATCAGACAAATTCTAAACTCACTCCATGATTGATGTTAAACATACCTGTGCACAAGTTCTCAGCCTGCATCTGATCATCTCAGCGATCTACCTGCTTTTAAATGCAAATGCTGATCACCTGTCTCCCTAACAAGCCAGCTGCGCTCTGTCACAGCATCTTCCATATATGGGCAAGAGGAAGAGGGCGCAGCAGCACACATTCAGTGTGAAACAATATGCCCCGGCTACACATAGCTCTTAATGTGAAAGTATTCAAAAGAAGTGGAAGTGATGTGTAAATTCTCTAGCTTAATGGCATAGCTGTAGTTTCTTATCACCATAGACATCATACTGATTGTTTTGAAAAACACAAACCGGAAGTGTCTTATTTGTCTTTAAATTTGTCTCAGTATATAATATAAATATTACTTAATAATGTTGTAATGTTATTTACACATTTAAAAATATTATTTAGTAACTTACCAATAATTATCATTAACATAATATTAAAAATTATTCAATCTCCCGATTATTATAAAGGTTCTTTAAAACCCCAGCAACTTAGTCTTGCAAGAATATTTTACGCTTTCTTATTTTGTTTTACTGTTGGATCCACGAGCGCATCAGTGCATATTAATACATTTTAAAATATGAATTAAAGTGTGCAGTGTTGTGTAGCTGGTGCCCCCTCTCTTCCCTAGGGGGCAGCAGAGAGCAACATGTAGGCGATGGGAGGAAGAAGAGCTAGAAAAGTGTCCGGTTGTTGTGGGGAGCGCAGTGTGTTAGTTTTAGGGAAGCCAGCTGTTTGTTGTACTTGAGACCAGCCCGTTTAAAACCAGCCTCTGATTGGACTCTGAGCCAATGACAGTCCACACATCCTCCTTTTCATGCAGGCCTTTAAATAAAGACCTGGACTAAAGATTCTCTTTTTATCCTGCATTGTGATGCTCGACCATTAAGAAAGGATAACCTATGTTTAATGGCTTTTTTTTTTTTTAAAGTTTTTACCTGCAAGACAAAGAAAATGATTAGTGACCAAATGATCGATGAAGGCCTACATTCAATGACTCTCCTCAGGCGGTCATTGACGTCAATCTGTGACGTGTGATTCGGGGTTTGAGTATCCGAGGATCACGCCACCAATGACCAGCTGAGCCAATCAGGTGCAGATTACGAACAGGCCTTATTACCTACAGTATTTCAATGTATTCTTTATAATTTTATATATTTCTATTTATAGCCCCTTTAGTTAAGATTGTATGTAATTTTTTTTTGGTAATATACAGTTGTGGTCAAAAGTGTACATACACTTGTAAAAAATCATAATGTTATGGCTGTCTTGAGTCTTCAATAAGTTCTACAACTCTTATTTTTCTGTGATAGAGTGATCGGAACACATACATGTTTGTCACAAAAAACAGTCATAAAATTTGGTTCTTTCATAAATTTATTATGGGTCTGCTGAAAATGTCACCAAATCTGCTGGGTCAAAAATATACATACAGCAACATTAGTATTTGGTTACATGTCCCTTGGCCATTTTCACGGCAACTAGGCGCTTTTGGTAGCCATCCACAAGCTCCTGGCAAGCTTCAGGTCGAATGTTTGACCACTCTTCTTGACAGAATTGGTGCAGTTCAGCTAAATGTGATGGTTTTCTTGCATGAACCTGTTTCTTTAGCACTGTCCACATGTTCTCAATGGGGTTTAAGTCAGGACTTTGGGAAGGCCATTCTAAAACCTTAATTCTAGCCTGGTTTAGCCATTCCTTTACCACTTTTGATGTGTGTTTTGGGTCATTGTCTTGTTGGAACACCCAACTGCGCCCAAGACCCAACCTTCGGGCTGATGGTTTTAAGTTTTCCTGCAGAATTTGGAGGTAATCCTCCTTCTTCATTATCCCATTTACTTTCTGCAAAGAACCAGTTCCACTGGCAGCAAAACATCCCCAGAGCATAATACTACCACCACCATGCTTGACAGTAGGCATGGTGTTCCTGGGATTAAAGGCCTCACCTTTTCTCCTCCAAACATATTGCTGGGTGTTGTGGCCAAACAGCTCAATTTTTGTTTCGTCTGACCAGAGAACTTTCCTCCAGAAGGTTTTATCTTTGTCCATGTGATCAGCAGCAAACTTCAGCCGAGTCTTAAGGTGCCTTTTCTGGAGCAAGGGCTTCTTTCTTGCACGGCAGCCACTCAGTCCATGCCGATGTAAAACACGCTTGACTGTGGAGACTGACACCTGTGTTCCATCAGCTTCCAAATCCTTGCAGACCTGCTTCTTGGTGATTCTTGGTTGACTCTTGACCATCCTGACCAATCTCCTCTCGGCAGCATGTGATAGCTTGCGTTTTCTTCCTGATCGTGGCAGTGACACAACTGTTCCATGCACTTTATACTTGCGTATAATTGTCTGCACAGTTGCTCTTGGGACCTGTAGCTGCTTTGAAATGGCTCCAAGTGACTTCCCTGACTTGTTCAAGTCAATAATTCGCTTTTTCAGATCCACACTGAGTTCCTTTGACTTTCCCATTGTAGCTTTTGTAGCTGAGTCTAATCACTGGGTCAAATGAGCCCTATTTAAATGGGCTCATGAGAAGTCAACAGCTGTAGTCAATCAGAATCACTTAGAAGAAGTGAAGAGGCCATGACATGAAGCTAATTTGATTGACACAACTCGCTACATCACCAAAGTTGACAAATTTTGTTGCTGTATGTATATTTTTGACCCAGCAGATTTGGTGACATTTTCAGCAGACCCATAAAAAATTTATGAAAGAACCAAATTTTATGACTGTTTTTTGTGACAAACATGTATGTGTTCCGATCACTCTATCACAGAAAAATAAGAGTTGTAGAACTTATTGGAAACTCAAGACAGCCATAACATTATGATTTTTTACAAGTGTATGTACACTTTTGACCACAACTGTAAATATACATTTTATAAACTGTTAGAATATTTGCGTTTTTGTTTTTACAAACACTGACTTGACAAAAAAAGACAAAGTGACCAAATTATCACAGAAGCGTTTTTCGTTTGATTTTTACCCAGGAAGCACTTCGGCAAAACCGTGAGTGAAACGGTCAATGGGACTGATATATATTCCATTGAGGGACTTTAACATTGAATGGTCCTTTCTCAACAGGCGTGGACCCACTTTCTCTGTCTATAAGCGACTTGAAACCGCATCCCGGGCCGGGGGGCAGCCGCCCCCCCCGCCCCCCCATAGCTCCGCACCTGGCAATGTCGTTATACAAATTATTGTTTGGTGGTTAATCAGGACAAAATACGTTGTCTTGTGGACTTTTTTTGTGCCTATACTTTAAAATATCACCGTACTCGTTATTACAAAACTTTGCTAAATAGATGTTGGCAGCGACACTGAAGCTGTGTAATATCAGTGTACGTGAATCATATCCTGTCATTTCAGGTGCACAGTGACCTGCGCAGTTCGGTGGACACATTGCGGCTGCGCTGCATTGAATAAAGTCTGTCATGCAACGTATTAATGCGCAAAAAAAGAGTTGCGGTGATCTGTATTTGTCTGTATCCATTGTTGTGGGGAGGGGGGACAAGCACTGTTCGGGTAAAATTACTCAATCAGGTTTATTTATGAATTGTGCACAACTCAGAGCTGGTAGGACAACCAATCATGAAGCAGATCTCGGTGAAAAGCTCTGCCAGGCAGAGACAACATATGAGTTTTATACCAAGGGAAAAGAATTCAAAACATGGGCGACACAGTCTGGTTCTGATGCAGCTGTAGAAAACGACTCCCAGTCTTCTACATGTGACCCAAATAGCTCTTTTAATGAGCTCACAAGCATTTCATATAATATGATCAGCAGATGTTAACTTGTAGTAATTTTCCACCACTTTTCCCTCCTTTTGATTATTAGTAAATATGTAATATTTACTATTAATCACACGTCAAATTTTATTCCATCCCCACTGATTATATAAAAGGACATTTGTACAATTTTTATGGTGAGAAGTGAGAAATTATCCCATACATTTGAAGACATTACATATTCATTCAGTCACTGAAACATTATTCTGTAAGATGAAACAAAAACATATAGGCAGGATACAAAAAACCTACCGGCATTCATCCATTCATCCCTTTATTGTTTCTCCTTGCCAGGGAGACGGTCATCTATATCTTTTGTCATCTATATCTTTTGTCATCTTTCACAAAACTTTTAAAGCAGAAATTTGAAGTAATGTATTTGGACCAGCAGAATACCAAACCGTTTTCAAAGTAATATGTCCAATTGCTTAAATAAGTCATTATTTTAATCCCAAATTCTTCCGTGCAAAATAAGTGCATCTATTTCAATCCTTAGACCTCCCTGTGAATAATTTAATTTTACATTTCTACACATGCATTACATGCTTTTATGTTAACCCCATTCACTTTTGATCTATGCACAGTTTAATTTTGGTGTTACAGCCTAAATGTACATATTAAGTCATTTAGTTCATTTGTTTAATCTAAACCTTAATGTCTTATTTTAATGCGGTGACAGAACATAAATTTGTGCATTCCTGATGCGTAATTAAATAAGTCCAAAGTTTTAAACTTATCAGTTTTAATTTTACACACATTAAAGTTCATTTTAAGTTGACTTCTCTTATGTCTAGAAGAATGAATTTCTAAACTCTTAAACATCCTGAGGAGTCAAACAACTAAGAAAGATTATAATTAAGCTACCAAATTTCATGTGTTTTCTAGGAAACCCCACAAAAAAATGACATCAGTGCAGTGAAGGTACAGATAAGTTTCTGTTCAAATCCCAACAAGAAAGCACAGATTTTCCATCTGTAGGTAAAGCGTAGAAGCAGGAACACGGATCGTCTGTCTGCTCAGGAGGATTTGTTCCCTCCTGTCAGAAAAGTCTAAATCTTCACTCTCCGCTTCGGTCACTCGCCAGTGGACCAGCAATAGTCCTTTGAGTGGAGATCCTTTCAGAAACATCTAAAGTCGCTGTTGCTCTGGACGTTGTCCTCTTTGGTGTCAACAGTTGAAGTTCTTGATACTTGGTAGAGGGAAGTTTTGCTGCTGCTTCAGATTTAAAGTCGTGATCTAGATGGACGTTACAGACAGGTCGTCCTTCACAGTGGTTGATGTGGATCCAGGTTGTTCCTTCCTTCTCGCCCCTCTGCCCCAGTCGGTCTCGGTGCTGCTGCAGCCAAATCCTGCCCCGTCTCTCTCCTCCAGCTTCCTGTCAGTCCAACTGGTTCTGGTGTTGGTTCTTTGGGTTATCCAGATCGTCCCTCAGGAAATGTCCATGTTGTCCACAGATGAAACAAGAGTCAACAGTTCAGAGTCTTTTTCTCTCACAGCTCCTGTGAGAGAAGAGCTTTTCTTCCTCTTCGCTGATACTGGACAGCAGACCAGCGGAGGTTTTCAGTCCAAATGCCCAACAGGAGACCGACAGTTGTCCCCTGCAGGTGATGGAGGTCTTTTTTGTCTTCTTGATCCTCCAGATCTTCTCCATCATTTTCATTGGCTGGTTTTGTAGGAGGGACAGATGGGAGGCGTTGAGGTCAGAGGTCAGATGCACCGTGTGAGGCTCAGACAGAAGGGAAGAGAAAAAGCAAATAGAAAATCGATGAGGGTTTGTCTTGTCATTTTCCTTGTTGTTTTCCATACATATACATTTATACTTATGAATCTTATTTTAACCTTTTACGTGATCATATAGTTTTAGTCATTTATTATCCATCCAGTATTATGGCTCCTGTTTTTGGAAAAGTTTGTCAGAGAAACCTGAGGGCTCATTGTTGGAACAGCTCTTAGAGCTGCTTTTAGTATGAAAGGGTCCCTTATAAATAAAATTCATTAATTGATTGATCCTTTTAAGAAATATTTATTTATTTATTCAAACACACAAAAGAAAAATTAAACATATTAAGGCCTGTAATTTATCAACAACAGATTTATGTTCAGCATTTTATTCCAATCAATTCACCCAGAGGAGGAGGTTGTGTGCTGGAACCACTTAGACCCGTTCTTCTAGAACTGGGTGGGATTTCCTCTGTAGACTGCAAACGTCTTCACAGAATCCAACAAATCAGCTTTGTGGTCGCTCTGCCTCTTAATCCTCTAAGAGGGGCCTTTATTTCCAATAAAGGTCTTTAGGATTCTCTAAAGGTTTGGTTCCCTCAATTTAGAAAACCAAAACTCAAGGAACCACCTGCCTTATTGACCTTCCTTACGGCTCGTGTTCAGTCTCAGGGTGCTGGATTTGGGGTGGAACCCTCCATGCATGGTTAGTAGCTTCCGAGTCTTAACATCCGTGGTGTTTGTCTCCTCCTTTGGCCAGCTAGTTATTCCTGCAGGGTGTCTGATTACTGGTAAGGCATAGCTGTTTATCACACAGATCTTGTTCTTGCCATTGAGCTGGCTTCTCAGGACTTGCCTTATTCGTTGGAGGTATTTGGCTGTGGCTCCTTTCCTTGTGACCTCATCCAGGTTGCCATTTGCTTGTGGTATTCCCAGGTACTTGTAGCTGTGCTCTATGTCTGCTATTGTTCCTTCTGGGAGTGAGACCCCTCTGTGCGGACGACCTTCCCTCTCTTTGTAACCATCCGGCCACACTTCTCTAGTCCGAATGACATCCCGATGTCAGTGCTGTAGATCCTGGTGGTGTGGATCAGTGAGTCGATGTCTCGCTCGCTCTTGGCGTACAGCTTGATGCCATCGTCTCAAAAGTGAAAATCAGATGTTTACTTTACAAAGATCCTGGAACAAGTCTTTAAAGACACAAATATCTCCATCACGGTGTACAGCCTGCCCATTTAACATCCCATTGATGTAAAATAAACAAATGAGGGTGGAATATGGGGGTAAATACAACATTATATATTTACAAGGTCCTAAATATAGAACCTCCTCCTGCAGCACTATTATCTAAGGAATAAAAGTTCTTCAAATAAAAGTACCATAATGACAACTCAGTTTCCTGCCATTGATTTAATGCAAAACTTATTGCAAACTTTGATGTTGCTCTCTGTCACTATCGCACTACATGATATTACTAGTACTAGTACATCAAGCTACAAAAATGATCCAACAAAGAACACCAGGCAAATGAAATGCAATGGTTATGTATACATTGTTTTATTTATTAAAATGTAAATTTAAATTGAGGAAGAGTTTGCTCCTCTAGCTTTATTTTCCTGAGCCAGATTCAGGAGCAAGAATGTTTTCACAAGCGTTTTTAGGTCATGACTTTATGGTGATTCTTATGCTTGTTTTTAGACTGTTTAGACTTTGTGTACTGTGAATTATGCCGAACAGGATATTATGACTAGTGTGTTTGAAAACTGGTTCGTAAGTCAAACTTAACATCACGGTTTCTGACAATAGGGATGACCTTCATCTGCTCAGACACCAGGCCATGGTATGTGGGAAAATGTATTGGAAAGAAATGTACATATTTTTAGTTTGACCTCAAAAATGAACTTTTCATGTTACCAAAAAAATACCAATTTTTGCTTTCATCATCCTATAAAACATTGCTCATCATTTTTCTTCAGTCCAGTCCGTTGGGCAAATTGAAACCTTTCATAATACAATTAATTTGATTTACATAACACTAATTTACAATAGGTAATCTTAAGACAATTTACAAAAAAGTCATTTCCATTCTACTTAACAGTGCAGCAATTTAAATGTATTATTTAAGACAGTAAAAAAAAAGTTAAGTTATCCGAGTTAAAAATGTGGATTGCATCAAGTCATTGACTTGTTATTGACTTGACTTGTTTATATGCTTCCCCCTCTTCAAATTACTTTTACCCTGTAATGACTGATTTTATCCATTTCTTCAGGGGAACCAACATGTACGTATGCTACCTTCTTTCTTTGTTTCTTTATTACTGGGCACCAATGGAGTTCCATAAAGTCTCGTAGTAAAAGTCACATTAAGACACAATCAGAAAGCCTCATGCTGAACCGATTCTCCCCACAACCAGCCATCCTCCAACGTTTGTTTATCAAGTCAGAGTTTTAACAAGAAAGAGGACAACCGGTAAAATTGTTGCTTTATAAGTCACAACAAGTGTACATTTTATCTCTAGGTTTTATGTAACACCATACTAATAAGCTACATGATTGTTGGTAAATAATATCACACCGAACACAAATCCTAATCATAAATCTCTACTGGATCTGCTCCTCTCTTCTTCTTCTGCAGTCCCTGGATTAAAAGGAGCAATTGATGTTTGTTCGTTCTGTAAGAAAAAAAAAGTTTTGCTTCTTTTACATTGTTGTTTTTAGAGCACACAAATTATACAGTACTTAATAAATTAAAATAAATGTTGTTCATTTACATTATATTCATTTAGCCACAAAAGGAACGTTATTAGTTATGCTCTACAATTCAGAGGGGAAAAGGTTTTAGACATTTTAATGAGATCCACATTTTTTCAAAGTTTTGACAAACCTTGAAGTCTCTTCAGCTCGTGGAGTCGTTTCAGTGAAGTTAGCGTTTGTGGAGGGAAACTTGCTGTCGCTGCTCTGCTCAGTCAGAAAGTTACTAATGTCAGAAAAATCTGCTGTCATGTCATGAGCTGGAAAAAAAAAATCAACAAGCATGTTTGCAAAAATAGAAGTCACATCGAATTTTCACTTAAGACTTATAAAATTGTTTTATGATTTTGGTTATGGCTGTAGAACTTAAACTGAGGTAACACTGAACAATAAATTGTTGGGTAAATAGTGTGAAAAAGAGGAGATATTAAAGACATGCTAACCTAAATGGCTGCAAATGCATCCAATGCTCAAAATGAACCAAACTCACGTAACACAGTGTAATGATTCACCTCTGCAGCACTTTGAGTCACCAAGCTTTATGCTTTTCAAACCCTTGTTATTTGGTCAGTTTGATTTCAGAAGAGCCGATGACATTTTTTATTACAGAAACATGAAATTTACTCTATTAAAATGTACTCATCTTTCAGGTGACTAGAAGAAGACTCACTGCGTTCACTGATGGCGATGAGTTCAGCCAAAAGTAAAACATTCAGGAATCCCAAAGCCACACAGAGGCAGAGCCTCTCTTTGGAGCTGAACCTTAACGAAAACCTGAACTTTACCAAAATGTAATTAAATACATACTAGATTTATCTGTAACTTTATTCTTACCTGTGTGATTAGATGCAGTTTGTCCAACAGGTTCCATGTTGACGTAAATTTCCTCCATCGGTTCAGACTCTGTGCTGCTTTAAACATTGACTATAAAATCCACTGCAGTCGCAGAACTAAATGAAAAACTGTGGGAAAGAGGTGAGATGTCTGGTGTTCAACATAAAAAGTAACATATTTTAGAGATAACAGTCAAATAAAGAAATTCATGTGTGCGGTTTCAGAATTATTTTCTTACACAACATAAGATTCTTGAAGGTTTTCAATAGTTTCATAAGTTCATATTTGCTGATTCGGTTCTGTATCGTTGAATATTTATTTCTCCTTTGTTTTCCTTCAGCTCGGTTAATCCTACTCATAATAAACACATTGCACTTTTCTATCGGTGAAGAAAATAATTGACTTTTACAGTCATGCACAACTTTGCAGCCTGCCGTATGGTATCAGAAATTAGAAATAGTTTTAAATCGCTGATATAAGGATGAAAAGTGTTTGATATGAGGATGTTGTGATGTTCCTGCTCCTTGTGTCCAGACATGGTTCCTAAAGGGTAATAAATTGTTGGAGCAGATGACCGGTTGGATCATATGGACCCAACAGTTTTACGGGTCTCATTCTGTCCTGATAACTAGTCATAGCCTTTCTCCCAGTAAATACAACTATCATCTTTGTAGTTTTATTTCTAAATCCTCGTTTAACCCTGTTCCTTGTCTTCTTACTGTCTAGTAGCAGAAACACTGACATTAAGAAACAACAATATTACCAAACTTCTATAACTGCTGGATCGAATAATTATGAAATTGTACGTATTTATTCATAAATAAAGATATATACTTTTAGGACTGCCGTTTAGTAAAAAAGCCGTATGACCTGGCTGCTAGTGTCTAAAACTCAGTCACCATGTCTTCTGAGGGACATCAACAGTTTGACAAACAGTTTGTTGGTGAAGCACCGCCTCACTGGGAGGGAATGGAAAGGCTAACAAGCCAATCAGCTGCATGTTGGGCGGGTTAAAGTAAGAGAAACCAGATACTGCATTCAAAGCATGAAGAAGACCAGCAAGCAAAGCTTTCACAGAGTGGATGTAGTAGAATATCAAAGTACAGGAGACACAGGATAGAAGATTTGACTGAATCGAGACGTTGTGCAGAAGTTCAGGCTGGGAAGCTAACTGGAAAATTGCTAGCCAAGTATGTGGAGCAGGAAAATAGGTTGTAGTTACTTAAATTTATGCAAACCAATTGTCTCAAAAGATTCAATTACTGCAACATGTAAAAGACAAGTGTAGCTACATTGTGTGATTTTGGCAAATAATATTCTTAAACTCATCCAAAATATTATTCAATGCAAAATGTATTTTACTTTCTGCCAGCAGCAGCGGCAGCGGCAGCAGCAGCAGCAGCGGCAGCAGCAGCAGCAGCAGCAGCAGCTGCAGCAGCGGCAGCAGCAGCGGCAGCGGCAGCGGCGGCGGCGGCGGCAGCGGCGGCAGCAGCAGCAGCAGAAGCAGCGGCAGCAGCAGCAGCGGCAGCAGCAGCAGCGGCAGCAGCAGCAGCGGCAGCGGCAGCAGCAGCAGCAGAAGCAGCGGCAGCAGCAGCAGCGGCAGCAGCAGCTGCAGCAATGTATTTACTTAATGTCGTTACTTGACATAGCGGTTCTGTTCCAAACCTTTTGGTTTGCTTGAGTAGAAATGGAGTAATGTCTGTGTATGTTAAAATGTTAAACATTTACCACCCAAAATCCTCACTACTTTCAAATAGTTCACTTTTTATTTTATTCTAGTTGTTGCAGACTCAACTTAAATGGATTAACTTATAAAGCATCTTTTTTTCTTTTCTAAATCCAAAAGTTCCTGCCGCTTGTTTAAGATGAGTACAAACAAGTTGTTGAGAATGAAGTGATGTTCACTTGAACTCTTTAATAAAGCAGAATGTTTTATTTTACAGTGAGGAAGGCCGGAGTCTAGCTTTAGCAGACGGCTGGAGGCATCTGATCCACTTCAAACTCAGTACCTGTTTGCTCTACAGCTAAAATGTGGTAAGATTAAATTTAGTCGACTAAAGAAAGTCAGACGGTTCATTCTCCAACGAGTGAAATCTCTTGAGGTAGTCAAGTTTCTTGTTTGTTCAGATCTTGGTGGTCATTTCCACAGTATTGTTACTAATTAACAGTTGATTCTTTTGTGTCTAGATACAATCTAATCATTCAGTTCACAATTGAAGTTTTATTATCAGGATTCTGCAAATTGAATTTTTTCATAGTATATTTCATTCATTCTTTTCACAGTCAAAGCTCCCTAAAAGGGATAGATTACCTTTCTGTGAACTATAATTTTGATTCCTTGGAGTTTCATGATATTTTACGAAATCTGACTGATGTGATCTTCTTGAACGCAGACTGATGCTTCACATTTATACACTTATCAGTTACAAGAGGTGTACTGTCTGTTAGTGAACATTAATGAACAGGTAGCATCATTAGGACCAAGGGAAAAATAAAGCTGTAGATCATTTTAAAGGTAACAAAACAATTTACCACATTGTGACCAACTCATGGAGCCTGGTTGTGTAGCGAGCAGGTTTTACTCTTTAGGTAAGTGTACCAACAGCTAAGTTGGTTAATGTTATTATAAGTTGGGCCAGGTGTCAGAAGATGTAAGTAAGTCTCCGTGAGAGGGGCTACTTGAGAAAAAAGCAAAGATTCACTGATTGAATTGTTGGTCGATAGCCAGCATATGTTTGAATTTGTGCAACAAACATTGAAAGAAAAGCAAAAAACTATATAAATCCTGAATGATCATTCAGTTTGATAAATATTTACATAGAGCATCATTCAATAAATCGATAGAAATCCAAGTGCTCACATCAAAACATCAAATCTAAATAAATAGAAATTTTACTAAATATTTTAAGACTGACGGTTCACATTGATATTTTATAATTTTTTAGTAATGGAACCTTAACAACTACAGGTGAACTATATTTTGTTAGAGCACTTAAGCATGTAAGATAACGGATGGAGTAAAAGAATCATTAGGGCCAAAAAAAGCAAACAGCGTATAAGTCAGAAACAAAAGCTGTAGATAATTTTAAAGGTAGCAAAACAATTTACCATGTTGGAGCAACTCTTGGAGTGTGGTTGTACAGTGTAAAAAAACTTTAAACTTTGGGGAAAACTGAAAGATAAATATGAGCAGCAGCCTCACCTGGGCCTGTTTAGTCGCTGTCACATATTCTTAAGAAATACATTTACAGATGAGGAACTTTTACTGAAATGTGTCACACTAGCAAGTGTTGCATTAAAAAAAATCTGTGAGTTTCAAATGTACCAACCTTTACTATTTTGGAGAAACCATGAAGCACTGAGAAGATCAGTGTTGATTCAACAACAGAAAAAAAAGACTGAAGCAAAGTAGCATTCACAATGATGTGAGGACAAATTCTGGAAAGGGATCGATGTTAGAGTTTGTCTTTCACTTTAACTGCAGAAAGCTAAAAGTAAAATTTGAGTAGCCTCATGTAGGCCTGTTTAGTACCTGACACATATCCTTAAGAAATACAGTTACAGATGAGGAACTTTTACTGAAATGTATCACACTAGCAGGTGTTACACATAAATATTGCAGTAAAACAGTTAAACTGTTGTTTTCCTTCAGAACAATTGCCTGAGACAGTCATCAACGGTTGCAGGGTCAGAGGTCAGCCCCTCTTAACTAGCTATAAGTCTGTTGTCAAACACCAAATAATGCAGTGTAAGTTATTGTCAGAAGGAATGTCTCACATATTCTAGGGATTTCGCATACTTTACGACATCAGAGGCTGTAGGACCAAAGATCAGTTCTATCTAGGACTTCGCATAGTTGAGGACATCACAGGCTGTGAGGTCAGAGGTCACACCTGTCTGCCATGCTCTAAGTTTTTTTCTCATGTCCTGTTAAAGAGAACATTAGAGAACATTAGCTAAAGGTTTTAGCTAACAATTTACATAATTTGACGGTATTTAGAGAACATTAGCTAAAGGTTTTAGCCAACACTTTAAATAACAATTTGACGGTATTTAGAGAATATTAGCTAAAGGTTTTAGCTAACACTTTAAATAACAATTTGACGGTATTTAGAGAACCTTAGCTAAAGCTTTCAACTAATGTTTAGGTAAACTTTTGCTAGTGTTCAGAGAATGCTAACCAGATGTTAGAAGTAACAGGTAGAATAGCTAACCTTTCAGCATTATTTGGAGAAGATTAGCTAAAGGTTTCAGCTAATATTTAAATAACGTGACGGTATTTAGAGAACATTGGCTAAAGGTTTCAGCTAACGTTTAAATAACAATTTGACGTTATTTATAAAACCTTAGGTAAAAGTTTTAGCTAACAACTTAAATAATTTGATGGTATTTAGATAACATTAGCTAAAGGTTTTAGCTAACATTTAAATAACAATTTGACGTATTTACAGAACCTTAGCCAAAGGTTTTAGCTAACAATTTAAATAACAATTTGAAGTATTTAGAGAACATTAGCTAAATGTCTTAGCTAACATTTAAATAACAATTTGACGGTATTTAGAGAATCTTAGCTAAAAGTTTTAGCTAACACTTTAAATAACAATTTGACGTATTTATAGAACCTTAGCTAAAAGTTTAAGCTAACAATTTAAATAACGATATGACGTATTTAGAGAACCTTAGCTAAAAGTTTAAGCTAACAATTTAAATAACAATTTGACGTATTTAGAGAACATTAGCTAAAGGTTTCAGCTAACATTTATTAACAATTTGACGGTATTTAGAGAACATTAGCTTAAGGTTTTAGCTAATATTAAAATAACAATTTGACGGTATTTAGAGAACATTAGCTTAAGGTTTTAGCTAATATTAAAATAACAATTTGACGGTATTTAGAGAATCTTAGCTAAGAGTTTCAGCTAACATTTGAATAACAATTTGATGGTATTTAGAGAACATTAGCTAAAGGTTTCAGCTAACATTAACAATTTGACGGTATTTAGAGAACATTAGCTTAAGGTTTTAGCTATTATTAAAATAACAATTTGACGGTATTTAGAGAACATTAGCTTAAGGTTTTAGCTAATATTAAAATAACAATTTGACGGTATTTAGAGAATCTTAGCTAAGAGTTTCAGCTAACATTTGAATAACAATTTGATGGTATTTAGAGAACCTTAGCTAAAGCTTTCAACTAAAGTTAAGGTAAACTTTGGCTAGTGTTCAGAGAATGCTAACCCTATGTTAGAAGTAACAGGTAGAAAAACTAACCTTTCAGCATTATTTGGAGATGATTAGATAAAGGTTTAAGCTAATATTTTAATAAAAATTTTGAAGGTATTTAGAAAACCTTAGGTAAAAGTTTTAGCTAACATTTAAATAACAATTTGATGGTATTTAGGGAACCTTAGCTTAAAGTTTAAGCTAACAATTTAAATAACAATTTGATGTTATTTAGAGAATAGTAGCTAAAGGTTTTAGCTAACATTTAAATAATTTGATGGCATTTAGAGAACCTTAGCTTAAATTTTAAGCTACCAATTTAAATAACAATTTGACGGAATTTAGAGAACATTAGCTAAAGATTTCAGCTAACGTTTAAATAACAATTTGACGTTATTTATAAAACCTTAGGTAAAAGTTTTAGCTAACAATTTAAATAACAATTTCATGTATTTAGAGAATCTTAGCTAAAGGTTTTAGCTAACATTTAAATAACAATTTGACGGTATTCAGAGAATCTTAGCTAAAGGTTTTAGCTAACAATTTAAATAACAATTTGATGGTATTTAGAGAACATTAGCTAAAGGTTTTAGCTAACATTTAAATAACAATTTGACGGTATTTAGAGAATCTTAGCTAAAAGTTTTAGCTGACATTTAATTAATTTGATGGTATTAAGAGAACCTTAGCTTAAAGTTTAAGCTAACAATTTAAACAACAATTTGATGGTATTTAGAGAACATTAGCTAAAGGTTTTAGCTAACATTTAAATAACAATTTGACGGTACTTAGAGAATCTTAGCTAAAGGTTTTAGCTAACGTTTAAATAACAATTTGACGTTATTTAGAGAACATTAGCTAAAGGTTTTAGCTAACATTTAAATAACAATTTGACGGTACTTAGAGAATCTTAGCTAAAGGTTTTAGCTAACAATTTAAATAACATTTTGATGGTATTTAGAGAACATTAGCTAAAGGTTTTAGCTAACAATTTAAATAACAATTTGACGTATTAAGAGAACCTTTGCTAAAGCTTTCAACTAATGTTTAGGTAAACTTTGGCTAGTGTTCAAGGAATGCTAACCAGATGTTAGAAGTAACAGGTAGAATAGCTAACCTTTCAGCATTATTTGGAGAAGATTAGCTAAAGGTTTCAGCTAATATTTAAATAAAACATTTGACAGTATTTAGAAAACCTTAGCTAAAAGTTTTAGCTAAGAATTTAAATAATTTGACGGTATTTCGATAACATTAGCTAAAGGTTTTAGCTAACAATTTAAATAACAATTTGACATATTTAGAGAACATTATCTAAATGTTTTAGCTAACATTTAAATAACAATTTGATGGTATTTAGAGAACCTTAGCTTAAAGTTTAAGCTAACAATTTAAATAACAATTTGACGGTATTTAGAGAATCTTAGCTAAAAGTTTTAGCTAACAATTTAAATAACAATTTGACGTATTTAGAGAACCTTAGCTAAAAGTTTAAGCTAACAATTTAAATAACGATATGACCTATTTAGAGAATATTAGCTAAAGGTTTTAGCTAACAATTTGACGGTATTTAGAGAATCTTAGCTAAAGCTTTCAACTAATGTTTAGGTAAACTTTGGCTAGTGTTCAGAGAATGCTAACCAGATGTTAGAAGTGATAGAGATTTTTTGGTATTATCATTTTGTTCATATTCAGTCTAATGTTAAGACTTTTAGTCTAAAGTGTTCTCTTCCTTATGTGTGTATAAACTGACCTGGAGGTTACGACTGACTGTTTCATCTTCATGTGAAACAGTTAACTCTGTGTTTCCCAGACCTTAATTCTTATCAACCAGAATACCTCCTAACTGCCTATGAGCAGTCGTATTTTGTCTCTTGTTTATCCTCCCTCTTTGTTGACAGTTTGACCTAGAGCTGAACTGGGCTCAGACAGTAGATCAGATATCACACCTGGAACTGAGTTACTGGTTTGTTTAGGTTAAATGTTTTACGACCTCTGTTGTTTTCCTGACTGCCCCCTGTGACTGTTTTTCTTTGACAATAAAAGAAGGAGCTCACGTGAAAGCAGATCAGAACTCTCTGTGAACGGCTGATGAAGTCGTTGGCGGAAAATTCTCCTTTTGCAAAAGCTTTGTCTATAAAATTCATATACGTTGTCTGTGGTCTTTTATATAGGTTCGAGAAAAATACCCAACATTAATTGGTGCCGTGACCCGGATCTCTCCCCGCTCGCTGACAGGCAGAGGAAGACGCGCTGAATCCGTGCACGGCCAGAGTCAACTGGACCTGGAAAGAAAGACCCAGGAAGCAAAATTCTTCGCTGGGCCAGCGACACATGTCCGACTTTGTCTGCCAACGGCGGAGTGACGAGATCCGACTGGACAACCCGAAAACTACAGAAACGTAGGTGAATTTTAAAATGACTATTTTAGAGGTTTGAGTATCCTTGTATGATGTCGCTCTGCTAAAACTCTGAGGTTTGAGTATCCTTGTATGATGTCGCTCTGCTAAAACTCTGAGGTTTGAGTATCCTTGTATGATGTCGCTCTGCTAAAACTCTGAGGTTTGAGTCCTTGTCAAACAGCGTTTTGACTAAAGTCCTAGAGGTTTGAGTCCTTGTCAAACAGCGTTTTGACTAAAGTCCTAGAGGTTTGAGTCCTTGTCAAACAGCGTTTTGACTAAAGTCCTAGAGGTTAGAGTCCTTGTCAAACAGCGTTTTGACTAAAGTCCTAGAGGTTAGAGTCCTTGTCAAACAGCGTTTTGACTAAAGTCCTAGAGGTTAGAGTCCTTGTCAAACAGCGTTTTGACTAAAGTCCTAGAGGTTTGAGTCCTTGTCAGATACCAGCTTGACTAAAGAAGTTATAAGGGTCCCAGTTGACAGAGTTTCAACTAAAGGCAAAAGGAAAGGCTCTTAGAGAGCCTCCTTATTTAGAGGACACCTCTTAAGGGTAAGTCCTAGCTTATTATTACTGTTCTGTTATTACTGTGCTGATATTGCTGTTTGTCTGCTGCTTTGATGTGTGTGTGTGCGTGAAAGAGTGATTGGAGGTTTAAATACTGCTCAGTATTTTACCTCATATAACACAGTAGGGTTGTAAGCAGCAAACCTCTTGTGGATGCAAAGGCGAGATTCTCCCACTCAAAAGAGTTGAAGTGGAGAATACCACAACAAGGTATTTTTAATTGCTGGCCTACTGAAAAGATCTCCAGTTCATAGGACTCCCTAGGAGTCAACGAACCTGGACTAAATTTAAATAAATAAAAATTTTCGAAGCTAAAAATTGATCAATGACAAACAATTGTTGGAATTTTGGAGAGTAGTGAAGAAAGAAAAACGGGAATAATAAAGGCTAAAAAGGAGGATGAGCTGAGATGTGCTAAATTATGGTTAAAAGCAGCCATAGACCGGAAAGAACAAATTAAAACGGTTAAAGACAAAAAATTCGTAGAAGCAAAAAACCTATTTGTTAGACCGAAAGATAATAAAATCATTCTAAGCACACGGAGTGCTGTAACGGTGCAGGGAGTGGAAGCTCCTGCAGCTGCTCCTCCCCCCGTCGCTGCATCAGCTCCGTCTGCCCCAGTCCCAGCAGCACGACTGTACCCCTCATTAGAGGAAGGTACACAAAACTTATATGCTTTCGCACCCTGGACCTTGAAAGAGGCCAGAAAGGCTGTCTCTCTGATGATTTTAAGACAATGAAACCCGTTGTGTGAGAGAGTTAGAACAAATTTTCGTAAAAAGGCAAATTATAGTCATCTGTCAGGGATTAAACAAAAAGTTGAAGAGGACGTAGACGATTTTCGTCTGCGGTTTGAGAAGGAGTTCAAAGTTCACAGTGGGATCACTTATGATGAAGGACTAGAAAGCGTATATCAACAACAACTAAAAAAAAACGCTTTAATGTCTAGTTTCCGCCCTGAAATTGAGGGCGGGATTAAAAAACACCTGGTTGAATATGATGCTGCCTCAGTTCCACAGCTGATGACGTGGGCACGTCATGCAGAAAAAGTAGTCAAAAAACCAAAAAACAGGATCAGATGTTTTTCATCTGGAGGATTTTGGAGAAGTAGACACCTCTGTCTTTTTCCGCGGCTCCTCAAGAGGCCGGGGGAGAAACAGAGGCAAAGGAGGTCACATTAAGCAGTGACCCCTAAGTCATAAACCAAAGGACAACGATGTCTGTTGGACTTGTGGCAACACTGGCCACTGGTCAAGAAACTGCCCTTCAAAGAATGCTGCATGGGGCAACAAGAGGGATGGTGGAGTGAGGGGACCACAAACAGGAGAAATACACAGCATGATCAGACTCTACCACACCCCAAAAAGACAAACCACCAGACTAAATTGATGAAATGGTGGACATAAGTTCAGCTTGTTACACGTTAAGTAAAAATAAATAAATAAAAGAAATTGAATTCCTGTACAAAACCAATGCATGCAAAATAATATTTAATGTTACTAAAAATTAGGTTTAAGCCTCACAAGTTAGAAATAATTACTTTTAGGAAACACTGGTGTTTGTTTGTTTTGTTTGTTTGTTTGTTTGTTTTGTTGTTTTTTTTATCATTCCTACACTTTCAAAGAAAAATCAGTTGAGAGACGTCTCACTGAAATAAAAACATGGGAACAACTTCCTTGTATGCTAAAAGTGGAATTATGACTTTCCTGAAGGAGGAGAAGCTGAAAAATAAAATTAAATAATAAAATTCTCCCCAGAGAACAGTGTTTAATATATTGTGTCGTAATCAGATTCTAACACCAACTTGGTGAAATGATCCTTTGGCTGTATAACTGGAGGGGTCAGAGGTCAGAGTAAGGTACCGACCTGGATATTATTCCAGCCTCTTGACTCTCTTAGGCCTTTTTGAGAGGAGGGCTGCCCGCTGACCTCACAGTCTGCAGCACTAAGATCGAAAAATTTAGAGAAATCCATTGTTCTCTGGTGAGATGTGACTCAGATGAAGTTAACATAAACTTACATTCTACATTTTAAAGGTTAATATTGTACAGGTTAAAAGAGACTACAACTTTTAACATGTTTCATGTTTATATATGTTTGAATAAGGAAAGGATTTATGAGTTCTTAAAAAGTTGGGTAATAAGTGGCTAAAAACTATACGATCACAAGAGAAAAGTTATATGGAAATGTTTGTAAAAAGAAAAAAGACACAGAAAGCCAAACAAACCCTAATGGACTCTTATTTGCTTCTTTCCTTTTCCTCTGTCTGAGCCTTGCTGCGGTGAGTCTGACCTCCGACCTCAACTCAAACCTGTCCTGCCAGATCAGATGATGTCCCTCCTTCATCACCAGCCAATGACAATTGATAAAGAAGCGAAAAAGGACACAATGATTTCTGCCACCTGAAGGCGCCAAGATGTCCGCTGATCCTGATTCCTGGACATCTGGGAACTGCCATGCAGCAAACTACTGTATGGAGTCCTGCTGGACATTTGGACTGGAACTAAATTCATTGGTGGACAACCTGGACATTCACTAAGGGACGATCTGGACAACTTATCCAACACCAGAGCCAGTTGGACTGACAGGGAGCTAGAGGAGAGGCGGGGGGAGGACCAGCTGCAGCGACGCCAACAGCAGGAGGGGGAAGCGAGAAGTGAGACAGTGGAGAAATGCGAGATAAGTTATACACACACCACTGTGATAAAGAATGTGCTCACTAATCCTGTTTGCATATAGGAACAATCTACCCAGAAAGGAACATTTTAAAGGTTTTTAGGTACAATGTTAGATACAATCGTTCATTTTGTACCCATTAACTCAGTCCTTAACAGAAGGACCAGTGATCCTCTTAGGGCCCACGGGCCATAGGTTGGGAAACTATGAACAAGAAAAATTATAATCATTAAAAGTTAAACAAAAAAAAAACTGATAGAGCTATGCAACTAAATTACCTCAATTAAAAAAAAATGTATTAGAGATTCTAAGCTAATAATGATTTTCAAATGTTTTATTTACTAGTTTGGAACTAAATTAAACATCTCTACGTGTTGAAAAAAAATTGATATTGCAGTGTTGAAATATTATGAAATATTTTGTTGAATTTAACTGAAAAATTTAATTTAGAGTTTAACAAAGAAAAACCACAATATAACCCTGCACTTACAATACGTGTCTGCTAAAATATCTTCTATAAACCTATGAGTTCACCTGCATTAACTACTAATCCTCCCAAAGACTTTATTAGAAGCTTAAGTGATTGTGACACATGGGCAATGCCATGTGTAAAAAGGGGGGAAACGGGAAAATGGTGAGGTAATACTATAACTACATACTATATAACTACTAAATTCTTACATAAAATTTTTTTTTGTTATGAACTTTTGAGTTAACAAATACTGTTAGATGATGATTGATGCTTTTTCTAAATGGGTTGAAATAGTTCCATCAAAGCATGCAGATGCTTTGATGGTAGCTACGGCTATCTGCAAAACTATATCCCAACACACGGTATTCCACAGAATGTTTAGATTTAGTGAAGCTCTATATGAGGATCACCCCGACAGCTGATGGTCTAACACCTTCTGAAATAATTCATGGGAGAGCTTACAGATTGCCTCTGTTTGCTCCAGAATACAAAAAGCTGATGAAGAACAGACATTAGCAGATTATATGATCAGGACTCTTAAACTGAAGGAAGTGTCCAGAGCAAAGTTACTGCCTTATGATTCTCTTCCTGTACAGGAGGCCGCTCCAATCGAGCAAGGTGACTGGGTCTACATAAAGGTCATCAAACGAAAGAACTGGGCGAGTCCACGGTGGGAAGGACCGTTCCAGGTGCTGATGACCACACCAACAGCTGTAAATATTGCTGAAAGACCCAGCTGGATACATCTCAGTCACTGTAAGCTGCAGAGAGTGTTAAACCCCTAAAGTCGGAGTAGAGAGGAAGGAGAGCTTCTTCTGAGAGCTTCCGGGGTACAAAGGGGAGTTACTTTATAGTAGTAGCTCGTCTCAAACCCGGTGAAGAAACGCTAAGATTCTCACTCCTTTAGTTTGGGGGTTCTGACATCTCTGTACGCCGAGCAGCAATGGGGACTCCATATGCCAGATGGATCTTCTACTGCGCTGTGACTGCAGCATGTCTGATGTTTGGAGGAGGAAGCGAGCCTGAGTTCCACCCGCATGACAGCACCGATCTGTGTGGAAGCTGATGAACAGGACTGCTCACGAGGAGAACAAGGTGAACTGCTATGTGTGTGCGCAGCTACCAATCGCCACACACAACTCAGGTCTGCACCCAGAGAGCATCACTGATGACAAACAGATGTGTCTCTATGGCCTGAGCACACAACCACGACTCAGCGTCCCCGTGAAAAGAAGAAAATGCAAACGGTGCAAAAAGGATTGTTCTGTTCTACTTCGGACAGGAGATGCCACAAAAGGACTTTTTGGATCTATGAACTGTTCATACACCTACTGCGACAGACACCGGATTACATCAACTACATTGCCTGCAGGGGTCAAAGGACAACTCCACACTGCATAGTCTGGAAGGACAACCCAGACTGTGACAACCTGCTTCAGGACAGGAGTTTCAACATCACGCATAAGACAAAAAGGAGACAAGAGACAACACTGTGCAGCGCCATAGTGCCAGGAGATTATGGCTCACGGATGTTGGCAGATTGGTACTTCATATGCGGAAATGTAGCGTACATGTTCTTGCCTAAAAATTGGGGAGGACTGTGTGCTGTGGTGCCTCTAATCAACCCGATTGCGTTCATCAAGAAAGCACAAAATGATCTACACACCCGCTCCAAACGAACAGTTATGCCAGAGGTCAAACGATGGGGAGGCCTCACAACACATACTGGAGTTCCATGGGAATTCAGGATTTGGAACGGCGGAGAAAAATTCATGCAAAGTCTTTTTCCGTGGGTTGATCTAGGAGAGATTCGGGACCACGTTGAGATCAACAGATATGAATTAATGCGACTCATCAACAGTACACAGCCAATGGCACCAAGAAAGAACTGACTGAACTGAGGAACATGGTTATGCAAAACCGTGTTTTCCTGGACTTCCTCACAGCCTCTCAGGGAGGGGTCTGCAACGACTGCACTTTTGTGCCTGATGAAACAGGAACTGGAAGAACTTAAACATTACATAGAAAGTGGAACACAAGGATCATCTCATTTTGATTTTCTTTCTTGGCTCACTTCCAGACCATGGTAGAATTGTTTTGATTTTGAAACCTGCATTTTTGCCTGTTCATAGGTTGCATTTTTCCATGCCTTCGAAGCATGATGTTTAAAACAATTAACACAACTGTTATCAACTATCAGCTGGCAAAGGCATCTTATGAGACAACTGAAGATGACTTGTTTCGAGTTCTGATGATTTTCTGAACAATGATGAAGTTCTGTAATCAATAAACAGATGAATTCATTTACTGAATGACTCCTACAACAAGCGGTTGTAGAGATGAGTAACCTGCATTTGATTTTTTGTTTCTTTTATTTTTCATTTATTTCATTATATTACATTTATTCATTGTGTATTTTCTGTGTTTAGATTAGAAAAAAAAAAACTTTTGCATTTATTGGTTCTTTTCTTTTCTTTTCTTTTCTATGCTTGGCTTTTGCATAAAGTTTATACACATAGTAAAATGATAAAAAGGGGGGAAATGATAGAGATTTTTTGGTATTATCATTTTGTTCATATTCAGTCTAATGTTAAGACTTTTAGTCTAAAGTGTTCTCTTCCTTATGTGTGTATAAACTGACCTGGAGGTTACGACTGACTGTTTCATCTACATGTGAGACAGTTAACTCTGTGTTTCCCAGACCTTAATTCTTATCAACCAGAATACCTCCTAACTGCCTATGAGCAGTCGTATTTTGTCTCTTGTTTATCCTCCCTCTTTGTTGACAGTTTGACCTAGAGCTGAACTGGGCTCAGACAGTAGATCAGATATCACACCTGGAACTGAGTTACTGGTTTGTTTAGGTTAAATGTTTTACGACCTCTGTTGTTTTCCTGACTGCCCCCTGTGACTGTTTTTCTTTGACAATAAAAGAAGGAGCTCACGTGAAAGCAGATCAGAACTCTCTGTGAACGGCTGATGAAGTCGTTGGCAGAAAATTCTCCTTTTGCAAAAGCTTTGTCTATAAAATTCATATACGTTGTCTGTGGTCTTTTATATAGGTTCGAGAAAAATACCCAACAAGAAGTAACAGGTAGAATACCTAACCTTTCAGCATTATTTGGAGAAGATTAGCTAAAGGTTTCAGCTAATATTTAAATAAAAAGTTGACGGTATTTAGAAAACCTGAGCTAAAAGTTTTAGCTAACAATTTAAATAATAATGTGACGGTATTTAGAGAACATTAGCTAAAGGTTTCAGCTAACGTTTAAATAACAATTTGACATTATTTATATAACCTTAGGTACAAGTTTTAGCTAACAATTTAAATAATTTGATGTTAGCTAAAGGTTTTAAAATGGTTGATGCAACATGTTCTGTAAAAATAAATTGCCTCAATATTTATTAACTGAGACTTAATGACTTTATTGCATTAATGTCTTCCAATCATGAATCTCAGCAGTTCATGGAAAAGGTTCACCACAAAATCAGTTCAAAAGCTCAGATCAACTGAACAGGATGTTTCTGTTGTTACTAAATAAACCTAAATTATTTAGTAAACCTAAATAAACAAAGTCAAAATGAAAACTTAAATATATTTTCAATTCTTTGTTGATCCTAATACAAAAAGCTAGACAGCATGAAGAATTAAAATAAAAGGTGCAGTTATCATATTTGTACAAAGAGCGTTATTAAAATATTTATGAACCAAATAACCCATATTAGGTTAGAAGAAATATAAAAACATAAACCAATCAGCACATTATCCCAGTGATTCTCTGAGGTCTGAATAAATCAGTGAATCTCAGTAAAGAGCCTGATGTGACGCATCGAGTCCTAAAGTTCTCTAGAAAACTCAAAACATGAAACATGGAGTTAAAAAAGTAAAAACCAAAACAGACTGAGGAAAATTAAAGCTGAGGATCAATGAATATGATGCAAAACTTCATTATTTAAAGATTTTTAGAATGACTATAACAAAATAACAATATATACAGAATATTAAAATAATGTCCAGATAAATGCTGGATGTTCCTGAAAACTGCTCTAAGATCAGAGTTCCTGTGGGACATCCAGTTCTAAACTGGTTCAACTGGTTTCTGTGATGGAAGCTGAAGTTTCTCTGCAGTTTCCAGTAAAGCATCTTTTTATCTGTGGAGCTTTGAGGAACATTTTCCTGTCAACAGAAGAAGAAGCAGCAGAGAAAAGAGGTTTGAAGTGTCTTTATGATTCAAAGCTGAACTGAAATGATTCCCATGTTTCCATCTCAGACCATTTCTGGTTCCAGGATGAAAATGAATCAGAGAGAAAAAAGATCAACTTTCCAGTTGAATCCAGTTCAGATCAAAACTCCATGAAGCCTCTAAATGGAGCCCAGTTTGAATCGGATCTTTATTGATCCAAAGAGACAAACAACATCAGACACTGAATGACAGACATGAGAAAAAAAACAGGAGGAAAATCTTGGAGGTCAGAGGTCATCATCAGGATCCAGTCAGAGTCTCTTTAGACTCAAACTGCTGCAGCTTCAACCTCTGAGGATCAGCAGGACACAGAGACCGTTCTCTACTTTATAGAGGTCTGAACCTGCAGAGAGAAGAAGGAAGGAGAGATCAGATCAGTGAGTGTTTCCAGCCTCTCCAGCAGCAGTCAGTGACGCAGCACATCCAGTAGATGGTTTCCAGGCTGCAGTCAGACTGATCTCAGAGCTGTGACCAAGATGAACCTGATCACTTGTTTCCTGTTGAACTGAGAGAACAAGCAGATCTGAGATCAGATCTGCTGCTGCCACAGTTTGATGAATGAGGACCACTGTCTCTAGACATGTTGGACGGCTGGACGCTGGAGTCCAGCTGGACGTCCTGGAGACATGGACACAGCAACAACACTCATCTTCACACCAACACAAACACAGGAACACAGCAAGCTGCTGCTCCTCTGATTGGCTGATTGCTGTCTCTGTGTCCAATCAGGAAGCCTGAACCATTCTCCTCCCACTGAGAAGCTGCAGCTTTACTGGGAACACTGGAGCTTTGCTTTGATGCTAACTGGGTTTAGCTCAACATGCTGACAGCAGCTGGACTCACTACAAACATTTACTTACAGTAAAGTCTTTACAAAACACTTCAGCTGCTGAACATCTGAATCCTTCAGGTTGTTTCCTTCCAGGTCCAGTTCTGTCAGATGGAGGCTGTTGGACTTCAGAGCTGAGGCCAGAAAATCACAGCTGATCTTTGACAATCTGCAGCTCATCAACCTGAATAAAGAATAAAAGATGAGCTGAAGCCAACAGGATGCAGGTGAACCAGTCCAACAGAACCAGTTAAAGATTCTCATGAATATTAAAGCCAACAAGCTGCTGCTTCAATAAAGACCTGCTGACTTCAGAACCAGAACCAGAACCTGGTACTGGGTCATGTTGTGTTGGAGGATTTTAGTCAGTAAAATCATTCCAGGTTCTGATCAAAGTGTTGAAGCATCAATCATTGATTATTGATTTGTTCCTGTCAGATTCCAGGAATTCACTTTTCTAGACTGGGTTGAATGACCTTTGACCTGCTTGACATGAGGGGGATTTCTACACACTGGGGGTCCGAATGCTGTCCTGTTCTGACCTCAGGTCAGCAGGTCCAACTCAGTTACACAGAGGGACTAAATTAAACTCTGGATCCAGGAACAAACTCAGAGAATATTTATTAGAACAGAAGATATGAACTTTGATTTATGATCAATTATATATAATTAATCACTGAAATATTGATAATTATATAATTACAAACCTCAATGTTTCCAGTCTGCAGCCTTTAGTCTGTAGAAAACCACAGAGCTCCTTCAGTCCAGAACCTTCCAGGTTGGTTCTGTACAGGTCCAGTTCTGTCAGATGGGTCGGGTTGGACTTCAGAGCTGAGAACAGAGACGTCCAGCTGGTCTCTGACAAACTGCAGTCCAACAATCTGAATAAAGAATAAAAGATGAGCTGAAGCCAACAGGATGAAGTTAAAACTGAAATATGAACAAATAAATAATAAAATGTAGAAAATTAATTTCCCTGAATGTAAAAGAAGCATGATGAACTGATTCTAACATCTGATCCAGTCAAACTGGTTTAAAGAGTCCAAACCAGCAGAACCAGAACATTTGATCAACAAAGAAACTCAAAGTTTTCTATGAGCAGCAGCCTGGATGAGGTGAGCTATTTCTGCTGGTTCCTGATCATCAGCTGGAGACCCGACTTGGTAACCGGATCAGAACCACTCAGTTTATTCATGAATGGCCTTGGGTTCTTCTTAAAGCTGCTGAAAGCCAATGGAGGCCATTATTTCCTAAGGAGACGTGACCTGATGAAGCTTCATCACAGAGACGAGGCTCCAACCGACTGACAGCTGTCAGACTGAAGAGGACGGTTCCTCTCTGACCCGGCCCAACAGAACCACAGCTTCAGGACAAAGTGAGGAACCTGCTGCTGCTGCAAACCTCACTGTCATTCAGTTAATCTAGATTTGCTTTTCTACAATCAGTCACTTCTTAGATGTTTCATTAATGATGATTTGAACTGGTCAGTGTTTGTGGCTCGACTGGAGGAAAACATTTCATTCTGGATGTAAAGATGAGAATCAGAAATAAAACAATCTGAATCTTTACCAACCAAACTGAAACATCTCCATCGTTAATGAACTTCATTTGAATTATTTTACTCATTTTGTTCATCAGTCAGAAACATTTTAAAAACTGAAAAACAAAGTTCAATGATCTCAAAGTCTGAAATAAGAAAATCATTTATTTATAAGGTAAAATTGTTTGAAATTTGAATCTGACATTTAAAAATAATGTTTTTAAATATTACAACTAAATTATTAATTAAACTAAGGATTAAGGTATCAATGAATGATTTTATATAAATAGAGAAAACAAACCTCAGAATCTTCACTTTACTGACTGAACTCTGCAGGATCTCAGACACATTCTTCATATCAGAGTCTCCAGCTCCATATATGATGATCTCACTTATTTCCAGTTCAGTCAGATCTGGGTTGGACTTCAGAGCTGAAGCCAAAACTTCACAATTAGCCTTTTGGATCCTACAGCCACCAAGTCTGAGATGAGAGAAGAAATAAATTCAGTTCTAATGAAATCAATCTGGATCATAAACAGATAAAATATGATAACAGTGATGTCATCATCATGATGTCATCATCTGATCAACATGTGATCTTCAGTTTACTGAGTTTGAGCCGACAGAGAGTCTGTGCAGCTCCTGACTAAAGTCGAGGTTCTGGTTCTGGTTCTGGTCCAGGCTTCATGTCCTCAGACCTTCAGCTCAGTCAGATGTTGAAGATCTTCTATCATCTGTGAAGGAAAGTTCAGTTTCTCTGCAGCATCAGAGCCTCAAAGGAGCTGCAGCAGCTGATGAAGAGGCTGACTGAGCTGAATGAAGGAAACTACTGGAGATGATGGAGAGGAGGAGGAACTGCTCACAGCTCTGACAAGTCACACTGACTTGGACTAGACCGTTTGGCTCCTTGAGATCTTCCACCAAGCAGGAAGTGAGTTATAAATGAAGTGAGCAGAGCAGGAAGTCCAGCCTGCTGTGGACCTCTGGCATCTCTGGGTTTGTTTAGCCCATATCTGCTGCTGCAGCATCTAGAATCCTCCTCATCATTAATAATAGTAGTATATTCTATAGAAACGTGGCTCCCAGCAGCAGATTATTAAATGCTGCCACAGAGGAAACTGGGAGCAGACCAGACACATGATGCTCCCAGTTGTGTCTCCGTTCATCTGCTGGATTTGATGCTGTAACAAAGTAGAAAGTGGACAGTCGTCAACCTGCTTCAGCTAAAAGCTGCAGATTGTTCTGGTCGTCCTGCAGAGCAGCAGCAGAACCGGTCCTGCTGCTCCTTCAGGTCTGGACCGTCCTCTGTTGGTCTGAGAGGAACTGGGACAAACTGGTTGGAAGAGGGACACGTGTCTCTGCAGTGGTCTGTCCATCGTCTCAGAGGAACAAAGGTTTGGATGTCAGAAGAAATTGTTGCTAAACTCCTAAAGAGCTGAAGAGCAAAACCCCTGGAGGAGACGGAGCGTTTGGGTCCAGCAGCATCTTCATGGTGAAGCAGTGAAAGTTCTCCAGAACTAAAGAGGCTGGGATGTCTAAAGAGCTGAAGCTCATGTCTCTGCAGGTCTTCATGGAGGACAGCTAACAGCTTCAACAAAGGCTGCAGATGAAGAGTTGATGAGGAAAATGGTTCCAGCTCTGGAAGCAGAGTTCTCAGAGCTTTGGGAGGATCTGACAGAAACTAGGACTTTTTCTGGAACCAGACAACAATCACCACATTTTGGTCTCAGTTACAAACTCAGAGGAAACTAGTGGAGGAGGAAGAGGAGAGGATGATGACGGGATGAAGAAGATCAACACTGTTCACAAAGTTTATAATTAATGCAACGGTTTATTTTAATGGTTCAACTTTCCATCAAACCTAAACAATTATTTTATAAAAACAGTCAAAGATCCTAAAAGGTGAATTATGGAGCAGCAGCTCAATGAGTGAAGAGAGTTTAAAGTTTAAAAAGTCTCACTGGCTGATTGGATCTGAGAGGAAATAGACATTTTCTAGAGTTCAGGGTTTTCTATTCATTTCAACCTGAAAACTGATAAAAAGTTAAATATTTTTAAAAGATCAAAATGTGTAAAAACCAGAAGCTGCAGCTGTCCTGGATGAACTGAATGTTTAGATGTTTGAATGGCTGAAATCATCCAGAGGATGAAGGAAGTAGTTAAAGGCCAAAAACATCCAGAATCAACTTGAAGAAAGAAGAAGAAACAGGAGGACAATAGTGCTGAATCAGCATTCACACAATGAAAACATCTGGACTCACCGAGCCTTTCTGCAGTTCCTCACAGCTGGAACCAGTCTCCGTCGTCCATCTGATGATGTGTTGTACTTCTCCAGGTCCAACTCATCCAGAACCTCTGACATCTGCAGCATGAAGGCCAGAGCTGAACAGTCAGTCACTGAGAGCTGCTTCCCTGAATCCAGCAGCCGTTGGATCTCCTGATAAAATGAGACGTCGTTCATCTCCACCAGACAGTAGAAGATGTTGATGCTTCTGGCAGGAGAGATTCTATCAGTGTTCATCTCCTTCAGGTTGGTGATGATTCCCTGGATGGTTTCTGGACGGTTCTCTGTCTGACCCAGCAGATCCTCTAAGAGTCTCTGGTTGGACTCCACAGTGAGACCATGAAGGAAGCGGACAAACAGGTCCAGGTGGCCATTTTCACTGCTGAGGGAATTATACATGACTTTCTTCATGAACTCATCTAGAGATGTTTCATTGTATTTTTCTCCCAGGAACGTCTTGATGACCTCTGACCTCCTGCTGGTGAAGCAGTGGAGCATGTAGACGGCAGCCAGAAACTCCTGGATGCTCAGATGAACAAAGGAGTAGACGGAGATGTTGCGCGTTCCTCTCTCCGTTTTAAACATCTCAGTGAAAACTCCTGAGAACAACGCAGCATCTTTGATGTTGATGCCACATTTATCAAGATCTTTGTCATAGAAGACCAGGTTTCCCTCCAGCAGCTGATCTAGAGCCAGTCTTCCTAGAGACTCAATCAGCTTCCTGTTCTCTGGACTCCAGATAGTTTTTGTCTTTCGTCGTCCATCAAACTTTTCCTTCTTGATTTTGAGCTGAACCAGCAGGAACTCTATGTACATCTCAGTCAGGGTCTTGGGCAGCTCTTCTTCCTCTCTGGTCTTCATCACATCCTCCAGAACTTTAGCAGTGATCCAGCAGAAAACTGGGATGTGACACATGATGTGGAGACTTTTTGATTTCTGGATGTGGGAGATGATCCTGCTGGCCTTCTCTTCATCACCTCTGAATCTCTTCCTGAAGTACTCCTCCTTCTGGGGGTCAGTGAACCCTCTGACCTCTGTTACCATGCCAACGCACTCAGCAGGGATCTGATTGGCTGCTGCAGGTCGTGTGGTTATCCAGAGGAGAGCAGAGGGAAGCAGTTTCCCCCTGATGAGGTTTGTCAGCAGAACATCCACTGAGCTGGACTCTGTAGCATCAGTCAGGATCAGATTATCATCAAAGTCCAGAAGAAGTCGACTCTCATCCAGACCGTCAAAGATGAACAGAACCTGGAACTTTTTAAAGCTGCGGATTCCTGCGTCTTTAATATCTTCAAAGAAGTGATGAATCAGTTCCACCAAGCTGAACTTTTCTTCTTTCAGTACATTCAGCTCTCTGAAAGTCAATGGAAATATGAACTGGATGTTCTGGTTGGTTCTGCCCTCAGCCCAGTCCAGAGTGAACTTCTGTGTTAACAGTGTTTTCCCAATGCCAGCCACTCCCATGGTCATCACTGTTCTGATTGGTTGATCACTTCCAGGTATAAAGATGTCTTCTCTCCTGATTGTTTCTTGTCTCCTGGATGCTGTTTCAATCCGTCTGACCTCATGTTCCTGGTTGACCTCTCTAGTTAACCCCTCTGTGATGTGGAGCTCTGTGTAGATCTGGTTCAGAAAGGTTTGATTTCCAGGTTCAGCGACGCCTTCAGAGAGACTCTGGAACTTCTTCTTCAAGTTTAACTTGAGTTTCCGTTGACATTTTCCAGCTCGAGTCCCTGCATGGAGACAACACACTGTAAGGTCTGGACAGGCCACTGCAGCTGGGGAGAGTGACCAATGAAAACAACAAACTGGGACACAATATTACGCAGCACTGGGTCAAGCCAGGGAACTGTTCTCTCCACTGTCCTGTTTACTCTTTACAAACCAACTTCCAGTAGAAATCCAGGTTCTGCCCTAAGCAGAAGGATTCAGAGACACTTTGATAGTTGGTTGTTTAGGGATAAACAGGAAAAACTGTAGAAAAACCTTGGCAAGAACTTTTTGAACTTGATCTGCATCAAATGCCTGCAGCTCAGTTCAACAAGGAGACCTTCTAGCCACCTCTTCTGTCTGGATGCATGTAGATGGACGGTAGACAGTCGGAGAGTTCATGTCATGCAGATCAGCAGCAGTTTATCATTTACTGGCCCTCAATGTTGGCGCTGCTGCATCACAGGGTGAATTTGGTAGCTGTCTGTGTGTTTCTGAAGGTTCTTCATCTGCAGCTGAATGGAACATTTTTATGTACTGGGTGCAGGAATTAAAACTAAAATGGGTTTTTATCTTGTGCATTGCTGCCATGTTTGTTTTTTACAGTATTTTACGGTAAATATAAAATTCCCAAAGTTTATATTTCATGAGCAGCACATCAGTCACCACAGGTGATGTTTAAATAAAAAAGCTGCTGAATCCAGAACGTCATTGAGCTCATGTGACTGTTTGATTAAGATTTTCTGTGTTTGTTCGTTTCTCTTGTTTGATTTCAGTTGAATTCATTTTCTCATGTAATCATGTTTTAATTATTCAACATAACAGCAGAATTGTTGTAGAAATCCTCTTACTGCTCTGCAGACGGTCAGCCAGCTCCTCCTGCTTCATCTTCCTCAGGAAGTTCAGGGTGATCTTCATCACCGCCTCTCTGCTGCTCCTCCTCTGCTCCTCATCCTCACTCTGATCCTCTGAGCATTCTGGGTCATCTGGACTCAGAACCTTTTGGATCTTCTTCAGCTCGTTCTTCACGAATGTGACAATGTTTTCCTCCAGCAGCTGGAACAGAATGAGAAGATATCAGACTAGATCTGAACATCAGGTCCATGTTGGACAGACTGACAGTCCTCTGGTCTACAGACTGAACAGAACCGATGTACAGACCATAAATATGGAGTCCAGCTGTGTTTGGTGCTGCTGGACAGACGGATCAGTGGGAACCTCTGAGCTCTGCAGATCCTCTCTGTGGAGGAACCAGGACAAATGAACCAGAATCTGTCTGTCCACACAGAGACAACATTATAGCTGCATGGCCAGTTCTAGTTCTATTTTCTATGTTACATTTTAATACCTTATGTATATGTGGCTCAGATTTGTATAGATAATCTATTCCAGAGTAGCTTTTGTGTGGATCTGAGTAAAATGTGTCGTCTCTCTTCTTGGGGTTGATATTTCTCCAAGCATCAATCAGACCAGCTCTTTATAATATTATTTAGCATTCTGGATGTCGTTGTCTGTGGCCCATAATCAGAAGAGTATCTAACTAATATATTATTTTAAACCGTATTAAAGTCTCCCCCATCAGTTTCATTCCTTTTCCATCATCAGTTATTATTCTGACTGTTTGTTTCAGGAAACTGTCCTTCTCCTCATATACATTTTTTACTGAAATTGTCATTTCTCCGATTCGTCCTACAATCATTACATATCTTCCTTCTTTATCCTTTTCCTCTTTTTCAACTTCAAACAAAATCCCTATTTTGAGTCAAATTGCTGCCCCTCCCTTTTCCAAATGAAACAGAAAATGTCTGACCTGCCCTCTCCCTTCTCATTTTCTGTGTTGGTTCTCCATCAGGTGTGTCTCCTGTAATAAAGCTGCTGTGCATCACCTGAGCCAATGCTGGGTAACCAACCACAGCCAACATTCAGTGAATCTTTAAGATCATTCATCCTGCCTGATGTCTCACTGAGCACTGAAGCAAAGAGACAGTAGAAAACAGGAGCAGGAAGAAAGACTTTTGAAGCTTTGAGTTTAAAAACCTTCTGCTTTAGTCTGTCTGTTATTACTGTTTGAAAGAAATGTGTTTTTATCTTCATTTAGGTTCAAATCAGCTTAAGATGCAAAACTGCATGATCACAATCCAAGTAGATAAATGTTATGTTGTTGGTTAAATCTTGGATTTAACAAGAAAATAAAAAGTTTATGAAGAAACTTTTTCATTTCAAGGTTTTAGGGTTGAGTTTTGTTGTGGAGTTGGACAAAGTTTATCCCATCAATCAATCACTAGTCATCAATGTTAATAAATATCATGGAGCAGAAAATGGACGCATAATAAAGCCTCCTTTACTTTCTGCCTGTCTCCTCGTGTATCCATGCCGAGAACCAGTCCTGCTCTGCAGAGTCACATGAACCAGTTAGAAACTGGTTTCTTACTCTGGTTCTGATGGTCCAGGTTCAGTTCTGAAGACTGGAGGTTTTCCTTTGGACCGGTCACTCCTCATGGAGGGACAGCTGGATCCTGGAGGTTCTGCTTTCCGTTTAAGGTTTTGACGTCTGAAACACAAACATGTTGTTATTCAGATCAATCAGTGAGAAACTGAGATAAAAACCAGAGAAGAAGCTCTGAACACAAACTGCTGCAGGTCTGAAGCTCCAGAGTGAAACATTCAGACTGATCTGTTGGTCAAACTCAACGTTTTCTCCAGAACTGGTTCTACTGGTCTGGGTCACATGGGTCAAAGCAGAACCTGCAGGACAACAGGCTCATGTCCCAGTTTGATGGAGATGATCAGATCGTATTTCTAGGGATTAGTCCACCAAGTACTTCTATGGTGTCCACTATTAGAACTCCAAAGCCCAGAATGCACTGCACAACGTCTCACTGCTGCCATCTAGTGGTAGAAGGTGGAGAACAGAAGATCTGGTCCCTGATATCAGAACTAAAGCTGTTCATCTGGTCTGAAGAGTCGATGTGGGTCATTAAAGACCAGAACCCAAGAACCGAGCAGGAAGCAGAACCTCAGAACCAGGAGACCCGCCCAGTCCTCTACAGCTGCTCTGACCTTTGACCTTTCTGTTTGGAGCTGCTTGGTTCAGTGGGCGTGGCCAGGTCATCAGCCTACCTGGGTCAACTGGACCCAGTGTTCCCAGTAAATAAACTGGACCCAGTGTTCCCAGTTAATAAACTGGACCCAGTGTTCCCAGTTAATAAACTGGACCCAGTGTTCCCAGTTAATAAACTGGACCCAGTGTTCCCAGTTAATAAACTGGACCCAGTGTTCCCAGTATATAATCTGAGTCGTTGCTCCTCACATTCTTAGTTGTTTTGTTTTCATGCAACATTTTTATCATCGATTCATTCAGACTCTGATTCACTGACCAACATCCTTCATGTTTATTTAGCTTTAAGTTAATTTAAAATCTAAATTTTTACTTTTTATTTAAGCATTGAGACCAACCAGTTGATATCATTTATATTTTATCTCTATAGATTCACATGAACCAGATAGAAACTGGTTTCTTACTTTCTGTCTGATGGTCCAGGTTCAGTACTGAAGAATGGAGGTTCACCTCTGGACCGGTCACTCCTCACAGACGGACTGATGGGTCCTGGAGGTTCTGCTCTGTTCTTCTTCAGATCCAGATCTTCCATCTTCTGGACTTCTGCAGAGAGAAACCAGAACCAGTCAGTCCAGTGATCCAGGTCCAGTAAGTGTCCTGTGAAGCAGGAAGCTGGTTCCCATCATGAGTCCAGATGTTTCCAGCAGTAACATCTGGTTTGAATCGACTCCTTCACTCCTTCATGACCTTTGATCTCTGCTGGCTCGTCTCCTCACAAACATCTGGAGAACTTCTGAGTTCAGGAAGGAAATTAGAGCCAAAACTGAGTTTGAAACATTTTCAGGTCTAAACTGGAATCATGTTTGTGTTTTTACTTTGTTTCCTTCACAGTGAATAAAATATAAACTAGACCTGTTGGTCTCTGTTCTCTGGGTTCTGACCCGCTCAGCTCTCTGCTTATAGAACCTCCAGCTGTGATGCTCAGACACACAAATAAATGATGGTCAGGCTCTTTGTGGGGACTTTCCATTGACTTCCATTCATTTCTACTGCCTCACCCTTATCCCATATTACATTCCTGAACATTTTTAATTTGCCCTCATGCCTCCAAATATCGCTCTATTGGTACAAAATCTGATCATGACGTCGCACCGAGTGTCAGCTTCCATAAAAACCTGTCAAAATTGCTCTGGGGCTGATGGTTTTCTGTTTTCAGGTTCTCAGCCATTCATTTTCACACTTCTGTCAAAGTTTCAGAGCTCAACACACCATATCTATCTCATCAATGCTATTACTGTGAGTGAGGTACAGATATGATTCGCGGTATTATTGAAGAAGACAAACAACCCTCTCGTACGGTTCAAACGGTTTTTGGATCAGTCTTACGGATCCTGAAGTGGAAGCAGTGGTTTGGACTGCTTTTTCAAAATCAGAGACCAGATCAGTAAGACGGGATCTGAACAACAACAGTTCCATCAGGATGAAGCAGTTTATTGTGAGGCTGTAAATCTGTTCAGTTTTTATCTGGGAACTGAACTTTAATGCAGTTCTAGTTGAGAGGGAGGGGTCATGACCCCACCAGGAAATCCAGATTTGTTCTGTGAAGGAGACATGCAAAGAGGAACCAGAATTAGAAAAACGACAGAGAATTTAAGACGTTTCTAAAAGTCACATCTGAAGTGTTGGTCCTTCTGAGAGCAACTGGAGGAAAACAGATTTAATGATCATTTAGAGTTGAATCACAGACAGTAGAGGCTGTAAAAGCAGATTTAATGAACTGTGTGTCTCACCTTTAACAGGAGACAAAGAGGACAAACCCAGCTGGTTGGACAGAGTGGGATCTCTGTGGTGAAGACGTCTGACCATCAATCTGCAGGCTCTCTGTCCTTTCATCCTCACAGCATCCATGGTGTTACGAGCCTTGTCTACTGTGGTTGGGTTCCCTTGAAGTATCGCCCCCTTCTCCAAGCGAGTAAGGACGCCATCTTTCTCCAGGTCATCGAGGAGCCGACGAAGGATTTCCTCAGAAACTCTCTCCACAAACTCACTGCGAACCTTGAAAAGTATTTTCTCTGCAGGCAGAAATCAGAAGTATAATTAATTCAAACCAACGTCTGAGAGAAAAACGTGATGAAGATCAACTATTCATGTTGCTCCATCCAGAGATTCAGAGTCTGTTGATCAGCTCCTCAGGTCTAAACCTGCTGTTGTGTTTCTGCCTCATATCTGAGTGACGACCACCGATTCTGTCTACATGAGACCAAATGAAGCTTCTGGTTCATCACTTTCCTTCCTCACTGCAGGAAGAACAATAAAAGAAACACATTCTAAATATGGAGCTGCACTATTCTAGGAAAACAGGAAATTATGATAGTATTGGTGAATATTGTGATGAAATTATTGACTGATTAACATTTTCATCACTTTTTTTTCTTCATCTCCATCTCTAAGCTTTAGCATCTCTGTCACCAAGTGTTGGAATAAAAGACACAGCAAGTCTGAGATAATAAATTAGTAATAAATGATGTGATTACTGGATAAATGAATTAGTGTATATAGTAAATATTCCTGAAGTATCAGAGCTGCTGGCCTGATCTTCACTTCAGTTCCTTTTAGTTTCCATCTGAGTTCAGTTTTTACCTCCAGGTTTCACAGAAACTCACAATGTTTCCACCAGAGCTTCACTGAACAGGAAGCATGAAAACAATAAAGACACTGAGGCTGAGCTTCATCACATGGCAGCAACAAGGGCTGTGATTGGTCAGTTTGTTCCTTTAAGATTCTTCATTTCTGCTTCTGATCACTTACCGAAATCCACTTCCTGCTGCTGCGCCATCTTTTACCTGGAAAACATGAAGATTCATCATGTTTGAGGCTTCATTTCATAAATAATCTACTTTGCTCTTATGAAGTTGGAATTTAAACTAAAAATACCAGATTAATACACACTCTGCAACAGAACAGAATATTTATGTAAACTATGCCATAATAAAATAAAAACGCCATAATATAAAAATATTATGACTTCATGAGGGCGAAGTTAAGAACAGTTTTCTGTTCTCCTCAGTCTGCCGACTACAAACTCTCCCTCAGAGACCCACAGCTGAGCAGTGGAGGAGTGTGAAGCTCAGCAGCTCCATGCTAACAGATCAGACAGTGGAGATGCTGCTGGATCTCAGCTCAGCTGGAGAGCGCCTCCTGGTGGCCGTGCACCAGCATGACATCACACCCTCCTTCAAACAGCTGGGATTGACCTTGATGATGACCTCAGCTGGCAAACAGCAAACTTTCTCTGCAGACTCTGGAGGTTTGGTGTTTGTTCTGATGTTAGGAGGATTTTTACAGCAGAGCGTTACATGCTGCTTTGGTAGCTTGACTGTAAAATCACATTTTAACAGATTGAAAGTGTAAGTGAAAGTGTGCAGGACAGAAGGAGGAACCTTCAGGTGCGACGACCGGGAGAGGTCTGTGGAAGCTCAACCACTCCCTGCTGGAGGACCAGGCTCTGGTCAGCCGGTACCGGGAGTGGCAGACCCTCCAAGACCTGCACGAAACACGAGCACAGAGGTGGGAGATGGTGAAAGGTAGGACCCAGACTTTCTTCAGACAAGCAGAAGAAATAAAAAGAAGAAGGAACAGAGACGCATGATGGGGCTGCAGAAACGTTTACAGAGATTTTAAACCAACAGGGAATGAATTTAATAAAGAAATAAGAGAAGTAAAGAAAGAAATGAGAATTTTGGCAAGCGAGTTATTTTAAGAAGTAGAGAGAGAGAAATAGAAAGGAGGAAAATGTACGAGATACTTTTTGAAGAAAATAATAAATAATCTGAGTTTTATGTCTGAACTAAAGTCAGAAAATGGAAACAGTGTCAAACATAGAAAAGAAAAAAAGTGATTGAAAAGTTCTATGACGAACTACATACAGGAAATCCAGTCAACGAAGAAAATATAAACCAAACTTTGGATTTTCTTGAAAAAAGTTTAAAAGAAACTAGTTTTCTAGAGCAGGATTTTACTCTTTTAGAGCTTTTTAAATCACTGAAGAGTTTTAAAAGAGGAAAATCTCCTGGCTCAGACGGACTCCCTTTAGAATTTTATTTAACATTTTGGGACATTTTAGCGCCTGATTTAATTGTTGTTTTTACTGATTTTAATAAACTCGACACACTTCCAGATAGTTTTAGAAGAGGAATAGTTACACTTTTATATAAGGACAAAGACAAAAGAGATCTAAAAAACTGGCGACCCTTTTAAACGTTGTAAACTTTTTAGTAAACTTTTAGCAGCCAGGATGCGCCGAGTGTTGGGATCTAATCCACCCGGATCAGGCCTGCGCGGTGCCGGGCAGGAGGATCACGGACAGCCTCACTGATCCGAGACTCCATCTGTTCTACGAGAGACAGAAACATTCAGCTGATGGTCCTAAATCTAGACTTTCAGAAAGCTTTCGATCGGGTCTCGCACCAGTACCTCCTCCAGGTACTGCAAAAAATAAAATAAAAAATAAATAAAAAAGGGTTTTCCTGGGAGGTTCATAGCCTGGGTGGGACTGCTGTACCGAGACATCTCCAGCAGATTCATGGTTAACGGGTTTCTGACAAAAGCAGTGAAAGTGACCTGCGGTGTCCATCAGGGTTGTCCGTTATCTGCCTTCTCTACTTGACCTGCATCGAGCCGCTGGCGCAGATCTGGAGAAAAGACCCACAGATCTCAGGTGTAACTATACCGGGGAGTGGAGGGCAGGCGGCGACATGTCTTCTATATATGGATGATTTTAGCATTTTATGTACACATCTTTTATCAGTAGACAGATATTTTCATAATTAACAGACTGGTTCGGTGAAGCATCAGGCTCAAAAATAAATAAAGAAAAAACAAAACCACAATTTTACGGACCGTGGAAAAATAGTGAAAAAAATAGGACTTCAGTTTCAGGTAACTCAAGAAGAGCAAAACATATTGGGGGTTAAATTTGATAAAAATGGAGAAGGAAAAACAAACTGGACAGAAATAACATGAAGAGTTAAAGACTAGGATTTAGGACAATGAGAAACCAAACAATAGAGGGAAAGATTTTAATAATCAAAGCAGTGATTTTACCAGCGTCTTTACTAACCAGTTCTGTTTTCATTCCCCTAGGAGAGAGATTTTAGAGCTGCAACGGGACATTTTTTATTCCATCTGGGACTCCAAATGGGAGAGATTGAAACGAGACATTATGACCAAACCCAAAGAGAAAGGAGGGAAAGGAGTCCCAGACCTGTACCTGTTTTTAGGCAGCCACTACACCAGCACTCACCTCAAACAAGCCATGAACATTTTTAACGACCCAAAAACAAACCAATGAATAGATTCTGGTTTGGATCATACCTGAGGAAACTGAACAGCTTTTCACCCCAGCATACGCTATTATACAGAAATAATTAGAGCATTTTAAACTGCAAGGAGAGGAGAGCAGGATTTTAACTAAGCATCATTGACGGGCAGTACCGAGGTCGACACCGCCAGAGACGCTTCGTTCTGCATGGAGGACGTTTCGACAAGAAGGATCTCACCTACAAAGAATCCTGAGATCTGAGACGCTCTGTGGCCAAACAAACAGCGGGTCATTAGCTACCAGCTAGTAAACGCTGCTGCGGAGCGGAGTGCAGACCCCGGGTTGGCGTCTTTTCATTCTCCGAAGCGTTGAAGGGAGCGAGAAACTATAAGAAGGAAAGGACGGAATCAGAGAAACCGAGAGTCGTTTCAGCCGCTGCAATCAAGCAACTGCTGAGCAGGAGCCTTAAGGAAGCGACCGGCAAAAACAAGCGAAATAAAGCCTCCAAAAGGATCCAAGACCGACGGGAGACAAGATGAGGACTACGTATCACTCACGCAAGTCAAAGAGTTGCTGAGCCAGCAAAAGGAAATGTATATGGAGTTACTCCAACAACAACAGGACAATTTTAAAGGTTTTGTTAAAATCATTGTGGACACTACTAACACCAGAATGGACGCAATGACACGAGAACTACAGGACATTAAAACCAGCCTGCAATTTACACAGAAAGACGTTGACGATATTAAAGTAGAAAGTGCTAAGCACAAGGACCGAAGTGACACGGTGCAGTCAGACATATTTAAAGTATGTGAGGGCATGATGACTATCACTGATAAAATGGAGTACCTCGAGGGGCAATCAAGGAGAAACAATCTGGTTTTTGATGGAATTACTGAATCACCAAATGAGACTTGCACTGAGACTGAGGAGAAAATGAAAATTATTTTAAATGAAAAGCTAAACTTTCAACATAAGATTGAGATTGAGAGAGCTCACCGCACCGGTAAACCTAGAGGAGACAGACCCAGGCCCATTGTTGTGAAATTTCTACGATACAAGGACAGATCAACTATTCTGCAGAGCACCAAGGCACTTAAAGGATCTAAGATTTTCATCAACGAAGACTTCACGGATGCAGTAAGGAAAAGGAGGGCGGAACTAATGCCGGACTTAAAAGCAGCACGTCAAAGAGGAGACATTGCTTACCTACGTTATGATAAGTTGATCACCCATCCACGTACTAGTACCCCTAAATTATCCAACAATGTATGACAGACAGCCAGACATAGCTGACGGTCACTACTGAAAGAGAAACATGCAACAGATCACGGCCTATGAGGATATAGAGCTAACTGTATTCCAACAAAGAAACTATCATCAGCAAGATATTGAAACTGACATTGATCCTGATAACAATTTCTATAATGTCATCAATGATAGTTGTCACTATTACAGCGATGATCAGTTCAACAATAGGATTAAAACGGAACAAAAGCTGTCAATAATTCACTTTAATAGCAGAAGCCTTTATGCAAACTTTGACAGCATCAAACAATACATCCAACAACTTTCACAGACCTTCAATGTTATTGCCTTATCAGAAACTTGGCTCAATAGTGATAAGGGCATAGACTTTGAAATCAATGGTTATGAAATGGTTTGTAAGAACAGAGGAAAAATGGAGGGGGGGGGGGTAGCTTTATATGTTGACAAGAAGATTAATTATAAGTTGATCGAAACAATGTCAACTGTGATGGACAACATGTTTGAATGTGTGACTATAGAAATATTCGTGGAAAAAAAGAAAAATGTTTTAGTGAGTTGCATTTATAGAGCCCCTGGATCAAACATTGAAGTACTCAACAACTGGATAGAAGAAAAATTTATAACAATTAATCAAAAAATAATATTTTTTTGTGGGGATTTCAACATTGACCTTCTTAATCCAAATAAACATAGAATGACTGAAGAATTTATTAACACCATGCTCAGTCTAAGTCTGTATCCTAAAATTACCAGACCCAGTCGCATTACATCGCACTGCGCTACCTTAATTGATAATATTTTCACAAATGTGCTGGAAAATAATTTAATTAGTGGAATATTAATTAATGATATGACTGATCACTTACCAGTGTTCATAGTCTACGACTTTAAGTGCAAAACAGACGATCAAAAAATAGAGATGCATTACAGACGGGTTACGTCTGAAGAGACATTAAAAGCTCTAGAAGCTGAGTTGTTGGCCTACGATTGGAGATTAATATATAAAATGAATGATGTGAATTCAGCATATGAAGAATTTTTAAAAACATTTAAAACACTGTATAACAAGCATTGCCCAATCAAACAATATAACAGGAAAAGCAATCAAAAAAATGAACAGTGGATCACAAAAGGAATACAAAAGGCATGTAAAAAGAAAAACAAACTTTATAGAGAATTTCTAAAATATAGAACGTTTGAATTAGAAAATAAATATAAGAAATATAAAAATAAGTTAACTAATATTATAAAAACATGTAAAAAGGACTATTATCACAAATTACTGGATACTAATAAAAACAACATTAAGGAAACATGGAAGATTTTAAATAGAGTTATTAGAAAATTTTCTAACAATAATAACTATCCACACTATTTTATAGATAATGAACGGAATATTACTGATTTGAAAAGTGTAGTCAATAAATTCAATAGTTATTTTGTTAATATAGGACCTCAATTAGCAGGAAAAATAACGACTATAAATACTGCAACTCAGCAATATCAAATTGAGAATAATCCCAGCTCCTTCTATCTCAACCCAGTTTTAGAAGAAGAAATCATAAACAGTGTGAATAAATGTAAAAATAAAACATCCACTGACTGTGATGATCTGGACATGAAAACTATTAAAATAGTAATTAAAGGAATCTCTAAACCATTAACTTATATCTGCAATTTATCATTTCAAACAGGATCATTTCCCAACAAAATGAAAATAGCTAAGGTCAAACCAATGTATAAAACTGGCAATAATCACCTCTTCACTAATTACAGGCCTGTCTCTCTTCTCCCACAATTTTCTAAAATCCTGGAAAAACTCTTTAAGAAAAGACTGGAACAATTCATAGAAAAACATTCGTTACTTAGCAGCAGTCAATATGGATTCAAAGCAAATCGGTCAACATCGCTGGCCGTAACTGACTTAATAGAAGAAATAACCAATGCAACAGATAGTAAGAAACTGGCAGTAGGGATATTTATAGATCTAAAGAAAGCTTTTGATACAATAAATAATGAAATCCTACTTAAAAAATTAGAATGTTATGGAATTAGGAGAGTAGTTATGGACTGGATGAGGAGTTATCTAAAGAGCCGAAAACAATTTGTGAAATTGAGAGATGTGGAATCTGACTGGCAGGAGACTGTCTGTGGAATACCACAAGGATCATCAGTATTGGGACCAGTTTTATTTAATCTTTACATAAATGATATCAGTAAAGTGTCCAATGTATTAAAATTTATCTTATTCGCTGATGACACAAATATTCTAGCCTCTGGTGACAATTTAGAGCATCTTCTCTCAATAGTCACCTCAGAGATTAGTAAGTTAAAGATATGGTTTGACCATAATAAATTATCATTAAATTTGGACAAGACGAAAATCATGGTCTTTGGGAACTGTTATAAAAATACTGAAATCCAAGTTCAAATAGAGGACGTAACTCTAGAAAGGGTTTTTGCTAATAAGTTCCTTGGCGTAATAATAGATGACAAAATTAGTTGGAAACCTCATATTAAACATTTACAGGGTAAACTCAGTAGAAGCATATCTATATTGGCTAGAGCTAGACATGTATTGAATGCTGAATCACTTCATATTCTATATAACTCTCTGATTTTACCATATCTATCATATTGCTGTGAAGTGTGGGGAGTCAATTACAAGAGCTCTTTACATCCGGTAACCGTCCTACAGAAACGAGCCATTAGAATCATCCATAATGTTGGTTATTATGAGCGTACAAACCCACTCTTCATAAAATCCAGAATTCTCAAATTTGACGAGCTTGTAGAATTTAAAATGGCTCAATTTATGTTCAAAGTATCTAAAAAGTTGCTACCTGAGCACATACAGAGCATGTTTTCTGAAAGAGAAGGGGGGTATAACTTAAGGGGTCACTCAAACTTAAAGATCCGCAAGCTGCGAACAACAAGAAAAAGCTTCTGTATCTCAATTAAAGGTGTAAAGTTATGGAACAAATTAGATGAAGATTTAAAACAAAGCAATAGTTTAATACAATTCAAAAGAAAATATAAGGAGGTCATTTTCAATAGAGATAGACATGAGTGAGAGAAAGCAATAATGTGTGTATTGAAGATAACAACTTGGTGTAAGGGTTTGGAAAGACTAACCAGTATAAAAAGGGATAATGTATAGGTAAATATCAGTAATTGCTGACTGCCACTTTGATTTTCACTTGACTTTGATTTTCTTTTAAATAACAGTAGTACTGTAAGTTTTCAAGTGTTTAGGAGTTAATAAGTTTTTTTCTTCTTCCTACCCCATTTTGAGCAGGATATGTTAAGGGAAACAGATATCTGTATTTTCTTTTTTATTATTCACTTCTTGTTATTGTGCACTATTTTATTTTTTTATTTGTATCATGTTCGAATAAATTTCAAATTTCAAAAAAAATCGTTTTATTATTTCTGTTGTGCAGGACCGGGAACCAGTGACTCCAGTGCGCGGCCTCCTGTTCGGAGACGCCGCCACGGTTTGGCGCAACGTGAGCCGTCCCGTCCTTCCGAACAGACTCCAGGACCTGTCCTGGATGGTGGCTCCTGAGATCCTCCTGGTCAGAGCCGTTATGGACTCCCGCGGCATGTCAGCGACGTCCATCTGCCCCCGACCCGGTTGTGGCGCCGGAGTCGGTGAGACACCTGCTGTGGGAGAGCAGCGCTGCCAGGGACCTGTGGGCAAAGGCCACAGGGCTTATTGCAATTCCCATACTTGCCAGCAAGGGAGGTCCTCGACACACAGCTAGTGCTGTACGGGGTGAGCCACCGGAAAATGGTGAAGAAGGACTTCGCAGAGATGTGGCTCATCCCTAGCCACCATCAAAGACTCCATATGGACCTCCAGAAACTTGCTGGTAAGCAGGAGTAGGCAGAAGCCCCCCGTGGCTGTGATCCGAATGGCGGCAGCAAGAAGGGAAACGATCAGAGCTGCAGGTGGCGCCAAGGACACAGCCACTAAGAAGAATCGCCTGACCCTCCATGGACGAAGGAGCCGACGCTCCACGGACGAAGGTCCCAGCAGCGGCGGCCTGGATCTCCAGGTGAGGCAGGAGGGAAGGAGCAGCAGGAGGTTTTCTCCTCTGGGCACCAAGCGCTGGTTGGAAGGACGGGACGGATCCGAACCTTGTAAGGAGTCACCAGTGGCGCAACTACACATTATTCAGGTGGATGCGAAAACATAAATCGGCCCGGCCCTCCACTATATTTACTGTTTCTTATGCGGCTCCATGGGAAAAATAAGTGACCTGATTTAGAGGTCGGAGCAGCTGTTTGGTTTTAATCTATTTAAATATCAATGTATGAAAGTATTGATTATTTTGGTGATGATATGGAAGAGAACAACACAAGCAGCAGAACCAAACTAAAGTCCAATTTCTCCCAGAGAGACGATTAAAGAGACTTTGACTCTAAAGAACCAGGATAAACGGGTCGGTCCCAGATTCCCACTGAGAGAACAAAGGTTTGAACTTCCTGCTTCTCTGTTAGTTTGAGTCCAAATGTCAGAAAATCAAAGCTTCGTCTGTTTCCTGTAAAGATGTGAAGAGCTGAAGGAGAACCGGGCTGAGTTCTGGTTCTGGTTCCTCCAGAGAGAGAAAACCCAGAGAGAGGAAAACAAGAAGAAGTGAACACTCACCCTGATCCAGACTCTGCTCTGCTGCTACATGAACTTTGGCCCCACGTCTCCTGATCTGATCCCTGACTCCACCTGAGGCTCCGCCCCCTGCCCAAGTGACTTTAAACACCTTTAATGTCTTCTTGCCTTTGAATCAACACTGAGCTGAGCTGGAAAACTCTAAGCTTAAACTTTTTAAGGTTTTTTTTCCTAATATTTAGTTCATTTCCTGTCAACTTATCAATACAGGAAGTAGTTCAGTAAAACAGGAAGTGATCAGCAGAAATCCTGGGAGGAGATCTGATCGCTTTAGTTCAGCTTTAATATTTCTGTCTTTGTTTCTAGTCTGGAAAACATTCGGCTCCATTTCTAGACGGATCGTTTTCTGACTGCTTCCACTTCTTTGAACATTAACCTTCATGCCGCCAATCCTACTGCGAGGGTCAAAGGTCGATTCCTCTTTCTTATCCTGGTGGCAATTCATTTTACAGCAGGCAGTAAAAACAGGAACAAACCAAACTCTCAACATCCAAACAGCTCCACAGGTTACAAAGTGCAGCTGATGGTGTGAGAGACTGAAGCAGCTGGTTCTGATGGTGAATCTGCAGCTGAAGGAGGGAAACAAGGTCCGTCCTGATTGGACGACTCGGATCCATCAGAACAGTTCACTACGGTCAGAAAAGATACTGAACCATAAATCTTTACGACTGTCTAAAGCAGGGGACCCCAAACTACGGCCCGCGGGCCGGATTCGGCCCGCCACGTCATTTGGTCTGGCCCCCTGAACAATGCCGGATCCGGCCCGCCTCCTCATACCAGAGAGCATTCAGTGTTTTTTTTTCATATATTGTATTTTCCGGTTTATATGTGGATTTTTCTTCAACCACAAGGGGGCTCTCTTGAGCAGATGTGAAACTAATGTTCCCTCAATGGAATATATACTAGTCAGTCCCAGTAACCGTTTCAAACACGGTTTTTTCCATTTGCATTCTGGGTAAAAATCTATCTAAAAGCGCGAATGTGTCGTCCCCCCGCCGTCGACAAAAATTTTCTAAGGTTTCTTTCTCCAAAAACTAAGACCGGTCCCCGACCAGAAAAAGGAACAGCCCCCGTAGGAAAAAGTTTGGGGACCCCTGGTCTAAAGGCTCTTCTGGTTCAAACTGTTGGCAGCAACAGGTTTAGTTTGGTAATCAATAACTATCAATAAGAGCCTGAAGGGCAATTATGATAAAAGTTGATCATTTTGATCATCAAGTCTGGGCTCCAGCTGATTATCAGGAATCAATATCCAATCAGCTCTCAGCCTCTCTTACTGTTTATGAATATCAGCTGTGAGGCTTGGTATTATTGATCCACATGGAGAGAAAAATACTTCAAACTTTTTAACAAAGCTGTTAACATTCAACTAAAATACTCAGTAAAAATGACAAGGAAAGCTACTAACCTTTGATTAGGACGTTTTCAGGATGGAACCGGACTAAAGAGTGAACCGGGTCGAGATGCACCGCAGCGCTCAGTGGAAACGAGGCATTAGTGACCCGAACCAGCAGGAGAGAGAAAAAGGAAAGATTCTCTAAAAGCAGAATAAAACATGTGGATAAAAGCTGCTGAGCTTTTAAATACAAAGTCAGTCTGGAGTTCAGATCAGCAGATGCTGTCAATGACAGCAACAAAGTATTTCTGCTGTCGCCATCTTTCCACAGCCTGGTTCTGAATGAAGAGCGGTTCTGATCCAATCGGAGCTCAGCTCTTTGACTTTTAAACATGAATGATTCAAAATGATGTTCAGCTGCTGAGCAACTGAGTCGCCACAGGACCGAGTTTACCGTCGTCACTGTGGAGTCGGAAAACCAGAAGAAGGAACCTGCTGGGAACCAGAAGGTCCAATGGGACCAAACGCCTTCAGCCTCCCCTGGTACCATCACAGGGTTCAGGAAATAAATCCATCCAGCAGCAATGAGAGCAGAACTGATGCTGGAAACTCTCTTCAACCATCTGCTGAATCCAACCAACGGCAGAGAAAGTGAGAGCAAACGATGGAGCGATCTCCCTCAGCCGATCAGACACCAGGTGCTGCAGCATCGACCGCTCTGCTCCTCCTCTGGGCCCAATCAAACGGGTCCGACTCATCCTGGACGCCATCAGAAGCAGCATTTTAACTGGCTGTGCAGCGACTTCATAGCAGGAGACGATTCAGGGTTCAACTCTTGTGGAAGGAAAAACTACTGAGTCCTTCCAGCTGCAGAGACAACGGAGGATAAAACTGAGACCAAATGTGGTCCAGAGCAGCAGAACCTCAGCATGGTTCACTGAAGGACAAGGAAAAAGGAGAGTCTGAAAAATTACTAGAGGAAAAAAGGATTTGGTGAAAAAGCTTCTCATGTTCTGAGTCACTGATCAAAACATCAATTCATATTTATAAATTACATGATGATGATAGTAATTTTTATTTCACAAACATTTCACCTCCCAGACAAATTTGTCACCCTGTTTGTCCCTGAACCTTTGAATAATAACCATTTTGAGGCTTTTCTTAAAATACGTCATGCTTGGACTTTGCTTCAACTCTGAGTTTGATCCAAATCTTCACACCAATTATTTTCATCGTTGTTCCAACAGGTGAAGTTCTGAAGTTGAGGCTTTCTCTATAGTCATATCCACCCACTCTATCCGTAACAATTTTGGAATATTTTAATAGTTTGTTTCTAGCTTTGTACATCTCCAGTTCCAGTACTGGGCCCTGAGGAACACCACAACCATTACCAAAGCATGAGGAATGGAAATCACCCATTTGCACAAATTGTTGCCTGTTGCTGAGAAAACCTTTCATCCATTGCAAAACTCCTCCTCTTAAACCACAGCGCTCGAGTTTCTTGATGAGTATTTAATGATCAATTGTCTAAATGCTTTTTTAAGTCAATAAATAAACAGCAGGTTTCTTTGTATCTAGTGAACAGGTAGCTCCTTCTGTTATTGAAGAACTTCCATTGCTGTGGATCTTTGTGACCTAAATCCAAACCGACTCTCAGTGAGTTGTTGGTGTTTATGAACAAATCTATCAAACCTGGCAACAAATATTTCCAAAATTTGTAACTTTAAATATAAAAGTTTGGAGGAAATGTTGGTATTATAAAGAGTAAATGAAATTAATTAATATAAATAACCTACTGTCAGAATAATAAAATAAGGTAAATGTATTTATAAATCAGTTTCTCTCTAAATAAAACATATAAATTGTAAAAGAAACTGTAGATGTGTGTCTGGTGAATTTTAGTCTAAAACTAGTTTGTTCTTCGTTCAGTGAAGTTCCTCTCAGCGAGTCGAGGAGCCAGAAAATTTACTGAAGTCAGAGTAAAAATACTTCAAAATAAAAGTACTCAGGAAAAGTACAGCGTAGTAAAAATACTCCTAAAGGCTCATTTTTACAAAAGATTCCTGGAGTAAAAGTAACTGAGTAAATCTAACTGCTCAGAAACTGACTTCAGATCCATCTGGACCAGAACCAGAACTTTGACTCTAAAGAAGACCAAGAATCCTGATGCATGCTGGGAGTTTTCCTGTCTGTCAGAACCAGAACCTTCCAGAAACTCAACAATCATCTGGGCATATGCTTTGGCTCCAGAGGTCAGAGGTCAAACTGTGACTGGTTCTGCTGGGTGGAACCAGAACAGAACCAGAACCAGAAGCTCCTGCGGGAGAATATATCAGTCTGAATGTATTGAATGAATAAAATATACAAATTTCACTCTTTGAATGGAAACAATGACTTCAATGAACTTTTTGTGATGTTCTAATTTTTTGACCTGTAGTTTTGTAAACAATTTGCTGAACAGAAAACACAAAGAATGTTATTAAAAACTTTATTGCTCATTAAACAGACAGCAACCCACATTACATAAGAATAAATGTAAAATCAAACATGAACCAATCAGCACATTATCCAAACAATTAAATAAAATGGTTGATGCAACACGTTTAGTAAAAACAAACTGCCTCAATATTTATTAACTGAGACTTAATGACGTTATTGCATTAATGTCTTCAATCATGAATCTCAGCAGTTCATGGAAAAGGTTCACCACAAAATCAGTTCAAAAGCTCAGATCAACTGAACAAGATGTTTCTGTTCTTACTAAATAAACCTAAATTATTTAGTAAACCCAAATAAAGTCAAAATGAAAACTTAAATATATTTTCAATTCTTTGTTGATCCAAATACAAAAAGCTAGACAGCATGAAGGATTAAAATAAAAGGTGCAGTTATTATATTTGTACAAAGAGCATTATTAAAATATTTATTAACCAAATAACCCATATTAGGTTAGAAGAAATATAAAAACATGAACCAATCAGCACATTATCCCAGTGATTCTCTGAGGTCTGAATAAATCAGTGAATCTCAGTAAAGAGCCTGATGTGACGCATCGAGTCCTAAAGTTCTCTAGAAAACTCAAAACATGAAACATGGAGTTAAAAAAGTAAAACCAAAACAGGCTGAGGAATATTAAAGCTGAGGATCAATGAATGTGATGCAAAACTTCATTATTTAAAGATTTTTAGAATGACGATAACAAAATAACAATATATACAGAATATTAAAATAATGTCCAGATAAATGCTGGATGTTCCTGAAAACTGCTCTAAGATCAGAGTTCCTGTGGGACATCCAGTTCTAAACTGGTTCAACTGGTTTCTGTGATGGAAGCTGAAGTTTCTCTGCAGTTTCCAGTAAAGCATCTTTTTATCTGTGGAGCTTTGAGGAACATTTTCCTGTCAACAGAAGAAGAAGCAGCCTCTAAATGGAGTCCAGTTTGAATCGGATCTTTATTGATCCAAAGAGACAAACAATATCAGACACTAAATGACAGACATGAGAAAATAAACGGGAGGAAAATCTTGGGGGTCAGAGGTCATCATCATGATCCAGTCAGAGTCTCTTTAGACTCAAACTGCTGCAGCTTCAACCTCTGAGGATCAGCAGGACACAGAGACCGTTCTCTACTTTACAGAGATCTGAACCTGCAGAGAGAAGAAGGAAGGAGAGATCAGATCAGTGAGTGTTTCCAGCCTCTCCAGCAGCAGTCAGTGACGCAGCACATCCAGTAGATGGTTTCCAGGCTGCAGTCAGACTGATCTCAGAGCTGTGACCAAGATGAACCTGATCAGTTGTTTCCTGTTGAACTGAGAGAACAAGCAGATCTGAGATCAGATCTGCTGCTGCCACAGTTTGATGAATGAGGACCACTGTCTCTAGACATGTTGGACGGCTGGACGCTGGAGTCCAGCTGGACGTCCTGGAGACATGGACACAGCAACAACACTCATATTCACACCAACACAAACACAGGAACACAGCAAGCTGCTGCTCCTCTGATTGGCTGATTGCTGTCTCTGTGTCCAATCAGGAAGCCTGAACCATTCTCCTCCCACTGAGAAGCTGCAGCTTTACTGGGAACACTGGAGCTTTGCTTTGATGCTAACTGGGTTTAGTTCAATATGCTGACAGCAGCTGGACTCACTACAAACATTTACTTACTGTAAAGTCTTTACAAAACGCTTCAGCTGCTGAACATCTGAATCCTTCAGGTTGTTGTTTCTCAGGTTCAGTTCTGTCAGATGGAGGCTGTTGGACTTCAGAGCTGAGGCCAGAAAATCACAGCTGATCTTTGACAATCTGCAGCTCCACAACCTGAATAAAGAATAAAAGATGAGCTGAAGCCAACAGGATGCAGGTGAACCAGTCCAACAGAACCAGTTAAAGATTCTCATGAATATTAAAGCCAACAAGCTGCTGCTTCAATAAAGACCTGCTGACTTCAGAACCAGAACCAGAACCTGGTACTGGGTCATGTTGTGTTGGAGGATTTTAGTCAGTAAAATCATTCCAGGTTCTGATCAAAGTGTTGAAGCATCAATCATTGATTATTGATTTGTTCAATAATCAATGATTGATTATTGATTATCAATCATAATTCCAGGAATCTGAATTCCTGGAATTCAGATTCCAGGAATTCACTTTTCTAGACTGGGTTGAATGACCTTTGACCTGCTTGACATGAGGGGGATTTCTACACACTGGGGGTCCGAATGCTGTCCTGTTCTGACGTCAGGTCAGCAGGTCCAACTCAGTTACACAGAGGGAATAAATTAAACTCTGGATCCAGGAACAAACTCAGAAAATATTTATTAGAACAGAAGATATGAACTTTGATTTATGATCAATTATAGATAATTAATCACTGAAATATTGATTATTATATAATTACAAACCTCAAAGATTCCAGTCTGCAGCCTTCAGTCTGTAGAAAACCACAGAGCTCCTTCAGTCCAGAATCTCCCAGGTTGGTTCTGTACAGGATCAGTTCTGTCAGATGGGTCGGGTTGGACTTCAGAGCTGAGAACAGAGACGTCCAGCTGGTCTCTGACAAACTGCAGATCCACAATCTGAATAAAGAATAAAAGATGAGCTGAAGCCAACAGGATACAGTTAAAACTGAAATATGAACAAATAAATAATAAAATGTAGAAAATTAATTTCCCTGAATGTAAAAGAAACATGATGAACTGATTCTAACATCTGATCCAGTCAAACTGGTTTAAAGAGTCCAAACCAGCAGAACCAGAACATTTGATCAACAAAGAAACTCAAAGTTTTCTATGAGCAGCAGCCTGGATGAGGTGAGCTATTTCTGCTGGTTCCTGATCATCAGCTGGAGACCCGACTTGGTAACCGGATCAGAACCACTCAGTTTCTTCATCAATGGCCTTAGGTTCTTCTTAAAGCTGCTGAAAGCCAATGGAGGCCATTATTTCCTAAGGAGACGTGACCTGATGAAGCTTCATCACAGAGACGAGGCTCCAACCGACTGACAGCTGTCAGACTGAAGAGGACGGTTCCTCTCTGACCCGGCCCAACAGAACCACAGCTTCAGGACAAAGTGAGGAACCTGCTGCTGCTGCAAACCTCACTGTCATTCAGCTCATCTAGATTTGCTTTTCTACAATCAGTCACTTCTTAGATGTTTCATTAATGATGGTTTGAACTGGTCAGTGTTTGAGGCTCAACTGGAGGAAAACATTTCATTCTGGATGTAAAGATGAGAATCAGAAATAAAACAATCTGAATCTTTACCAACCAAACTGAAACATCTCCATCGTTAATGAACTTCATTTGAATTATTTTACTCATTTTGTTCATCAGTCAGAAACATTTTAAAAACTGAAAAACAAAGTTCAATAATCTCAAAGTCTGAAATAAGAAAATCATTTATAAGGTAAAATTGTTTGAAATTTGAATCTGACATTTAAAAATAATGTTTTTAAATATTACAACTAAATTATCAATTAAACTAAGGATTAATGTATCAATGAATGATTTTATTGTATAAATAGAGAAAACAAACCTCAGATTCTTCACTTTACTGACTGAACTCTGCAGGATCTCAGACACATTCTTCATATCAGAGTCTCCAGCTCCATTTATGATGATCTCACTTATTTCCAGTTCAATCAGATCTGGGTTGGACTTCAGAGCTGAAGCCAAAACTTCACATTCAGCCTGTTGGATCAAACAGCCACCAAGTCTGAGATGAGAGAAGAAATAAATTCAGTTCTAATGAAATCAATCTGGATCATGAACAGATAAAATATGATAACAGTGATGTCATCATGATGTCATCATCTGATCAACATGTGATCTTCAGTTTACTGAGTTTGACCCGACAGAGAGTCTGTGCAGCTCCTGACTAAAGTCCAGGTTCTGGTTCTGGTTCTGGTCCAGGCTTCATGTCCTCAGACCTTCAGCTCAGTCAGATGTTGAAGATCTTCTATCATCTGTGAAGGAAAGTTCAGTTTCTCTGCAGCATCAGAGCCTCAAAGGAGCTGCAGCAGCTGATGAAGAGGCTGACTGAGCTGAATGAAGGAAACTACTGGAGATGATGGAGAGGAGGAGGAACTGCTCACAGCTCTGACAAGTCACACTGACTTGGACTAGACCATTTGGCTCCTTGAGGTCTTCCACCAAGCAGGAAGTGAGTTATAAATGAAGTGAGCAGAGCAGGAAGTCCAGCCTGCTGTGGACCTCTGGCATCTCTGGGTTTGTTTAGCCCATATCTGCTGCTGCAGCATCTAGAATCCTCCTCATCATTAATAATAGTAGTATATTCTATAGAAACGTGGCTCCCAGCAGCAGATTATTAAATGCTGCCACAGAGGAAACTGGGAGCAGACCAGACACATGATGCTCCCAGTTGTGTCTCCGTTCATCTGCTGGATTTGATGCTGTAACAAAGTAGAAAGTGGACAGTCGTCAACCTGCTTCAGCTAAAAGCTGCAGATTGTTCTGGTCGTCCTGCAGAGCAGCAGCAGAACCGGTCCTGCTGCTCCTTCAGGTCTGGACCGTCCTCTGTTGGTCTGAGAGGAACTGGGACAAACTGGTTGGAAGAGGGACACGTGTCTCTGCAGTGGTCTGTCCATCGTCTCAGAGGAACAAAGGTTTGGATGTCAGAAGAAATTGTTGCTAAACTCCTAAAGAGCTGAAGAGCAAAACCCCTGGAGGAGACGGAGCGTTTGGGTCCAGCAGCATCTTCATGGTGAAGCAGTGAAAGTTCTCCAGAACTAAAGAGGCTGGGATGTCTAAAGAGCTGAAGCTCATGTCTCTGCAGGTCTTCATGGAGGACAGCTAACAGCTTCAACAAAGGCTGCAGATGAAGAGTTGATGAGGAAAATGGTTCCAGCTCTGGAAGCAGAGTTCTCAGAGCTTTGGGAGGATCTGACAGAAACTAGGACTTTTTCTGGAACCAGACAACAATCACCACATTTTGGTCTCAGTTACAAACTCAGAGGAAACTAGTGGAGGAGGAAGAGGAGAGGATGATGACGGGATGAAGAAGATCAACACTGTTCACAAAGTTTATAATTAATGCAACGGTTTATTTTAATGGTTCAACTTTCCATCAAACCTAAACAATTATTTTATAAAAACAGTCAAAGATCCTAAAAGGTGAATTATGGAGCAGCAGCTCAATGAGTGAAGAGAGTTTAAAGTTTAAAAAGTCTCTCTGGCTGATTGAATCTGAGAGGAAATAGACATTTTCTAGAGTTCAGGGTTTTCTATTCATTTCAAACTGAAAACTGATAAAAAGTTAAATATTTTTAAAAGATCAAAATGTGTAAAAACCAGAAGCTGCAGCTGTCCTGGATGAACTGAATGTTTAGATGTTTGAATGGCTGAAATCATCCAGAGGATGAAGGAAGTAGCTAAAGGCCAAAAACATCCAGAATCAACTTGAAGAAAGAAGAAGAAACAGGAGGACAATAGTGCTGAATCAGCATTCACACAATGAAAACATCTGGACTCACCGAGCCTTTCTGCAGTTCCTCACAGCTGGAAACAGTCTCTGTCGTCCATCATCTGATGTGTTGTACTTCTCCAGGTCCAACTCATCCAGAACCTCTGACATCTGCAGCATGAAGGCCAGAGCTGAACAGTCAGTCTCTGAGAGCTCCTTCCCTGAATCCAGCAGCCGTTGGATCTCCTGATAAAATGAGACGTCGTTCATCTCCACCAGACAGTAGAAGATGTTGATGCTTCTGGCAGGAGAGATTCTATCAGTGTTCATCTCCTTCAGGTTGATGATGATTCTCTGGATGGTTTCTGGACGGTTCTCTGTCTGACCCAGCAGATCCTCTAAGAGTCTCTGGTTGGACTCCACAGTGAGACCATGAAGGAAGCGGACAAACAGGTCCAGGTGGCCATTTTTACTGCTGAGGGATTTCTCCATGACTTTCTTCATGAAGTCATCTAGAGATGTTTCATTGTATTCTTGTCCCAGGAACGTCTTGATGACCTCTGACCTCCTGCTGGTGAAGCAGTGGAGCATGTAGACGGCAGCCAGAAACTCCTGGACGCTCAGATGAACAAAGGAGTAGACGGAGAGGTTGCGCGTTCCTCTCTCCGTTTTAAACATCTCAGTGAAAACTCCTGAGAACAACGCAGCATCTTTGATGTTGATGCCACATTTATCAAGATCTTTGTCATAGAAGACCAGGTTTCCCTCCAGCAGCTGATCTAGAGCCAGTCTTCCTAGAGACTCAATCAGCTTCCTGTTCTCTGGACTCCAGATATTTTTTGTCTTTCGTCGTCCATCAAACTTTTCCTCCTTGATTTTGAGCTGAACCAGCAGGAACTCTATGTACATCTCAGTCAGGGTCTTGGGCAGCTCTCCTCCCTCTCTGGTCTTCATCACATCCTCCAGAACTTTAGCAGTGATCCAGCAGAAAACTGGGATGTGACACATGATGTGGAGACTTTTGGATTTCTGGATGTGGGAGATGATCCTGCTGGCCTTCTCTTCATCACCTCTGAATCTCTTCCTGAAGTACTCCTCCTTCTGGGGGTCAGTGAACCCTCTGACCTCTGTTACCATGCCAACGCACTCAGCAGGGATCTGATTGGCTGCTGCAGGTCGTGTGGTTATCCAGAGGAGAGCAGAGGGAAGCAGTTTCCCCCTGATGAGGTTTGTCAGCAGAACATCCACTGAGCTGGACTCTGTAGCATCAGTCAGGATCAGATTATCATCAAAGTCCAGAGGAAGTCGACTCTCATCCAGACCGTCAAAGATGAACAGAACCTGGAACTTTTTAAAGCTGCGGATTCCTGCGTCTTTAATATCTTCAAAGAAGTGATGAATCAGTTCCACCAAGCTGAACTTTTCTTCTTTCAGTACATTCAGCTCTCTGAAAGTGAATGGAAATATGAACTGGATGTTCTGGTGGGTTCTGCCCTCAGCCCAGTCCAGAGTGAACTTCTGTGTTAACAGTGTTTTCCCAATGCCAGCCACTCCCATGGTCATCACTCTTCTGATTGGTTGATCACTTCCAGGTTTAAAGATGTCTTCTCTCCTGATTGTTTCTTGTCTCCTGGATGCTGTTTCAATCCGTCTGACCTCATGTTCCTGGTTGACCTCTCTAGTTAACCCCTCTGTGATGTGGAGCTCTGTGTAGATCTGGTTCAGAAAGGTTTGATTTCCAGGTTCAGCGACGCCTTCAGAGAGACTCTGGAACTTCTTCTTCAAGTTTAACTTGAGTTTCCGTTGACATTTTCCAGCTCGAGTCCCTGCATGGAGACAACACACTGTAAGGTCTGGACAGGCCACTGTAGCTGGGGAGAGTGACCAATGAAAACAGCAAACTGGGACACAATATTACGCAGCACTGGGTCAAGCCAGGGAACTGTTCTCTCCACTGTCCTGTTTACTCTTTACAAACCGACTTCCAGTAGAAATCCAGGTTCTGCCCTAAGCAGAAGGATTCAGAGACACTTTGATAGTTGGTTGTTTAGGGATAAACAGGAAAAACTGTATAAAAACCTTGGCAAGAACCTTTTGAACTTGATCTGCATCAAATGCCTGCAGCTCAGTTCAACAAGGAGACCTTCTAGCCACCTCTTCTGTCTGGATGCATGTAGATGGACGCTAGACAGTCGGAGAGTTCATGTCATGCAGATCAGCAGCAGTTTATCATTTACTGGCCCTCAATGTTGGCGCTGCTGCATCACAGGGTGAATTTGGTAGCTGTCTGTGTGTTTCTGAAGGTTCTTCATCTGCAGCTGAATGGAACATTTTTATGTACTGGGTGCAGGAATTAAAACTAAAATGGGTTTTTATCTTGTGCATTGCTGCCATGTTTGTTTTTTACAGTATTTTACGGTAAATATAAAGTTCCCAAAGTTTATATTTCATGAGCAGCACATCAGTCACCACAGGTGATGTTTAAATAAAAAAGCTGCTGAATCCAGAACGTCATTGAGCTCATGTGACTGTTTGATTAAGATTTTCTGTGTTTGTTCGTTTCTCTTGTTTGATTTCAGTTGAATTCATTTTCTCATGTAATCATGTTTTAATTATTCAACATAACAGCAGAATTGTTGTAGAAATCCTCTTACTGCTCTCCAGACGGTCAGCCAGCTCCTCCTGCTTCATCTTCCTCAGGAAGTTCAGGGTGATCTTCATCACCGCCTCTCTGCTGCTCCTCCTCTGCTCCTCATCCTCACTCTGACCCTCTGAGCATTCTGGGTCATCTGGACTCAGAACCTTTTGGATCTTCTTCAGCTCGTTCTTCACAAATGTGACAATGTTTTCCTCCAGCAGCTGGAACAGAATGAGAAGATATCAGACTAGATCTGAACATCAGGTCCATGTTGGACAGACTGACAGTCCTCTGGTCTACAGACTGAACAGAACCGATGTACAGACCATAAATATGGAGTCCAGCTGTGTTTGGTGCTGCTGGACAGACGGATCAGTGGGAACCTCTGAGCTCTGCAGATCCTCTCTGTGGAGGAACCAGGACAAATGAACCAGAATCTGTCTGTCCACACAGAGACAACATTATAGCTGCATGGCCACTTATAGTTATATTTTCTATGTTACATTTTAATACCTTATGTATATGTGGCTCAGATTTGTATAGATAATCTATTCCAGAGTAGCTTTTGTGTGGATCTGAGTAAAATGTGTCGTCTCTCTTCTTGGGGTTGATATTTCTCCAAGCATCAATCAGACCAGCTCTTTATAATATTATTTAGCATTCTGGATGTCGTTGTCTGTGGCCCATAATCAGAAGAGTATCTAACTAATATATTATTTTAAACCGTATTAAAGTCTCCCCCCATCAGTTTCATTCCTTTTCCATCATCAGTTATTATTCTGACTGTTTGTTTCAGGAAACTGTCCTTCTCCTCATAAACATTTATTACTCAAATTGTCATTTCTCCGATTCGTCCTACAATCATTACATATCTTCCTTCTTTATCCTTTTCCTCTTTTTCAACTTCAAACAAAATCCCTATTTTGAGTCAAATTGCTGCCTTTTCCAAATGAAACAGAAAATGTCTGACCTGCCCTCTCCCTTCTCATTTTCTGTGTTGGTTCTCCATCAGGTGTGTCTCCTGTAATAAAGCTGCTGTGCATCACCTGAGCCAATGCTGGGTAACCAACCACAGCCAACATTCAGTGAATCTTTAAGATCATTCATCCTGCCTGATGTCTCACTGAGCACTGAAGCAAAGAGACAGTAGAAAACAGGAGCAGGAAGAAAGACTTTTGAAGCTTTGAGTTTAAAAACCTTCTGCTTTAGTCTGTCTGTTATTACTGTTTGAAAGAAATGTGTTTTTATCTTCACTTAGGTTCAAATCAGCTTAAGATGCAAAACTGCATGATCACAATCCAAGTAGATAAATGTTATGTTGTTGGTTAAATCTTGGATTTAACAAGAAAATAAAAAGTTTATGAAGAAACTTTTTCATTTCAAGGTTTTAGGGTTGAGTTTTGTTGTGGAGTTGGACAAAGTTTATCCCATGAATCAATCACTAGTCATCAATGTTAATAAATATCATGGAGCAGAAAATGGACGCATAATAAAGCCTCCTTTACTTTCTGCCTGTCTCCTCGTGTATCCATGCCTAGAACCAGTCCTGCTCTGCAGAGTCACATGAACCAGTTAGAAACTGGTTTCTTACTCTGGTTCTGATGGTCCAGGTTCAGTTCTGAAGACTGGAGGTTTTCCTTTGGACCGGTCACTCCTCATGGAGGGACTGATGGATCCTGGAGGTTCTGCTTTCCGTTTAAGGTTCTGACGTCTGAAACACAAACATGTTGTTATTCAGATCAATCAGTGAGAAACTGAGATAAAAACCAGAGAAGAAGCTCTGAACACAAACTGCTGCAGGTCTGAAGCTCCAGAGTGAAACATTCAGACTGATCTGTTGGTCAAACTCAACGTTTTCTCCAGAACTGGTTCTACTGGTCTGGGTCACATGGGTCAAAGCAGAACCTGCAGGACAACAGGCTCATGTCCCAGTTTGATGGAGATGATCAGATCGTATTTCTAGGGATTAGTCCACAAAGTATTTCTATAGTGTCCACTATTAGAACTCCAAAGCCCAGAATGCACTGCACAACGTCTCACTGCTGCCATCTAGTGGTAGAAGGTGGAGAACAGAATATCTGGTCCCGGATATCAGAACTAAAGCTGTTCATCTGGTCTGAAGAGCCGATGTGGGTCATTAAAGACCAGAACCCAAGAACCGAGCAGGAAGCAGAACCTCAGAACCAGGAGACCAGCCCAGTCCTCTTCAGCTGCTCTGACCTTTGACCTTTCTGTTTAGAGCTGCTTAGGTTCAGTGGGCGTGGCCAGGTTATCAGCCTACCTGGGTCAACTGGACCCAGTGTTCCCAGTAAATAAACTGGACCCAGTGTTCCCAGTAAATAAACTGGACCCAGTGTTCCCAGTAAATAAACTGGACCCAGTATTCCCAGTAAATAAACTGGACCCAGTGTTCCCAGTTAATAAACTGGACCCAGTGTTCCCAGTATATAATCTGAGTCGTTGCTCCTCACATTCTTAGTTGTTTTGTTTTCTTGCAACATTTTTATCATCGATTCATTCAAACTCTGATTCACTGACCAACATCCTTCATATTTATTTAGCTTTAAGTTAATTTAAAATCTAAATTCTTACTTTTTATTTAAGCATTGAGACCAACCAGTTGATATCATTTATATTTTATCTCTATAGAATCACATGAACCAGTTAGAAACTGGTTTCTTACTTTCTGTCTGATGGTCCAGGTTCATTACTGAAGTCTGGAGGATCACCTCTGGACTGGTCACTCCTCACAGATGGACTGATGGGTCCTGGAGGTTCTGCTCTGTTCTTCTTCAGATCCAGATTTTCCATCTTCTGGACTTCTGCAGAGAGAAACCAGAACCAGTCAGTCCAGTGGTCCAGGTCCAGTAAGTGTCCTGTGAAGCAGAAGCTGGTTCCCCTCATGAGTCCAGATGTTTCCAGCAGTAACATCTGGTTTGAATCGACTCCTTCACTCCTTCATGACCTTTGATCTCTGCTGGCTCGTCTCCTCACAAACATCTGGAGAACTTCTGAGCTATCCATGTTGCTCCATCCAGAGATTCAGAGTCTGTTGATCCTCAGGTCTAAACCTGCTATTGTGTTTCTGCCTCATATCTGAGTGACGACCACTGATTCTGTCTACATGAGACCAAATGAAAGTGTAAGTGAAAGTGTGCAGGACAGAAGGAGGAACCTTCAGGTGCGACGACCGGGAGAGGTCTGTGGAAGCTCAACCACTCCCTGCTGGAGGACCAGGCTCTGGTCAGCCGGTACCGGGAGTGGCAGACCCTCCAAGACCTGCACGAAACACGAGCACAGAGGTGGGAGATGGTGAAAGGTAGGACCCAGACTTTCTTCAGACAAGCAGGAGAAATAAAAAGAAGAAGGAACAGAGACACATGACGGGGCTGCAGAAACGTTACAGAGATTTTAAACCAACAGGGAATGAATTTAATAAAGAAATAAGAGAAGTAAAGAAAGAAATGAGCATTTTGGCAAGCGAGTTATTTTAAGAAGTAGAGAGAGAGAAATAGAAAGGAGGAAAATGTACGAGATACTTTTTGAAGAAAATAATCCGAGTTTTATGTCTGAACTAAAGTCAGAAAATGAAAACAGTGTCAAACATAGAAAAGAAAAAAAGTGATTGAAAAGTTCTATGACGAACTATATACAGGAAATCCAGTCAACGAAGAAAATATAAACCAAACTTTGGATTATCTTGAAAAAAGTTTAAAAGAAACTAGTTTTCTAGAGCAGGATTTTACTCTTTTAGAGCTTTTTAAATCACTGAAGAGTTTTAAAAGAGGAAAATGTCCTGGCTCAGACGGACTCCCTTTAGAATTTTATTTAACATTTTGGGACATTTTAGCGCCTGATTTAATTGTTGTTTTTACTGATTTTAATAAACTCGACACACTTCCAGATAGTTTTAGAACAGGAATAGTTACACTTTTATATAAGGACAAGGACAAAAGAGATCTAAAAAACTGGCGACCCTTTTAAACGTTGTAAACTTTTTAGTAAACTTTTAGCAGCCAGGATGCGCCGAGTGTTGGGATCTAATCCACCCGGATCAGGCCTGCGCGGTGCCGGGCAGGAGGATCACGGACAGCCTCACTGATCCGAGACTCCATCTGTTCTACGAGAGACAGAAACATTCAGCTGATGGTCCTAAATCTAGACTTTCAGAAAGCTTTCGATCGGGTCTCGCACCAGTACCTCCTCCAGGTACTGCAAAAAATAAAATAAAAAATAAATAAAAAAGGGTTTTCCTGGGAGGTTCATAGCCTGGGTGGGACTCCTGTACCGAGACATCTCCAGTAGATTCATGGTTAACGGGTTTCTGACAAAAGCAGTGAAAGTGACCTGCGGTGTCCATCAGGGTTGTCCGTTATCTGCCTTCTCTACTTGACCTGCATCGAGCCGCTGGCGCAGATCTGGAGAAAAGACCCACAGATCTCAGGTGTAACTATACCGGGGAGTGGAGGGCAGGCGGCGACATGTCTTCTATATATGGATGATTTTAGCATTTTATGTACACATCTTTTATCAGTAGACAGAGATTTTCATAATTAACAGACTGGTTCGGTGAAGCATCAGGCTCAAAAATAAATAAAGAAAAAACAAAACCACAATTTTACGGACCGTGGAAAAATAGTGAAAAAATAGGACTTCAGTTTCAGGTAACTCAAGAAGAGCAAAACATATTGGGGGTTAAATTTGATAAAAATGGAGAAGGAAAAACAAACTGGACAGAAATAACATGAAGAGTTAAACAAAGACTAGGATTTAGGACAATGAGAAACCAAACAATAGAGGGAAAGATTTTAATAATCAAAGCAGTGATTTTACCAGCGTCTTTACTAACCAGTTCTGTTTTCATTCCCCTAGGAGAGATTTTAGAACTGCAACGGGACATTTTTTATTTCATCTGGGACTCCAAATGGGAGAGATTGAAACGAAACATTATGACCAAACCCAAAGAGAAAGGAGGGAAAGGAGTCCCAGACCTGTACCTGTTTTTAGGCAGCCACTACACCAGCACTCACCTCAAACAAGCCATGAACATTTTTAACGACCCAAAAACAAACCAATGAATAGATTCTGGTTTGGATCATACCTGAGGAAACTGAACAGCTTTTCACCCCAGCATACGCTATTATACAGAAATAATTAGAGCATTTTAAACTGGAAGGAGAGGAGAGCAGGATTTTAACTAAGCATCATTGACGGGCAGCACCGAGGTCGACACCGCCAGAGACGCCTCGTTCTGCATGGAGGACGTTTCGACAAGAAGGATCTCACCTACAAAGAATCCTGAGATCTGAGACGCTCTGTGGCCAAACAAACAGCGGGTCATTAGCTACCAGCTAGCAAATGCTGCTGCGGAGCGGAGTGCAGACCCCGGGTTGGCGTCTTTTCATTCTCCGAAGCCTTGAAGGGAGCGAGAAACTATAAGAAGGAAAGGACGGAATCAGAGAAACCGAGAGTCGTTTCAGCCGCTGCAATCAAGCAACTGCTGAGCAGGAGCCTTAAGGAAGCGACCGGCAAAAACAAGCGAAATAAAGCCTCCAAAAGGATCCAAGACCGACGGGAGACAAGATGAGGACTGCGTATCACTCACGCAAGTCAAAGAGTTGCTGAGCCAGCAAAAGGAAATGTATATGGAGTTACTCCAACAACAACAGGACAATTTTAAAGGTTTTGTTAAAATCATTGTGGACACTACTAACACCAGAATGGACGCAATGACACGAGAACTACAGGACATTAAAACCAGTCTGCAATTTACACAGAAAGACGTTGACGATATTAAAGTAGAAAGTGTTAAGCACAAGGACCGAAGTGACACGGTGCAGTCAGACATATTTAAAGTATGTGAGGGCATGATGACTATCACTGATAAAATGGAGTACCTCGAGGGGCAATCAAGGAGAAACAATCTGGTTTTTGATGGAATTACTGAATCACCAAATGAGACTTGGACTGAGACTGAGGAGAAAATGAAAATTATTTTAAATGAAAAGCTAAACTTTCAACATAAGATCGAGATGGAGAGAGCTCACCGCACCGGTAAACCTAGAGGAGACAGACCCAGGCCCATTGTTGTGAAATTTCTACGATACAAGGACAGATCAACTATTCTGCAGCGCACCAAGGCACTTAAAGGATCTAAGATTTTCATCAACGAAGACTTCACGGATGCGGTAAGGAAAAGGAGGGCGGAACTAATGCCAGACTTAAAAGCAGCACGTCAAAGAGGAGACATTGCTTACCTACGTTATGATAAGTTGATCACCCATCCACGTACTAGTACCCCTAAATTATCCAATAATGTATGATAGACAGCCAGATATAGATGACGGTCACTACTGAAAGAGAAACATGCAACAGATCGCGGCCTATGAGGATATAGAGCTAACTGTATTCCAACAAAGAAACTATCATCAGCAAGATATTGAAACTGACATTGATCCTGATAACAATTTCTATAATGTCATCAATGATAGTTGTCACTATTACAGCGATGATCAGTTCAACAATAGGATTAAAACGGAACAAAAGCTGTCAATAATTCACTTTAATAGCAGAAGCCTTTATGCAAACTTTGACAGCATCAAACAATACATCCAACAACTTTCACAGACCTTCAATGTTATTGCCTTATCAGAAACTTGGCTCAATAGTGATAAGGGCATAGACTTTGAAAATCAATGGTTATGAAATGGTTTGTAAGAACAGAGAAAAAATGGAGGGGGGGGGGTAGCTTTATATGTTGACAAGAAGATTAATTATAAGTTGATCGAAACAATGTCAACTGTCATGGACAACATGTTTGAATGTGTGACTATAGAAATATTCGTGGAAAAAAAGAAAAATGTTTTAGTGAGTTGCATTTATAGAGCCCTTGGATCAAACATTGAAGTACTCAACAACTGGATAGAAGAAAAATTTATAACAATTAATCAAAAAATAATATTTTTTTGTGGGGATTTCAACATTGACCTTCTTAATCCAAATAAACATAGAATGACTGAAGAATTTATTAACACCATGTTCAGTCTAAGTCTGTATCCTAAAATCACCAGACCCAGTCGCATTACATCGCACTGCGCTACCTTAATTGATAATATTTTCACAAATGTGCTGGAAAATAATTTAATTAGTGGAATATTAATTAATGATATAACTGATCACTTACCAGTGTTCATAGTCTACGACTGTAAGTGCAAAACAGACGATCAAAAAATAGAGACGCATTACAGACGGGTTACGTCTGAAGAGACATTAAAAGCTCTAGAAGCTGAGTTGTTGGCCTACGATTGGAGATTAATATATAAAATAAATGATGTGAATTCAGCATATGAAGAATTTTTAAAAACATTTAAAACACTGTATAACAAGCATTGCCCAATCAAACAATATAAGAGGAAAAGCAATCAAAAAATGAACAGTGGATCACAAAAGGAATACAAAAGGCATGTAAAAAGAAAAACAAACTTTATAGAGAATTTCTAAAATATAGAACGTCTGAATTAGAAAATAAATATAAGAAATATAAAAATAAGTTGACTAATATTATAAAAACATGTAAAAAGGACTATTATCACAAATTACTGGATACTAATAAAAACAACATTAAGGAAACATGGAAGATTTTAAATAGAGTTATTAGAAAATTTTCTAACAATAATAACTATCCACACTATTTTATAGATAATGAACGGAATATTACTGATTTGAAAAGTGTAGTCAATAAATTCAATAGTTTTTTGTTAATATACGACCTCAATTAGCAGGAAAAATAACGACTATAAATACTGCAACTCAGCAATATCAAATTGAGAATAATCCCAGCTCCTTCTATCTCAACCCAGTTTTAGAAGAAGAAATCATAAACATTGTGAATAAATGTAAAAATAAAACATCCACTGACTGTGATGATCTGGACATGAAAACTATTAAAATAGTAATTAAAGGAATCTCTAAACCATTAACTTATATCTGCAATTTATCATTTCAAACAGGATCATTTCCCAACAAAATGAAAATAGCTAAGGTCAAACCAATGTATAAAACTGGCAATAATCACCTCTTCACTAATTACAGGCCTGTCTCTCTTCTCCCACAATTTTCCAAAATCCTGGAAAAACTCTTTAAGAAAAGAGTGGAACAATTCATAGAAAAACATTCGTTACTTATTAGCAGTCAATATGGATTCAGAGCAAACCGGTCAACATCGCTGGCCGTAACTGACTTAATAGAAGAAATAACCAACGCAACAGATAGTAAGAAACTGGCAGTAGGGATATTTATAGATCTAAAGAAAGCTTTTGATACAATAAATCATGAAATCCTACTTAAAAAATTAGAACGTTATGGAATTAGGGGAGTAGTTTTGGACTGGATGAGGAGTTATCTAAAGAGCCGAAAACAATTTGTGAAATTGGGAGATGTGGAATCTGACTGGCAGGAGACTGTCTGTGGAGTACCACAAGGATCAGTATTGGGACCAGTTTTATTTAATCTTTACATAAATGATATCAGTAAAGTGTCCAATGTATTAAAATTTATCTTATTCGCTGATGGCACAAATATTCTAGCCTCTGGTGACAATTTAGAACATCTTCTCTCAATAGTCACCTCAGAGATTAGTAAGTTAAAGATATGGTTTGACCATAATAAATTATCATTAAATTTGGACAAGACGAAAATCATGGTCTTTGGGAACTGTTAGAAAAATACTGAAATCCAAGTTCAAATAGAGGACGTAACTCTAGAAAGGGTTTTTGCTAATAAGTTCCTCGGCGTAATAATAGATGACAAAATCAGTTGGAAACCTCATATTAAACATTTACAGGGTAAACTCAGTAGAAGCATATATATATTGGCTAGAGCTAGACATGTATTGAATGCTGAATCACTTCATATTCTATATAACTCTCTGATTTTACCATATCTATCATATTGCTGTGAAGTGAGGGGAGTCAATTACAAGAGCTCTTTACATCCGGTAACCGTCCTACAGAAACGAGCCATTAGAATCATCCATAATGTTGGTTATTATGAGCATACAAACCCGCTCTTCATAAAATCCAGAATTCTCAAATTTGACGAGCTTGTAGAATTTAAAATGGCTCAATTTATGTTCAAAGTATCTAAAAAGTTGCTACCTGAGCACATACAGAGTATGTTTTCTGAAAGAGAAGGGGGGTATAATTTAAGGGGTCACTCAAACTTAAAGATCCGCAATTTTAGAACAACAAGAAAAAGTTTCTGTATCTCAATTAAAGGTGTAAAGTTATGGAACAAATTAGATGAAGATTTAAAACAAAGCAATAGTTTAATACAATTCAAAAGAAAATATAAGGAGGTCATTTTCAATAGAGATAGACATGAGTGAGAGAAAGCAATAATGTGTGTATTGAAGATAACAACTTGGTGTAAGGGTTTGGAAAGACTAACCAGTATAAAAAGGGATAATGTATAGGTAAATATCAGTAATTGCTGACTGCCACTTTGATTTTCACTTGACTTTGATTTTCTTTTAAATAACAGTAGTACTGTAAGTTTTCAAGTGTTTAGGGGGTAAGAAGTTTTTTTCTTCTTCCTACCCCATTTTGAGCATGATATGTTAAGGGAAACAGATATCTGTATTTTCTTTTTTTTATTCACTTCTTGTTATTGTGCACTATTTTATTTTTTTATTTGTATCATGTTTGAATAAATTTCAAATTTCAAAAAAATCGTTTTATTATTTCTGTTGTGCAGGACCGGGAACCAGTGACTCCAGTGCGCGGCCTCCTGTTCGGAGACGCCGCCACGGTTTGGCGCAACATGAGCCGTCCCGTCCTTCCGAACAGACTCCAGGACCTGTCATGGATGGTGGCTCATGAGATCCTCCTGGTCAGAGCCGTTATGGACTCCCGCGGCATGTCAGCGACGTCCATCTGCCCCCGACCCGGTTGTGGCGCCGGAGTCGGTGAGACACCTGCTGTGGGAGAGCAGCGCTGCCAGGGACCTGTGGGCAAAGGCCACAGGGCTTATTGCAATTCCCATACTTGCCAGCAAGGGAGGTCCTCGACACACAGCTAGTGCTGTACGGGGTGAGCCACCGGAAAATGGTGAAGAAGTACTTCGCAGAGATGTGGCTCATCCCTAGCCACCATCAAAGACTCCATATGGACCTCCAGAAACTTGCTGGTAAGCAGGAGCAGGCAGATGCCCCCCGTGGCTGTGATCCGAATGGCGGCAGCAAGAAGGGAAACGATCAGAGCTGCAGGTGGCGCCAAGGACACAGCCACTAAGAAGAATCGCCTGACCCTCCATGGACGAAGGAGCCGACGCTCCACGGACGGAGGTCCCAGCAGCGGCGGCCTGGATCTCCAGGTGAGGCAGGAGGGAAGGAGCAGCAGGAGGTTTTCTCCTCTGGGCACCAAGCGCTGGTTGGAAGGACGGGACGGATCCGAACCTTGTAAGGAGTCACCAGTGGCGCAACTACACATTATTCAGGTGGATGCGAAAACATAAATCGGCCCGGCCCTCCACTATATTTACTGTTTCTTATGCGGCTCCATGGGAAAAATAAGTGACCTGATTTAGAGGTCGGAGCAGCTGTTTGGTTTTAATCTATTTAAATATCAATGTATGAAATGTCAATGTCAATGTCAAATTTATTTATATAGCACCTTACAACAGGTATAAGACTGCACCAAAGTGCTGTACAAAAACAACAACACAAAAACAACAACACAAATGACAAAACAGAACACACATCATTTAAATGCCAAAGAGTAAAAATGAGTTTTAAGAAGCGATTTAAAATGATCCAGGCTGTGGGCAGATCTAATCTGGAAAGGTAAGTTATTCCATAAAACAGGAGCAGCAACAGAAAAAGCTCGATCTCCTTTCCTCTTAAGTCGAGTTCGAGGAACTGTCAGTAATAACTGATTATTTGATCGTAGCGTTCTGGACACAGACTGGAAATTTAAAAGGTCCCGAAGATAAGGGGGGGCTAACCCATTTAAATCTTTAAAAGTTAACAAAAGAATCTTAAAATCTATTCGATAAAAGACAGGCAGCCAGTGTAAAGATGCCAGAGTTGGCCTTTTGTGGTCATGCTTCCTGGTTCCTGTGAGAAGCCGTGCTGCTGCGTTATGGATCATTTGAAGTCGCTGAATCTGATTTTTCCATCCCTCTATATAAAGAGTTGCAGTAATCCAGTCGAGTTGTTATGAAGGCATGGATAAGTCTTTCAAAGTCCTTAAAACCGAAGTAAGATTTAACTTTTGCTAAAAGCCGAAGGTGGTAAAAACTCGATTTAACAACAGAACTAACTTGTTTCTCTAGCTTTAAAGAGCTGTCAAATATGAAACCAAGATTCCTAGCAGAGGTCTGATAAGAGCGAGCTAAAGAACCAAGAATCTGATCTGGATTTGTAGTCTGAAGTTTCTGACCAAATAATAGAACTTGAGTTTTGCTTTCATTGAGGTGAAGAAAGTTTTTCTCCATCCATAATTTAACTTCAGCTAAACAGTTTAGCAACAGCTGAAGAGAATCATTTGTACCATTTTGCAATTTAAGGGGCAAATAAATCTGGATGTCATCTGCAAAACAATGAAAGGAAATATTAAATTTTTGGAAAATTTTACCAAGAGGCAGTAAATACAAGATAAACAAAATGGGCCCTAAAATTGACCCTTGGGGAACACCATACTTTAATGGTCTGGCCCCAGAACAGGATTGGTCAAGATGAACAGAAAAGGTTCTGTTTTCTAAGTAAGATTTGAACCATTCGAATACTGAGCCTCGCAGGCCAACACAGTGTTGGCCTGCGAGGCCTTACATAATCTATGTAAGAGAATTTGATGATCTACAGTATCAAATGCAGAGCTCAAATCTAGAAGTAATAAAACTGCAATGTTGCCTGAATCAACTGTTAAGAGGAGATCATTATACACTCGGAGCAAGGCAGATTCAGTGCTATGAGCAACTTTAAACCCAGACTGAAACTTCTCAGTTATATTATTGTCTTTTAAAAACATTTCAAGCTGAATAAAAACTAATTTCTCAAGAATTTTAGATAAGAAAGGCAATTTAGAAATGGGCCTGAAGTTTGCTAGGTCACTGGGGTCTAGATTGGATTTTTTAAGAAGAGGTTTGACCACAGCATGTTTAAGAGTAGATGGGACACAACCTGACTGCAATGAGGTATTTATCACCGTAAGAATGTAGCTGCCAAAAATCAGAAAAATGTCTTTTATCAGACGAGTAGGAAGACAGTCCAGTGGATAATTTGAAGGCCGCAGATGGTTTATAACCAACGTCAGTTCATCCATAGAAACTGGCTGAAAGTGCTCTAGAGTTGCTGGGCATTGTGGCATTCCAAGGGAATCTAAGTCTACCAGCTTATTCAAGCCTCTAAGAGCTTCAATCTTTCCTATAAAGAACATAGAGAAAGCCTCACAACGTTCAACAGAGTCTAAAGGACTTGATATAATCGAGGGATTGACAATCCTATCCAGGACATGAAAAAGGACTTGCGGCCTATGCCTATTTGAAGCTACAAAAGTAATAAAATATTTCGATTTTGCTAATTTGACAGCATTCTGATAATTAATTAAACTGTCTCTCAAAATTTGAAAGGAAACCTGCAGTTTATCTTTTTTCCACCTCCTCTCAGCGCGCCTACATTCTCGTCTAAGCGCACGAGTGGTTTCATTAAGCCACGGCTCCAAAACTTTCTTTCTTGTAGTTGATTTAATTTTCAAAGGAGCTACAGTATTTAGAGCATTAGAGCAGACGTTGTTAAAATTTGTAACAAGAGCTTCAATATCAAGGTTATCAGTAGGGAATGTAGTAGGAGCTAAGATTGCATTCAGTTGAAGAGCAGTATCAGAGTTAATGGTACAACAAAGTAAAGGTTTAGCATTGCTTGTAACCACAGGAGGTGAAATCTTAATAGAGAATAATACAGGGAAATGATCTGAAATACAAGTCTGAAAGATTGCAATGACATCCAAACAAAGCCCGAGTGATAACACCAAATCCAGAGTATGGCCCTTTGAATGTGTTGGTCCAACCACAGGTTGTGTAAAATCAAATGAGTCAATCAAGTCCAAAAAGTCCTTCACCAGAGGTTTATCTGGGCAACATATGTGTATATTAAAATCACCTATAATTAAAATACGATCATGCTCTAGGGCAATCCCTGCCAAAAGTTCAGAGAATTCATGAATAAAGTCCTTGTTGAATTTTGGCGGACGATAGATCACCACACACAAAATTGGTTCAGTTAATTTTAGTTCAAAAGCTTGGAGTTCAAAACTGCAAAATATGTATGAAAGTATTGATTATTTTGGTGATGATATGGAAGAGAACAACACAAGCAGCAAAACCAAACTAAAGTCCAATTTCTCCCAGAGAGACGATTAAAGAGACTTTGACTCTAAAGAACCAGGATAAACGGGTCGGTCCAAGATTCCCACTGAGAGAACAAAGGTTTGAACTTCCTGCTTCTCTGTTAGTTTGAGTCCAAATGTCAGAAAATCAAAGCTTCGTCTGTTTCCTGTGAAGATATGAAGAGCTGAAGGAGAACCGGGCCGAGTTCTGGTTCTGGTTCCTCCACAGAGAGAAAACCCAGAGAGAGGAAAACAAGAAGAAGTGAACACTCACCCTGATCCAGACTCTGCTCTGCTGCTACATGAACTTTGACCCCATGTCTCCTGATCTGATCCCTGACTCCACCTGAGGCTCCGCCCCCTGCCCAGGTGACTTTAAACACCTTTACTGTCTTCTTGCCTTTGAATCAACACTGAGCTGAGCTGGAAAACTCTAAGCTTAAACTTTTTCAGGGTTTTTTCCTAATATTTAGTTCATTTCCTGTCAACTTATCAATACAGGAAGTAGTTCAGTAAAACAGGAAGTGATCAGCAGAAATCCTGGGAGGAGATCTGATCGCTTTAGTTCAGCTTTAATATTTCTGTCTTTGTTTCTAGTCTGGAAAACATTCGACTCCATTTCTAGACGGATCGTTTTCTGACTGCTTCCACTTCTTTGAACATTAACCTTCATGCCGCCAACCCTACTGCAAGGGTCAAAGGTCGATTCCTCTTTCTTATCCTGGTGGCAATTCATTTTACAGCAGGCAGTAAAAACAGGAACAAACCAAACTCTCAACATCCAAACAGCTCCACAGGTTACAAAGTGCAGCTGATGGTGTGAGAGACTGAAGCAGCTGGTTCTGATGGTGAATCTGCAGCTGAAGGAGGGAAACAAGGTCCGTCCTGATTGGACGACTCGGATCCATCAGAACAGTTCACTACAGTCAGAAAAGATATTGAACCATAAATCTTTACGACTCTCTAAAGGCTCTTCTGGTTCAAACTGTTGGCAGCAACAGGTTTAGTTTGGTAATCAATAACTATCAATAAGAGCCTGAAGGGCAATTATGATAAAAGTTTATCATTTTGATCATCAAGTCTGGGCTCCAGCTGATTATCAGGAATCAATATCCAATCAGCTCTCAGCCTCTGTTATTGTTTATGAATATCAGCTGTGAGGCTTGGTATTATTGATCCACATGGAGAGAAAAATACTTCAAACTTTTTAACAAAGCTGTTAACATTCAACTAAAATACTCAGTAAAAATGACAAGGAAAGCTACTAACCTTTGATTAGGACGTTTTCAGGATGGAACCGGACTAAAGAGTGAACCGGGTCGAGATGCGCCGCAGCGCTCAGTGGAAACGAGGCATTAGTGACCCGAACCAGCAGGAGAGAGAAAAAGGAAAGATTCTCTAAAAGCAGAATAAAACGTGGATAAAAGCTGCTGAGCTTTTAAACACAAAGTCAGTCTGGAGTTCAGATCAGCAGATGCTGTCAATGACAGCAACAAAGTATTTCTGCTGCCGCCATCTTTCCACAGCCTGGTTCTGAATGAAGAGCGGTTCTGATCCAATCGGAGCTCAGCTCTTTGACTTTTAAACATGAATGATTCAAAATGATGATGTTCAGCTGCTGAGCAACTGAGTCGCCACAGGACCGAGTTTACCGTCGTCACTGTGGAGTCAGAAAACCAGAAGAAGGAACCTGCTGGGAACCAGAAGGTCCAATGGGACCAAACGCCTTCAGCCTCACCTGGTACCATCACAGGGTTCAGGAAATAAATCCATCCAGCAGGAATGAGAGCAGAACTGATGCTGGAAACTCTCTTCAACCATCTGCTGAATCCAACCAACGGCAGAGAAAGTGAGAGCAAACGATGGAGCGATCTCCCACAGCCGATCAGACACCAGGTCCTGCAGCATCGGCCGCTCTGCTCCTCCTCTGGGCCCAATCAAACGGGTCCGACTCATCCTGGACGCCATCAGAAGCAGCATTTTAACTGGCTGTGCAGCGACTTCATAGCAGGAGACGATTCAGGGTTCAACTCTTGTGGAAGGAAAAACTACTGAGTCCTTCCAGCTGCAGAGACAACGGAGGATAAAACTGAGACCAAATGTGGTCCAGAGCAGCAGAACCTCAGCCTGGTTCACTGAAGGACAAGGAAAAAGGAGCGTCTGAAAAATTACTAGAGGAAAAAAGGATTTGGTGAAAAAGCTTCTCATGTTCTGAGTCACTGATCAAAACATCAATTCATATTTATAAATTACATGATGATGATAGTAATTTTTATTTCACAAACATTTCACCTCCCAGACAAATTCGTCACCCTGTTTGTCCCTGAACCTTTGAATAATAACCATTTTGAGGCTTTTCTTAAAATACGTCATGCTTGGACTTTGCTTCAACTCTGAGTTTGATCCAAATCTTCACACCAATTACTGAGACGCACATTATTTTCATCGTTGTTCCAACAGGTGAAGTTCTGAAGTTGATTCTTTCTCTATAGTCATATCCATCCACTCTATCCGTAACAATTTTGGAATATTTTAATAGTTTGTTTCTAGCTTGTACATCTCCAGTTTCAGTACTGGGCCCTGAGGAACACCACAACCATTACCAAAGCATGAGGAATGGAAATCACCCATTTGCACAAATTGTTGCCTGTTGCTGAGAAAACTTTTCATCCATTGCAAAACTCCTCCTCTTAAACCATAGCTCTCGAGTTTCTTGATGAGTATTTCATGATAAATTGTATAAATGCTTTTTTAAGTCAATAAATACCCTAACAGCAGGTTTCTTTGTATCTAGTGAAAAGGTAGCTCCTTCTATTATTGAAGAACTTCCATTGCTGTGGATCTTTGTGACCTAAATCCAAACCGACTCTCAGTGAGTTGTTGGTGTTTATGAACAAATCTATCAAACCTGGCAACAAATATTATTTCCAAAATTTGTAACTTTAAATATAAAAGTTTGGAGGAAATGTTGGTATTATAAAGAGTAAATGAAATTAATTAATATAAATAACCTACTGTCAGAATAATAAAATAAGGTAAATGTATTTATAAATCAGTTTCTCTCTAAATAAAATGTATAAATTGTAACAGAAACTGTAGATGTGTGTCTGGTGAATTTTAGTCTAAAACAAGTTTGTTCTTCGTTCAGTGAAGTTCCTCTCAGCGAGTCGAGGAGCCAGAAAATTGACTGAAGTCAGAGTAAAAATACTTCAAAATAAAAGAAATCAGGAAAAGTACAGCGTAGTAAAAATACTCCTAAAGGCTCATTTTTACAAAAGATTACTGGAGTAAAAGTAACTGAGAAATAATTTGACATTAGCTAAAGGTTTTAAAATGGTTGATGCAACACGTTCTGTAAAAATAAACTGCCTCAATATTTATTAACTGAGACTTAATGACTTTATTGCATTAATGTCTTCAATCATGAATCTCAGCAGTTCATGGAAAAGGTTCACCACAAAATCAGTTCAAAAGCTCAGATCAACTGAACAGGAAGTTTCTGTTGTTACTAAATAAACCGAAATTATTTAGTAAACCTAAATAAACAAAGTCAAAATGAAAACTTAAATATATTTTCAATTCTTTGTTGATCCTAATACAAAAAGCTAGACAGCATGAAGGATTAAAATAAAAGGTGCAGTTATTATATTTGTACAAAGAGCATTATTAAAATATTTATTAACCAAATAACCCATATTAGGTTAGAAGAAATATAAAAACATGAACCAATCAGCACATTATCTCAGTGATTCTCTGAGGTCTGAATAAATCAGTGAATCTCAGTAAAGAGCCTGATGTGACGCATCGAGTCCTAAAGTTCTCTAGAAAACTCAAAACATGAAACATGGAGTTAAAAAAGTAAAAACCAAAACAGGCTGAGGAATATTAAAGCTGAGGATCAATGAATATGATGCAAAACTTCATTATTTAAAGATTTTTAGAATGACTATAACAAAATAACAATATATACAGTATATTAAAATAATGTCCAGATAAATGCTGGATGTTCCTGAAAACTGCTCTAAGATCAGAGTTCCTGTGGGACATCCAGTTCTAAACTGGTTCAACTGGTTTCTGTGATGGAAGCTGAAGTTTCTCTGCAGTTTCCAGTAAAGCATCTTTTTATCTGTGGAGCTTTGAGGAACATTTTCCTGTCAACAGAAGAAGAAGCAGCAGAGAAAAGAGGTTTGAAGTGTCTTTATGATTCAAAGCTGAACTGAAAATGATTCCCATGTTTCCATCTCAGACCATTTCTGGTTCCAGGATGAAAATGAATCAGAGAGAAAAAAGATCAACTTTCCAGTTTATCCAGTTCAGATCAAAACTCCATGAAGCCTCTAAATGGAGCCCAGTTTGAATCGGATCTTTATTGATCCAAAGAGACAAACAATATCAGACACTAAATGACAGACATGAGAAAATAAACGGGAGGAAAATCTTGGGGGTCAGAGGTCATCATCATGATCCAGTCAGAGTCTCTTTAGACTCAAACTGCTGCAGCTTCAACCTCTGAGGATCAGCAGGACACAGAGATCGTTCTCTACTTTACAGAGACCAGAACCTGCAGAGAGAAGAAGGAAGGAGAGATCAGATCAGTGAGTGTTTCCAGCCTCTCCAGCAGCAGTCAGTGACGCAGCACATCCAGTAGATGGTTTCCAGGCTGCAGTCAGACTGATCTCAGAGCTGTGACCAAGATGAACCTGATCACTTGTTTCCTGTTGAACTGAGAGAACAAGCAGATCTGAGATCAGATCTGCTGCTGCCACAGTTTGATGAATGAGGACCACTGTCTCTAGACATGTTGGACGGCTGGACGCTGGAGTCCAGCTGGACGTCCTGGAGACATGGACACAGCAACAACACTCATCTTCACACCAACACAAACACAGGAACACAGCAAGCTGCTGCTCCTCTGATTGGCTGATTGCTGTCTCTGTGTCCAATCAGGAAGCCTGAACCATTCTCCTCCCACTGAGAAGCTGCAGCTTTACTGGGAACACTGGAGCTTTGCTTTGATGCTAACTGGGTTTAGTTCAATATGCTGACAGCAGCTGGACTCACTACAAACATTTACTTACCATAAAGTCTTTACAAAACGCTTCAGCTGCTGAACATCTGAATCCTTCAGGTTGTTTTCTCTCAGGTCCAGATCTGTCAGATGGAGGCTGTTGGACTTCAGAGCTGAGGCCAGAAAATCACAGCTGATCTTTGACAAACTGCAGCTGAACAACCTGAATAAAGAATAAAAGATGAGCTGAAGCCAACAGGATGCAGGTGAACCAGTCCAACAGAACCAGTTAAAGATTCTCATGAATATTAAAGCCAACAAGCTGCTGCTTCAATAAAGACCTGCTGACTTCAGAACCAGAACCAGAACCTGGTACTGGGTCATGTTGTGTTGGAGGATTTTAGTCAGTAAAATCATTCCAGGATCTGATCAAAGTGTTGAAGCATCAATCATTGATTATTGATTTGTTCCTGTCAGATTCCAGGAATTCACTTTTCTAGACTGGGTTGAATGACCTTTGACCTGCTTGACATGAGGGGGATTTCTACACACTGGGGGTCCGAATGCTGTCCTGTTCTGACCTCAGGTCAGCAGGTCCAACTCAGTTACACAGAGGGACTAAATTAAACTCTGGATCCAGGAACAAACTCAGAAAATATTTATTAGAACAGAAGATATGAACTTTGATTTATGATCAATTATATATAATTATTCACTGAATTATTGATTATTATATAATTACAAACCCCAATGTTTTCAGTCTGCAGCCTTCAGTCTGTAGAAAACCACAGAGATCCTTCAGTCCAGAAACTTCCAGGTTGGTTCTGTACAGGTCCAGTCCTGTCAGATGGGTCGGGTTGGACTTCAGAGCTGAGATCAGAGACGTCCAGCTGGTCTCTGACAACCTGCAGCTCAACAATCTGAATAAAGCATAAAAGATGAGCTGAAGCCAACAGGATGCAGTTAAAACTGAAATATGAACAAATAAATAATAAAATGTAGAAAATTAATTTCCCTGAATGTAAAAGAAACATGATGAACTGATTCTAACATCTGATCCAGTCAAACTGGTTTAAAGAGTCCAAACCAGCAGAACCAGAACATTTGATCAACAAAGAAACTCAAAGTTTTCTATGAGCAGCAGCCTGGATGAGGTGAGCTATTTCTGCTGGTTCCTGATCATCAGCTGGAGACCCGACTTGGTAACCGGATCAGAACCACTCAGTTTCTTCATCAATGGCCTTAGGTTCTTCTTAAAGCTGCTGAAAGCCAATGGAGGCCATTATTTCCTAAGGAGACGTGACCTGATGAAGCTTCATCACAGAGACGAGGCTCCAACCGACTGACAGCTGTCAGACTGAAGAGGACGGTTCCTCTCTGACCCGGCCCAACAGAACCACAGCTTCAGGACAAAGTGAGGAACCTGCTGCTGCTGCAAACCTCACTGTCATTCAGTTCATCTAGATTTGCTTTTCTACAATCAGTCACTTCTTAGATGTTTCATTAATGATGATTTGAACTGGTCAGTGTTTGTGGCTCGACTGGAGGAAAACATTTCATTCTGGATGTAAAGATGAGAATCAGAAATAAAACAATCTGAATCTTTACCAACCAAACTGAAACATCTCCATCGTTAATTAACTTCATTTGAATTATTTTACTCATTTTGTTCATCAGTCAGAAACATTTTAAAAACTGAAAAACAAAGTTCAATGATCTCAAAGCCTGAAATAAGAAAATCATTTATTTATAAGGTAAAAATTGTTTGAAATTTGAATCTGACATTTAAAAATATTGTTTTTAAATATTACAACTAAATTATTAATTAAACTAAGGATTAAAGTATCAATGAATGATTTTATTGTATAAATAGAGAAAACAAACCTCAGTTCCTTCACTTTACTGACTGAACTCTGCAGGATCTCAGACACATTCTTCATATCAGAGTCTCCAGCTCCATCTATGTAGATCTGACTTATTTCCAGTTCAGTCAGATCTGGGTTGGACTTCAGAGCTGAAGCCAAAACTTCACATTCAGCCTGTTGGATCAAACAGCCACCAAGTCTGTGATGAGAGAAGAAATAAATTCAGTTCTAATGAAATCAATCTGGATCATAAACAGATAAAATATGATAACAGTGATGTCATCATGATGTCATCATCTGATCAACATCTGATCTTCAGTTTACTGAGTTTGACCCGACAGAGAGTCTGTGCAGCTCCTGACTAAAGTCCAGGTTCTGGTTCTGGTTCTGGTCCAGGCTTCATGTCCTCAGACCTTCAGCTCAGTCAGATGTTGAAGATCTTCTATCATCTGTGAAGGAAAGTTCAGTTTCTCTGCAGCATCAGAGCCTCAAAGGAGCTGCAGCAGCTGATGAAGAGGCTGACTGAGCTGAATGAAGGAAACTACTGGAGATGATGGAGAGGAGGAGGAACTGCTCACAGCTCTGACAAGTCACACTGACTTGGACTAGACCGTTTGGCTCCTTGAGATCTTCCACCAAGCAGGAAGTGAGTTATAAATGAAGTGAGCAGAGCAGGAAGTCCAGCCTGCTGTGGACCTCTGGCATCTCTGGGTTTGTTTAGCCCATATCTGCTGCTGCAGCATCTAGAATCCTCCTCATCATTAATAATAGTAGTATATTCTATAGAAACGTGGCTCCCAGCAGCAGATTATTAAATGCTGCCACAGAGGAAACTGGGAGCAGACCAGACACATGATGCTCCCAGTTGTGTCTCCGTTCATCTGCTGGATTTGATGCTGTAACAAAGTAGAAAGTGGACAGTCGTCAACCTGCTTCAGCTAAAAGCTGCAGATTGTTCTGGTCGTCCTGCAGAGCAGCAGCAGAACCGGTCCTGCTGCTCCTTCAGGTCTGGACCGTCCTCTGTTGACCTGAGAGGAACTGGGACAAACTGGCTGGAAGAGGGACACGTGTCTCTGCAGTGGTCTGTCCATCGTCTCAGAGGAACAAAGGTTTGGATGTCAGAAGAAATTGTTGCTAAACTCCTAAAGAGCTGAAGAGCAAAACCCCTGGAGGAGACGGAGCGTTTGGGTCCAGCAGCATCTTCATGGTGAAGCAGTGAAAGTTCTCCAGAACTAAAGAGGCTGGATGTCTAAAGAGCTGAAGCTCATGTCTCTGCAAGTCTTCCTGGAGGACAGCTAACAGCTTCAACAAAGGCTGCAGATGAAGAGTTGATGAGGAAAATGGTTCCAGCTCTGGAAGCAGAGTTCTCAGAGCTTTGGGAGGATCTGACAGAAACTAGGACTTTTTCTGGAACCAGACAACAATCACCACATTTTGGTCTCAGTTACAAACTCAGAGGAAACTAGTGGAGGAGGAAGAGGAGAGGATGATGACGGGATGAAGAAGATCAACACTGTTCACAAAGTTTATAATTAATGCAACGCTTTATTTTAATGGTTCAACTTTCCATCAAACCTAAACAATTATTTTATAAAAACAGTCAAAGATCCTAAAAGGTGAATTATGGAGCAGCAGCTCAACGAGTGAAGAGAGTTTAAAGTTTAAAAAGTCTCTCTGGCTGATTGGATCTGAGAGGAAATAGACATTTTCTAGAGTTCAGGGTTTTCTATTCATTTCAACCTGAAAACTGATAAAAAGTTAAATATTTTTAAAAGATCAAAATGTGTAAAAACCAGAAGCTGCAGCTGTCCTGGATGAACTGAATGTTTAGATGTTTGAATGGCTGAAATCATCCAGAGGATGAAGGAAGTAGTTAAAGGCCAAAAACATCCAGAATCAACTTGAAGAAAGAAGAAGAAACAGGAGGACAATAGTGCTGAATCAGCATTCACACAATGAAAACATCTGGACTCACCGAGCCTTTCTGCAGTTCCTCACAGCTGGAAACAGTCTCTGTCGTCCATCATCTGATGTGTTGTACTTCTCCAGGTCCAACTCATCCAGAACCTCTGACATCTGCAGCATGAAGGCCAGAGCTGAACAGTCAGTCACTGAGAGCTGCTTCCCTGAATCCAGCAGCCGTTGGATCTCCTGATAAAATGAGACGTCGTTCATCTCCACCAGACAGTAGAAGATGTTGATGCTTCTGTCAGGAGAGATTCTATTAGTGTTCATCTTCTTCAGGTTGGTGATGATTCTCTGGATGGTTTCTGGACGGTTCTCTGTCTGACCCAGCAGATCCTCTAAGAGTCTCTGGTTGGACTCCACAGTGAGACCATGAAGGAAGCGGACAAACAGGTCCAGGTGGCCATTTTTACTGCTGAGGGATTTCTTCATGACTTTCTTCATGAACCCATCTAGAGATGTTTCATTGTATTTTTCTCCCAGGAACGTCTTGATGACCTCTGACCTCCTGCTGGTGAAGCAGTGGAGCATGTAGACGGCAGCCAGAAACTCCTGGACGCTCAGATGAACAAAGGAGTAGACGGAGATGTTGCGCGTTCCTCTCTCCGTTTTAAACATCTCAGTGAAAACTCCTGAGAACAACGCAGCATCTTTGATGTTGATGCCACATTTATCAAGATCTTTGTCATAGAAGACCAGGTTTCCCTCCAGCAGCTGATCTAGAGCCAGTCTTCCTAGAGACTCAATCAGCTTCCTGTTCTCTGGACTCCAGATATTTTTTGTCTTTCGTCGTCCATCAAACTTTTGCTTCTTGATTTTGAGCTGAACCAGCAGGAACTCTATGTACATCTCAGTCAGGGTCTTGGGCAGCTCTCCTCCCTCTCTGGTCTTCATCACATCCTCCAGAACTTTAGCAGTGATCCAGCAGAAAACTGGGATGTGACACATGATGTGGAGACTTTTGGATTTCTGGATGTGGGAGATGATCCTGCTGGCCTTCTCTTCATCATCTCTGAATCTCTTCCTGAAGTACTCCTCCTTCTGGGGGTCAGTGAACCCTCTGACCTCTGTTACCATGCCAACGCACTCAGCAGGGATCTGATTGGCTGCTGCAGGTCGTGTGGTTATCCAGAGGAGAGCAGAGGGAAGCAGTTTCCCCCTGATGAGGTTTGTCAGCAGAACATCCACTGAGCTGGACTCTGTAGCATCAGTCAGGATCAGATTATCACCAAAGTCCAGAGGAAGTCGACTCTCATCCAGACCGTCAAAGATGAACAGAACCTGGAACTTTTTAAAGCTGCGGATTCCTGCGTCTTTAATATCTTCAAAGAAGTGATGAATCAGTTCCACCAAGCTGAACTTTTCTTCTTTCAGTACATTCAGCTCTCTGAAAGTCAATGGAAATATGAACTGGATGTTCTGGTTGGTTCTGCCCTCAGCCCAGTCCAGAGTGAACTTCTGTGTTAACAGTGTTTTCCCAATGCCAGCCACTCCCATGGTCATCACTGTTCTGATTGGTTGATCACTTCCAGGTTTAAAGATGTCTTCTCTCCTGATTGTTTCTTGTTTCCTGGATGCTGTTTCAATCCGTCTGACCTCATGTTCCTGGTTGACCTCTCTAGTTAACCCCTCTGTGATGTGGAGCTCTGTGTAGATCTGGTTCAGAAAGGTTTGATTTCCAGGTTCAGCGACGCCTTCAGAGAGACTCTGGAACTTCTTCTTCAAGTTTAACTTGAGTTTCCGTTGACATTTTCCAGCTCGAGTCCCTGCATGGAGACAACACACTGTCGAGCTCATCCCATTTCCCCATGCTGGAGATTTTAGTTTAATAATAACAATAAATAAAGTTATCTTTAAAACTAATCACACAGGTGACATCAAGACCCAACAGTAGAGTCAGACGGTAATAAAATTAATCAGGTTGTTATTGTGTCCTGCAAACATTGCTTTAATTCTACTTTTTTCTATTTAATCATAAAAAAATCATAGTTAGCAGAAAGAGAGTCATGGAACAGGAAGAGCAGGTTTCCTGAAGAAAGAGGAAGTTTCCAGCCTGCAGTGAATAAAAATTGTTCAGAGTGCAAATTTCGGGGCATTAAAGGTTTAAGGAATAAAATCTAAACATTTGAGTAATTGGATAAAATCTAGAGTAAAATACTTAAATTAATAATGATAACTTATGATTAAACCAATAATCAATATTGGTTTAACCAGTGGTTGATGTTGGTTTGATTATAAGAATATTTACACTTACTCTTAAACTTATGGAAGAACTTACAGGTGAAACAAGTAACCAACTTTGGTATCAAATAATTAGAATAATGGATTATTCTTGGTTTCTTTTCAGAAATGTCTGTAATAACTCACATCATGATTATAATAAGAGTAACCAATAAGTTATGGTTATTATAAAATTATAAGTGAATGCTAAATCAGAGAAACTAAATGTTATAAATGTGATTTTGACATTGAACTTGAAATGGTGTAAAATGTGTAACTGTAACCAAAGGTCACTGATGTTGTTTTGGAGGTAGATGGTAGGTGAAGGGTCAAGGAGAGCAGAGGTGACCAAGACATTAGGTCATTAGAATAGACATCATGTCTCCAAGATGGTGATGGATATGAGATCATCTGTCCAAGCAGTCAGTACGGAGGAAACAGGTGCAGAATTCAGACAGGGAACTGAAAGTGCAGCTCAGGAGAAATAAAGTTCATCTGCAGTCTGAGGCTAACTAAAGAACAGTTGACGTCAAGTAAAAACGCACGTGAGGAAAGAAAGTGTGTGGCTGCTGATAAGAATAAAAAGACACCAGACAGGAGGATCGAGGTTCTTCGTTCCGCAGCGTTAGAGTCGAGCACACATGGAGATGCAGAATCAACGGAGGGCTGCTTGCTGATACCCCGGGACGACTGCTCGCTGCACAAGGAAGGAACAAGATCCGTTTACCCACAACCCGGGATTCTGATTCGACTGCGGCCCTACACTCAACCCAAAGGATTCCAACGATGCTGCAGTGGACATGGGGAATAGACAAAGATCTCATATGGATTAAGGACTGGGTTTATGAGGATTCTCACCAGTTCAACTTTGGATTTATTCTAAAAGGATTCTGCCAAGACAAAGACAGGACTCCATCCATGGACGTTAAAGTTTTCTGCTGCCAAGGAACGTCTCTGGATCTGGGTTTGAGTAAAACTGCCTCCCTCAAAGCCTCTATTTAGATTTAGACACAGTGTAGGGTTTAGAATTAGGTGAGGTTTCTAAATTTTCTTAAACCTATTGATTACTTAACCTTTTGTTGAAATGCTGTAAGTCTTTCTCCCCTGCTAAAGCTTGCTAATAAAAATACTAAAGTCTAATTTGATATTGTGGACAGTTAAATTAATTGAGTCAACTAGATTTAATTCTTCTGATTAATGTGAAATCAATGTAATGGTCCTAGTAAATTAGGGTGGCTTCGTACGTTCTTTAGTTCAGATAAATAATGACCCTGGGACTTATTCCTCTTCTCTAAAATTATCTAAGTTGTAACAAGTGCACGTTAATGAATAGAGAAAGAGCTACCGTGAACAGATGTGGTTTATGAGCTCGGACACCGGCGGGGCTACTCCGATGTCTGAATCACAGACTGAAGCAGGTCATAACGTCTTGGATGAAGGTAGTTAGAACTTAGATGAGTCTTTCCCATGTCCAGCTTAAACAAAAGTTCTCTACATTCTTATTTGCGGTAATACCCAGGAATTAGAGGCTTTTCGGACCCGTGAGATGGAGAGCTGGTCAGTATTCAGTCCGCTGGAGGTTAGGAGGAGTTAGGGGCGTGGCTGAGTATTAACAAATGCCTGCAGCTCAGTTCAACAAGGAGACCTTCTAGCCACCTCTTCTGTCTGGATGCATGTAGATGGACGGTAGACAGTCGGAGAGTTCATGTCATGCAGATCAGCAGCAGTTTATCATTTACTGGCCCTCAATGTTGGCGCTGCTGCATCACAGGGTGAATTTGGTAGCTGTCTGTGTGTTTCTGAAGGTTCTTCATCTGCAGCTGAATGGAACATTTTTATGTACTGGGTGCAGGAATTAATACTAAAATGGGTTTTTATCTTGTGCATTGCTGCCATGTTGGTTTTTTACAGTATTTTACGGTAAATATAAAGTTCCCAAAGTTTATATTTCATGAGCAGCACATCAGTCACCACAGGTGATGTTTAAATAAAAAAGCTGCTGAATCCAGAACGTCATTGAGCTCATGTGACTGTTTGATTAAGATTTTCTGTGTTTGTTCGTTTCTCTTGTTTGATTTCAGTTGAATTCATTTTCTCATGTAATCATGTTTTAATTATTCAACATAACAGCAGAATTGTTGTAGAAATCCTCTTACTGCTCTGCAGACGGTCAGCCAGCTCCTCCTGCTTCATCTTCCTCAGGAAGTTCAGGGTGATCTTCATCACCGCCTTTCTGCTCCTCCTCTGCTCCTCATCCTCACTCTGACCCTCTGAGCATTCTGGGTCATCTGGACTCAGAACCTTTTGGATCTTCTTCAGCTCGTTCTTCACGAATGTGACAATGTTTTCCTCCAGCAGCTGGAACAGAATGAGAAGATATCAGACTAGATCTGAACATCAGGTCCATGTTGGACAGACTGACAGTCCTCTGGTCTACAGACTGAACAGAACCGATGTACAGACCATAAATATGGAGTCCAGCTGTGTTTGGTGCTGCTGGACAGACGGATCAGTGGGAACCTCTGAGCTCTGCAGATCCTCTCTGTGGAGGAACCAGGACAAATGAAAAAGGATCTGTCTGTCCACACAGAGACAACATTATAGCTGCATGGCCACTTATAGTTCTATTTTCTATGTTACATTTTAATACCTGATGTATATGTGGCTCAGATTTTTATAGATAATCTATTCCAGAGTAGCTTTTGTGTGGATCTGAGTAAAATGTGTCGTCTCTCTTCTTGGGGTTGATATTTCTCCAAGCATCAATCAGACCAGCTCTTTATAATATTATTTAGCATTCTGGATGTCGTTGTCTGTGGCCCATAATCAGAAGAGTATCTAACTAATATATTATTTTAAACCGTATTAAAGTCTCCCCCCATCAGTTTCATTCCTTTTCCATCATCAGTTATTATTCTGACTGTTTGTTTCAGGAAACTGTCCTTCTCCTCATATACATTTATTACTCAAATTGTCATTTCTCCGATTCGTCCTACAATCATTACATATCTTCCTTCTTTATCCTTTTCCTCTTTTTCAACTTCAAACAAAATCCCTATTTTGAGTCAAATTGCTGCCTTTTCCAAATGAAACAGAAAATGTCTGACCTGCCCTCTCCCTTCTCATTTTCTGTGTTGGTTCTCCATCAGGTGTGTCTCCTGTAATAAAGCTGCTGTGCATCACCTGAGCCAATGCTGGGTAACCAACCACAGCCAACATTCAGTGAATCTTTAAGATCATTCATCCTGCCTGATGTCTCACTGAGCACTGAAGCAGAGAGACAGTAGAAAACAGGAGCAGGAAGAAAGACTTTTGAAGCTTTGAGTTTAAAAACCTTCTGCTTTAGTCTGTCTGTTATTACTGTTTGAAAGAAATGTGTTTTTATCTTCATTTAGGTTCAAATCAGCTTAAGATGCAAAACTGCATGATCACAATCCAAGTAGATAAATGTTATGTTGTTGGTTAAATCTTGGATTTAACAAGAAAATAAAAAGTTGATGAAGAAACTTTAATTTCAAGGTTTTAGGGTTGAGTTTTGTTGTGGAGTTGGACAAAGTTTATCCCATCAATCAATCACTAGTCATCAATGTTAATAAATATCATGGAGCAGAAAATGGACGCATAATAAAGCCTCCTTTACTTTCTGCCTGTCTCCTCGTGTATCCAAGCCTAGAACCAGTCCTGCTCTGCAGAGTCACATGAACCAGTTAGAAACTGGTTTCTTACTCTGGTTCTGATGGTCCAGGTTCAGTTCTGAAGAATGGATTGTGTCGTTTGGACCGGTCACTCCTCATGGAGGGACAGCTGGATCCTGGAGGTTCTGCTTTCCGTTTAAGCTTCTGACGTCTGAAACATAAACATGTTGTTATTCAGATCAATCAGTGAGAAACTGAGATAAAAACCAGAGAAGAAGCTCTGAACACAAACTGCTGCAGGTCTGAAGCTCCAGAGTGAAACATTCAGACTGATCTGTTGGTCAAACTGAACCTTCATTCAACTTTATTAGTTCAGTTCATTTCAGCAGCAAGGCAGTTCAAGGCGCTTTGCATAATAAAGACAGAAAGCTATAAAGAAAACACCAGGCATTCAACAACTGAACAGACATTATATTTGATGAGAGCATCACCAAAATCATAACCATCAAATATGTTGGTCACTGTTTCATTTATAATCAAAGCCACTAAAATCAGATGGTTTTTAGTCTGGAGTTAAAGAAATTCAGTGTTTCGACTCTTGTACAGTTTTCTGGAAGTTTATACAATTTAAACTTTGACAAACTCACCTGGTTCATCTTCTTGTAAAAATCAGTTTAGTGACGTGATTGAGACGAGAGACTAGTGATGGAAAAGTTACTACAGAGTAAAGAGTCAACTAGTTGCTGCAACATCCAGTTCAGAGACAATCTGAGTCGTTGCTCCTCACATTGTTGCTGGTTTTTGTTTTCATTTTCATCATTTTTCATTCAAACTGATTTACTGACCAACATCCTTCATGTTTAACTTTAAATTAATATGGAAGAAATTTAAGTTACTTTTGATCAAACACTGAAGATCAACCAGTTAATATCATCTATATTTTATCTCTATAGATTCACATGAACCAGATAGAAACTGGTTTCTTACTTTCTGTCTGAGGGTCCAGGTTCAGTACTGAAGAATGGATCTTCATGTTTGGACCAGTCACTCCTCACAGACGGACTGATGGGTCCTGGAGGTTTTGCTCTGTCCTTCTTTAGATCCAGATCTTCCATCTTCTGGACTTCAGTCAGCCTGAGAAAGAAACCAGAACCAGTCAGACCAGTGGTCCAGGTCCAGTAAGTGTCCTGTGAAGCAGAAAGCTGGTTCCCATCAGGAGTTCAGAGGATCAGAGTGAATCAGATGAATGAACAAGTGAACATTTCCTATGAACTAGTGAACTTGTTTAGCTCCCACAGTGGACCTGAACGCATCATGACTCTATTGTAGCTCCGTATGGAGGGAGTCAGTGTGCAGAAGGTTCTGAGGGAGCAGCAGCTCAGGTCGGGTCCACAGCTCTCCTCCAGACAGAACCGGGTCCAGCTGGGATCTCAGCAACATGTCAGCCTCTGTGGTCATGTGAGCAGCTCAGCAGGATTTCCTCTCAGCTAAAGCTGCTTTCAGGGACCACAGCATCCAGCTGAGGTACCAGCTGGACCCACTGCAAGGAATCATGGGTAATCAGCTGCTTCAATGAGGGGATGAAGCCCCCAAACACTCAGCGAGGCCCGATTCTTTCTGCTGCAAGGAGCAACAAGAGGTAAAAATAAAAAAAGACCAAAGTCAGTGAAGAGGAAGAGAGGAAATCTGTGGACTGGTTAAAGCCGGTTCTGATCCAGACAAGAGAAACATCAGTTTGTGATGAACCCAGACTGATGAGGGACGGAGTGATGTGTTTCACTTTCTGCTGACTTCAACAAGCAAAGAAACTAGTTTAAAACTGTTTTTGTTCTGATTTTTTGGTTAAAAAGATTCACAGAGAGTCCCTACAACAAGAACACTGATGTAAAAAAGTTACATGAGGTTAACTTTTTTAGTTTAATTTATTTAGGTTAGATTTGAGAAGGTCGTTGCTGCACACTCCACTCAAACAGATCAGATTTAGATGCAGCTGTCATGGTGGACCACTTTATCTCTAAAGCACTTAAAATAAAACAGCAGCTGACCAAAGGGTTGCAGGAAAATGAAAACAAATGATAAAATATAAGAAAAATAGAAATCAAACATCAGAAATACAAGTAGCAGTGCAGCATTAACCCTTGTGTGTGCGAGGACTGAGGTAAACGTAGAGGTCTATGGAAAATGATCCAGGTTTTACGTGTGTGGGGTCGATTGGACCCCATTTCAACATACAAGGTGAAGACAAGGGTTTTAACCCTATAGCTCACTCAGGGTTAAAACCCAGAGAAATAAATGGGTTTTAAGTGAGTTCTTAAAAGTTGTATCATAGAGTTGATCATTCACCAGGTTAACTCTGCAGTTACTGAGCTGTGTTGTGGTCAAGACCACCTAACCCGAGACCAAGACAAGACCAAGACTTTTAGGGGCCGAGACCAAGTCGAGACCAAGACCGAGGGAAGTCGAGACCGAGTCAAGACCAAGACCAGCGGCCTGCGTTAAATGACACGATAAAATTTGAAATATTATCAAAATTGCTTCTCAAATTGATCTGAAAGATCCATATTCCCATAAAAACACCTAGATATTAAATACTTAATAAATTTTACCAATATTAAAGTGAAGTGCTACAATCCGCTGTGGTCTCGTGCCATCCCTAAAAAGATAACGCCCATATTAGTCATGTCAGAAACCATCACTGTCTGCACCTTTAAACATAGCAATTGAGGCAATGCTCTGACGGTAAATAACGCTCAACTATGAACACTGACCAGGGAGCAACAAAGAAGTAACCAAGCACAAGGTGCTCACTGTGACTGTTTTCACCCTCTCTCCCGCTACATGAGGCCAGGTAGTCTGACACCATGGCAGACATGACAGCTGCCACTTTGAACGAAAACGATCATAGAGCAATGTGCATGCTTTTTCATTCTTGTGTTTTATTTATTCGTTAATTAAAAAAATATCAATGCATATGATTAAATAATGATAGCTACTGCAGTGTACCCAAAGCATTACAAGAACAAAGAACGGCTCTCAGTGACCCTCCAGTCCTATTTTCTAAGTAAAGAGCCGTTCAGAAGAACCGGACTGTTCCTGAATATCACATCATTATATTGCAGACTTTTGGACACAGCGTTGTCCCATATCTGGGACAAGTCAGTCAACACCTCCGCACAATAATTAAGTGCAGTGAGTGACTTTTTTTCCATCACAAATGCTTAGTGTCTCTATACAGCTAGCTTCGCTAACATCACGTCAACGGAGCTTACCTTTCTTTGAGCTACTTTTCTAAGTGACGAACAAAGTTAGACGTTTTCCCCACTGGCTGTGAAAATGAAGCGCTGCTGAGTTAGCAGTGCCCATCGGATTTCTTATGATTTATGCAGCGCTATTATATTACTGACGATTAGACAGACATCTTCTGTCACTCAGAGGAAACCACTGCGCATGTCCTGGAGCGCCGCGTTGCGAGTGAAGGGTGGGGAGGGGGAGTAACAGAAACACGTTATTGCCTGGATTTTAGTCGGTGCGTTTGGCATCCACGGAAAACAAAGATGTTAACAAAGAAACTGGACAGTATGCTGTACGCTTAGTGATATTTTCACAGTTGCGGTCTCGACTGATCTTGCAATAAAATGCCGAGTCCTCAGCGCCCGAGACCAAATGCCATCAAAAAATGGTCTAGAGACCAAGACCGATCTCGAGTACTACAACACTGTTGCTGAGCTGTGTGTTTATGGTTTGTGTTATTTCTCTCATAATGTATCCTCACTTAGAATCACTTTATAAGCAGCAACGTCTCACAATAAAACATTTCATTGAATCTAATTCCTTTCCAGATCAGAGCACTGCTGTGGGGGACCACACCCTATGAGAGACGAGGCCCCCCAGACCGAGGTGGCCGAGGCCCCGGGAAGCCTCGGAGGGTTTATCGGTCAGAAAGGCTCCAGAGAGCCGAGAGAGACTCGGAGGGACCCGGAGCGGCAACACTTACCTCTGTTAACAAGTCAACATGTTATTTCCACCCTCCGCTCAAAATGGAGGCTGACTTGAAGAAAAATAACAAAGTTAGTTTCAGTTTCTTTTTCACAGAAAGTCAGGTGACTTGTGTTTCCTTCTGCGTCCAGAATCAAAGTTTGATTCTTCAGTTTCAGTTTACAAAGTGAAATAAAACTAGTATAAAGATAGAAAACTTTCGGTATTTCTGTTTTGCTGTTATTGAAGAAGATTTGGAGCTGAGCAGCTTTTTGTTCTGCAGAAAACCAGCAGAACAAACGAGTTTAACAGGTTTTTGATTGTGGATTATGAGCGCTCACTGCCCTCTGGTGGTCAACTATTGTAACTACAGATATTCCGCTACATACTAACCAGGTAATTTGTTTAACTTCATTTGTTCTCATTTTCACCTTTACCAGGTCAAATAAAATCAGCTTAAATTAATGTTTTTAAAGAGCCACTGCAGGGTTAATAAATGGAAAAGAAAATTAAACTTACTTAGTTAAAAATCCTCACAAAAAGAGGATGTCTGTAACTTTAAGAATCAAGCCTGAAAAAATATATAAACTATAAAAATGCGTAATTAAATCCAACCTGCTGAGATCAGAACATTGAGCAGGATGAAAATGCTGCTCAATGCATTTTTTTTCCTAATGGGAAAAAAACTTGATATAAAAGTTAAAGTTTAAAATGTGACTAGTTAATATTACTTATTTAACTGCAATCTGTTGCATAACTGAATTCATCTGTGAATAAATGTATTACATGTACAACAACATCAAGGTGCAACTGCTAATATTATTTAAATACTTTAATCTGTTTTAAATGACTAGGAACAGGAAAGTTATATGGTGGTGGTGGAAAACCTCGGCAGAATTTAATTTCATGCTTCTAAATAAAAGTTTAAGGGTGGAAACAAGAAAAGTAAAATGCATTATTTAATTTAAAGCTAACAGAGGATATGAACTCATTTCCATAGCTCTTAATGTGAAAGTATTCAAAAGAAGTGGAAGTGATGTGTAAATTCTCTAGCTTAATGGCATAGCTGTAGTTTCTTATCACCATAGACATCATACTGATTGTTTTGAAAAACACAAACCGGAAGTGTCTTATTTGTCTTTAAATTTGTCTCAGTATATAATATAAATATTACTTAATAATGTTGTAATGTTATTTACACATTTAAAAATATTATTTAGTAACTTACCAATAATTATCAACATAATATTAAAAATTATTCAATCTCCCGATTATTATAAAGGTTCTTTAAAACCCCAGCAACTTAGTCTTGCGAGAATATTTTACGCTTTCTTATTTTGTTTTACTGTTTGATCCACGAGCGCATCAGTGCATATTAATACATTTTAAAATATTAATTAAAGTGTGCAGTGTTGTGTCGCTGGTGCCCCCTCTCTTCCCTAGGGGGCAGCAGAGAGCAACATGTAGGCGATGGGAGGAAGAAGAGCTAGAAAAGTGTCCGGTTGTTGTGGGGAGCGCAGTGTGTTAGTTTTAGGGAAGTCAGCTGTTTGTTGTACTTGAGACCAGCCCGTTTAAAACCAGCCTCTGATTGGACTCTGAGCCAATGACAGTCCACACATCCTCCTTTTCATGCAGGCCTTTAAATAAAGACCTGGACTAAAGATTCTCTTTTTATCCTGCATTGTGATGCTCGACCATTAAGAAAGGATAACCTATGTTTAATGGCTTTTTTTTTTTTTTTTTTTTACAAGTTTTTACCTGCAAGACAAAGAAAATGATTAGTGACCAAATGATCGATGAAGGCCTACATTGAATGACTCTCCTCAGGCGGTCATTGACGTCAATCTGTGACGTGTGATTCGGGGTTTGAGTATCCGAGGATCACGTCACCAATGACCAGCTGAGCCAATCAGGTGCAGATTACGAACAGGCCTTATTACCTACAGTATTTCAACGTATTCTTTATAATTTTATATATTTCTATTTATAGCCCCTTTAGTTAAGATTTTATGTAATTTTTTTTTTTGGTAATATAAATATACATTTTATAAACTGTTAGAATATTTGCGTTTTTGTTTTTACAAACACTGACTTGACAAAAAAAGACAAAGTGACCAAATTATCACAGAAGCGTTTTTCGTTTGATTTTTACCCAGGAAGCACTTCGGCAAAACCGTGAGTGAAACGGTCAATGGGACTGATATATATTCCATTGAGGGACTTTAATATTAAATATACCTTTCTCAACAGGCGTGGACCCACTTTCTCTGTCTATAAGCGATTTGAAACCGCATCCCGGGCCGGGGGGCAGCCGCACCCCCAGGCCCCCCCATAGCTCCGCACCTGGCAATGTCGTTATACAAATTATTGTTTGGTCGTTAATCAGGACAAAATACGTTGTCTTGTGGACTTTTTTTGTGCCTATACTTTAAAATATCACCGTACTCGTTATTACAAAACTTTGCTAAATAGATGTTGGCAGCGACACTGAAGCTGTGTAATATCAGTGTACGTGAATCATATCCTGTCATTTCAGGTGCACAGTGACCTGCGCAGTTCGGTGGACACATTGCGGCTGCGCTGCATTGAATAAAGTCTGTCATGCAACATATTAATGCGCAAAAAAAAAGAGTTGCGGTGATCTGTATTTGTCTGTATCCATTGTTGTGTGGCGGGGGGACAAGCACTGTTCGGGTAAAATTACTCAGTCAGGTTTATTTATGAATTGTGCACAACTCAGAGCTGGTAGGACAACCAATCATGAAGCAGATCTCGGTGAAAAGCTCTGCCACACAGTCTGGTTCTGATGCAGCTGTAGCAAACGACTCCCAGCCTTCTACATGTGACCCAAATAGCTCTTTTAATGAGAGCTCACAAGCATTTCATATAACATGATCAGCAGATGTTAACTTGTAGTAATTTTCCACCACTTTTCCCTCCTTTTGATTATTAGTAAATATGTAATATTTACTATTAATCACACGTCAAATTTTATTCCATCCCCACTGATTATATAAAAGGACATTTGTACAATTTTTATGGTGAGAAGTGAGAAATTATCCCATACATTTGAAGACATTACATATTCATTCAGTCACTGAAACATTATTCTGTAAGATGAAACAAAAACATATAGGCAGGATACAAAAAACCTACCGGCATTCATCCATTTATCCCTTTATTGTTTCTCCTTGCCAGGGAGACGGTCATCTATATCTTTTGTCATCTATATCTTTTGTCATCTTTCACAAAACTTTAAAAGGAGAAATTTGAAGTAATGTATTTGGACCAGCAGAATACCAAACCGTTTTCAAAGTAATATGTCCAATTGCTTAAATAAGTCATTATTTTAATCCCAAATTCTTCCGTGCAAAATAAGTGCATCTATTTCAATCCTTAGACCTCCCTGTGAATAATTTAATTTTACATTTCTACACATGCATTACATGCTTTTATGTTAACCCCATTCACTTTTGATCTATGCACAGTTTAATTTTGGTGTTACAGCCTAAATGTACATATTAAGTCATTTAGTTCATTTGTTTAATCTAAACCTTAATGTCTTATTTTAATGTGGTAACAGAACATAAATTTGTGCATTCCTGATGCGTAATTAAATAAGTCCAAAGTTTTAAACTTATCAGTTTTAATTTTACACACATTAAAGTTAATTTTAAGTTGACTTCTCTTATGTCTAGAAGAATGAATTTCTAAACTCTTAAACATCCTGAGGAGTCAAACAACTAAGAAAGATTATAATTAAGCTACCAAATTTCATGTGTTTTCTAGGAAACCCCACAAAAAAATGACATTAGTGCAGTGAAGGTACAGATAAGTTTCTGTTCAAAACCCAACAAGAAAGCACAGATTTTCCATCTGTAGGTAAAGCGTAGAAGCAGGAACACGGATCATCTGTCTGCTCAGGAGGATTTGTTCCCTCCTGTCAGAAAAGTCTAAATCTTCACTCTCCGCTTCGGTCACTCGCCAGTGGACCAGCAATAGTCCTTTGAGTGGAGATCCTTTCAGAAACATCTAAAGTCGCTGTTGCTCTGGACGTTGTCCTCTTTGGTGTCAACAGTTGAAGTTCTTGATACTTGGTAGAGGGAAGTTTTGCTGCTGCTTCAGATTTAAAGTCGTGATCTAGATGGACGTTACAGACAGGTCGTCCTTCACAGTGGTTGATGTGGATCCAGGTTGTTCCTTCCTTCTCGCCCCTCTGCCCCAGTCGGTCTCGGTGCTGCTGCAGCCAAATCCTGCCCCGTCTCTCTCCTCCAGCTTCCTGTCAGTCCAACTGGTTCTGGTGTTGGTTCTTTGGGTTATCCAGATCGTCCCTCAGGAAATGTCCATGTTGTCCACAGATGAAACAAGAGTCAACAGTTCAGAGTCTTTTTCTCTCACAGCTCCTGTGAGAGAAGAGCTTTTCTTCCTCTTCGCTGATACTGGACAGCAGACCAGCGGAGGTTTTCAGTCCAAATGCCCAACAGGAGACCGACAGTTGTCCCCTGCAGGTGATGGAGGTCTTTTTTGTCTTCTTGATCCTCCAGATCTTCTCCATCATTTTCATTGGCTGGTTTTGTAGGAGGGACAGATGGGAGGCGTTGAGGTCAGAGGTCAGATGCACCGTGTGAGGCTCAGACAGAAGGGAAGAGAAAAAGCAAATAGAAAATCGATGAGGGTTTGTCTTGTCATTTTCCTTGTTGTTTTCCATACATATACATTTATACTTATGAATCTTATTTTAACCTTTTACGTGATCATATAGTTTTAGTCATTTATTATCCATCCAGTATTATGGCTCCTGTTTTTGGAAAAGTTTGTCAGAGAAACCTGAGGGCTCATTGTTGGAACAGCTCTTAGAGCTGCTTTTAGTATGAAAGGGTCCCTTATAAATAAAATTCATTAATTGATTGATCCTTTTAAGAAATATTTTTTTATTTATTCAAACACACAAAAGAAAAATTAAACATATTAAGGCCTGTAATTTATCAACAACAGATTTATGTTCAGCATTTTATTCCAATCAATTCACCCAGAGGAGGAGGTTGTGTGCTGGAACCACTTAGACCCGTTCTTCTAGAACTGGGTGGGATTTCCTCTGTAGACTGCAAACGTCTTCACAGAATCCAACAAATCAGCTTTGTGGTCGCTCTGCCTCTTAATCCTCTAAGAGGGGCCTTTATTTCCAATAAAGGTCTTTAGGATTCTCTAAAGGTTTGGTTCCCTCAATTTAGAAAACCAAAACTCAAGGAACCACCTGCCTTATTGACCTTCCTTACGGCTCGTGTTCAGTCTCAGGGTGCTGGATTTGGGGTGGAACCCTCCATGCATGGTTAGTAGCTTCCGAGTCTTAACATCCGTGGTGTTTGTCTCCTCCTTTGGCCAGCTAGTTATTCCTGCAGGGTGTCTGATTACTGGTAAGGCATAGCTGTTTATCACACAGATCTTGTTCTTGCCATTGAGCTGGCTTCTCAGGACTTGCCTTATTCGTTGGAGGTATTTGGCTGTGGCTCCTTTCCTTGTGACCTCATCCAGGTTGCCATTTGCTTGTGGTATTCCCAGGTACTTGTAGCTGTGCTCTATGTCTGCTATTGTTCCTTCTGGGAATGAGACCCCTCTGTGCGGACGACCTTCCCTCTCTTTGTGACCATCCGGCCACACTTCTCTAGTCCGAATGACATCCCGATGTCAGTGCTGTAGATCCTGGTGGTGTGGATCAGTGAGTCGATGTCTCGCTCGCTCTTGGCGTACAGCTTGATGCCATCGTCTCAAAAGTGAAAATCAGATGTTTACTTTGTGGTTACCAGTAAACACGCTCATCTCTTAGCAACAGATTAGCAACAAAAATTATTATTGTTCAAAAAACATAAGATTTCTTCTGCTCTTTTGAAATACTACATATCTTACACTCTTTAACAAGAATTGTGCAGTTGGTGAGTTTTGCAGAAAAGTTTTTTTTTTTTTTTTTCGATTGTCATTAGTGGTAAATATATTGTAAAACAGACTTTCAACACAAAAGTAAAAATCCGATTTATACTTCGTGGCAGTTTGTTACCAGTAGAAAACGCTCATCTCTTAACAGCAAATTAATTATTCTGTGTTTTTTTAGGTGTAGAGTAACATGTGCCTTACATGCATTGCATGGAAGCATTGAAAAACAGTGTAAACATTGGTGTTTATGCTATGACAAAGATGGACTTTGTTTATTACAGGTTACTTCTTAAAGTGCTTGATTTCACTCGATTTTATTTTGGGGTATCTGAGTCATAAAGACTGTACTCAAATGCACCCCAGATTTTTCAATTAAAAAAAAAAAAGTAAAATGATAAGATTATTTTGATTCTCCAATAAAATATCAGGCTGCAGTGATTAAACTATAATACGTAACCAATAGGTGAAACAAAATATAGACCTATTATTTCAGAACACCCAGCCTTTTCTATACACACACAATTAATTTTATTCATAGAGTAAATATAAACAGCTTCTGAAAATCACCACAGTCTGAGTTAATTTTTTTTTAACCTTTACTTGGATTGACCCTTAAACTAATAATTTATCTCACTGACTGATCGTCTCTGAGAGCCATTTGTTATGAAACACACAAGTAAAATAACCACAACAAAAAGTTTATGTAAATTAGGCTATTTATGGTTCCTTCTTTTGTATAATTGAACTATTTTAAAGAGTGATGAGATTATAATAATGCAGAAATCAGAAACTGACTTAACTCACTGAAAACCATTTACACACAATAACAACCCAGCATCTGCAAAGCTACTTATGGAGATGTGACGTTTAAAGATGGGCTTATTTTTATTTATATTTAAAGAGTGCTAATCTAGAGCAAAGCTAAATCAATTTAATCCACACTAGCTTCATAAGTGCCCACTCATCTTATCAGATGAGCATTATGATGACAAGCAGAGTGGAAAATAAACACATATTTGGGTTTTTATGCTGACATGCTCCACCAAAAAGTTAAGCTGAACTTCTTCTCTTCTCGAATTTCTCTCCATATTTACATATTTGCTTTGGAAGATGTTCAGGATGTGGGAAAGGAAAATTTAAAAATGTCATGGTCTTTTTGCAGGCCAAAAAAAAGCAATAAACTGCACACAGCAAACCTAAGAGGCTAACTGCTTTACGTTTGTGTTTATTTATTATCATTTTTTCCAAACCAGATGTGTCATTGTGTGTTTGCACACTGAAGAGATACAGTGCTCTGAACTTTTACATGTTTTGTCACATTACAACAAAAATGTATATTTGTACTGGAAATTTAAGTTACAGGTAAAAACAACGCAGCACTGAGCTGTGAAGGGCAGGAAAGGAAGAAATCCAGTTTGAAGTTGCTATAAGCCATGCAGAGAATCACAGCCGGCAAGGATCAACTAACACTGCACACGACTCTGAACATTATCCACTCTGTGAAACATGGTAGCGACAGCATAATGCTGCGTCTAACAATTAGACGGTATTTAGAGAACATTAGCTAAAGGTTTTAAAATGGTTGATGCAACACGTTCTGTAAAAATAAATTGCCTCAATATTTATTAACTGAGACTTAATGACTTTATTGCATTAATGTCTTCCAATCATGAATCTCAGCAGTTCATGGAAAAGGTTCACCACAAAATCAGTTCAAAAGCTCAGATCAACTGAACAGGATGTTTCTGTTGTTACTAAATAAACCTAAATTATTTAGTAAACCTAAATAAACAAAGTCAAAATGAAAACTTAAATATATTTTAATTTCTTTGTTGATCCTAATACAAAAAGCTAGACAGCATGAAGGATTAAAATAAAAGGTGCAGTTATTATATTTGTACAAAGAACATTATTAAAATATTTATTAACCAAATAACCCATATTAGGTTAGAAGAAATATAAAAACATGAACCAATCAGCACATTATCCCAGTGATTCTCTGAGGTCTGAATAAATCAGTGAATCTCAGTAAAGAGCCTGATGTGACACATCGAGTCCTAAAGTTCTCTAGAAAACTCAAAACATGAAACATGGAGTTAAAAAAGTAAAAACCAAAACAGGTTGAGGAATATTAAAGCTGAGGATCAATGAATATGATGCAAAACTTCATTATTTAAAGATTTTTAGAATGACGATAACAAAATAAAAAAGATCAGAGTTCCTGTGGGACATCCAGTTCTAAACTGGTTCAACTGGTTTCTGTGATGGAAGCTGAAGTTTCTCTGCAGTTTCCGGTAAAGCATCTTTTTATCTGTGGAGCTTTGAGGAACATTTTCCTGTCAACAGAAGAAGAAGCAGCAGAGAAAAGAGGTTTGAAGTGTCTTTATGATTCAAAGCTGAACTGAAAATGATTCCCATGTTTCCATCTCAGACCATTTCTGGTTCCAGGATGAAAATGAATCAGAGAGAAAAAAGATCAACTTTCCAGTTAATCCAGTTCAGATCAAAACTCCATGAAGCCTCTAAATGGAGCCCAGTTTGAATCGGATCTTTATTGATCCAAAGAGACAAACAATATCAGACACTAAATGACAGACATGAGAAAATAAACGGGAGGAAAGTCTTGGAGGTCAGAGGTCATCATCATGATCCAGTCAGAGTCTCTTTAGACTCAAACTGCTGCAGCTTCAACCTCTGAGGATCAGCAGGACACAGAGACCGTTCTCTACTTTACAGAGATCAGAGCCTGCAGAGAGAAGAAGGAAGGAGAGATCAGATCAGTGAGTGTTTCCAGCCTCTCCAGCAGCAGTCAGTGACGCAGCACATCCAGTAGATGGTTTCCAGGCTGCAGTCAGACTGATCTCAGAGCTGTGACCAAGATTAACCTGATCAGTTGTTTCCTGTTGAACTGAGAGAACAAGCAGATCTGAGATCAGATCTGCTGCTGCCACAGTTTGATGAATGAGGACCACTGTCTCTAGACATGTTGGACGGCTGGACGCTGGAGTCCAGCTGGACGTCCTGGAGACATGGACACAGCAACAACACTCATCTTCACACCAACACAAACACAGGAACACAGCAAGCTGCTGCTCCTCTGATTGGCTGATTGCTGTCTCTGTGTCCAATCAGGAAGCCTGAACCATTCTCCTCCCACTGAGAAGCTGCAGCTTTACTGGGAACACTGGAGCTTTGCTTTGATGCTAACTGGGTTTAGTTCAACATGCTGACAGCAGCTGGACTCACTACAAACATTTACTTACTTCAGATCATCTACAAGATCCCTCAGCTGCTGAACATCTGAATCCTTCAGGTTGTTTCCTCTCAGGTCCAGATCTGTCAGATGGAGGCTGTTGGACTTCAGAGCTGAGGCCAGAAAATCACAGCTGATCTTTGACAACCTGCAGCTCATCAACCTGAATAAAGAATAAAAGATGAGCTGAAGCCAACAGGATGCAGGTGAACCAGTCCAACAGAACCAGTTAAAGATTCTCATGAATATTAAAGCCAACAAGCTGCTGCTTCAATAAAGACCTGCTGACTTCAGAACCAGAACCAGAACCTGGTACTGGGTCATGTTGTGTTGGAGGATTTTAGTCAGTAAAATCATTCCAGGTTCTGATCAAAGTGTTGAAGCATCAATCATTGATTATTGATTTGTTCCTGTCAGATTTAAGGAATTCACTTTTCTAGACTGGGTTGAATGACCTTTGACCTGCTTGACATGAGGGGGATTTCTACACACTGGGGGTCCGAATGCTGTCCTGTTCTGACCTCAGGTCAGCAGGTCCAACTCAGTTACACAGAGGGACTAAATTAAACTCTGGATCCAGGAACAAACTCAGAAAATATTTATTAGAACAGAAGATATGAACTTTGATTTATGATCAATTATAGATAATCATTCACTGAAATATTGATAATTATATAATTACAAACCTCAAAGATTCCAGTCGGCAGCCTTTAGTCTGTAGAAAACCACAGAGCTCCTTCAGGCCAGAATCTCCCAGGTTGGTTCTGTACAGGATCAGTTCTGTCAGATGGGTCGGGTTGGACTTCAGAGCTGAGAACAGAGACGTCCAGCTGGTCTCTGACAAACTGCAGATCCACAATCTGAATAAAGAATAAAAGATGAGCTGAAGCCAACAGGATGCAGTTAAAACTGAAATATGAACAAATAAATAATAAAATGTAGAAAATTAATTTCCCTGAATGTAAAAGAAACATGATGAACTGATTCTAACATCTGATCCAGTCAAACTGGTTTAAAAGCTGCTGAAAGCCAATGGAGGCCATTATTTCCTAAGGAGACGTGATGAAGCTTCATCACAGAGACGAGGCTCCAACCGACTGACGGCTGTCAGACTGAAGAGGACGGTTCCTCTCTGACCCGGCCCAACAGAACCACAGCTTCAGGACAAAGTGAGGAACCTGCTGCTGCTGCAAACCTCACTGTCATTCAGTTCATCTAGATTTGCTTTTCTACAATCAGTCACTTCTTAGATGTTTCATTAATGATGATTTGAACTGGTCAGTGTTTGTGGCACGACTGGAGGAAAACATTTCATTCTGGATGTAAAGATGAGAATCAGAAATAAAACAATCTGAATCTTTACCAACCAAACTGAAACATCTCCATCGTTAATTAACTTCATTTGAATTATTTTACTCATTTTGTTCATCAGACAAAAACATTTTAAAAACTGAAAAACAAAGTTCAATGATCTCAAAGTCTGAAATAAGAAAATCATTTATTTATAAGGTAAAATTGTTTGAAATTGAATCTGACATTTAAAAATATTGTTTTTAAATATTACAACTAAATTATTAATTAAACTAAGGATTAAAGTATCAATGAATGATTTTATTGTATAAATAGAGAAAACAAACCTCAGAATCTTCACTTTACTGACTGAACTCTGCAGGATCTCAGACACATTCTTCATATCAGAGTCTCCAGCTCCATATATGTTGATCTCACTTATTTCCAGTTCAGTCAGATCTGGGTTGGACTTCAGAGCTGAAGCCAAAACTTCACATTCAGCCTTTAGGATCGAACAGCCTCCAAGTCTGTGATGAGAGAAGAAATAAATTCAGTTGTAATGAAATCAATCTGGATCATAAACAGATAAAATATGATAACAGTGATGTCATCATGATGTCATCATCTGATCAACATCTGATCTTCAGTTTACTGAGTTTGACCCGACAGAGAGTCTGTGCAGTTCCTGACTAAAGTCCAGGTTCTGGTTCTGGTTCTGGTCCAGGCTTCATGTCCTCAGACCTTCAGCTCAGTCAGATGTTGAAGATCTTCTATCATCTGTGAAGGAAAGTTCAGTTTCTCTGCAGCATCAGAGCCTCAAAGGAGCTGCAGCAGCTGATGAAGAGGCTGACTGAGCTGAATGAAGGAAACTACTGGAGATGATGGAGAGGAGGAGGAACTGCTCACAGCTCTGACAAGTCACACTGACTTGGACTAGACCGTTTGGCTCCTTGAGATCTTCCACCAAGCAGGAAGTGAGTTATAAATGAAGTGAGCAGAGCAGGAAGTCCAGCCTGCTGTGGACCTCTGGCATCTCTGGGTTTGTTTAGCCCATATCTGCTGCTGCAGCATCTAGAATCCTCCTCATCATTAATAATAGTAGTATATTCTATAGAAACGTGGCTCCCAGCAGCAGATTATTAAATGCTGCCACAGAGGAAACTGGGAGCAGACCAGACACATGATGCTCCCAGTTGTGTCTCCGTTCATCTGCTGGATTTGATGCTGTAACAAAGTAGAAAGTGGACAGTCGTCAACCTGCTTCAGCTAAAAGCTGCAGATTGTTCTGGTCGTCCTGCAGAGCAGCAGCAGAACCGGTCCTGCTGCTCCTTCAGGTCTGGACCGTCCTCTGTTGACCTGAGAGGAGCTGGACAAACTGGTTGGAAGAGGGACACGTGTCTCTGCAGTGGTCTGTCCATCGTCTCAGAGGAACAAAGGTTTGGATGTCAGAAGAAATTGTTGCTAAACTCCTAAAGAGCTGAAGAGCAAAACCCCTGGAGGAGACGGAGCGTTTGGGTCCAGCAGCATCTTCATGGTGAAGCAGTGAAAGTTCTCCAGAACTAAAGAGGCTGGGATGTCTAAAGAGCTGAAGCTCATGTCTCTGCAGGTCTTCATGGAGGACAGCTAACAGCTTCAACAAAGGCTGCAGATGAAGAGTTGATGAGGAAAATGGTTCCAGCTCTGGAAGCAGAGTTCTCAGAGCTTTGGGAGGATCTGACAGAAACTAGGACTTTTTCTGGAACCAGACAACAATCACCACATTTTGGTCTCAGTTACAAACTCAGAGGAAACTAGTGGTGGAGGAAGAGGTGAGGATGATGACGGGATGAAGAAGATCAACACTGTTCACAAAGTTTATAATTAATGCAACGGTTTATTTTAATGGTTCAACTTTCCATCAAACCTAAACAATTATTTTATAAAAACAGTCAAAGATCCTAAAAGGTGAATTATGGAGCAGCAGCTCAACGAGTGAAGAGAGTTTAAAGGTTAAAAAGTCTCTCTGGCTGATTGGATCTGAGAGGAAATAGACATTTTCTAGAGTTCAGGGTTTTCTATTCATTTCAACCTGAAAACTGATAAAAAGTTAAATATTTTTAAATGATCAAAATGTGTAAAAACCAGAAGCTGCAGCTGTCCTGGATGAACTGAATGTTTAGATGTTTGAATGGCTGAAATCATCCAGAGGATGAAGGAAGTAGTTAAAGGCCAAAAACATCCAGAATCAACTTGAAGAAAGAAGAAGAAACAGGAGGACAATAGTGCTGAATCAGCATCACACAATGAAAACATCTGGACTCACCGAGCCTTTCTGCAGTTCCTCACAGCTGGAACCAGTCTCAGTCGTCCATATTCTGATGTGTTGTACTTCTCCAGGTCCAACTCATCCAGAACCTCTGACATCTGCAGCATGAAGGCCAGAGCTGAACAGTCAGTCACTGAGAGCTGCTTCCCTGAATCCAGCAGCCGTTGGATCTCCTGATAAAATGAGACGTCGTTCATCTCCACCAGACAGTAGAAGATGTTGATGCTTCTGGCAGGAGAGAATCTATCAGTGTTCATCTCCTTCAGGTTGGTGATGATTCTCTGGATGGTTTCTGGACGGTTCTCTGTCTGACCCAGCAGATCCTCTAAGAGTCTCTGGTTGGACTCCACAGTGAGACCATGAAGGAAGCGGACAAACAGGTCCAGGTGGCCATTTTTACTGCTGAGGGATTTCTCCATGACTTTCTTCATGAAGTCATCTAGAGATGTTTCATTGTATTTTTGTCCCAGGAACGTCTTGATGACCTCTGACCTCCTGCTGGTGAAGCAGTGGAGCATGTAGACGGCAGCCAGAAACTCCTGGATGCTCAGATGAACAAAGGAGTAGACGGAGATGTTGCGCGTTCCTCTCTCCGTTTTAAACATCTCAGTGAAAACTCCTGAGAACAACGCAGCATCTTTGATGTTGATGCCACATTTATCAAGATCTTTGTCATAGAAGACCAGGTTTCCCTCCAGCAGCTGATCTAGAGCCAGTCTTCCTAGAGACTCAATCAGCTTCCTGTTCTCTGGACTCCAGATATTTTTTGTCTTTCGTCGTCCATCAAACTTTTCCTCCTTGATTTTGAGCTGAACCAGCAGGAACTCTATGTACATCTCAGTCAGGGTCTTGGGCAGCTCTTCTTCCTCTCTGGTCTTCATCACATCCTCCAGAACTTTAGCAGTGATCCAGCAGAAAACTGGGATGTGACACATGATGTGGAGACTTTTTGATTTCTGGATGTGGGAGATGATCCTGCTGGCCTTCTCTTCATCACCTCTGAATCTCTTCCTGAAGTACTCCTCCTTCTGGGGGTCAGTGAACCCTCTGACCTCTGTTACCATGCCAACGCACTCAGCAGGGATCTGATTGGCTGCTGCAGGTCGTGTGGTTATCCAGAGGAGAGCAGAGGGAAGCAGTTTCCCCCTGATGAGGTTTGTCAGCAGAACATCCACTGAGCTGGACTCTGTAGCATCAGTCAGGATCAGATTATCATCAAAGTCCAGAAGAAGTCGACTCTCATCCAGACCGTCAAAGATGAACAGAACCTGGAAGTTTTTAAAGCTGCGGATTCCTGCGTCTTTAATATCTTCAAAGAAGTGATGAATCAGTTCCACCAAGCTGAACTTTTCTTCTTTCAGTACATTCAGCTCTCTGAAAGTCAATGGAAATATGAACTGGATGTTCTGGTTGGTTCTGCCCTCAGCCCAGTCCAGAGTGAACTTCTGTGTTAACAGTGTTTTCCCAATGCCAGCCACTCCCATGGTCATCACTGTTCTGATTGGTTGATCACTTCCAGGTTTAAAGATGTCTTCTCTCCTGATTGTTTCTTGTCTCCTGGATGCTGTTTCAATCCGTCTGACCTCATGTTCCTGGTTGACCTCTCTAGTTAACCCCTCTGTGATGTGGAGCTCTGTGTAGATCTGGTCCAGAAAGGTTTGATTTCCAGGTTCAGCGACGCCTTCAGAGAGACTCTGGAACTTCTTCTTCAAGTTTAACTTGAGTTTCCGTTGACATTTTCCAGCTCCAGTCCCTGCATGGAGACAACACACTGTAAGGTCTGGACAGGCCACTGTAGCTGGGGAGAGTGACCAATGAAAACAGCAAACTGGGACACAATATTACGCAGCACTGGGTCAAGCCAGGGAACTGTTCTCTCCACTGTCCTGTTTACTCTTTACAAACCCACTTCCAGTAGAAATCCAGGTTCTGCCCTAAGCAGAAGGATTCAGAGACACTTTGATAGTTGGTTGTTTAGGGATAAACAGGAAAAACTGTATAAAAACCTTGGCAAGAACTTTTTGAACTTGATCTGCATCAAATGCCTGCAGCTCAGTTCAACAAGGAGACCTTCTAGCCACCTCTTCTGTCTGGATGCATGTAGATGGACGGTAGACAGTCGGAGAGTTCATGTCATGCAGATCAGCAGCAGTTTATCATTTACTGGCCTCAATGTTGGCGCTGCTGCATCACAGGGTGAATTTGGTAGCTGTCTGTGTGTTTCTGAAGGTTCTTCATCTGCAGCTGAATGGAACATTTTTATGCACTGGGTGCAGGAATTAAAACTAAAATGGGTTTTTATCTTGTGCATTGCTGCCATGTTTGTTTTTTACAGTATTTTACGGTAAATATAAAGTTCCCAAAGTTTATATTTCATGAGCAGCACATCAGTCACCACAGGTGATGTTTAAATAAAAAAGCTGCTGAATCCAGAACGTCATTGAGCTCATGTGACTGTTTGATTAAGATTTTCTGTATTTGTTCGTTTCTCTTGTTTGATTTCAGTTGAATTCATTTTCTCATGTAATCATGTTTTAATTATTCAACATAACAGCAGAATTGTTGTAGAAATCCTCTTACTGCTCTGCAGACGGTCAGCCAGCTCCTCCTGCTTCATCTTCCTCAGGAAGTTCAGGGTGATCTTCATCACCGCCTCTCTGCTCCTCCTCATCACCTCCTCATCCTCACTCTGACCCTCTGAGCATTCTGGGTCATCTGGACTCAGAACCTTTTGGATCTTCTTCAGCTCGTTCTTCACGAATGTGACAATGTTTTCCTCCAGCAGCTGGAACAGAATGAGAAGATATCAGACTAGATCTGAACATCAGGTCCATGTTGGACAGACTGACAGTCCTCTGGTCTACAGACTGAACAGAACTGATGTACAGACCATAAATATGGAGTCCAGCTGTGTTTGGTGCTGCTGGACAGACGGATCAGTGGGAACCTCTGAGCTCTGCAGATCCTCTCTGTGGAGGAACCAGGACAAATGAACCAGAATCTGTCTGTCCACACAGAGACAACATTATAGCTGCATGGCCACTTCTAGTTAGATTTTCTATGTTACATTTTAATACCTTATGTATATGTGGCTCAGATTTGTATAGATAATCTATTCCAGAGTAGCTTTTGTGTGGATCTGAGTAAAATGTGTCGTCTCTCTTCTTGGGGTTGATATTTCTCCAAGCATCAATCAGACCAGCTCTTTATAATATTATTTAGCATTCTGGATGTCGTTGTCTGTGGCCCACAATCAGAAGAGTATCTAACTAATATATTATTTTAAACCGTATTAAAGTCTCCCCCCATCAGTTTCATTCCTTTTCCATCATCAGTTATTATTCTGACTGGTTGTTTCAGGAAACTGTCCTTCTCCTCATAAACATTTATTACTCAAGTTGTCATTTCTCCGATTCGTCCTACAATCATTACATATCTTCCTTCTTTATCCTTTTCCTCTTTTTCAACTTCAAACAAAATCCCTATTTTGAGTCAAATTGCTGCCTTTTCCAAATGAAGCAGAAAATGTCTGACCTGTCCTCTCCCTTCTCATTTTCTGTGTTGGTTCTCCATCAGGTGTGTCTCCTGTAATAAAGCTGCTGTGCATCACCTGAGCCAATGCTGGGTAACCAACCACAGCCAACATTCAGTGAATCTTTAAGATCATTCATCCTGCCTGATGTCTCACTGAGCACTGAAGCAAAGAGACAGTAGAAAACAGGAGCAGGAAGAAAGACTTTTGAAGCTTTGAGTTTAAAAACCTTCTGCTTTAGTCTGTCTGTTATTACTGTTTGAAAGAAATGTGTTTTTATCTTCATTTAGGTTCAAATCAGCTTAAGATGCAAAACTGCATGATCACAATCCAAGTAGATAAATGTTATGTTGTTGGTTAAATCTTGGATTTAACAAGAAAATAAAAAGTTTATGAAGAAACTTTTTCATTTCAAGGTTTTAGGGTTGAGTTTTGTTGTGGAGTTGGACAAAGTTTATCCCATCAATCAATCACTAGTCATCAATGTTAATAAATATCATGGAGCAGAAAATGGACGCATAATAAAGCCTCCTTTACTTTCTGCCTGTCTCCTCGTGTATCCATGCCTAGAACCAGTCCTGCTCTGCAGAGTCACATGAACCAGTTAGAAACTGGTTTCTTACTCTGGTTCTGATGGTCCAGGTTCAGTCCTGAAGTCTGGATTGATTCCTTTGGACCGGTCACTCCTCATGGAGGGACAGCTGGATCCTGGAGGTTCTGCTCTCCCTCTGTGGTTCTGACCTCTGAAACACAAACATGTTGTTATTCAGATCAATCAGTGAGAAACTGAGATAAAAACCAGAGAAGAAGCTCTGAACACAAACTGCTGCAGGTCTGAAGCTCCAGAGTGAAACATTCAGACTGATCTGTTGGTCAAACTCAACGTTTTCTCCAGAACTGGTTCTACTGGTCTGGGTCACATGGGTCAAAGCAGAACCTGCAGGACAACAGGCTCATGTCCCAGTTTGATGGAGATGATCAGATCGTATTTCTAGGGATTAGTCCACAAAGTATTTCTATAGTGTCCACTATTAGAACTCCAAAGCCCAGAATGCACTGCACAACGTCTCACTGCTGCCATCTAGTGGTAGAAGGTGGAGAACAGAAGATCTGGTCCCTGATATCAGAACTAAAGCTGTTCATCTGGTCTGAAGAGCCGATGTGGGTCATTAAAGACCAGAACCCAAGAACCGAGCAGGAAGCAGAACCTCAGAACCAGGAGACCAGCCCAGTCCTCTACAGCTGCTCTGACCTTTGACCTTTCTGTTTGGAGCTGCTTGGTTCAGTGGGCGTGGCCAGGTCATAAGCCTACCTGGGTCAACTGGACCCAGTGTTCCCAGTAAATAAACTGGACCCAGTGTTCCCAGTAAATAAACTGGACCCAGTGTTCCCAGTTAATAAACTGGACTCAGTGTTCCCAGTTAATAAACTGGACCCAGTGTTCCCAGTTAATAAACTGGACTCAGTGTTCCCAGTATATAATCTGAGTCGTTGCTCCTCACATTCTTAGTTGTTTTGTTTTCATGCAACATTTTTATCATCGATTCATTCAAACTCTGATTCACTGACCAACATCCTTCATATTTATTTAGCTTTAAGTTAATTTAAAATCTAAATTCTTACTTTTTATTTAAGCATTGAGACCAACCAGTTGATATCATTTATATTTTATCTCTATAGAATCACATGAACCAGTTAGAAACTGGTTTCTTACTTTCTGTCTGATGGTCCAGGTTCATTACTGAAGTCTGGAGGTTCTGCTCTGTTCTTCTTCAGATCCAGATCTTCCATCTTCTGGACTTCTGCAGAGAGAAACCAGAACCAGTCAGTCCAGTGGTCCAGGTCCAGTAAGTGTCCTGTGAAGCAGAAAGCTGGTTCCCCTCATGAGTCCAGATGTTTCCAGCAGTAACATCTGGTTTGAATCGACTCCTTCACTCCTTCATGACCTTTGATCTCTGCTGGCTCTTCTCCTCACAAACATCTGGAGAACTTCTGAGCTATCCATGTTGCTCCATCCAGAGATTCAGAGTCTGTTGATCCTCAGGTCTAAACCTGCTATTGTGTTTCTGCCTCATATCTGAGTGACAACCACTGATTCTGTCTACATGAGACCAAATGAAAGTGTAAGTGAAAGTGTGCAGGACAGAAGGAGGCACCTTCAGGTGCGACTACTGGGAGAGGTCTGTGGAAGCTCAACCACTCCCTGCTGGAGGACCAGGCTCTGGTCAGCCGGTACCGGGAGTGGCAGACCCTCCAAGACCTGCACGAAACACGAGCACAGAGGTGGGAGATGGTGAAAGGTAGGACCCAGACTTTCTTCAGACAAGCAGGAGAAATAAAAAGAAGAAGGAACAGAGACACATGATGGGGCTGCAGAAACGTTTACAGAGATTTTAAACCAACAGGGAATGAATTTAATAAAGAAATAAGAGAAGTAAAGAAAGAAATGAGAATTTTGGCAGAAATAAAAAGCAAGCAAGTTATTTTAAGAAGTAGAGAGAGAGAAATAGAAAGGAGGAAAATGTACGAGATACTTTTTGAAGAAAATAATAATCCGAGTTTTATGTCTGAACTAAAGTCAGAAAATGAAAACAGTGTCAAACATAGAAAAGAAAAAAAGTGATTGAAAAGTTCTATGACGAACTATATACAGGAAATCCAGTCAACGAAGAAAATATAAACCAAACTTTGGATTTTCTTGAAAAAAGTTTAAAAGAAACTAGTTTTCTAGAGCAGGATTTTACTCTTTTAGAGCTTTTTAAATCACTGAAGAGTTTTAAAAGAGGAAAATCTCCTGGCTCAGACGGACTCCCTTTAGAATTTTATTTAACATTTTGGGACATTTTAGCGCCTGATTTAATTGTTGTTTTTACTGATTTTAATAAACTCGACACACTTCCAGATAGTTTTAGAACAGGAATAGTTACACTTTTATATAAGGACAAAGACAAAAGAGATCTAAAAAACTGGCGACCCTTTTAAACGTTGTAAACTTTTTAGTAAACTTTTAGCAGCCAGGATGCGCCGAGTGTTGGGATCTAATCCACCCGGATCAGGCCTGCGCGGTGCCGGGCAGGAGGATCACGGACAGCCTCACTGATCCGAGACTCCATCTGTTCTACGAGAGACAGAAACAATCGGCTGATGGTCCTAAATCTAGACTTTCAGAAAGCTTTCGATCGGGTCTCGCACCAGTACCTCCTCCAGGTACTGCAAAAAATAAAATAAAAAATAAATAAAAAAGGGTTTTCCTGGGAGGTTCATAGCCTGGGTGGGACTGCTGTACCGAGACATCTCCAGCAGATTCATGGTTAACGGGTTTCTGACAAAAGCAGTGAAAGTGACCTGCGGTGTCCATCAGGGTTGTCCGTTATCTGCCTTCTCTACTTGACCTGCATCGAGCCGCTGGCGCAGATCTGGAGAAAAGACCCACAGATCTCAGGTGTAACTATACCGGGGAGTGGAGGGCAGGCGGCGACATGTCTTCTATATATGGATGATTTTAGCATTTTATGTACACATCTTTTATCAGTAGACAGAGATTTTCATAATTAACAGACTGGTTCGGTGAAGCATCAGGCTCAAAAATAAATAAAGAAAAAACAAAACCACAATTTTACGGACCGTGGAAAAATAGTGAAAAAAATAGGACTTCAGTTTCAGGTAACTCAAGAAGAGCAAAACATATTGGGGGTTAAATTTGATAAAAATGGAGAAGGAAAAACAAACTGGACAGAAATAACATGAAGAGTTCAACAAAGACTAGGATTTAGGACAATGAGAAACCAAACAATAGAGGGAAAGATTTTAATAATCAAAGCAGTGATTTTACCAGCGTCTTTACTAACCAGTTCTGTTTTCATTCCCCTAGAGAGATTTTAGAGCTGCAACGGGACATTTTTTATTTCATCTGGGACTCCAAATGGGAGAGATTGAAACGAGACATTATGACCAAACCCAAAGAGAAAGGAGGGAAAGGAGTCCCAGACCTGTACCTGTTTTTAGGCAGCCACTACACCAGCACTCACCTCAAACAAGCCATGAACATTTTTAACGACCCAAAAACAAACGCAATGAATAGATTCTGGTTTGGATCATACCTGAGGAAACTGAAACTGAACCCCTGGAGCTTTTCACCCCCCACCAGCATACGCTTTTATACAGAAATAATTAGAGCATTTTAAACTGGAAGGAGAGGAGAGCAGGATTTTAACAAGGACCGAAGTGACACGTTGCAGTCAGACATATTTAAAGTATGTGAGGGCATGATGACTATCACTGATAAAATGGAGTACCTCGAGGGGCAATCAAGGAGAAACAATCTGGTTTTTGATGGAATTACTGAATCACCAAATGAGACTTGGACTGAGACTGAGGAGAAAATGAAAATTATTTTAAATGAAAAGCTAAACTTTCAACATAAGATTGAGATGGAGAGAGCTCACCGCACCGGTAAACCTAGAGGAGACAGACCCAGGCCCATTGTTGTGAAATTTCTACGATACAAGGACAGATCAACTATTCTGCAGCGCACCAAGGCACTTAAAGGATCTAAGATTTTCATCAACGAAGACTTCACGGATGCGGTAAGGAAAAGGAGGGCGGAACTAATGCCGGACTTAAAAGCAGCACGTCAAAGAGGAGACATTGCTTACCTACGTTATGATAAGTTGATCACCCATCCACGTACTAGTACCCCTAAATTATCCAATAATGTATGATAGACAGCCAGATATAGATGACGGTCACTACTGAAAGAGAAACATGCAACAGATCGCGGCCTATGAGGATATAGAGCTAACTGTATTCCAACAAAGAAACTATCATCAGCAAGATATTGAAACTGACATTGATCCTGATAACAATTTCTATAATGTCATCAATGATAGTTGTCACTATTACAGCGATGATCAGTTCAACAATAGGATTAAAACGGAACAAAAGCTGTCAATAATTCACTTTAATAGTAGAAGCCTTTATGCAAACTTTGACAGCATCAAACAATACATCCAACAACTTTCACAGACCTTCAATGTTATTGCCTTATCAGAAACTTGGCTCAATAGTGATAAGGGCATAGACTTTGAAAATCAATGGTTATGAAATGGTTTGTAAGAACAGAGAAAAAATGGAGGGGGGGGTAGCTTTATATGTTGACAAGAAGATTAATTATAAGTTGATCGAAACAATGTCAACTGTCATGGACAACATGTTTGAATGTGTGACTATAGAAATATTCGTGGAACAAAAGAAAAATGTTTTAGTGAGTTGCATTTATAGAGCCCCTGGATCAAACATTGAAGTACTCAACAACTGGATAGAAGAAAAATTTATAACAATTAATCAAAAAATAACATTTTTTTGTGGGGATTTCAACATTGACCTTCTTAATCCAAATAAACATAGAATGACTGAAGAATTTATTAACACCATGTTCAGTCTAAGTCTGTATCCTAAAATTACCAGACCCAGTCGCATTACATCGCACTGCGCTACCTTAATTGATAATATTTTCACAAATGTGCTGGAAAATAATTTAATTAGTGGAATATTAATTAATGATATAACTGATCACTTACCAGTGTTCATAGTCTACGACTGTAAGTGCAAAACAGACGATCAAAAAATAGAGACGCATTACAGACGGGTTACGTCTGAAGAGACATTAAAAGCTCTAGAAGCTGAGTTGTTGGCCTACGATTGGAGATTAATATATAAAATGAATGATGTGAATTCAGCATATGAAGAATTTTTAAAAACATTTAAAACACTGTATAACAAGCATTGTCCAATCAAACAATATAAGAGGAAAAGCAATCAAAAAAAATGAACAGTGGATCACAAAAGGAATACAAAAGGCATGTAAAAAGAAAAACAAACTTTATAGAGAATTTCTAAAATATAGAACGTTTGAATTAGAAAATAAATATAAGAAATATAAAAATAAGTTAACTAATATTATAAAAACATGTAAAAAGGACTATTATCACAAATTACTGGATAGTAATAAAAACAACATTAAGGAAACATGGAAGATTTTAAATAGAGTTATTAGAAAATTTTCTAACAATAATAACTATCCACACTATTTTATAGATAATGAACAGAATATTACTGATTTGAAAAGTGTAGTCAATAAATTCAATAGTTTTTTATTAATATAGGACCTCAATTAGCAGAAAAAATAACGACTATAAATACTGCAACTCAGCAATATCAAATTGAGAATAATCCCAGCTCCTTCTATCTCAACCCAGTTTTAGAAGAAGAAATCATAAACATTGTGAATAAATGTAAAAATAAAACATCCACTGACTGTGATGATCTGGACATGAAAACTATTAAAATAGTAATTAAAGGAATCTCTAAACCATTAACTTATATCTGCAATTTATCATTTCAAACAGGATCATTTCCCAACAAAATGAAAATAGCTAAGGTCAAACCAATGTATAAAACTGGCAATAATCACCTCTTCACTAATTACAGGCCTGTCTCTCTTCTCCCACAATTTTCTAAAATCCTGGAAAAACTCTTTAAGAAAAGACTGGAACAATTCATAGAAAAACATTCGTTACTTAGCAGCAGTCAATATGGATTCAGAGCAAATCGGTCAACATCGCTGGCTGTAACTGACTTAATAGAAGAAATAACCAACGCAACAGATAGTAAGAAACTGGCAGTAGGGATATTTATAGATCTAAAGAAAGCTTTTGATACAATAAATCACTTCATATTCTATATAACTCTCTGATTTTACCATATCTATCATATTGCTGTGAAGTGTGGGGAGTCAATTACAAGAGCTCTTTACATCCGGTAACCGTCCTACAGAAACGAGCCATTAGAGTCATCCATAATGTTGGTTATTATGAGCATACAAACCCGCTCTTCATAAAATCCAGAATTCTCAAATTTGACGAGCTTGTAGAATTTAAAATGGCTCAATTTATGTTCAAAGTATCTAAAAAGTTGCTACCTGAGCACATACAGAGTATGTTTTCTGAAAGAGAAGGGGGGTATAATTTAAGGGGTCACTCAAACTTACAGATCCGCAATTTTAGAACAACAAGAAAAAGTTTCTGTATCTCAATTAAAGGTGTAAAGTTATGGAGCAAATTAGATGAAGATTTAAAACAAAGCAATAGTAACCAGTATAACTAGTATAAACCAGTATAAAAAGGGATAATGTATAGGTAAATGTCAGTAATTGCTGACTGCCACTTTGATTTTCACTTGACTTTGATTTTCTTTTAAATAACAGTAGTACTGTAAGTTTTCAAGTGTTTAGGGGGTAGGAGTTAATAAGTTTTATTCTTCTTCCTACCCCTTTTTGAGCATATGTTAAGGGAAACAGATATCTGTATTTTCTTTTTTTTATTCACTTCTTGTTATTGTGCACTATTTTATTTTTTTATTTGTATCATGTTCGAATAAATTTCAAATTTCAAAAAAATCGTTTTATTATTTCTGTTGTGCAGGACCGGGAACCAGTGACTCCAGTGCGCGGCCTCCTGTTCGGAGACGCCGCCACGGTTTGGCGCAACGTGAGCCGTCCCGTCCTTCCGAACAGACTCCAGGACCTGTCATGGATGGTGGCTCATGAGATCCTCCTGGTCAGAGCCGTTATGGACTCCCGCGGCATGTCAGCGACGTCCATCTGCCCCCGACCCGGTTGTGGCGCCGGAGTCGGTGAGACACCTGCTGTGGGAGAGCAGCGCTGCCAGGGACCTGTGGGCAAAGGCCACAGGGCTTATTGCAATTCCCATACTTGCCAGCAAGGGAGGTCCTCGACACACAGCTAGTGCTGTACGGGGTGAGCCACCGGAAAATGGTGAAGAAGGACTTCGCAGAGATGTGGCTCATCCCTAGCCACCATCAAAGACTCCATATGGACCTCCAGAAACTTGCTGGTAAGCAGGAGCAGGCAGATGCCCCCCGTGGCTGTGATCCGAATGGCGGCAGCAAGAAGGGAAATGATCAGAGCTGCAGGTGGCGCCAAGGACACAGCCACTAAGAAGAATCGCCTGACCCTCCATGGACGAAGGAGCCGACGCTCCACGGACGGAGGTCCCAGCAGCGGCGGCCTGGATCTCCAGGTGAGGCAGGAGGGAAGGAGCAGCAGGAGGTTTTCTCCTCTGGGCACCAAGCGCTGGTTGGAAGGACGGGACGGATCCGAACCTTGTAAGGAGTCACCAGTGGCGCAACTACACATTATTCAGGTGGATGCGAAAACATAAATCGGCCCGGCCCTCCACTATGTTTACTGTTTCTTATGCGGCTCCATGGGAAAAATAAGTGACCTGATTTAGAGGTCGGAGCAGCTGTTTGGTTTTAATCTATTTACATATCAGTCTATGAAAGTATTGATTATTTTGGTGATGATATGGAAGAGAACAACACAAGCAGCAGAACCAAACTAAAGTCCAATTTCTCCCAGAGAGACGATTAAAGAGACTTTGACTCTAAAGAACCAGGATAAACGGGTCGGTCCAAGATTCCCACTGAGAGAACGAAGGTTTGAACTTCCTGCTTCTCTGTTAGTTTGAGTCCAAATGTCAGAAAATCAAAGCTTCGTCTGTTTCCTGTGAAGATATGAAGAGCTGAAGGAGAACCGGGCCGAGTTCTGGTTCTGGTTCCTCCACAGAGAGAAAACCCAGAGGGAGGAAAACAAGAAGAAGTGAACACTCACCCTGATCCAGACTCTGCTCTGCTGCTACATGAACTTTGACCCCATGTCTCCTGATCTGATCCCTGACTCCACCTGAGGCTCCGCCCCCTGCCCAGGTGACTTTAAACACCTTTACTGTCTTCTTGCCTTTGAACCAACACTGAGCTGAGCTGGAAAACTCTAAACTTAAACTTTTTCAGGGTTTTTTTCCCTAATATTTAGTTCATTTCCTGTCAACTTATCAATACAGGAAGTAGTTCAGTAAAACAGGAAGTGATCAGCAGAAATCCTGGGAGGAGATCTGATCGCTTTAGTTCAGCTTTAATATTTCTGTCTTTGTTTCTAGTCTGGAAAACATTCGGCTCCATTTCTAGACGGATCGTTTTCTGACTGCTTCCACTTCCTTGAACATTAACCTTCATGCCGCCAACCCTACTGCAAGGGTCAAAGGTCGATTCCTCTTCATTATCCTGGTGGCAATTCATTTTACAGCAGGCAGTAAAAACAGGAACAAACCAAACTCTCAACATCCAAACAGCTCCACAGGTTACAAAGTGCAGCTGATGGTGTGAGAGACTGAAGCAGCTGGTTCTGATGGTGAATCTGCAGCTGAAGGAGGGAAACAAGGTCCGTCCTGATTGGACGACTCGGATCCATCAGAACAGTTCACTACGGTCAGAAAAGATACTGAACCATAAATCTTTACGACTCTCTAAAGGCTCTTCTGGTTCAAACTGTTGACAGCAACAGGTTTAGTTTGGTAATCAATAACTATCAATAAGAGCCTGAAGGGCAATTATGATAAAAGTTGATCATTTTGATCATCAAGTCTGGGCTCCACCTGATTATCAGGAATCAATATCCAATCAGCTCTCAGCCTCTCTTACTGTTTATGAATATCAGCTGTGAGGCTTGGTATTATTGATCCACATGGAGAGAAAAATACTTCAAACTTTTTAACAAAGCTGTTAACATTCAACTAAAATACTCAGTAAAAATGACAAGGAAAGCTACTAACCTTTGATTAGGACGTTTTCAGGATGGAACCAGACTAAAGAGTGAACCGGGTCGAGATGCGCTGCAGCGCTCAGTGGAAACGAGGCATTAGTGACCCGAACCAGCAGGAGAGAGAAAAAGGAAAGATTCTCTAAAAGCAGAATAAAACATGTGGATAAAAGCTGCTGAGCTTTTAAACACAAAGTCAGTCTGGAGTTCAGATCAGCAGATGCTGTCAACGACAGCAACAAAGTATTTCTGCTGCCGCCATCTTTCCACAGCCTGGTTCTGAATGAAGAGCGGTTCTGATCCAATCAGAGCTCAGCTCTTTGACTTTTAAACATGGATGATTCAAAATGATGATGTTCAGCTGCTGAGCAACTGAGTCGCCACAGGACCGAGTTTACCGTCGTCACTGTGGAGTCGGAAAACCAGAAGAAGGAACCTGCTGGGAACCAGAGGGTCCAATGGGACCAAACGCCTTCAGCCTCACCTGGTACCATCACAGGGTTCAGGAAATAAATCCATCCAGCAGCAATGAGAGCAGAACTGATGCTGGAAACTCTCTTCAACCATCTGCTGAATCCAACCAACGGCAGAGAAAGTGAGAGCAAACGATGGAGCGATCTCCCACAGCCGATCAGACACCAGGTGCTGCAGCATCGGCCGCTCTGCTCCTCCTCTGGGCCCAATCAAACGGGTTCGACTCATCCTGGACGCCATCAGAAGCAGCATTTTAACTGGCTGTGCAGCGACTTCATAGCAGGAGACGATTCAGGGTTCAACTCTTCTGGAAGGAAAAACTACTGAGTCCTTCCAGCTGCAGAGACAACGGAGGATAAAACTGAGACCAAATGTGGTCCAGAGCAGCAGAACCTCAGCCTGGTTCACTGAAGGACAAGGAAAAAGGAGCGTCTGAAAAATTACTAGAGGAAAAAAGGATTTGGTGAAAAAGCTTCTCATGTTCTGAGTCACTGATCAAAACATCAATTCATATTTATAAATTACAAGATGATGATAGTAATTTTTATTTCACAAACATTTCACCTCCCAGACAAATTCGTCACCCCTGTTTGTCCCTGAACCTTTGAATAATAACCATTTTGAGGCTTTTCTTAAAATGCGTCATGCTTGGACTTTGCTTCAACACTGAGTTTGATCCAAATCTTCACACCAATTACTGAGACGCACATTATTTTCATCGTTGTTCCAACAGGTGAAGTTCTGAAGTTGAGGTTTTCTCTATAGTCATATCCACCCACTCTATCCGTAACAATTTTGGAATATTTTAATAGTTTGTTTCTAGCTTTGTACATCTTCAGTTCCAGTACTGGGCCCTGAGGAACACCACAACCATTACCAAAGCATGAGGAATGGAAATCACCCATTTGGACAAATTGTTGCCTGTTGCTGAGAAAACTTTTCATCCATTGCAAAACTCCTCCTCTTAAACCATAGCTCTCGAGTTTCTTGATGAGTATTTCATGATAAATTGTATAAATGCTTTTTTAAGTCAATAAATACCCTAACAGCAGGTTTCTTTGTATCTAGTGAACAGGTAGCTCCTTCTGTTATTGAAGAACTTCCATTGCTGTGGATCTTTGTGACCTAAATCCAAACCGACTCTCAGTGAGTTGTTGGTGTTTATGAACAAATCTATCAAACCTGGCAACAAATATTTCCAAAATTTGTAACTTTAAATATAAAAGTTTGGAGGAAATGTTGGTATTATAAAGAGTAAATGAAATTAATTAATATAAATAATACTGTCAGAATAATGAAATAAGGTAAATGTATTTATAAATCAGTTTATCTCTAAATAAAACGTATAAATTGTAACAGAAACTGTAGATGTGTGTCTGGTGAATTTTAGTCTAAAACTAGTTTGTTCTTCGTTCAGTGAAGTTCCTCTCAGCGAGTCGAGGAGCCAGAAAATTTACTGAAGTCAGAGTAAAAATACTTCAAAATAAAAGAAATCAGGAAAAGTACAGCGTAGTAAAAATACTCCTAAAGGCTCATTTTTACAAAAGATTACTGGAGTAAAAGTAACTGAGTAAATCTAACTGCTCAGAAACAGACTTCAGATCCATCTGGACCAGAACCAGAACTTTGACTCTAAAGAAGACCAAGAATCCTGATGCATGCTGGGAGTTTTCCTCTCTGTCAGAACCAGAACCTTCCAGAAATTCAACAATCATCTGGGCATCTGCTTTGGTTCCAGAGGTCAGAGGTCAAACTGTGACTGGTTCTGCTGGGTGGAACCAGAACAGAACCAGAACCAGAAGCTCCTGCGGGAGAATATATCAGTCTGAATTTATCGAATGAATAAAATATACAAATTTCACTCTTTGAATGGAAACAATGACTTCAATGAACTTTTTGTGATGTTCTAATTTTTTGACCTGTAGTTTTGTAAACAATTTGCTGAACAGAAAACACAAAGAATGTTATTAAAAACTTTATTGCTCATTAAACAGACAGCAACCCACATTACATTAGAAAAAATGTAAAATCAAACATGAACCAATCAGCACATTATCCAAACGATTAAATAAAATGGTTGATGCAACACGTTCTGTAAAAATAAATTGCCTCAATATTTATTAACTGAGACTTAATGACTTTATTGCATTAATGTCTTCCAATCATGAATCTCAGCAGTTCATGGAAAAGGTTCACCACAAAATCAGTTCAAAAGCTCAGATCAACTGAACAGGATGTTTCTGTTGTTACTAAATAAACCTAAATTATTTAGTAAACCCAAATAAAGTCAAAATGAAAACTTAAATATATTTTCAATTCTTTGTTGATCCTAATACAAAAAGCTAGACAGCATGAAGGATTAAAATAAAAGGTGCAGTTATTATATTTGTACAAAGAGCATTATTAAAATATTTATTAACCAAATAACCCATATTAGGTTAGGAGAAATATAAAAACATGAACCAATCAGCACATTATCCCAGTGATTCTCTGAGGTCTGAATAAATCAGTGAATCTCAGTAAAGAGCCTGATGTGACACATCGAGTCCTAAAGTTCTCTAGAAAACTCAAAACATGAAACATGGAGTTAAAAAAGTAAAAACCAAAACAGGCTGAGGAATATTAAAGCTGAGGATCAATGAATGTGATGCAAAACTTCATTATTTAAAGATTTTTAGAATGACTATAACAAAATAACAATATATACAGTATATTAAAATAATGTCCAGATAAATGCTGGATGTTCCTGAAAACTGCTCTAAGATCAGAGTTCCTGTGGGACATCCAGTTCTAAACTGGTTCAACTGGTTTCTGTGATGGAAGCTGAAGTTTCTCTGCAGTTTCCAGTAAAGCATCTTTTTATCTGTGGAGCTTTGAGGAACATTTTCCTGTCAACAGAAGAAGAAGCAGCAGAGAAAAGAGGTTTGAAGTGTCTTTATGATTCAAAGCTGAACTGAAATGATTCCCATGTTTCCATCTCAGACCATTTCTGGTTCCAGGATGAAAATGAATCAGAGAGAAAAAAGATCAACTTTCCAGTTAATCCAGTTCAGATCAAAACTCCATGAAGCCTCTAAATGGAGCCCAGTTTGAATCGGATCTTTATTGATCCAAAGAGACAAACAATATCAGACACTAAATGACAGACATGAGAAAATAAACGGGAGGAAAATCTTGGAGGTCAGAGGTCATCATCATGATCCAGTCAGTCTCTTTAGACTCAAACTGCTGCAGCTTCAACCTCTGAGGATCAGCAGGACACAGAGACCGTTCTCTACTTTACAGAGATCATCGCCTGCAGAGAGAAGAAGGAAGGAGAGATCAGATCAGTGAGTGTTTCCAGCCTCTCCAGCAGCAGTCAGTGACGCAGCACATCCAGTAGATGGTTTCCAGGCTGCAGTCAGACTGATCTCAGAGCTGTGACCAAGATGAACCTGATCAGTTGTTTCCTGTTGAACTGAGAGAACAAGCAGATCTGAGATCAGATCTGCTGCTGCCACAGTTTGATGAATGAGGACCACTGTCTCTAGACATGTTGGACGGCTGGACTCTGGAGTCCAGCTGGACGTCCTGGAGACATGGACACAGCAACAACACTCATCTTCACACCAACACAAACACAGGAACACAGCAAGCTGCTGCTCCTCTGATTGGCTGATTGCTGTCTCTGTGTCCAATCAGGAAGCCTGAACCATTCTCCTCCCACTGAGAAGCTGCAGCTTTACTGGGAACACTGGAGCTTTGCTTTGATGCTAACTGGGTTTAGTTCAATATGCTGACAGCAGCTGGACTCACTACAAACATTTACTTACTGTAAAGTCTCTACAAAACACTTCAGCTGCTGAACATCTGAATCCCCCAGGTTGTTTTCTTCCAGGTCCAGTTCTGTCAGATGGAGGCTGTTGGACATCAGAGCTGAGGCCAGAAAATCACAGCTGAACTTTGACCACATGCAGTCCATCAACCTGAATAAAGAATTAAAGATGAGCTGAAGCCAACAGGATGCAGGTGAACCAGTCCAACAGAACCAGTTAAAGATTCTCATGAATATTAAAGCCAACAAGCTGCTGCTTCAATAAAGACCTGCTGACTTCAGAACCAGAACCAGAACCTGGTACTGGGTCATGTTGTGTTGGAGGATTTTAGTCAGTAAAATCATTCCAGGTTCTGATCAAAGTGTTGAAGCATCAATCATTGATTATTGATTTGTTCCTGTCAGATTCCAGGAATTCTCTTTTCTAGACTGGGTTGAATGACCTTTGACCTGCTTGACATGAGGGGGATTTCTACACACTGGGGGTCCGAATGCTGTCCTGTTCTGACCTCAGGTCAGCAGGTCCAACTCAGTTACACAGAGGGACTAAATTAAACTCTGGATCCAGGAACAAACTCAGAAAATATTTATTAGAACAGAAGATATGAACTTTGATTTATGATCAATTATAGATAATTATTCACTGAAATATTGATAATTATATAATTACAAACCCCAATGTTTCCAGTCTGCAGCCTTCAGTCTGTAGAAAGCCACAGAGCTCCTTCAGTCCAGAACCTTTCAGGTTGGATCCGTTCAGGTCCAGTTCTGTCAGATGGGTCGGGTTGGACTTCAGAGCTGAGAACAGAGACGTCCAGCTGGTCTCTGACAACCTGCAGTCCCACAATCTGAATAAAGAATAAAAGATGAGCTGAAGCCAACAGGATGCAGTTAAAACTGAAATATGAACAAATAAATAATAAAATGTAGAAAATTAATTTCCCTGAATGTAAAAGAAACATGATGAACTGATTCTAACATCTGATCCAGTCAAACTGGTTTAAAGAGTCCAAACCAGCAGAACCAGAACATTTGATCAACAAAGAAACTCAAAGTTTTCTATGAGCAGCAGCCTGGATGAGGTGAGCTATTTCTGCTGGTTCTGATCATCAGCTGGAGACCCGACTTGGTAACCGGATCAGAACCACTCAGTTTATTCATGAATGGCCTTGGGTTCTTCTTAAAGCTGCTGAAAGCCAATGGAGGCCATTATTTCCTAAGGAGACGTGACCTGATGAAGCTTCATCACAGAGACGAGGCTCCAACCGACTGACAGCTGTCAGACTGAAGAGGACGGTTCCTCTCTGACCCGGCCCAACAGAACCACAGCTTCAGGACAAAGTGAGGAACCTGCTGCTGCTGCAAACCTCACTGTCATTCAGCTCATCTAGATTTGCTTTTCTACAATCAGTCACTTCTTAGATGTTTCATTAATGATGATTTGAACTGGTCAGTGTTTGTGGCTCGACTGGAGGAAAACATTTCATTCTGGATGTAAAGATGAGAATCAGAAATAAAACAATCTGAATCTTTACCAACCAAACTGAAACATCTCCATCGTTAATTAACTTCATTTGAATTATTTTACTCATTTTGTTCATCAGTCAGAAACATTTTAAAAACTGAAAAACAAAGTTCAATGATCTCAAAGTCTGAAATAAGAAAATCATTTATTTATAAGGTAAAATTGTTTGAAATTTGAATCTGACATTTAAAAATATTGTTTTTAAATATTACAACTAAATTATTAATTAAACTAAGGATTAAAGTATCAATGAATGATTTTATTGTATAAATAGAGAAAACAAACCCCAGTTTCTTCACTTTACTGACTGAACTCTGCAGGATCTCAGACACATTCTTCATATCAGAGTCTCCACCTCCATCTATGTTGATCCGACTTATTTCCAGTTCAGTCAGATCTGGGTTGGACTTCAGAGCTGAAGCCAAAACTTCACATTCAGCCTTTTGGAGCAAACAGCCACCAAGTCTGTGATGAGAGAAGAAATGAATTCAGTTCTAATGAAATCAATATGGATCATAAACAGATAAAATATGATAACAGTGATGTCATCATGATGTCATCATCTGATCAACATCTGATCTTCAGTTTACTGAGTTTGAGCCGACAGAGAGTCTGTGCAGCTCCTGACTAAAGTCCAGGTTCTGGTTCTGGTTCTGGTCCAGGCTTCATGTCCTCAGACCTTCAGCTCAGTCAGATGTTGAAGACCTTCTATCATCTGTGAAGGAAAGTTCAGTTTCTCTGCAGCATCAGAGCCTCAAAGGAGCTGCAGCAGCTGATGAAGAGGCTGACTGAGCTGAATGAAGGAAACTACTGGAGATGATGGAGAGGAGGAGGAACTGCTCACAGCTCTGACAAGTCACACTGACTTGGACTAGACCGTTTGGCTCCTTGAGATCTTCCACCAAGCAGGAAGTGAGTTATAAATGAAGTGAGCAGAGCAGGAAGTCCAGCCTGCTGTGGACCTCTGGCATCTCTGGGTTTGTTTAGCCCATATCTGCTGCTGCAGCATCTAGAATCCTCCTCATCATTAATAATAGTAGTATATTCTATAGAAACGTGGCTCCCAGCAGCAGATTATTAAATGCTGCCACAGAGGAAACTGGGAGCAGACCAGACACATGATGCTCCCAGTTGTGTCTCCGTTCATCTGCTGGATTTGATGCTGTAACAAAGTAGAAAGTGGACAGTCGTCAACCTCCTTCAGCTAAAAGCTGCAGATTGTTCTGGTCGTCCTGCAGAGCAGCAGCAGAACCGGTCCTGCTGCTCCTTCAGGTCTGGACCGTCCTCTGTTGGTCTGAGAGGAACTGGGACAAACTGGCTGGACGAGGGACACGTGTCTCTGCAGTGGTCTGTCCATCGTCTCAGAGGAACAAAGGTTTGGATGTCAGAAGAAATTGTTGCTAAACTCCTAAAGAGCTGAAGAGCAAAACCCCTGGAGGAGACGGAGCGTTTGGGTCCAGCAGCATCTTCATGGTGAAGCAGTGAAAGTTCTCCAGAACTAAAGAGGCTGGGATGTCTAAAGAGCTGAAGCTCATGTCTCTGCAGGTCTTCATGGAGGACAGCTAACAGCTTCAACAAAGGCTGCAGATGAAGAGTTGATGAGGAAAATGGTTCCAGCTCTGGAAGCAGAGTTCTCAGAGCTTTGGGAGGATCTGACAGAAACTAGGACTTTTTCTGGAACCAGACAACAATCACCACATTTTGGTCTCAGTTACAAACTCAGAGGAAACTAGTGGAGGAGGAAGAGGAGAGGATGATGACGGGATGAAGAAGATCAACACCGTTCACAAAGTTTATAATTAATGCAACGGTTTATTTTAATGGTTCAACTTTCCATCAAACCTAAACAATTATTTTATAAAAACAGTCAAAGATCCTAAAAGGTGAATTATGGAGCAGCAGCTCAATGAGTGAAGAGAGTTTAAAGTTTAAAAAGTCTCTCTGGCTGATTGGATCTGAGAGGAAATAGACATTTTCTAGAGTTCAGGGTTTTCTATTCATTTCAACCTGAAAACTGATAAAAAGTTAAATATTTTTAAAGATCAAAATGTGTAAAAACTAGAAGCTGCAGCTGTCCTGGATGAACTGAATGTTTAGATGTTTGAATGGCTGAAATCATCCAGAGGATGAAGGAAGTAGTTAAAGGCCAAAAACATCCAGAATCAACTTGAAGAAAGAAGAAGAAACAGGAGGACAATAGTGCTGAATCAGCATTCACACAATGAAAACATCTGGACTCACCGAGCCTTTCTGCAGTTCCTCACAGCTGGAACCAGTCTCAGTCGTCCATCTGGTGATGTATTGTACTTCTTCAGGTCCAACTCATCCAGAACCTCTGACATCTGCAGCATGAAGGCCAGAGCTGAACAGTCAGTCACTGAGAGATACTTCCCTGAATCCAGCAGCCGTTGGATCTCCTGATAAAATGAGACGTCGTTCATCTCCACCAGACAGTAGAAGATGTTGATGCTTCTGTCAGGAGAGATGTAATCAGTGTTCTTCTTCTTCAGGTTGGTGATGATTCTCTGGATGGTTTCTGGACGGTTCTCTGTCTGACCCAGCAGATCCTCTAAGAGTCTCTGATTGGACTCCACAGTGAGACCATGAAGGAAGCGGACAAACAGGTCCAGGTGGCCATTTTCACTGCTGAGGGATTTATACATGACTTTCTTCATGAACTCATCCAGAGATGTTTCATTGTATTCTTCTACCAGGAACGTCTTGATGACCTCTGACCTCCTGCTGGTGAAGCAGTGGAGCATGTAGACGGCAGCCAGAAACTCCTGGATGCTCAGATGAACAAAGGAGTAGACGGAGATGTTGCGCGTTCCTCTCTCCGTTTTAAACATCTCAGTGAAAACTCCTGAGAACAACGCAGCATCTTCGATGTTGATGCCACATTTATCAAGATCTTTGTCATAGAAGACCAGGTTTCCCTCCAGCAGCTGATCTAGAGCCAGTCTTCCTAGAGACTCAATCAGCTTCCTGTTCTCTGGACTCCAGATATTTCTTGTCTTTCGTCGTCCATCAAACTTTTCCTCCTTGATTTTGAGCTGAACCAGCAGGAACTCTATGTACATCTCAGTCAGGGTCTTGGGCAGCTCTCCTCCCTCTCTGGTCTTCATCACATCCTCCAGAACTTTAGCAGTGATCCAGCAGAAAACTGGGATGTGACACATGATGTGGAGACTTTTGGATTTCTGGATGTGGGAGATGATCCTGCTGGCCTTCTCTTCATCACCTCTGAATCTCTTCCTGAAGTACTCCTCCTTCTGGGGGTCAGTGAACCCTCTGACCTCTATTACCATGCCAACGCACTCAGCAGGGATCTGATTGGCTGCTGCAGGTCGTGTGGTTATCCAGAGGAGAGCAGAGGGAAGCAGTTTCCCCCTGATGAGGTTTGTCAGCAGAACATCCACTGAGCTGGACTCTGTAGCATCAGACAGGATCAGATTATCATCAAAGTCCAGAGGAAGTCGACTCTCATCCAGACCGTCAAAGATGAACAGAACCTGGAACTTTTTAAAGCTGCGGATTCCTGCGTCTTTAATATCTTCAAAGAAGTGATGAATCAGTTCCACCAAGCTGAACTTTTCTTCTTTCAGTACATTCAGCTCTCTGAAAGTCAATGGAAATATGAACTGGATGTTCTGGTTGGTTCTGCCCTCAGCCCAGTCCAGAGTGAACTTCTGTGTTAACAGTGTTTTCCCAATGCCAGCCACTCCCATGGTCATCATTGTTCTGATTGGTTGATCACTTCCAGGTTTAAAGATGTCTTCTCTCCTGATTGTTTCTTGTCTCCTGGATGCTGTTTCAATCCGTCTGACCTCATGTTCCTGGTTGACCTCTCTAGTTAACCCCTCTGTGATGTGGAGCTCTGTGTAGATCTGGTCCAGAAAGGTTTGATTTCCAGGTTCAGCGACGCCTTCAGAGAGACTCTGGAACTTCTTCTTCAAGTTTAACTTGAGTTTCCGTTGACATTTTCCAGCTCGAGTCCCTGCATGGAGACAACACACTGTAAGGTCTGGACAGGCCACTGCAGCTGGGGAGAGTGACCAATGAAAACAGCAAACTGGGACACAATATTACGCAGCACTGGGTCAAGCCAGGGAACTGTTCTCTCCACTGTCCTGTTTACTCTTTACAAACCGACTTCCAGTAGAAATCCAGGTTCTGCCCTAAGCAGAAGGATTCAGAGACACTTTGATAGTTGGTTGTTTAGGGATAAACAGGAAAAACTGTATAAAAACCTTGGCAAGAACTTTTTGAACTTGATCTGCATCAAATGCCTGCAGCTCAGTTCAACAAGGAGACCTTCTAGCCACCTCTTCTGTCTGGATGCATGTAGATGGACGGTAGACAGTCGGAGAGTTCATGTCATGCAGATCAGCAGCAGTTTATCATTTACTGGCCCTCAATGTTGGCGCTGCTGCATCACAGGGTGAATTTGGTAGCTGTCTGTGTGTTTCTGAAGGTTCTTCATCTGCAGCTGAATGGAACATTTTTATGTACTGGGTGCAGGAATTAAAACTAAAATGGGTTTTTATCTTGTGCATTGCTGCCATGTTTGTTTTTTACAGTATTTTACGGTAAATATAAAGTTCCCAAAGTTTATATTTCATGAGCAGCACATCAGTCACCACAGGTGATGTTTAAATAAAAAAGCTGCTGAATCCAGAACGTCATTGAGCTCATGTGACTGTTTGATTAAGATTTTCTGTATTTGTTCGTTTCTCTTGTTTGATTTCAGTTGAATTCATTTTCTCATGTAATCATGTTTTAATTATTCAACATAACAGCAGAATTGTTGTAGAAATCCTCTTACTGCTCTGCAGACGGTCAGCCAGCTCCTCCTGCTTCATCTTCCTCAGGAAGTTCAGGGTGATCTTCATCACCGCCTCTCTGCTGCTCCTCTGCTCCTCATCCTCACTCTGACCCTCTGAGCGTTCTGGGTCATCTGGACTCAGAACCTTTTGGATCTTCTTCAGCTCGTTCTTCACGAATGTGACAATGTTTTCCTCCAGCAGCTGGAACAGAATGAGAAGATATCAGACTAGATCTGAACATCAGGTCCATGTTGGACAGACTGACAGTCCTCTGGTCTACAGACTGAACAGAACCGATGTACAGACCATAAATATGGAGTCCAGCTGTGTTTGGTGCTGCTGGACAGAGGGATCAGTGGGAACCTCTGAGCTCTGCAGATCCTCTCTGTGGAGGAACCAGGACAAATGAACCAGAATCTGTCTGTCCACACAGAGACAACATTATAGGTGCATGGCCACTTATAGTTAGATTTTCTATGTTACATTTTAATACCTTATGTATATGTGGCTCAGATTTGTATAGATAATCTATTCCAGAGTAGCTTTTGTGTGGATCTGAGTAAAATGTGTCGTCTCTCTTCTTGGGGTTGATATTTCTCCAAGCATCAATCAGACCAGCTCTTTATAATATTATTTAGCATTCTGGATGTCGTTGTCTGTGGCCCATAATCAGAAGAGTATCTAACTAATATATTATTTTAAACCGTATTAAAGTCTCCCCCCATCAGTTTCATTCCTTTTCCATCATCAGTTATTATTCTGACTGTTTGTTTCAGGAAACTGTCCTTCTCCTCATAAACATTTATTACTGAAATTGTCATTTCTCCGATTCGTCCTACAATCATTACATATCTTCCTTCTTTATCCTTTTCCTCTTTTGCAACTTCAAACAAAATCCCTATTTTGAGTCAAATTGCTGCCTTTTCCAAATGAAACAGAAAATGTCTGACCTGCCCTCTCCCTTCTCATTTTCTGTGTTGGTTCTCCATCAGGTGTGTCTCCTGTAATAAAGCTGCTGTGCATCACCTGAGCCAATGCTGGGTAACCAACCACAGCCAACATTCAGTGAATCTTTAAGATCATTCATCCTGCCTGATGTCTCACTGAGCACTGAAGCAAAGAGACAGTAGAAAACAGGAGCAGGAAGAAAGACTTTTGAAGCTTTGAGTTTAAAAACCTTCTGCTTTAGTCTGTCTGTTATTACTGTTTGAAAGAAATGTGTTTTTTATCTTCATTTAGGTTCAAATCAGCTTAAGATGCAAAACTGCATGATCACAATCCAAGTAGATAAATGTTATGTTGTTGGTTAAATCTTGGATTTAACAAGAAAATAAAAAGTTTATGAAGAAACTTTTTCATTTCAAGGTTTTAGGGTTGAGTTTTGTTGTGGAGTTGGACAAAGTTTATCCCATCAATCAATCACTAGTCATCAATGTTAATAAATATCATGGAGCAGAAAATGGACGCATAATAAAGCCTCCTTTACTTTCTGCCTGTCTCCTCATGTATCCATGCCTAGAACCAGTCCTGCTCTGCAGAGTCACATGAACCAGTTAGAAACTGGTTTCTTACTCTGGTTCTGAGGGTCCAGGTTCAGTTCTGAAGAATGGAGGTTGATCTTTGGACCAGTCACTCCTCATGGAGGGACAGCTGGATCCTGGAGGTTCTGCTCTCCCTCTGTGGTTCTGACCTCTGAAACACAAACATGTTGTTATTCAGATCAATCAGTGAGAAACTGAGATAAAAACCAGAGAAGAAGCTCTGAACACAAACTGCTGCAGGTCTGAAGCTCCAGAGTGAAACATTCAGACTGATCTGTTGGTCAAACTGAACCTTCATTCAACTTTATTAGTTCAGTTCATTTCAGCAGCAAGGCAGTTCAAGGCGCTTTGCATAATAAAGACAGAAAGCTATAAAGAAAACACCAGGCATTCAACAACTGAACAGACATTATATTTGATGAGAGCATCACCAAAATCATAACCATCAAATATGTTGGTCACTGTTTCATTTATAATCAAAGCCACTAAAATCAGATGTTTTTTAGTCTGGAGTTAAAGAAATTCAGTGTTTCGACTCTTGTACAGTTTTCTGGAAGTTTATACAATTTAAACTTTGACAAACTCACCTGGTTCATCTTCTTGTAAAAATCAGTTTAGTGACGTGATTGAGACTAGGGCTGAAACGATTCCTCGAATGATTCGAGTACCTCGATTACTAAAATTCCTCGAGGAAAATTTACCTGCCTCGAAGCTTCGTTAATTTATGTTTTATTAGTTAGCGCACCGTGTTCCGGCCGGGACTTCATTTGCGTTGCGCGGAGCTCTCACTTCCGCCTCTGAGTTGTTGACAAAGCTAAGTCTCAGCGGCATAAAGTCCAATCTTCAAGATTGGCCCGTGGGGATTTTATTGATTGATGATAATGCCCGACTTTTTATCGTTTTTGGGGAACCAATAAGCATCCTTAAAATGACTGGGGGAATGCCTGGAGTACGGCAGCATTTCTCCTCCGGGGCTGCTGGTTGAAAGCGAACGGCGGGAAGAGCGCTGAGGTGAGCGGATAGCCTGAACAGGGCGGGCGGCTGAGTAGCTGATGCTTACAGTGTAAATGTAGCTTTACCGACGAACCGCACAATACATTTCATATCCCGGTCTGAAGAAACGGGTGGCGGAGCGCATCGTACATGGCTGGTAGATGAGTTTCTGAGTGTGACCAGTGAAGGTGTCGTAAATATCCCGTATTGCTTCCCCCGTGTTCGTCCCCCGGTCTAACGGTTCGTCAGTCCGCTGGTCTATTTCCTCCCCTCCACCCCATCTTACGTTCGTTCATTCGCCCTCTCCTCCCACTCCAGGCGGCATTTCCCGTATTTTCAAACCCAAAGCGTGACAGGTTAGGTGGCAAGGTGAGTTTAATTAATCTATTAAACTCACTGAAGATGAATATATAAACTAAAAGCTGGATTGTAGACATTTTTTATAAGCATATTTGTGAGCCTGCCTCTTTGTTATTAAATTCAATATAATTTCAGATTTTTCTATAACTTTTCTTCTGGTTAACTTAGAAAGTGAGCTATTATTGTTACAGGTTAGTTTTCTAAACTACAAAAAAGCAACTGTTAGGGATGCTCAAATATGAAAAATTGGACTGATATTGATATCTGATAGTAACACCGGTATTATGCCAGACTTACCAATATTTCATTTTATAATTTTTTTTTATCCGATTACTCGATTAATCGTAAGAATAATCGATAGATTACTCGATTACTAAAATATTCGTTTACAACAGCCCTAATTGAGACGAGAGACTAGTGATGGAAAAGTTACTACAGAGTAAAGAGTCAACTAGTTGCTGCAACATCCAGTTCAGAGACAATCTGAGTCGTTGCTCCTCACATTGTTGCTGGTTTTTGTTTTCATTTTCATCATTTTTCATTCAAACTGATTTACTGACCAACATCCTTCATGTTTAACTTTAAATTAATATGTAAGAAATTTAAGTTACTTTTGATCAAACACTGAAGATCAACCAGTTAATATCATCTATATTTTATCTCTATAGATTCACATGAACCAGATAGAAACTGGTTTCTTACTTTCTGCCTGAGGGTCCAGGTTCAGTACTGAAGAGTGGAGGATTATCTCTGGACCAGTCACTCCTCACAGACGGACTGATGGGTCCTGGAGGTTTTGCTCTGTCCTTCTTTAGATCCAGATCTTCCATCTTCTGGACTTCAGTCAGCCTGAGAAAGAAACCAGAACCAGTCAGACCAGTGGTCCAGGTCCAGTAAGTGTCCTGTGATGCAGAAAGCTGGTTCCCATCAGGAGTTCAGAGGATCAGAGTGAATCAGATGAATGAACAAGTGAACATTTCCTATGAACTAGTGAACTTGTTTAGCTCCCACAGTGGACCTGAACGCATCGTGACTCTATTGTAGCTCCGTATGGAGGGAGTCAGTGTGCAGAAGGTTCTGAGGGAGCAGCAGCTCAGGTCGGGTCCACAGCTCTCCTCCAGACAGAACCGGGTCCAGCTGGGATCTCAGCAACATGTCAGCCTCTGTGGTCATGTGAGCAGCTCAGCAGGATTTCCTCTCAGCTAAAGCTGCTTTCAGGGACCACAGCATCCAGCTGAGGTACCAGCTGGACCCACTGCAAGGAATCATGGGTAATCAGCTGCTTCAATGAGGGGATGAAGCCCCCAAACACTCAGCGAGGCCCGATTCTTTCTGCTGCAAGAAGCAACAAGAGGTAAAAATTAAAAAAGACCAAAGTCAGTGAAGAGGAAGAGAGGAAATCTGTGGACTGGTTAAAGCCGGTTCTGATCCAGACAAGAGAAACATCAGTTTGTGATGAACCCAGACTGATGAGGGACGGAGTGATGTGTTTCACTTTCTGCTGACTTCAACAAGCAAAGAAACTAGTTTAAAACTGTTTTTGTTCTGATTTTTAGGTTAAAAAGATTCACAGAGAGTCCCTACAACAAGAACACTGATGTAAAAAGTTACATGAGGTTAACTTTTTTAGTTTAGTTTATTTAGGTTAGATTGAGAAGGTCGTTGCTGCACACTCCACTCAAACAGATCAGATTTAGATGCAGCTGTCATGGTGGACCACTTTATCTCTAAAGCACTTAAAATAAAACAGCAGCTGACCAAAGGGTTGCAGGAAAATGAAAACAAATGATAAAATATAAGAAAAATAGAAATCAAACATCAGAAATACAAGTAGCAGTGCAGCATTAACCCTTGTGCGTGCGAGGACTGAGGCAAACGTAGAGGTCTATGGAAAATGATGCAGGTTTTACGTGTGTGGGGTCGATTGGACCCCATTTCGACATACAAGGGAGGAGACAAGGGTTTTAACCCTATAGCTCACTCAGGGTTAAAACCCAGAGAAATAAATGGGTTTTAAGTGAGTTTTTAAAAGTTGTATCATAGAGTTGATCATTCACCAGGTTAACTCCACAGTTACTGAGCTGTGTTGTGGTCAAGACCACCTAACCCGAGACCAAGACAAGACCAAGACTTTTAGGGTCCGAGACCAAGTCGAGACCAAGACCGAGGGAAGTCGAGACCGAGTCAAGACCAAGACCAGCGGCCTGCGCTAAATGACACGATAAAATTTGAAATATTATCAAAATTGCTTCTCAAATTGATCTGAAAGATCCATATTCCCATAAAAACACCTAGATATTAAATACTTAATAAATTTTACCAATATTAAAGTGAAGTGCTACAATCCGCTGTGGTCTCGTGCCATCCCTAAAAAGATAACGCCCATATTAGTCATGTCAGAAACCATCACTGTCTGCACCTTTAAACATAGCAATTGAGGCAATGCTCTGACGGTAAACAACGCTCAACTATGAACACTGACCAGGGAGCAACAAAGAAGTAACCAAGCACAAGGTGCTCACTGTGACTGTTTTCACCCTCTCTCCTGCTACATGAGGCCAGGTAGTCTGACACCATGGCAGACATGACAGCTGCCACTGTGAACAAAAACGATCATAGAGCAATGTGCATGCTTTTTCATTCTTGTGTTTTATTTATTCGTTAATTAAAAAATATCAATGCATATGATTAAATAATGATAGCTACTGCAGTGTACCCAAAGCATTACAAGAACAAAGAACGGCTCTCAGTGACCCTCCAGTCCTATTTTCTAAGTAAAGAGCCGTTCAGAAGAACCGGACTGGAGGGTGGGGAGGGGGAGTAACAGAAACACGTTATTGCCTGGATTTTAGTCGGTGCGTTTGGCATCCACGGAAAACAAAGATGTTAACAAAGAAACTGGACAGTATGCTGTACGCTTAGTGATATTTTCACAGTTGCGGTCTCGACTGATCTTGCAATAAAATGCCGAGTCCTCAGCGCCCGAGACCAAATACCATCAAAAAATGGTCTAGAGACCAAGACCGATCTCGAGTACTACAACACTGTTACTGAGCTGTGTGTTTATGGTTTGTGTTATTTCTCTCATAATGTGTCCTCACTTAGAATCACTTTATAAGTAGCAACGTCTCACAATAAAACATTTCATTGAATCTAATTCCTTTCCAGATCAGAGCACTGCTGTGGGGGACCACACCCTATGAGAGACGAGGGACCCAGACCGAGGTGGTCGAGGCCCCGGGAAGCCTCGGAGGGTTTATCGGTCAGAAAGGCTCCAGAGAGCCGAGAGAGACTCGGAGGGACCCGGAGCGGCAACACTTACCTCTGTTAACAAGTCAACATGTTATTTCCACCCTCCGCTCAAAATGGAGGCTGACTTGAAGAAAAATATCAGTTAGTTTCAGTTTCTTTTTCACAGAAAGTCAGGTGACTTGTGTTTCCTTCTGCGTCCAGAATCAAAGTTTGATTCTTCAGTTTCAGTTTACAAAGTGAAATAAAACTAGAATAAAGATATAAAACTTTCGGTATTTCTGTTTTGCTGTTATTGAAGAAGATTTTGAGCTGAGCAGTTTTTTGTTCTTGTTAAGGAAGAAAATCTAAAATAGTTAACTTTGGAAAAAAGTTTGCTCTCTCTCTTACTCTAGATCCCAGGTCCTCTCGGCGGGCCACGTGTAGCCACAAGGAAAACAACAATGCGTGTTGACGTCACAGAATTACAGAGTTTAATCCAATATAAGACAATGCATAAACTTAGAAGTAAGACAATGCACAAACTTACACCAGAAACTGCAGAACAACGGAGACATACATTCATTTACCTCACAGACTTGGAAAAGAAAGCAAAGACGTGCAAAGACATCTTTGGAGAGTTGCAAAGGCAAAATCTAATTTGTTACTTCTGTGTAGAAAGTTTTATCCTCTTGTATTTAATTTATTCAAATAAGGCGTATCTTTGCTCATCCAACCAGGAGCTATCTCTGACCCTCTATCTGAAGCCAGAAACCCCTGCCGTGTTTACGGCCTTTCACAGATGAGTGTGAAAAGCTACAACTTCCACTGTATTGTTTTCCCACAGACAAAAGGCAGTTCAAACGATCCTAGCAAACCATCTGCTGTAACTACAGGTAAAATAAAGGTCAAAGAGCCAGAATAAGTTACTGATTTAAAACCACAATTTAGACCATTTGAATCAAGACATGTTAAGTTTTAAAACTAGCTCATTTTAAATTTATTTTCTCAACATTCTGCAGAAAACCAGCAGAACAAACGAGTTTAACAGGTTTTTGATTGTGGATTATGAGCGCTCACTGCCCTCTGGTGGTCAACTATTGTAACTACAGATATTCCGCTACATGCTAACCAGGTAATTTGTTTAACTTCATTTGTTCTCATTTTCACCTTTACCAGGTCAAATAAAATCAGCTTAAATTAATGAAATTTAAGCTGATTTAATGAAAATGCTGCTCAATGCATTTTTTTCCTAATGGGAAAAAAACTTAATATAAAAGTTAAAGTTTAAAATGTGACTAGTTAATATTACTTATTTAACTGCAATCTGTTGTGTTGGAGCTATTTATTGTTTATATTCTTTATCCATTTGAATTTTGTTAGTTTGCTCTTAAATGTATATTTTTTGTTTTATTATTTTTCTTATTGATATTTTTTAAGTAAACAGGAAGTGAGGTGGGTTGGTCCACTTTCTATAAATGTAGGGGCCTGGTAAAGGACCAGCAGGCATTTGGGTTAGGGGCCTATGGTTTTTACCAGTGCAAGGAGGTAGCAGAGAAAACAAAGGAAGTTTGAACTCTGTAATTGTTTGTTTTGCAAAGATATCAAAATAAATCATGAAGAACAAGTTACAAGTTTGGATCCTGAACCTTCTTTGCCTGCGTTGAAATACTTGACCCCAGTGTCTCAGTGGCTTATTGGAACTTTTGTTGGATGTTTGGTTTGACAAACAATTGCCACTACATGTTGTATAACTGAATTAATCTGTGAATAAATGTATTACATGTACAACAACATCAAGGTGCAACTGCTAATAGTATTTAAATACTTTAATCTGTTTTAAATGACTAGGAACAGGAAAGTTATATGGTGGTGGTGGAAAACCTCGGCAGAATTTAATTTCATGCTTCTAAATAAAAGTTTAAGGGTGGAAACAAGAAAAGTAAAATGCATTATTTAATATAAAGCTAACAGAGGATATGAACTCATTTCCATAGCTCTTAATGTGAAAGTATTCAAAAGAAGTGGAAGTGATGTGTAAATTCTCTAGCTTAATGGCATAGCTGTAGTTTCTTATCACCATAGACATCATACTGATTGTTTTGAAAAACACAAACCGGAAGTGTCTTATTTGTCTTTAAATTTGTCTCAGTATATAATATAAATATTACTTAATAATGTTGTAATGTTATTTACACATTTAAAAATATTATTTAGTAACTTACCAATAATTATCATTAACATAATATTAAAAATTATTCAATCTCCCGATTATTATAAAGGTTCTTTAAAACCCCAGCAACTTAGTCTTGCGAGAATATTTTACGCTTTCTTATTTAGTTTTACTGTTGGATCCACGAGCGCATCAGTGCATATTAATACATTTTAAAATATTAATTAAAGTGTGCAGTGTTGTGTAGCTGGTGCCCCCTCTCTTCCCTAGGGGGCAGCAGAGAGCAACATGTAGGCGATGGGAGGAAGAAGAGCTAGAAAAGTGTCCGGTTGTTGTGGGGAGCGCAGTGTGTTAGTTTTAGGGAAGCCAGCTGTTTGTTGTACTTGAGACCAGCCCGTTTAAAACCAGCCTCTGATTGGACTCTGAGCCAATGACAGTCCACACATCCTCCTTTTCATGCAGGCCTTTAAATAAAGACCTGGACTAAAGATTCTCTTTTTATCCTGCATTGTGATGCTCGACCATTAAGAAAGGATAAACTATGTTTAATGGCTTTTTTTTATTACAAGTATTTACCTGCAAGACAAAGAAAATGATTAGTGACCAAATGATCGATGAAGGCCTACATTCAATGACTCTCCTCAGGCGGTCATTGACGTCAATCTGTGACGTGTGATTCGGGGTTTGAGTATCCGAGGATCACGTCACCAATGACCAGCTGAGCCAATCAGGTACAGATTACGAACAGGCCTTATTACCTACTGTATTTTAATGTATTCTTTATAATTTTATATATTTCTATTTATAGCCCCTTTAGTTAAGATTGTATGTAATTTTTTTTTTTGGTAATATAAATATACATTTTATAAACTGTTAGAATATTTGCATTTTTGTTTTTACAAACACTGACTTGACAGAAAAAGACAAAGTGACCAAATTATCACAGAAGCGTTTTTTCGTTTGATTTTTACCCAGGAAGCACTTCGGCAAAACCGTGAGTGAAACGGTCAATGGGACTGATATATATTCCATTGAGGGACTTTAACATTAAATATACCTTTCTCAACAGGCGTGGACCCACTTTCTCTGTCTATAAACGACTTGAAACCGCATCCCGGGCCGGGGGCAGCCGCACCCCCAGCCCCCTCCATAGCTCCGCACCTGGCAATGTCGTTATACAAATTATTGTTTGGTCAAATCAGGACAAAATACGTTGTCTTGTGGACTTTTTTTGTGCCTATACTTTAAAATATCACCGTACTCGTTATTACAAAACTTTGCTAAATAGATGTTGGCAGCGACACTGAAGCTGTGTAATATCAGTGTACGTGAATCATATCCTGTCATTTCAGGTGCACAGTGACCTGCGCAGTTCGGTGGACACATTGCGGCTGCGCTGCATTGAATAAAGTCTGTCATGCAACGTATTAATGCGCAAAAAAAGAGTTGCGGTGATCTGTATTTGTCTGTATCCATTGTTGTGGGGGGGTGGGGGGGGACAAGCACTGTTCGGGTAAAATTACTCAATCAGGTTTATTTATGAATTGTGCACAACTCAGAGCTGGTAGGACAACCAATCATGAAGCAGATCTCGGTGAAAAGCTCTGCCACACAGTCTGGTTCTGATGCAGCTGTAGAAAACGACTCCCAGCCTTCTACATGTGACCCAAATAGCTCTTTTAATGAGCTCACAAGCATTTCATATAATATGATCAGCAGATGTTAACTTGTAGTAATTTTCCACCACTTTTCCCTCCTTTTGATTATTAGTAAATATGTAATATTTACTATTAATCACACGTCAAATTTTATTCCATCCCCACTGATTATATAAAAGGACATTTGTACAATTTTTATGGTGAGAAGTGAGAAATTATCCCATACATTTGAAGACATTACATATTCATTCAGTCACTGAAACATTATTCTGTAAGATGAAACAAAAACATATAGGCAGGATACAAAAAACCTACCGGCATTCATCCATTCATCCCTTTATTGTTTCTCCTTGCCAGGGAGACGGTCATCTATATCTTTTGTCATCTTTCACAAAACTTTAAAAGGAGAAATTTGAAGTAATGCATTTGGACCAGCAGAATACCAAACCGTTTTCAAAGTAATATGTCCAATTGCTTAAATAAGTCATTATTTTAATCCCAAATTCTTCCGTGCAAAATAAGTGCATCTATTTCAATCCTTAGACCTCCCTGTGAATAATTTAATTTTACATTTCTACACATGCATTACATGCTTTTATGTTAACCCCATTCACTTTTGATCTATGCACAGTTTAATTTTGGTGTTACAGCCTAAATGTACATATTAAGTCATTTAGTTCATTTGTTTAATCTAAACCTTAATGTCTTATTTTAATGTGGTAACAGAACATAAATTTGTGCATTCCTGATACGTAATTAAATAAGTCCAAAGTTTTAAACTTATCAGTTTTAATTTTACACACATTAAAGTTAATTTTAAGTTGACTTCTCTTATGTCTAGAAGAATGAATTTCTAAACTCTTAAACATCCTGAGGAGTCAAACAACTAAGAAAGATTATAATTAAGCTACCAAATTTCATGTGTTTTCTAGGAAACCCCACAAAAAAATGACATTAGTGCAGTGAAGGTACAGATAAGTTTCTGTTCAAAACCCAACAAGAAAGCGCAGATTTTCCATCTGTAGGTAAAGCGTAGAAGCAGGAACACGGATCATCTGTCTGCTCAGGAGGATTTGTTCCCTCCTGTCAGAAAAGTCTAAATCTTCACTCTCCGCTTCGGTCACTCGCCAGTGGACCAGCAATAGTCCTTTGAGTGGAGATCCTTTCAGAAACATCTAAAGTCGCTGTTGCTCTGGACGTTGTCCTCTTTGGTGTCAACAGTTGAAGTTCTTGATACTTGGTAGAGGGAAGTTTTGCTGCTGCTTCAGATTTAAAGTCGTGATCTAGATGGACGTTACAGACAGGTCGTCCTTCACAGTGGTTGATGTGGATCCAGGTTGTTCCTTCCTTCTCGCCCCTCTGCCCCAGTCGGTCTCGGTGCTGCTGCAGCCAAATCCTGCCCCGTCTCTCTCCTCCAGCTTCCTGTCAGTCCAACTGGTTCTGGTGTTGGTTCTTTGGGTTATCCAGATCGTCCCTCAGGAAATGTCCATGTTGTCCACAGATGAAACAAGAGTCAACAGTTCAGAGTCTTTTTCTCTCACAGCTCCTGTGAGAGAAGAGCTTTTCTTCCTCTTCGCTGATACTGGACAGCAGACCAGCGGAGGTTTTCAGTCCAAATGCCCAACAGGAGACCGACAGTTGTCCCCTGCAGGTGATGGAGGTCTTTTTTGTCTTCTTGATCCTCCAGATCTTCTCCATCATTTTCATTGGCTGGTTTTGTAGGAGGGACAGATGGGAGGCGTTGAGGTCAGAGGTCAGATGCACCGTGTGAGGCTCAGACAGAAGGGAAGAGAAAAAGCAAATAGAAAATCGATGACGGTTTGTCTTGTCATTTTCCTTGTTGTTTTCCATACATATACATTTATACTTATGAATCTTATTTTAACCTTTTACGTGATCATATAGTTTTAGTCATTTATTATCCATCCAGTATTATGGCTCCTGTTTTTGGAAAAGTTTGTCAGAGAAACCTGAGGGCTCATTGTTGGAACAGCTCTTAGAGCTGCTTTTAGTATGAAAGGGTCCCTTATAAATAAAATTCATTAATTGATTGATCCTTTTAAGAAATATTTTTTTATTTATTCAAACACACAAAAGAAAAATTAAACATATTAAGGCCTGTAATTTATCAACAAGAGATTTATGTTCAGCATTTTATTCCAATCAATTCACCCAGAGGAGGAGGTTGTGTGCTGGAACCACTTAGACTCGTTCTTCTAGAACTGGGTGGGATTTCCTCTGTAGACTGCAAACGTCTTCACAGAATCCAACAAATCAGCTTTGTGGTCGCTCTGCCTCTTAATCCTCTAAGAGGGGCTTTTATTTCCAATAAAGGTCTTTAGGATTGTCTAAAGGTTTGGTTCCCTCAATTTAGAAAACCAAAACTCAAGGAACCACCTGCCTTATTGACCTTCCTTACGGCTCGTGTACAGTCTCAGGGTGCTGGATTTGGGGTGGAACCCTCCATGCATGGTTAGTAGCTTCCGAGTCTTAACATCCGTGGTGTTTGTCTCCTCCTTTGGCCAGCTAGTTATTCCTGCAGGGTGTCTGATTACTGGTAAGGCATAGCTGTTTATCACAGAGATCTTGTTCTTGCCATTGAGCTGGCTTCTCAGGACTTGCCTTATTCGTTGGAGGTATTTGGCTGTGGCTCCTTTCCTTGTGACCTCATCCAGGTTGCCATTTGCTTGTGGTATTCCCAGGTACTTGTAGCTGTGCTCTATGCAGTGGTGGAGAAAGTACTCAAAAAATGTACTTAAGTAAAAGTACAAATACACAGGCAAAAATGTACTCAAGTAAAAGTCAAAGTACCACATTAACATTTTACTTAAGTGAAAGTAAAAAAGTACTGACTTTTAAAAATACTTAAGTATTAAAAGTAAAAGTACTTGCTGAATACATAACCTAATCGCTAATATCATTAAGTGTGCCAATAGTATTTAATTTGAATACATCATAAATGTGCCATTTTAATAAACAATGTCACAGATTAAACATGTTCTTATTGTGTTTATTCTCTGTAAGAGTTTAGACTTAGATATGTGATTCTATGCATCATAATATCAGGGATGGAAAAATCTTGTTTCCTGTCCTAACATAGCATGAACTTCATTAGTGACATTTATTTAGAAAGAAATCCAACTGAAAGGGGATGGAACGAAGGTGTGGGGGGAAGACATGCAACCCAGGAGCCACGTAGCAGAGTTGTAGTCAAGACCACCGAACCCGAGACCAAGACCAGAGCCCTGTGCTACATGACACAATAAAATGAAGTGCACCTATCAAAATTGGTTCTCAGATTGATCTGAAAGATCCACATTTCCATAAAAACACCTAGATATTAAATACTTAGAGATGAAATATATTTAACCAGTATCAATTAAAACTCATTTCATTCTGTTTTGCTTTCATCGCTGTGCTACAATCCGCAGAGGTCTCCTGCCATCCCTATAAAAATAACGCCCTGGGCGGTTGTCCATATTGCCCATGTCAGAAACCACAACTGTCTGCACCATTAAACCATGAAACATAGCAATTAACGGTAAACAACACTATGAACACTGTCCAATGGTGCAACAAGCAGAAGGAGCATCATGACTGTTCTCATCCTCCCTCCCACTGCATGTTTGCCACCATGACAGGAGACGAAATCAATGAGCATGCTCTGTGTTCGTTCAACTTTTACTTATTCGGCAATTAAATAAATGTGTGTGTGCATATATATATATATATATATATATATATATATATATATATATATATATATATATATATATATACATATACTGTATATACATACATTGTGCAATAGCGAGCTATTGCAGTGTACACAAGAACAAAGAACGGCTCTCAGTGAGGCTTCAGTCCCATCAACCTTAGTAAAGATCCGTCCAGAAGAATCGGATCGTTCCTGAATGTCATATCACTATATTGCACTTTGGTCACAGCGTTGTCCCATATTTGCGACACCTCAGTCAACACCTCCACACAATAATTCAGCGCATGAGTGACAACTTTTTTTCATCGCAGATGCAACATATGTGTCTCTGTACAGCTAGTTTTGCTAGCATCACGTCCACAGATCTTACCTTTCTTTAAGCTATCCTTTGAAGTGACGCTAAAAGTTGGACAAAGTCCCCACCGTCTGTGAAAGCGAAGCGCTGCTGCTGGTTTTACATGTCGCCATATCTTATGATTTATGCAGTTATTATCGATTAGTTAGACATCTTCTCCCGCTCAGAGGAAACCACTGCGCATGTCTGGAGCTCCGCGTGCGAGTAAAGGTGGAGGCGATGGGTGACAACAGACACTAAGTCACATTATTGCTTGGATTTTACGGCGCCACCTTAAGACCCTGAACTTCACATTTTAACGGACAAAAAGCGCAACGCGACTTGGATGTAACGAGTAACGCGACAGTTTTGTAGAAATGTAGTGAAGTAGAAAGTACAGATACTTACTGTAAAATGTAGTGGAGTAAAAGTAGAAAGTACCCATTATTAAATCTACTTAAGTAAAGTACAGATACATGAAAATTGTACTTAAGTACAGTAACGAAGTACTTGTACTTCGTTACTTCCCACCACTGGCTCTATGTCTGCTATTGTTCCTTCTGGGAATGAGACCCTTCTGTGTGGACGACCTTCCCTCTCTTTGTAACCATCCGGCCACACTTCTCTAGTCCGAATGACATCCCGATGTCAGTGCTGTAGATCCTGGTGGTGTGGATCAGTGAGTCGATGTCTCGCTCGCTCTTGGCGTACAGCTTGATGTCATCGTCTCAAAAGTGAAAATCAGATGTTTACTTTACAAAGATCCTGGAACAAGTCTTTAAAGACACAAATATCTCCATCACGGTGTACAGCCTGCCCATTTAACATCCCATTGATGTAAAATAAACACATGAGGGTGGAATATGGGGGTAAATACAACATTATATATTTACAAGGTTCTAAATATAGAACCTCCTCCTGCAGCACTATTATCTAAGGAATAAAAGTTCTTCAAATAAAAGTACCATAATGACAACTCAGTTTCCTGCCATTGATTTAATGCAAAACTTATTGCAAACTTTGATGTTGCTCTCTGTCACTATCGCACTACATGATATTACTAGTACTAGTACATCAAGCTACAAAAATGATCCAACAAAGAACACCAGGCAAATGAAATACAATGGTTATGTGTACATTGTTTTATTTATTAAAATGTAAATTTAAATTAAGGAAGAGTTTGCTCCTCTAGCTTTATTTTCCTGAGCCAGATTCAGGAGCAAGAATGTTTTCACAAGCGTTTTTAGGTCATGACTTTATGGTGATTCTTATGCTTGTTTTTAGACTGTTTAGACTTTGAGTACTGTGAATTATGCCGAACAGGATATTATGACTAGTGTGTTTGAAAATTGGTTCGTAAGTCAAACTTAACATCACGGTTTCTGACAATAGGGATGACCTTCATCTGCTCAGACACCAGGCCATGGTATGTGGAAAAATGTATTGGAAAGAAATGTACATATTTTTAGTTTGACCTCAAAAATGAACTTTTCATGTTACCAAAAAAATACCAATTTTTGCTTTCATCATCCTATAAAACATTGCTCATCATTTTTCTTCAGTCCAGTCCGTTGGGCAAATTGAAACCTTTCATAATACAATTAATTTGATTTACATAACACTAATTTACAATAGGTAATCTTAAGACAATTTACAAAAAAGTCATTTCCATTCTACTTAACAGTGCAGCAATTTAAATGTATTATTTAAGACAGTAAAAAAAAAGTTAAGTTATCCGAGTTAAAAATGTGGATTGCATCATGTCATTGACTTGTTATTGACTTGACTTGTTTATATGCTTCCCCCTCTTCAAATTACTTTTACCCTGTAATGACTGATTTTATCCATTTCTTCAGGGGAACCAACATGTACGTATGCTACCTTCTTTCTTTGTTTCTTTATTACTGGGCACCAATGGAGTTCCATAAAGTCTCGTAGTAAAAGTCACATTAAGACACAATCAGAAAGCCTCATGCTGAACCGATTCTCCCCACAACCAGCCATCCTCCAACGTTTGTTTATCAAGTCAGAGTTTTAACAAGAAAGAGTACAACCGGTAAAATTGTTGCTTTATAAGTCACAACAAGTGTACATTTTATCTCTAGGTTTTATGTATCACCATACTAATAAGCTACATGATTGTTGGTAAATAATATCACACCGAACACAAATCCTAATCATAAATCTCTACTGGATCTGCTCCTCTCTTCTTCTTCTGCAGTCCCTGGATTAAAAGGAGCAATTGATGTTTGTTCGTTCTGTAAGAAAAAAAAAGTTTTGCTTCTTTTACATTGTTGTTTTTAGAGCACACAAATTATACAGTACTTAATAAATTAAAATAAATGTTGTTCATTTACATTATATTCATTTAGCCACAAAAGGAAAGTTATTAGTTATGCTCTACAATTCAGAGGGGAAAAGGTTTTAGACATTTTAATGAGATCCACATTATTTTAAAGTTTTGACAAACCTTGAAGTCTCTTCAGCTCGTGGAGTCGTTTCAGTGAAGTTAGCGTTTGTGGAGGGAAACTTGCTGTCGCTGCTCTGCTCAGTCAGAAAGTTACTAATGTCAGAAAAATCTGCTGTCATGTCATGAGCTGGAAAAAAAATCAACAAGCATGTTTGCAAAAATAGAAGTCACATCGAATTTTCACTTAAGACTTATAAAATTGTTTTATGATTTTGGTTATGGCTGTAGAACTTAAACTGAGGCAACACTGAACAATAAATTGTTGGGTAAATAGTGTGAAAAAGAGGAGATATTAAAGACATGCTAACCTAAATGGCTGCAAATGCATCCAATGCTCAAAATGAATCAAACTCACGTAACACAGTGTAATGATTCACCTCTGCAGCACTTTGAGTCACCAAGCTTTATGCTTTTCAAACCCTTGTTATTTGGTCAGTTTGATTTCAGAAGAGCCGATGACATTTTTTATTACAGAAACATGAAATTTACTGTATTAAAATGTACTCATCTTTCAGGTGACTAGAAGAAGACTCACTGCGTTCACTGATGGCGATGAGTTCAGCCAAAAGTAAAACATTCAGGAATCCCAAAGCCACACAGAGGCAGAGCCTCTCTTTGGAGCCGTTTGAACCTTAACGAAAACCTGAACTTTACCAAAATGTAATTAGATACATACTAGATTTATCTGTAACTTTATTCTTACCTGTGTGATTAGATGCAGTTTGTCCAACAGGTTCCATGTTGACGTAAATTTCCTCCATCGGTTCAGACTCTGTGCTGCTTTAAACATTGACTATAACATCCACTGCAGTCGCAGAACTAAATGAAAAACTGTGGGAAAGAGGTGAGATGTCTGGTGTTCAACATGAAAAGTAACATATTTTAGAGATAACAGTCAAATGAAGAAATTCATGTGTGCGGTTTCAGAATTATTTTCTTACACAACATAAGATTCTTGAAGGTTTTCAATAGTTTCATAAGTTCATATTTGCTGATTCGGTTCTGTATCGTTGAATATTTCTCCTTTGTTTTCCTTCAGCTCGGTTAATCCTACTCGTAATAAACACATTGCACTTTTCTATTGGTGAAGAAAATAATTGACTTTTACATTCATGCACAACTTTGCAGCCTGCCGTATGGTATCAGAAATTAGAAATAGTTTTAAATCACTGATATAAGGATGAAAAGTGTTTGATATAAGGATGTTGTGATGTTCCTGCTCCTTGTGTCCAGACATGGTTCCTAAAGGGTAATAAATTGTTGGAGCAGATGACCAGTTGGATCATATGGACCCAACAGTTTTACGGGTCTCATTCTGTCCTGATAACTAGTCATAGCCTTTCTCCCAGTAAATACAACTATCATCTTTGTAGTTTTATTTCTAAATCCTCGTTTAACCCTGTTCCTTGTCTTCTTACTGTCTAGTAGCAGAAACACTGACATTAAGAAACAACAATATTACCAAACTTCTATAACCGCTGGATCGAATAATTATGAAATTGTACGTATTTATTCATAATTTAAAGATATATACTTTTAGGACTGCCGTTTAGTAAAAAAGCCGTATGACCTGGCTGCTAGTGTCTAAAACTCAGTCACCATGTCTTCTGAGGGACATCAACAGTTTGACAAACAGTTTGCTTTGTGAAGCACCGCCTCACTGGGAGGGAATGGAAAGGCTAACAAGCCAATCAGCTGCATGTTGGGCGGGTTAAAGTAAGAGAAACCAGATACTGCATTCAAAGCATGAAGAAGACCAGCAAGCAAAGCTTTCACAGAGTGGATGTAGTAGAATATCAAAGTACAGGAGACACAGGGTAGAAGATTTGACTGAATCGAGACGTTGTGCAGAAGTTCAGACTGGGAAGCTAACTGGAAAATTGCTAGCCAAGTATGTGGAGCAGGAAAATGGGTTGTAGTTACTTAAATTTATGCAAACCAATTGTCTCAAAAGATTCAATTACTGCAACATGTAAAAGACAAGTGTAGGTACATTGTGTGATTTTGGCAAATAATATTCTTAAACTCATCCAAAATATTATTCAATGCAAAATGTATTTTACTTTCTGCCAGCAGCAGCAGCAGCTGCAGCAGCGGCAGCAGCGGCGGCGGCGGCGGCGGCGGCGGCGGCGGCGGCGGCAGCGGCAGCGGCAGCGGCAGCAGCAGCAGCTGCAGCAGCTGCAGCAATGTATTTACTGCATGTCGTTACTTGACATAGCGGTTCTGTTCCAAACCTTTTGGTTTGCTTGAGTAGAAATGGAGTAATGTCTGTGTATGTTAAAATGTTAAACATTTACCACCCAAAATCCTCACTACTTTCAAATAGTTCACTTTTTATTTTATTCTAGTTGTTGCAGACTCAACTTAAATGGATTAACTTATAAAGCATCTTTTTTTCTTTTCTAAATCCAAAAGTTCCTGCCGCTTGTTTAAGATGAGTACAAACAAGTTGTTGAGAATGAAGTGATGTTCACTTGAACTCTTTTATTAAGCAGAATGTTTTATTTTACAGTGAGGAAGGCCGGAGTCTAGCTTTAGCAGACGGCTGGAGGCATCTGATCCACTTCAAACTCAGTACCTGTTTGCTCTACAGCTAAAATGTGGTAAGATTAAATTTAGTCGACTAAAGAAAGTCAGACGGTTCATTCTCCAACGAGTGAAATCTCTTGAGGTAGTCAAGTTTCTTGTTTGTTCAGATCTTGGTGGTCATTTCCATAGTATTGTTACTAATTAACAGTCGATTCTTTTGTGTCTAGATACAATGTGATCATTCAGTTCACAATTGAAGTTTTATTATCAGGATTCTGCAAATTGAAATTTTTCATAGTATATTTCATTCATTCTTTTCACAGTCAAAGCTCCCTAAAAGGGATAGATTACCTTTCTGTGAACTATAATTTTGATTCCTTGGAGTTTCATGATATTTTACGAAATCTGACTGATGTGATCTTCTTGAACGCAGACTGATGCTTCACATTTATATACTTATCAGTTACAAGAGGTGACCTGTCTGTTAGTGAACATTAATGAACAGGTAGCATCATTAGGACCAAGGGAAAAATAAAGCTGTAGATCATTTTAAAGGTAACAAAACAATTTACCACGTTGTGACCAACTCATGGAGCCTGGTTGTGTAGCGAGCAGGTTTTACTCTTTAGGTAAGTGTACCAACAGCTAAGTTGGTTAATGTTATTATAAGTTGGGCCAGGTGTCAGAAGATGTAAGTAAGTCTCCGTGAGAGGGGCTACTGGAGAAAAAAGCAAAGATTCACTGATTGAATTGTTGGTCGATAGCCAGCATATGTTTGAATTTCTGCAACAAACATTGAATGAAAAGCAAAAAACTATATAAATCCTGAATGATCATTCAGTTTGATAAATATTTACATAGAGCATCATTCAATAAATCGATAGAAATCCAAGTGCTCACATCAAAACATCAAATCTAAATAAATAGAAATGTTACTAAATATTTTAAGACTGACGGTTCACATTGATCATTTATAATTTTTTAGTAATGGAACCTTAACAACTACAGGTGAACTATATTTTGTTAGAGCACTTAAGCATGTTAGATAACGGATGGAGTAAAAGAATCATTAGGGCCAAAAAAAGCAAACAGCGTATAAGTCAGAGACAAAAGCTGTAGATAATTTTAAAGGTAGCAAAACAATTTACCATGTTGGAGCAACTCTTGGAGTTTGGTTGTACAGTGTAAAAAAAACTTTAAACTTTGGGGAAAACTGAAAGATAAATATGAGCAGCAGCCTCACCTGGGCCTGTTTAGTCGCTGTCACATATTCTTAAGAAATACATTTACAGATGAGGAACTTTTACTGAAATGTATCACACTAGCAAGTGTTGCATAAAAAAAATCTGTGAGTTTCAAATGTACCAACCTTTACTATTTTGGAGAAACCATGAAGCACTGAGAAGATCAGTGTTGATTCAACAACAGAAAAAAAAGACTGAAGCAAAGTAGCATTCACAATGATGTGAGGACAAATTCTGGAAAGGGATCGATGTTAGTTTGTCTTTCACTTTAACTGCAGAAAGCTAAAAGTAAAATTTGAGTAGCCTCATGTAGGCCTGTTAGTACCTGACACATATCCTTAAGAAATAGTTACAGATGAGGAACTTTTACTGAAATATATCACACTAGCAGGTGTTACACATAAATATTGCAGTAAAACAGTTAAACTGTTGTTTTCCTTCAGAACAATTGCCTGAGACAGTCATCAACGGTTGCAGGGTCAGAGGTCAGCCCCTCTTAACTAGCTATAAGTCTGTTGTCAAACACCAAATAATGCAGTGTAAGCTATTGTCAGAAGGAATGTCTCACATATTCTAGGGATTTCGCATACTTTACGACATCAGAGGCTGTAGGACCAAAGATCAGTTCTATCTAGGACTTCCCATAGTTGAGGACATCACAGGCTGTGATGTCAGAGGTCACACCTGTCTGCCATGCTCTAAGTTTTTTCTCGTGTCCTGTTAAAGAGAACATTAGAGAACATTAGCTAAAGGTTTTAGCTAACATTAAAATAACAATTTGACGGTATTTAGAGAACATTAGCTAAAGGTTTTAGCTAACAATTTAAATAATTTGACGGTATTTAGAGAACATTAGCTAGAGGTTTTAGCTAACAATTTAAATAATTTGACGGTATTTAGAGAACATTAGCTAAAGGTTTTAGCTAACATTAAAATAACAATTTGACGGTATTTAGAGAACATTAGCTAAAGGTTTTAGCTAACAATTTAAATAATTTGATGGTATTTAGAGAACATTAGCTAAAGGTTTTAGCTAACATTTAAATAACAATTTGATGGTATTTAGAGAACCTTAGCTTAAAGTTTAAGCTAACAATTTAAATAACAATTTGATAGTATTTAGAGAACATTAGCTAAATGTTTTAGCTAACATTTAATAACAATTTCACGGTATTTAGAGAATCTTAGCTAAAAGTTTAAGCTAACAATTTAAATAACGATATGATGTATTTAGAGAACCTTCGTTAAAAGTTTAAGCTAACAATTTAAATAACAATTTGACGTATTTAGAGAACATTAGCTAAATGGTTTAGCTAACATTTAAATAATTTGATGGTATTTAGAAAACCTTAGCTTAAAGTTTAAGCTAACAATTTAAATAACAATTTGACGGTATTTAGAGAATCTTAGCTAAAGGTTTTAGCTAACATTAAAATAACAATTTGACGTATTTAGAGAACATTAGCTAAAGGTTTTAGCTAACAATTTAAATAATTTGACGGTATTTAGAGAACATTAGCTAAAGGTTTTAGCTAACATTAAAATAACAATTTGACGGTATTTAGAGAACATTAGCTAAAGGTTTTAGCTAACAATTTAAATAATTTGACGGTATTTAGAGAACATTAGCTAAAGGTTTTAGCTAACATTAAAATAACAATTTGACGGTATTTAGAGAACATTAGCTAAAGGTTTTAGCTAACAATTTAAATAATTTGATGGTATTTAGAGAACATTAGCTAAAGGTTTTAGCTAACATTTAAATAACAATTTGATGGTATTTAGAGAACCTTAGCTTAAAGTTTAAGCTAACAATTTAAATAACAATTTGATAGTATTTAGAGAACATTAGCTAAATGTTTTAGCTAACATTTAATAACAATTTCACGGTATTTAGAGAATCTTAGCTAAAAGTTTTAGCTAACAATTTAAATAACAATTTGATAGTATTTAGAGAACATTAGCTAAATGGTTTAGCTAACATTTAAATAATTTGATGGTATTTAGAAAACCTTAGCTTAAAGTTTAAGCTAACAATTTAAATAACAATTTGACGGTATTTAGAGAATCTTAGCTAAAGGTTTTAGCTAACATTAAAATAACAATTTGACGGTATTTAGAAAACCTTGGCTAAAAGTTTTAGCTAACAATTTAAATAATAATGTGACGGTATTTAGAGAACATTAGCTAAAAGTTTCAGCTAACGTTTAAATAACAATTTGACGTTATTTATAAAACCTTAGGTAAAAGTTTTAGCTAACAATTTAAATAATTTCACGGTATTTTGATAACATTAGCTAAAGGTTTTAGCTAACATTTAAATAACAATTTGACGGTATTTCGAGAACCTTAGCTAAAGGTTTTAGCTAACAATTTAAATAAAAATATGACGTATTTAGAGAACATTAGCTAAATGTTTTAGCTAACATTTAAATAACAATTTGACGTACTTAGAGAATCTTAGCTAAAAGTTTCAGCTAACACTTTAAATAACAATTTGACGTATTTAGAGAACCTTAGCTAAAAGTTTAAGCTAACAATTTAAATAACGATATGTCGTATTTAGAGAACCTTAGCTAAAGGTTTTAGCTAACAATTTAAATAACAATTTGACGTGTTTAGAGAACATTAGCTAAATGTTTTAGCTAACATTTAAATAATTTGATGGTATTTAGAGAACCTTAGCTTAAAGTTTAAGCTAACAATTTAAATAATAATTTGATAGTATTTAGAGAACATTAGCTAAATGTTTTAGCTAACATTTAAATAACAATTTGACGGTATTTAGAGAATCTTAGCTAAAAGTTTCAGCTAACACTTTAAATAACAATTTGACGTATTTAGAGAACCTTAGCTAAAAGCTTAAGCTAACAATTTAAATAACGATATGTCGTATTTAGAGAATGTTGAGAAAATAAATTTAAAATATGCTAGTTTTAAAACTAAACATGTCTTGATTGAAATGGCCTAAATTGTGGTTTTAAATCAGTGACTTATTCTGGCCTATTGACCTTTATTTTGCCTGTAGTTACAGCAGATGGTTTCCTAGGATCATTTGAACTGCCTTTTGTCTGTGGAAAACAATACAGTGGAAGTTGTAGCTTTTCACACTCATCTGTGAAAGGCCGTAAACACGGCAGGGGTTTAGGCTTCAGATAGAGGGTCAGAGATAGCTCCTGGTTGGAGGAGCAAAGGTACGCCTTATTTGAATAAATTAAATACAAGAGGATAAAACTTTCTACACAGAAGTAACACATTAGATTTGCTCTTGCAATTCTCCAAAGATGTCTTTGGACGTCTTTCTTTCCATTTATGTTAGGTAAATGAATGTATGTCTCCGTTGTTCTGCAGTTTCTGGTGTAAGTTTGTGCATGGTCTTACTTCTAAGTTTATGCATTGTCTTATATTGGATTAAACTCTGTAATTCTGTGATGTCAACACGCATTGTTGTTTCCTTGTGCCTACACGTGGCCCGCCGAGAGGACCTGGGATCCAGAGGAAGAGAGAGCCAAACTTTTTTCCAAAGTTAACTATTTTAGATATTATTTCTTCCTTAACAAGAACCTTAGCCAAAGGTTTTAGCTAACACTTTAAATAACAATTTGACGTATTTAGACAACATTACCTAAATGGTTTAGCTAACATTTAAATAATTTGATGGTATTTAGAGAACCTTAGCTTAAAGTTTAAGCTAACAATTTAAATAACAATTTGACATATTTACAGAACCTTAGCCAAAGGTTTTAGCTAACAATTTAAATAACAATTTGACGTATTTCGAGAACATTAGCTAAATGTTTTAGCTAACATTTTAAATAACAATTTGACGTATTTAGAGAACATTAGCTAAAGGTTTTAGCTAACAATTTAAATAATTTGACGGTATTTAGAGAACATTAGCTAAAGCTTTCAACTAATGTTTAGGTAAACTTTGGCTAGTGTTCAGAGAATGCTAACCAGGTGTTAGAAGTAACAGGTAGAATAGCTAACCTTTCAGCATTATTTGGAGAAGATTAGCTAAAGGTTTCAGCTAATATTTAAATAAAAAATTTGACGGTATTTAGAAAACCTTAGCTAAAAGTTTTAGCTAACAATTTAAACAATAATGTGATGGTATTTAGAGAACATTAGCTAAAGCTTTCAACTAATGTTTAGGTAAACTTTGGCTAGTGTTCAGAGAATGCTAACCAGATGTTAGAAGTAACAGGTAGAATAGCTAACCTTTCAGCATTATTTGGAGAAGATTAGCTAAAGGTTTCAGCTAATATTTAAATAAAAAATTTGACGGTATTTAGAAAACCTTAGGTAAAAGTTTTAGCTAACAATTTAAATAATTTGACGGTATTTAGATAACATTAGCTAAAGGTTTTAGCTAACAATTTAAATAACAATTTGACGTGTTTAGAGAACATTAGCTAAATGTTTTAGCTAACATTTAAATAACAATTTGATGGTATTTAGAGAACCTTAGCTAAAAGTTTAAGCTAACAATTTAAATAATAATTTGATAGTATTTAGAGAACATTAGCTAAATGTTTTAGCTAACATTTAAATAACAACTTGACGGTATTTAGAGAATCTTAGCTAAAAGTTTCAGCTAACACTTTAAATAACAATTTGACGTATTTAGAGAACCTTAGCTAAAAGTTTAAGCTAACAATTTAAATAACGATATGTCGTATTTAGAGAACCTTAGCTAAAAGTTTAAGCTAACAATTTAAATAACAATTTGACATATTTAGAAAACATTAGCTAAATGGTTTAGCTAACATTTAAATAAATTGATGGTATTTAGAGAACCTTAGCTTAAAGTTTAAGCTAACAATTTAAATAACAATTTGACATATTAACAGAACCTTAGCCAAAGGTTTTAGCTAACAATTTAAATAACAATTTGACGTATTTAGAGAACATTAGCTAAATGTTTTAGCTAACATTTAAATAACAATTTGATGGTATTTAGAGAACCTTAGCTTAAAGTTTAAGCTAACAATTTAAATAACAGTTTGATAATATTTAGAGAACATTAGCTAAATGTTTTAGCTAACATTTAAATAACAATTTGACGTATTTAGAGAATCTTAGCTAAAAGCTTAAGCTAACAATTTAAATAAAGATATGACGTATTTAGAGAACTTTAGCTAAAAGTTTAAGCTAACAATTTAAATAACAATTTGATGTATTTAGAGAACATTAGCTAAATGGTTTAGCTAACATTTAAATAATTTGATGGTATTTAGAGAACCTTAGCTTAAAGTTTAAGCTAACAATTTAAATAACAATTTGACATATTAACAGAACCTTAGCCAAAGGTTTTAGCTAACAATTTAAATAACAATTTGACGTATTTAGAGAACATTAGCTAAATGTTTTAGCTAACATTTAAATAACAATTTGATGGTATTTAGAGAACCTTAGCTTAAAGTTTAAGCTAACAATTTAAATAACAGTTTGATAATATTTAGAGAACATTAGCTAAATGTTTTAGCTAACATTTAAATAACAATTTGACGTATTTAGAGAACCTTAGCTAAAAGCTTAAGCTAACAATTTAAATAACGATATGACGTATTTAGAGAACTTTAGCTAAAAGTTTAAGCTAACAATTTAAATAACAATTTGATGTATTTAGAGAACATTAGCTAAATGGTTTAGCTAACATTTAAATAATTTGATGGTATTTAGAGAACCTTAGCTTAAAGTTTAAGCTAACAATTTAAATAACAATTTGACGGTATTTAGAGAATCTTAGCTAAAGGTTTTAGCTAACATTAAAATAACAATTTGACGGTATTTAGAAAACCTTAGCTAAAAGTTTTAGCTAACAATTTAAATAATAATGTGACGGTATTTAGATAACATTAGATAAAGGTTTCAGCTGTTTAAATAACAATTTGACATTATTTATAAAACCTTAGGTAAAAATTTTAGCTAACAATTTAAATAACAATTTGACGTATTTAGAGAATCTTAGCTAAAGGTTTTAGCAAACAATTTAAATAACTTGACGTATTTAGAGAATCTTAGCTAAAGGTTTAAGCTAACAATTTAAATAACGATATGATGGAATTTAGAGAACATTAGCTAAAGGTTTCAGCTAACATTTAAATAACAATTTGACGTATTTAGAGAACATTAGCTAAATATTTTAGCTAACATTTAAATAACAATTTGACGTATTTAGAGAACATTAGCTAAATGTTTTAGCTAACATTTAAATAATTTGATGGTATTTAGAGAAACTTAGCTTAAAGTTTAAGCTAACAATTTAAATAACAATTTGATGGTATTTAGAGAACATTAGCTGAAGGTTTCAGCTAACATTTAAATAACAATTTGACGGTATTTAGAGAACATTAGCTTAAGGTTTTAGCTAACATTAAAATAACAATTTGACGGTATTTAGAGAATATTAGCTAAAAGTTTCAGCTAACATTTGAATAACAATTTGATGGTATTTGGAGAACATTAGCTAAAGGTTTTAGCTAACAATTTAAATAACAATTTGACGTATTTAGAGAACATTAGCTAAATGTTTTAGCTAACATCTAAATAACAATTTGACGTATTTAGAGAACATTAGCTAAATGTTTTAGCTAACATTTAAATAATTTGATGGTATTTAGAGAAACTTAGCTTAAAGTTTAAGCTAACAATTTAAATAACAATTTGATGGTATTTAGAGAACATTAGCTAAAGGTTTCAGCTAACATTTAAATAACAATTTGACGGTATTTAGAGAACATTAGCTTAAGGTTTTAGCTAACATTAAAATAACAATTTGACGGTATTTAGAGAATATTAGCTAAAAGTTTCAGCTAACATTTGAATAACAATTTGATGGTATTTGGAGAACATTAGCTAAAGGTTTTAGCTAACAATTTAAATAACAATTTGACGTATTTAGAGAACATTAGCTAAATGTTTTAGCTAACATCTAAATAACAATTTGACGTATTTAGAGAACATTAGCTAAATGTTTTAGCTAACATTTAAATAATTTGATGGTATTTAGAGAAACTTAGCTTAAAGTTTAAGCTAACAATTTAAATAACAATTTGATGGTATTTAGAGAACATTAGCTAAAGGTTTCAGCTAACATTTAAATAACAATTTGACGGTATTTAGAGAACATTAGCTTAAGGTTTTAGCTAATATTAAAATAACAATTTGACGGTATTTAGAGAATCTTAGCTAAAAGTTTCAGCTAACATTTGAATAACAATTTGATGGTATTTAGAGAATCTTAGCTTAAACTTTAAGCTAACAATTTAAATAACAATTTGATGGTATTTGGAGAACATTAGCTAAAGGTTTTAGCTAACAATTTAAATAACAATTTGACGTATATAGAGAACATTAGCTAAATGTTTTAGCTAACATTTAAATAACAATTTGACGTATTTAGAGAACATTAGCTAAATGTTTTGGCTAACATTTAAATAATTTGATGGTATTTAGAGAAACTTAGCTTAAAGTTTAAGCTAACAATTTAACTAACAATTTGATGGTGTTTAGAGAACATTAGCTAGAGGTTTCAGCTAACATTTAAATAACAATTTGACGGTATTTAGAGAACATTAGCTTAAGGTTTTAGCTAATATTAAAATAACAATTTGACGGTATTTAGAGAATCTTAGCTAAAAGTTTCAGCTAACATTTGAATAACAATTTGATGGTATTTAGAGAACCTTAGCTTAAAGTTTAAGCTAACAATTTAAATAACAATTTGATGGTATTTGGAGGACATTAGCTAAAGGTTTTAGCTAACAATTTAAATAACAATTTGACGTATTTAGAGAACATTAGCTAAATGTTTTAGCTAACATTTAAATAACAATTTGACGTATTTAGAGAATATTAGCTAAATGTTTTAGCTAACATTTAAATAATTTGATGGTATTTAGAGAAACTTAGCTTAAAGTTTAAGCTAACATTAAAATAACAATTTGACGGTATTTAGAAAACCTTAGCTAAAAGTTTTAGCTAACAATTTAAATAATAATGTGACGGTATTTAGAGAACATTAGCTAAAGGTTTCAGCTGTTTAAATAACAATTTGACGTTATTTATAAAATCTTAGCTAAAAGTTTTAGCTAACAATTTAAATAATTTGACGGTATTTAGATAACATTAGCTAAAGGTTTTAGCTAACATTTAAATAACAATTTGATGGTATTTCGAGAACCTTAGCTAAATGTTTTAGCTAACAATTTAAATAACAATTTGACGTATTTAGAGAACATTAGCTAAATGTTTTAGCTAACATTTAAATAACAATTTGACGGTATATAGAGAACCTTAGCTTAAAGTTTAAGCTAACAATTTAAATAACAATTTGATGGTATTTGGAGAACATTAGCTAAATGTTTCAGCTAACATTTAAATAACAATTTGACGGTATTTAGAGAACATTAGCTTAAGGTTTTAGCTAATATTAAAATAACAATTTGACGGTATTTAGAGAATCTTAGGTAAAAGTTTTAGCTAACATTTAAATAACAATTTGATGGTATTTAGGGAACCTTAGCTTAAAGTTTAAGCTAACAATTTAAATAACAATTTGATGTTATTTAGAGAACATTAGCTAAAGGTTTTAGCTAACATTTAAATAATTTGATGGTATTTAGAGAACCTTAGCTTAAATTTTAAGCTAAAAATTTAAATAACAATTTGACGGTATTTAGAGAATCTTAGCTAAAGGTTTTAGCTAACATTAAAATAACAATTTGACGGTATTTAGAAAACCTTAGCTAAAAGTTTTAGCTAACAATTTAAATAATAATGTGACGGTATTTAGAGAACATTAGCTAAAGGTTCCAGCTGTTTAAATAACAATTTGACGTTATTTATAAAACCTTAGGTAAAAGTTTTAGCTAACAATTTAAATAATTTGACGGTATTTAGATAACATTAGCTAAAGGTTTTAGCTAACATTTAAATAACAATTTGACGGTATTTCGAGAACCTTAGCTAAAGGTTTTAGCTAACAATTTAAATAACAATTTGACGTATTTAGAGAACATTAGCTAAAGGTTTTAGCTAACATTTAAATAAATAACAATTTTACGGTATTTCGAGAACGTTAGCTAAAGGTCTCAGCTAACGTTTAAATAACAATTTGACGTTATTTATAAAACCTTAGGTAAAAGTTTTAGCTAACAATTTAAATAACAATTTGACGTATTTAGAGAACCTTAGCTAAAGGTTTTAGCTAACATTTAAATATCAATTTGACGGTATTTAGAGAATCTAAACTAAAGGTTTTAGCTAACAATTTAAATAACAATTTGACGTATTTAGAGAACCTTAGCTAAATGTTTTTGCTAACATTTAAATAACAATTTGACGGTATTTAGAGTGTCTTAGCTAAAGGTTTTAGCTAACAATTTAAATAACAATTTGACGTATTTAGAGAACATTAGCTAAAGCTTTCAACTAATGTTTAGGTAAACTTTGGCTAGTGTTCAAGGAATGCTAACCAGATATTAGAAGTAACAGGTAGAATAGCTAACCTTTCAGCATTATTTGGAGAAGATTAGCTAAAGGTTTCAGCTAATATTTAAATAAAAAATTTGACAGTATTTAGAAAAACTTAGCTAAAAGTTTTAGCTAACAATTTAAATAATTTGACAGTATTTAGATAATATTAGCTAAAGGTTTTAGCTAACAATTTAAATGACAATTTGACGTATTTAGAGAACATTAGCTAAATGTTTTAGCTAACATTTAAATAATGATTTGATGGTATTTAGAGAACCTTAGCTTAAAGTTCAAGCTAACAATTTAAATAACAATTTGAAGGTATTTAGAGAATCTTAGCTAAAAGTTTTAGCTAACAATTTAAATAACAATTTGACGTATTTAGAGAACCTTAGCTAAAAGTTTAAGCTAACAATTTAAATAACGATACGACGTATTTAGAGAATATTAGCTAAAGGTTTTAGCTAACACTTTAAATAACAATTTGACGGTATTTAGAGAATCTTAGCTAAAAGTTTTAGCTAACAATTTAAATAACAATTTGACGTATTTAGAGAACCTTAGCTAAAAGTTTAAGCTAACAATTTAAATAACGATATGACGTATTTAGAGAATATTAGCTAAAGGTTTCAGCTAACATTTAAATAACAATTTGACGGTATTTAGAGAACATTAGCTTAAGGTTTTAGCTAACATTAAAATAACAATTTGACGGTATTTAGAGAATATTAGCTAAAAGTTTCAGCTAACATTTGAATAACAATTTGATGGTATTTCGAGAACATTAGCTAAAGGTTTTAGCTAACAATTTAAATAACAATTTGACGTATTTAGAGAACATTAGCTAAATGTTTTAGCTAACATTTAAATAATTTGATGGTATTTAGAGAAACTTAGCTTAAAGTTTAAGCTAACAATTTAAATAACAATTTGATGGTATTTAGAGAACATTAGCTAAAGGTTTCAGCTAACATTTAAATAACAATTTGACGGTATTTAGAGAACATTAGCTTAAGGTTTTAGCTAATATTAAAATAACAATTTGACGGTATTTAGAGAATCTTAGCTAAAAGTTTAAGCTAACAATTTAAATAACAATTTGATGGTATTTGGAGGACATTAGCTAAAGGTTTTAGCTAACAATTTAAATAACAATTTGACGTATTTAGAGAACATTAGCTAAATGTTTTAGCTAACATTTAAATAACAATTTGACGTATTTAGAGAATATTAGCTAAATGTTTTAGCTAACATTTAAATAATTTGATGGTATTTAGAGAAACTTAGCTTAAAGTTTAAGCTAACAATTTAAATAACAATTTGATGGTGTTTAGAGAACATTAGCTAAAGGTTTCAGCTAACAGTTAAATAACAATTTGACGGTATTTAGAGAACATTAGCTTAAGGTTTTAGCTAATATTAAAATAACAATTTGACGGTATTTAGAGAATCTTAGCTAAAAGTTTCAGCTAACATTTGAATAACAATTTGATGGTATTTAGAGAATCTTAGCTAAAGGTTTTAGCTAACATTAAAATAACAATTTGACGGTATTTAGAAAACCTTAGCTAAAAGTTTTAGCTAACAATTTAAATAATAATGTGACGGTATTTAGAGAACATTAGCTAAAGGTTTCAGCTGTTTAAATAACAATTTGACGTTATTTATAAAACCTTAGCTAAAAGTTTTAGCTAACAATTTAAATAATTTGACGGTATTTAGATAACATTAGCTAAAGGTTTTAGCTAACATTTAAATAACAATTTGATGGTATTTCGAGAACCTTAGCTAAATGTTTTAGCTAACAATTTAAATAACAATTTGACGTATTTAGAGAACATTAGCTAAATGTTTTAGCTAACATTTAAATAACAATTTGACGGTATATAGAGAACCTTAGCTTAAAGTTTAAGCTAACAATTTAAATAACAATTTGATGGTATTTGGAGAACATTAGCTAAATGTTTCAGCTAACATTTAAATAACAATTTGACGGTATTTAGAGAACATTAGCTTAAGGTTTTAGCTAATATTAAAATAACAATTTGACGGTATTTAGAGAATCTTAGGTAAAAGTTTTAGCTAACATTTAAATAACAATTTGATGGTATTTAGGGAACCTTAGCTTAAAGTTTAAGCTAACAATTTAAATAACAATTTGATGTTATTTAGAGAACATTAGCTAAAGGTTTTAGCTAACATTTAAATAATTTGATGGTATTTAGAGAACCTTAGCTTAAATTTTAAGCTAAAAATTTAAATAACAATTTGACGGTATTTAGAGAATCTTAGCTAAAGGTTTTAGCTAACATTAAAATAACAATTTGACGGTATTTAGAAAACCTTAGCTAAAAGTTTTAGCTAACAATTTAAATAATAATGTGACGGTATTTAGAGAACATTAGCTAAAGGTTCCAGCTGTTTAAATAACAATTTGACGTTATTTATAAAACCTTAGGTAAAAGTTTTAGCTAACAATTTAAATAATTTGACGGTATTTAGATAACATTAGCTAAAGGTTTTAGCTAACATTTAAATAACAATTTGACGGTATTTCGAGAACCTTAGCTAAAGGTTTTAGCTAACAATTTAAATAACAATTTGACGTATTTAGAGAACATTAGCTAAAGGTTTTAGCTACCATTTAAATAACAATTTTACGGTATTTCGAGAACGTTAGCTAAAGGTCTCAGCTAACGTTTAAATAACAATTTGACGTTATTTATAAAACCTTAGGTAAAAGTTTTAGCTAACAATTTAAATAACAATTTGACGTATTTAGAGAACCTTAGCTAAATGTTTTTGCTAACATTTAAATAACAATTTGACGGTATTTAGAGAATCTTAGCTAAAGGTTTTAGCTAACAATTTAAATAACAATTTGACGTATTTAGAGAACATTAGCTAAAGCTTTCAACTAATGTTTAGGTAAACTTTGGCTAGTGTTCAAGGAATGCTAACCAGATGTTAGAAGTAACAGGTAGAATAGCTAACCTTTCAGCATTATTTGGAGAAGATTAGCTAAAGGTTTCAGCTAATATTTAAATAAAAAATTTGACAGTATTTAGAAAAACTTAGCTAAAAGTTTTAGCTAACAATTTAAATAATTTGACAGTATTTAGATAACATTAGCTAAAGGTTTAGCTAACAATTTAAATGACAATTTGACGTATTTAGAGAACATTAGCTAAATGTTTTAGCTAACATTTAAATAATGATTTGATGGTATTTAGAGAACCTTAGCTTAAAGTTCAAGCTAACAATTTAAATAACAATTTGAAGGTATTTAGAGAATCTTAGCTAAAAGTTTTAGCTAACAATTTAAATAACAATTTGACGTATTTAGAGAACCTTAGCTAAAAGTTTAAGCTAACAATTTAAATAACGATACGACGTATTTAGAGAATATTAGCTAAAGGTTTTAGCTAACACTTTAAATAACAATTTGACGGTATTTAGAGAATCTTAGCTAAAAGTTTTAGCTAACAATTTAAATAACAATTTGACGTATTTAGAGAACCTTAGCTAAAAGTTTAAGCTAACAATTTAAATAACGATATGACGTATTTAGAGAATATTAGCTAAAGGTTTCAGCTAACATTTAAATAACAATTTGACGGTATTTAGAGAACATTAGCTTAAGGTTTTAGCTAACATTAAAATAACAATTTGACGGTATTTAGAGAATATTAGCTAAAAGTTTCAGCTAACATTTGAATAACAATTTGATGGTATTTCGAGAACATTAGCTAAAGGTTTTAGCTAACAATTTAAATAACAATTTGACGTATTTAGAGAACATTAGCTAAATGTTTTAGCTAACATTTAAATAACAATTTGACGTATTTAGAGAACATTAGCTAAATGTTTTAGCTAACATTTAAATAATTTGATGGTATTTAGAGAAACTTAGCTTAAAGTTTAAGCTAACAATTTAAATAACAATTTGACGGTATTTAGAGAACATTAGCTTAAGGTTTTAGCTAATATTAAAATAACAATTTGACGGTATTTAGAGAATCTTAGCTAAAAGTTTCAGCTAACATTTGAATAACAATTTGATGGTATTTAGAGAACCTTAGCTTAAACTTTAAGCTAACAATTTAAATAACAATTTGATGGTATTTGGAGAACATTAGCTAAAGGTTCCAGCTGTTTAAATAACAATTTGACGTTATTTATAAAACCTTAGGTAAAAGTTTTAGCTAACAATTTAAATAATTTGACGGTATTTAGATAACATTAGCTAAAGGTTTTAGCTAACATTTAAATAACAATTTGACGGTATTTCGAGAACCTTAGCTAAAGGTTTTAGCTAACAATTTAAATAACAATTTGACGTATTTAGAGAACATTAGCTAAAGGTTTTAGCTAACATTTAAATAACAATTTTACGGTATTTCGAGAACGTTAGCTAAAGGTCTCAGCTAACGTTTAAATAACAATTTGACGTTATTTATAAAACCTTAGGTAAAAGTTTTAGCTAACAATTTAAATAACAATTTGACGTATTTAGAGAACCTTAGCTAAAGGTTTTAGCTAACATTTAAATATCAATTTGACGGTATTTAGAGAATCTAAACTAAAGGTTTTAGCTAACAATTTAAATAACAATTTGACGTATTTAGAGAACCTTAGCTAAATGTTTTTGCTAACATTTAAATAACAATTTGACGGTATTTAGAGAATCTTAGCTAAAGGTTTTAGCTAACAATTTAAATAACAATTTGACGTATTTAGAGAACATTAGCTAAAGCTTTCAACTAATGTTTAGGTAAACTTTGGCTAGTGTTCAAGGAATGCTAACCAGATGTTAGAAGTAACAGGTAGAATAGCTAACCTTTCAGCATTATTTGGAGAAGATTAGCTAAAGGTTTCAGCTAATATTTAAATAAAAAATTTGACAGTATTTAGAAAAACTTAGCTAAAAGTTTTAGCTAACAATTTAAATAATTTGACAGTATTTAGATAACATTAGCTAAAGGTTTAGCTAACAATTTAAATGACAATTTGACGTATTTAGAGAACATTAGCTAAATGTTTTAGCTAACATTTAAATAATGATTTGATGGTATTTAGAGAACCTTAGCTTAAAGTTCAAGCTAACAATTTAAATAACAATTTGAAGGTATTTAGAGAATCTTAGCTAAAAGTTTTAGCTAACAATTTAAATAACAATTTGACGTATTTAGAGAACCTTAGCTAAAAGTTTAAGCTAACAATTTAAATAACGATAGGACGTATTTAGAGAATATTAGCTAAAGGTTTTAGCTAACACTTTAAATAACAATTTGACGGTATTTAGAGAATCTTAGCTAAAAGTTTTAGCTAACAATTTAAATAACAATTTGACGTATTTAGAGAACCTTAGCTAAAAGTTTAAGCTAACAATTTAAATAACGATATGACGTATTTAGAGAATATTAGCTAAAGGTTTCAGCTAACATTTAAATAACAATTTGACGGTATTTAGAGAACATTAGCTTAAGGTTTTAGCTAACATTAAAATAACAATTTGACGGTATTTAGAGAATATTAGCTAAAAGTTTCAGCTAACATTTGAATAACAATTTGATGGTATTTCGAGAACATTAGCTAAAGGTTTTAGCTAACAATTTAAATAACAATTTGACGTATTTAGAGAACATTAGCTAAATGTTTTAGCTAACATTTAAATAACAATTTGACGTATTTAGAGAACATTAGCTAAATGTTTTAGCTAACATTTAAATAATTTGATGGTATTTAGAGAAACTTAGCTTAAAGTTTAAGCTAACAATTTAAATAACAATTTGATGGTATTTAGAGAACATTAGCTAAAGGTTTCAGCTAACATTTAAATAACAATTTGACGGTATTTAGAGAACATTAGCTTAAGGTTTTAGCTAACATTAAAATAACAATTTGACGGTATTTAGAGAATATTAGCTAAAAGTTTCAGCTAACATTTGAATAACAATTTGATGGTATTTCGAGAACATTAGCTAAAGGTTTTAGCTAACAATTTAAATAACAATTTGACGTATTTAGAGAACATTAGCTAAATGTTTTAGCTAACATTTAAATAACAATTTGACGTATTTAGAGAACATTAGCTAAATGTTTTAGCTAACATTTAAATAATTTGATGGTATTTAGAGAAACTTAGCTTAAAGTTTAAGCTAACAATTTAAATAACAATTTGATGGTATTTAGAGAACATTAGCTAAAGGTTTCAGCTAACATTTAAATAACAATTTGACGGTATTTAGAGAACATTAGCTTAAGGTTTTAGCTAATATTAAAATAACAATTTGACGGTATTTAGAGAATCTTAGCTAAAAGTTTCAGCTAACATTTGAATAACAATTTGATGGTATTTAGAGAACCTTAGCTTAAACTTTAAGCTAACAATTTAAATAACAATTTGATGGTATTTGGAGAACATTAGCTAAATGTTTTAGCTAACATTTAAATAACAATTTGACGTATTTAGAGAACATTAGCTAAATGTTTTGGCTAACATTTAAATAATTTGATGGTATTTAGAGAAACTTAGCTTAAAGTTTAAGCTAACAATTTAAATAACAATTTCATGGTATTTGGAGGACATTAGCTAAAGGTTTTAGCTAACAATTTAAATAACAATTTGACGTATTTAGAGAACATTAGCTAAATGTTTTGGCTAACATTTAAATAATTTGATGGTATTTAGAGAAACTTAGCTTAAAGTTTAAGCTAACAATTTAAATAACAATTTGATGGTGTTTAGAGAACATTAGCTAAAAGTTTCAGCTAACATTTGGATAACAATTTGATGGTATTTAGAGAACCTTAGCTTAAAGTTCAAGCTAACAATTTAAATAACAATTTGAAGGTATTTAGAGAATCTTAGCTAAAAGTTTTAGCTAACAATTTAAATAACAATTTGACGTATTTAGAGAACCTTAGCTAAAAGTTTAAGCTAACAATTTAAATAACGATACGACGTATTTAGAGAATATTAGCTAAAGGTTTCAGCTAACATTTAAATAACAATTTGACGGTATTTAGAGAACATTAGCTTAAGGTTTTAGCTAACATTAAAATAACAATTTGACGGTATTTAGAGAATATTAGCTAAAAGTTTCAGCTAACATTTGAATAACAATTTGATGGTATTTGGAGAACATTAGCTAAAGGTTTTAGCTAACAATTTAAATAACAATTTGACGTATTTAGAGAACATTAGCTAAATGTTTTAGCTAACATTTAAATAACAATTTGACGGTATTTAGAGAATCTTAGCTTAAACTTTAAGCTAACAATTTAAATAACAATTTGATGGTATTTGGAGAACATTAGCTAAATGTTTTAGCTAACATTTAAATAACAATTTGACGTATTTAGAGAACATTAGCTAAATGTTTTGGCTAACATTTAAATAATTTGATGGTATTTAGAGAAACTTAGCTTAAAGTTTAAGCTAACAATTTAAATAACAATTTCATGGTATTTGGAGGACATTAGCTAAAGGTTTTAGCTAACAATTTAAATAACAATTTGACGTATTTAGAGAACATTAGCTAAATGTTTTGGCTAACATTTAAATAATTTGATGGTATTTAGAGAAACTTAGCTTAAAGTTTAAGCTAACAATTTAAATAACAATTTGATGGTGTTTAGAGAACATTAGCTAAAAGTTTCAGCTAACATTTGGATAACAATTTGATGGTATTTAGAGAACCTTAGCTTAAAGTTCAAGCTAACAATTTAAATAACAATTTGACGGTATTTAGAGAACATTAGCTTAAGGTTTTAGCTAACATTAAAATAACAATTTGACGGTATTTAGAGAATATTAGCTAAAAGTTTCAGCTAACATTTGAATAACAATTTGATGGTATTTGGAGAACATTAGCTAAAGGTTTTAGCTAACAATTTAAATAACAATTTGACGTATTTAGAGAACATTAGCTAAATGTTTTAGCTAACATTTAAATAACAATTTGACGGTATTTAGAGAATCTTAGCTAAAAGTTTTAGCTAACAATTTAAATAACAATTTGACGTATTTAGAGAACCTTAGCTAAAAGTTTAAGCTAACAATTTAAATAACGATATGACGTATTTAGAAAATATTAGCTAAAGGTTTTAGCTAACACTTTAACAATTTGACGGTATTTAGAGAATCGTAGCTAAAAGTTTTAGCTAACAATTTAAATAACAATTTGACGGTATTTAGAGAACATTAGCTAAAGTTTTTAGCTAACACTTTCAATAACAATTTGACGGTATTTAGAGAACATTAGCTAAAAGTTTTAGCTAACAATTTAAATAACAATTTGACGGTATTTAGAGAACCTTAGCTAAAGCTTTCAACTAATGTTTAGGTAAACTTTGGCTAGTGTTCAGAGAATGCTTAACAGATGTTAGAAGTAACAGGTAGAATAGCTAACCTTTCAGCATTATTTGGAGAAGATTAGCTAAAGGTTTCAGCTAATATTTAAATAAAAATTTGACGGTATTTAGAAAACCTGAGCTAAAAGTTTTAGCTAACAATTTAATTAATAATGTGACGGTATTTAGAGAACATTAGCTAAAAGTTTCAGCTAACATTTAAATAACAATTTGATGGTATTAAGAGAACATTAGCTTAAGGTTTTAGCTAATATTAAAATAACAATTTGACGGTATTTAGAGAAACTTAGCTTAAAGTTTAAGCTAACAATTTAAATAACAATATGATGGTGTTTAGAGAACATTAGCTAAAAGTTTCAGCTAACATTTGAATAACAATTTGATGGTATTTAGAGAACCTTAGCTTAAAGTTCAAGCTAACAATTTAAATAACAATTTGAAGGTATTTAGAGAATCTTAGCTAAAAGTTTTAGCTAACAATTTAAATAACAATTTGACGTATTTAGAGAACCTTAGCTAAAAGTTTAAGCTAACAATTTAAATAACGATACGACATATTTAGAGAATATTAGCTAAAGGTTTCAGCTAACATTTAAATAACAATTTGACGGTATTTAGAGAACATTAGCTTAAGGTTTTAGCTAACATTAAAATAACAATTTGACGGTATTTAGAGAATATTAGCTAAAAGTTTCAGCTAACATTTGAATAACAATTTGATGGTATTTGGAGAACATTAGCTAAAGGTTTTAGCTAACAATTTAAATAACAATTTGACGTATTTAGAGAACATTAGCTAAATGTTTTAGCTAACATTTAAATAACAATTTGACGGTATTTAGAGAATCTTAGCTAAAAGTTTTAGCTAACAATTTAAATAACAATTTGACGTATTTAGAGAACCTTAGCTAAAAGTTTAAGCTAACAATTTAAATAACGATATGACGTATTTAGAGAATATTAGCTAAAGGTTTTAGCTAACACTTTAACAATTTGACGGTATTTAGAGAATCTTAGCTAAAAGTTTTAGCTAACAATTTAAATAACAATTTGACGGTATTTAGAGAACATTAGCTAAAGTTTTCAACTAATGTTTAGGTAAACTTTGGATAGTGTTCAGAGAATGCTTAACAGATGTTAGAAGTAACAGGTAGAATAGCTAACCTTTCAGCATTATTTGGAGAACATTAGCTAAAGGTTTCAGCTAACATTTAAATAACAATTTGATGGTATTAAGAGAACATTAGCTTAAGGTTTTAGCTAATATTAAAATAACAATTTGACGGTATTTAGAGAATCTTAGCTAAAAGTTTCAGCTAACATTTGAATAAAAATTTGATGGTATTTAGAGAACCTTAGCTAAAGCTTTCAACTAAAGTTTAGGTAAACTTTGGCTAGTGTTCAGACAATGCTAACCCTATGTTAGAAGTAACAGGTAGAATAACTAACCTTTCAGCATTATTTGGAGAAGATTAGATAAAGGTTTAAGCTAATATTTTAATAAAAATTTTGACGTTATTTAGAAAACCTTAGGTAAAAGTTTTAGCTAACATTTAAATAACAATTTGACGTTATTTACATAACCTTAGGTAAAAGTTTTAGCTAACAATTTAAATAATTTGACATTAGCTAAAGGTTTTAAAATGGTTGATGCAACACGTTCTGTAAAAATAAATTGCCTCAATATTTATTAACTGAGACTTAATGACTTTATTGCATTAATGTCTTCCAATCATGAATCTCAGCAGTTCATGGAAAAGGTTCACCACAAAATCAGTTCAAAAGCTCAGATCAACTGAACAGGAAGTTTCTGTTGTTACTAAATAAACCTCAATTATTTAGTAAACCTAAATAAACAAAGTAAAAATGAAACTTAAATATATTTTAATTTCTTTGTTGATCCTAATACAAAAAGCTAGACAGCATGAAGGATTAAAATAAAAGGTGCAGTTATTATATTTGTACAAAGAGCATTATTAAAATATTTATTAACCAAATAACCCATATTAGGTTAGGAGAAATATAAAAACATGAACCAATCAGCACATTATCCCAGTGATTCTCTGAGGTCTGAATAAATCAGTGAATCTCAGTAAAGAGCCTGATGTGACACATCGAGTCCTAAAGTTCTCTAGAAAACTCAAAACATGAAACATGGAGTTAAAAAAGTAAAAACCAAAACAGGCTGAGGAATATTAAAGCTGAGGATCAATGAATATGATGCAAAACTTCATTATTTAAAGATTTTTAGAATGACTATAACAAAATAACAATATATACAGAATATTAAAATAATGTCCAGATAAATGCTGGATGTTCCTGAAAACTGCTCTAAGATCAGAGTTCCTGTGGGACATCCAGTTCTAAACTGGTTCAACTGGTTTCTGTGATGGAAGCTGAAGTTTCTCTGCAGTTTCCAGTAAAGCATCTTTTTATCTGTGGAGCTTTGAGGAACATTTTCCTGTCAACAGAAGAAGAAGCAGCAGAGAAAAGAGTATTTAGAGAGACGGTATTTAGAGAACATTAGCTAGAGGTTTTAGCTAACAATTTAAATAATTTGACGGTATTTAGAGAACATTAGCTAAAGGTTTTAGCTAACATTAAAATAACAATTTGACGGTATTTAGAGAACATTAGCTTAAGGTTTTAGCTAACATTAAAATAACAATTTGACGGTATTTAGAGAATATTAGCTAAAAGTTTCAGCTAACATTTGAATAACAATTTGATGGTATTTCGAGAACATTAGCTAAAGGTTTTAGCTAACAATTTAAATAACAATTTGACGTATTTAGAGAACATTAGCTAAATGTTTTAGCTAACATTTAAATAACAATTTGACGTATTTAGAGAACATTAGCTAAATGTTTTAGCTAACATTTAAATAATTTGATGGTATTTAGAGAAACTTAGCTTAAAGTTTAAGCTAACAATTTAAATAACAATTTGACGGTATTTAGAGAACATTAGCTTAAGGTTTTAGCTAATATTAAAATAACAATTTGACGGTATTTAGAGAATCTTAGCTAAAAGTTTCAGCTAACATTTGAATAACAATTTGATGGTATTTAGAGAACCTTAGCTTAAACTTTAAGCTAACAATTTAAATAACAATTTGATGGTATTTGGAGAACATTAGCTAAATATTTTAGCTAACATTTAAATAACAATTTGACGTATTTAGAGAACATTAGCTAAATGTTTTGGCTAACATTTAAATAATTTGATGGTATTTAGAGAAACTTAGCTTAAAGTTTAAGCTAACAATTTAAATAACAATTTCATGGTATTTGGAGGACATTAGCTAAAGGTTTTAGCTAACAATTTAAATAACAATTTGACGTATTTAGAGAACATTAGCTAAATGTTTTGGCTAACATTTAAATAATTTGATGGTATTTAGAGAAACTTAGCTTAAAGTTTAAGCTAACAATTTAAATAACAATTTGATGGTGTTTAGAGAACATTAGCTAAAAGTTTCAGCTAACATTTGGATAACAATTTGATGGTATTTAGAGAACCTTAGCTTAAAGTTCAAGCTAACAATTTAAATAACAATTTGAAGGTATTTAGAGAATCTTAGCTAAAAGTTTTAGCTAACAATTTAAATAACAATTTGACGTATTTAGAGAACCTTAGCTAAAAGTTTAAGCTAACAATTTAAATAACGATACGACGTATTTAGAGAATATTAGCTAAAGGTTTCAGCTAACATTTAAATAACAATTTGACGGTATTTAGAGAACATTAGCTTAAGGTTTTAGCTAACATTAAAATAACAATTTGACGGTATTTAGAGAATATTAGCTAAAAGTTTCAGCTAACATTTGAATAACAATTTGATGGTATTTGGAGAACATTAGCTAAAGGTTTTAGCTAACAATTTAAATAACAATTTGACGTATTTAGAGAACATTAGCTAAATGTTTTAGCTAACATTTAAATAACAATTTGACGGTATTTAGAGAATCTTAGCTAAAAGTTTTAGCTAACAATTTAAATAACAATTTGACGTATTTAGAGAACCTTAGCTAAAAGTTTAAGCTAACAATTTAAATAACGATATGACGTATTTAGAGAATATTAGCTAAAGGTTTTAGCTAACACTTTAACAATTTGACGGTATTTAGAGAATCGTAGCTAAAAGTTTTAGCTAACAATTTAAATAACAATTTGACGGTATTTAGAGAACATTAGCTAAAGTTTTTAGCTAACACTTTCAATAACAATTTGACGGTATTTAGAGAACATTAGCTAAAAGTTTTAGCTAACAATTTAAATAACAATTTGACGGTATTTAGAGAACCTTAGCTAAAGCTTTCAACTAATGTTTAGGTAAACTTTGGCTAGTGTTCAGAGAATGCTTAACAGATGTTAGAAGTAACAGGTAGAATAGCTAACCTTTCAGCATTATTTGGAGAAGATTAGCTAAAGGTTTCAGCTAATATTTAAATAAAAATTTGACGGTATTTAGAAAACCTGAGCTAAAAGTTTTAGCTAACAATTTAATTAATAATGTGACGGTATTTAGAGAACATTAGCTAAAGGTTTCAGCTAACATTTAAATAACAATTTGATGGTATTAAGAGAACATTAGCTTAAGGTTTTAGCTAATATTAAAATAACAATTTGACGGTATTTAGAGAAACTTAGCTTAAAGTTTAAGCTAACAATTTAAATAACAATATGATGGTGTTTAGAGAACATTAGCTAAAAGTTTCAGCTAACATTTGAATAACAATTTGATGGTATTTAGAGAACCTTAGCTTAAAGTTCAAGCTAACAATTTAAATAACAATTTGAAGGTATTTAGAGAATCTTAGCTAAAAGTTTTAGCTAACAATTTAAATAACAATTTGACGTATTTAGAGAACCTTAGCTAAAAGTTTAAGCTAACAATTTAAATAACGATACGACGTATTTAGAGAATATTAGCTAAAGGTTTCAGCTAACATTTAAATAACAATTTGACGGTATTTAGAGAACATTAGCTTAAGGTTTTAGCTAACATTAAAATAACAATTTGACGGTATTTAGAGAATATTAGCTAAAAGTTTCAGCTAACATTTGAATAACAATTTGATGGTATTTGGAGAACATTAGCTAAAGGTTTTAGCTAACAATTTAAATAACAATTTGACGTATTTAGAGAACATTAGCTAAATGTTTTAGCTAACATTTAAATAACAATTTGACGGTATTTAGAGAATCTTAGCTAAAAGTTTTAGCTAACAATTTAAATAACAATTTGACGTATTTAGAGAACCTTAGCTAAAAGTTTAAGCTAACAATTTAAATAACGATATGACGTATTTAGAGAATATTAGCTAAAGGTTTTAGCTAACACTTTAACAATTTGACGGTATTTAGAGAATCTTAGCTAAAAGTTTTAGCTAACAATTTAAATAACAATTTGACGGTATTTAGAGAACATTAGCTAAAGTTTTCAACTAATGTTTAGGTAAACTTTGGCTAGTGTTCAGAGAATGCTTAACAGATGTTAGAAGTAACAGGTAGAATAGCTAACCTTTCAGCATTATTTGGAGAACATTAGCTAAAGGTTTCAGCTAACATTTAAATAACAATTTGATGGTATTAAGAGAACATTAGCTTAAGGTTTTAGCTAATATTAAAATAACAATTTGACGGTATTTAGAGAATCTTAGCTAAAAGTTTCAGCTAACATTTGAATAAAAATTTGATGGTATTTAGAGAACCTTAGCTAAAGCTTTCAACTAAAGTTTAGGTAAACTTTGGCTAGTGTTCAGACAATGCTAACCCTATGTTAGAAGTAACAGGTAGAATAACTAACCTTTCAGCATTATTTGGAGAAGATTAGATAAAGGTTTAAGCTAATATTTTAATAAAAATTTTGACGTTATTTAGAAAACCTTAGGTAAAAGTTTTAGCTAACATTTAAATAACAATTTGACGTTATTTACATAACCTTAGGTAAAAGTTTTAGCTAACAATTTAAATAATTTGACATTAGCTAAAGGTTTTAAAATGGTTGATGCAACACGTTCTGTAAAAATAAATTGCCTCAATATTTATTAACTGAGACTTAATGACTTTATTGCATTAATGTCTTCCAATCATGAATCTCAGCAGTTCATGGAAAAGGTTCACCACAAAATCAGTTCAAAAGCTCAGATCAACTGAACAGGAAGTTTCTGTTGTTACTAAATAAACCTCAATTATTTAGTAAACCTAAATAAACAAAGTAAAAATGAAACTTAAATATATTTTAATTTCTTTGTTGATCCTAATACAAAAAGCTAGACAGCATGAAGGATTAAAATAAAAGGTGCCGTTATTATATTTGTACAAAGAGCATTATTAAAATATTTATTAACCAAATAACCCATATTAGGTTAGGAGAAATATAAAAACATGAACCAATCAGCACATTATCCCAGTGATTCTCTGAGGTCTGAATAAATCAGTGAATCTCAGTAAAGAGCCTGATGTGACACATCGAGTCCTAAAGTTCTCTAGAAAACTCAAAACATGAAACATGGAGTTAAAAAAGTAAAAACCAAAACAGGCTGAGGAAAATTAAAGCTGAGGATCAATGAATATGATGCAAAACTTCATTATTTAAAGATTTTTAGAATGACTATAACAAAATAACAATATATACAGAATATTAAAATAATGTCCAGATAAATGCTGGATGTTCCTGAAAACTGCTCTAAGATCAGAGTTCCTGTGGGACATCCAGTTCTAAACTGGTTCAACTGGTTTCTGTGATGGAAGCTGAAGTTTCTCTGCAGTTTCCAGTAAAGCATCTTTTTATCTGTGGAGCTTTGAGGAACATTTTCCTGTCAACAGAAGAAGAAGCAGCAGAGAAAAGAGGTTTGAAGTGTCTTTTTGATTCAAAGCTGAACTGAAATGATTCCCATGTTTCCATCTCAGACCATTTCTGGTTCCAGGATGAAAATGAATCAGAGAGAAAAAAGATCAACTTTCCAGTTGAATCCAGTTCAGATCAAAACTCCATGAAGCCTCAAAATGGAGCCCAGTTTGAATCGGATCTTTATTGATCCAAAGAGACAAACAATATCAGACACTAAATGACAGACATGAGAAAATAAACAGGAGGAAAATCTTGGAGGTCAGAGGTCATCATCAGGATCCAGTCAGAGTCTCTTTAGACTCAAACTACTGCAGCTTCAACCTCTGAGGATCAGCAGGACACAGAGACCGTTCTCTACTTTACAGAGATCAGAACCTGCAGAGAGAAGAAGGAAGGAGAGATCAGATCAGTGAGTGTTTCCAGCCTCTCCAGCAGCAGTCAGTGACGCAGCACATCCAGTAGATGGTTTCCAGGCTGCAGTCAGACTGATCTCAGAGCTGTGACCAAGATGAACCTGATCACTTGTTTCCTGTTGAACTGAGAGAACAAGCAGATCTGAGATCAGATCTGCTGCTGCCACAGTTTGATGAATGAGGACCACTGTCTCTAGACATGTTGGACGGCTGGACGCTGGAGTCCAGCTGGACGTCCTGGAGACATGGACACAGCAACAACACTCATCTTCACACCAACACAAACACAGGAACACAGCAAGCTGCTGCTCCTCTGATTGGCTGATTGCTGTCTCTGTGTCCAATCAGGAAGCCTGAACCATTCTCCTCCCACTGAGAAGCTGCAGCTTTACTGGGAACACTGGAGCTTTGCTTTGATGCTAACTGGGTTTAGTTCAATATGCTGACAGCAGCTGGACTCACTACAAACATTTACTTACTGTAAAGTCTCTACAAAACACTTCAGCTGCTGAACATCTGAATCCTTCAGGTTGTTTCCTCCCAGGTTCAGTTCTGTCAGATGGAGGCTGTTGGACTTCAGAGCTGAGGCCAGAAAATCACAGCTGATCTTTGACAATCTGCATCTGATCAACCTGAATAAAGAATAAAAGATGAGCTGAAGCCAACAGGATGCAGGTGAACCAGTCCAACAGAACCAGTTAAAGATTCTCATGAATATTAAAGCCAACAAGCTGCTGCTTCAATAAAGACCTGCTGACTTCAGAACCAGAACCAGAACCTGGTACTGGGTCATGTTGTGTTGGAGGATTTTAGTCAGTAAAATCATTCCAGGTTCTGATCAAAGTGTTGAAGCATCAATCATTGATTATTGATTTGTTCCTGTCAGATTCCAGGAATTCACTTTTCTAGACTGGGTTGAATGACCTTTGACCTGCTTGACATGAGGGGGATTTCTACACACTGGGGGTCCGAATGCTGTCCTGTTCTGACCTCAGGTCAGCAGGTCCAACTCAGTTACACAGAGGGACTAAATTAAACTCTGGATCCAGGAACAAACTCAGAAAATATTTATTAGAACAGAAGATATGAACTTTGATTTATGATCAATTATAGATAATTATTCACTGAAATATTGATAATTATATAATAACATACAACAATGATTTCAGTCTGCAGCCTTCAGTCTGTAGAAAACCACAGAGCTCCTTCAGTCCAGAATCTCCCAGGTTGGATCCGTTCAGGTCCAGTTCTCTCAGATGGGTCGGGTTGGACTTCAGAGCTGAGAACAGAGACGTCCAGCTGGTCTCTGACAAACTGCAGATCCACAATCTGAATAAAGAATAAAAGATGAGCTGAAGCCAACAGGATGCAGTTAAAACTGAAATATGAACAAATAAATAATAAAATGTAGAAAATTAATTTCCCTGAATGTAAAAGAAACATGATGAACTGATTCTAACATCTGATCCAGTCAAACTGGTTAAAAGAGTCCAAACCAGCAGAACCAGAACATTTGATCAACAAAGAAACTCAAAGTTTTCTATGAGCAGCAGCCTGGATGAGGTGAGCTATTTCTGCTGGTTCCTGATCATCAGCTGGAGACCCGACTTGGTAACCGGATCAGAACCACTCAGTTTATTCATGAATGGCCTTGGGTTCTTCTTAAAGCTGCTGAAAGCCAATGGAGGCCATTATTTCCTAAGGAGACGTGACCTGATGAAGCTTCATCACAGAGACGAGGCTCCAACCGACTGACAGCTGTCAGACTGAAGAGGACGGTTCCTCTCTGACCCGGCCCAACAGAACCACAGCTTCAGGACAAAGTGAGGAACCTGCTGCTGCTGCAAACCTCACTGTCATTCAGTTCATCTAGATTTGCTTTTCTACAATCAGTCACTTCTTAGATGTTTCATTAATGATGGTTTGAACTGGTCAGTGTTTGTGGCTCGACTGGAGGAAAACATTTCATTCTGGATGTAAAGATGAGAATCAGAAATAAAACAATCTGAATCTTTACAAACCAAACTGAAACATCTCCATCGTTAATTAACTGCATTTGAATTATTTTACTCATTTTGTTCATCAGTCAGAAACATTTTAAAAACTGAAAAACAAAGTTCAATGATCTCAAAGTCTGAAATAAGAAAATCATTTATTTATAAGGTAAAATTGTTTGAAATTTGAATCTGACATTTAAAAATATTGTTTTTAAATATTACAACTAAATTATTAATTAAACTAAGGATTAAAGTATCAATGAATGATTTTATTGTATAAATAGAGAAAACAAACCTCAGTTTCTTCACTTTACTGACTGAACTCTGCAGGATCTCAGACACATTCTTCATTTCAGAGTCTCCAAAGGTTGTAAAACTGAAAGGGTTTCCTTCTAGTTTAATCTCACTTATTTCCAGTTCAGTCAGATCTGGGTTGGACTTCAGAGCTGAAGCCAAAACTTCACATTCAGCCTGTTGGATCTCACAGCCACCAAGTCTGTGATGAGAGAAGAAATAAATTCAGTTCTAATGAAATCAATCTGGATCATAAACAGATAAAATATGATAACAGTGATGTCATCATGATGTCATCATCTGATCAACATCTGATCTTCAGTTTACTGAGTTTGACCCGACAGAGAGTCTGTGCAGCTCCTGACTAAAGTCCAGGTTCTGGTTCTGGTTCTGGTCCAGGCTTCATGTCCTCAGACCTTCAGCTCAGTCAGATGTTGAAGATCTTCTATCATCTGTGAAGGAAAGTTCAGTTTCTCTGCAGCATCAGAGCCTCAAAGGAGCTGCAGCAGCTGATGAAGAGGCTGACTGAGCTGAATGAAGGAAACTACTGGAGATGATGGAGAGGAGGAGGAACTGCTCACAGCTCTGACAAGTCACACTGACTTGGACTAGACCGTTTGGCTCCTTGAGATCTTCCACCAAGCAGGAAGTGAGTTATAAATGAAGTGAGCAGAGCAGGAAGTCCAGCCTGCTGTGGACCTCTGGCATCTCTGGGTTTGTTTAGCCCATATCTGCTGCTGCAGCATCTAGAATCCTCCTCATCATTAATAATAGTAGTATATTCTATAGAAACGTGGCTCCCAGCAGCAGATTATTAAATGCTGCCACAGAGGGAACTGGGAGCAGACCAGACACATGATGCTCCCAGTTGTGTCTCCGTCCATCTGCTGGATTTGATGCTGTAACAAAGTAGAAAGTGGACAGTCGTCAACCTGCTTCAGCTAAAAGCTGCAGATTGTTCTGGTCGTCCTGCAGAGCAGCAGCAGAACCGGTCCTGCTGCTCCTTCAGGTCTGGACTGTCCTCTGTTGACCTGAGAGGAACTGGGACAAACTGGTTGGAAGAGGGACACGTGTCTCTGCAGTGGTCTGTCCATCGTCTCAGAGGAACAAAGGTTTGGATGTCAGAAGAAATTGTTGCTAAACTCCTAAAGAGCTGAAGAGCAAAACCCCTGGAGGAGACGGAGCGTTTGGGTCCAGCAGCATCTTCATGGTGAAGCAGTGAAAGTTCTCCAGAACTAAAGAGGCTGGGATGTCTAAAGAGCTGAAGCTCATGTCTCTGCAGGTCTTCATGGAGGACAGCTAACAGCTTCAACAAAGGCTGCAGATGAAGAGTTGATGAGGAAAATGGTTCCAGCTCTGGAAGCAGAGTTCTCAGAGCTTTGGGAGGATCTGACAGAAACTAGGACTTTTTCTGGAACCAGACAACAATCACCACATTTTGGTCTCAGTTACAAACTCAGAGGAAACTAGTGGAGGAGGAAGAGGAGAGGATGATGACGGGATGAAGAAGATCAACACTGTTCACAAAGTTTATAATTAATGCAACGGTTTATTTTAATGGTTCAACTTTCCATCAAACCTAAACAATTATTTTATAAAAACAGTCAAAGATCCTAAAAGGTGAATTATGGAGCAGCAGCTCAATGAGTGAAGAGAGTTTAAAGTTTAAAAAGTCTCTCTGGCTGATTGGATCTGAGAGGAAATAGACATTTTCCAGAGTTCAGGGTTTTCTATTCATTTCAACCTGAAAACTGATAAAAAGTTAAATATTTTTAAAAGATCAAAATGTGTAAAAACCAGAAGCTGCAGCTGTCCTGGATGAACTGAATGTTTAGATGTTTGAATGGCTGAAATCATCCAGAGGATGAAGGAAGTAGTTAAAGGCCAAAAACATCCAGAATCAACTTGAAGAAAGAAGAAGAAACAGGAGGACAATAGTGCTGAATCAGCATTCACACAATGAAAACATCTGGACTCACCGAGCCTTTCTGCAGTTCCTCACAGCTGGAACCAGTCTCTGTCGTCCATCTGATGATGTGTTGTACTTCTCCAGGTCCAACTCATCCAGAACCTCTGACATCTGCAGCATGAAGGCCAGAGCTGAACAGTCAGTCTCTGAGAGCTCCTTCCCTGAATCCAGCAGCCGTTGGATCTCCTGATAAAATGAGACGTCGTTCATCTCCACCAGACAGTAGAAGATGTTGATGCTTCTGTCAGGAGAGATTCTATCAGTGTTCATCCACTTCAGGTTGGTGATGATTCTCTGGATGGTTTCTGGACGGTTCTCTGTCTGACCCAGCAGATCCTCTAAGAGTCTCTGGTTGGACTCCACAGTGAGACCATGAAGGAAGCGGACAAACAGGTCCAGGTGGCCATTTTTACTGCTGAGGGATTTATACATGACTTCCTCCATGAACTCATCTAGAGATGTTTCATTGTATTCTTCTTCCAGGAACGTCTTGATGACCTCTGACCTCCTGCTGGTGAAGCAGTGGAGCATGTAGACGGCAGCCAGAAACTCCTGGATGCTCAGATGAACAAAGGAGTAGACGGAGATGTTGCGCGTTCCTCTCTCCGTTTTAAACATCTCAGTGAAAACTCCTGAGAACAACGCAGCATCTTCGATGTTGATGCCACATTTATCAAGATCTTTGTCATAGAAGACCAGGTTTCCCTCCAGCAGCTGATCTAGAGCCAGTCTTCCTAGAGACTCAATCAGCTTCCTGTTCTCTGGACTCCAGATATTTCTTGTCTTTCGTCCTCCATCAAACTTTTCCTCCTTGATTTTGAGCTGAACCAGCAGGAACTCTATGTACATCTCAGTCAGGGTCTTGGGCAGCTCTCCTCCCTCTCTGGTCTCCATCACATCCTCCAGAACTTTAGCAGTGATCCAGCAGAAAACTGGGATGTGACACATGATGTGGAGACTTTTTGATTTCTGGATGTGGGAGATGATCCTGCTGGCCTTCTCTTCATCACCTCTGAATCTCTTCCTGAAGTACTCCTCCTTCTGGGGGTCAGTGAACCCTCTGACCTCTGTTACCATGCCAATGCACTCAGCAGGGATCTGATTGGCTGCTGCAGGTCGTGTGGTTATCCAGAGGAGAGCAGAGGGAAGCAGTTTCCCCCTGATGAGGTTTGTCAGCAGAACATCCACTGAGCTGGACTCTGTAGCATCAGTCAGGATCAGATTATCATCAAAGTCCAGAGGAAGTCGACTCTCATCCAGACCGTCAAAGATGAACAGAACCTGGAACTTTTTAAAGCTGCGGATTCCTGCGTCTTTAATATCTTCAAAGAAGTGATGAATCAGTTCCACCAAGCTGAACTTTTCTTCTTTCACTACATTCAGCTCTCTGAAAGTCAATGGAAATATGAACTGGATGTTCTGGTTGGTTCTGCCCTCAGCCCAGTCCAGAGTGAACTTCTGTGTTAACAGTGTTTTCCCAATGCCAGCCACTCCCATGGTCATCACTGTTCTGATTGGTTGATCACTTCCAGGTTTAAAGATGTCTTCTCTCCTGATTGTTTCTTGTCTCCTGGATGCAGTTTCAATCCGTCTGACCTCATGTTCCTGGTTGACCTCTCTAGTTAACCCCTCTGTGATGTGGAGCTCTGTGTAGATGTGGTTCAGAAAGGTTTGATTTCCAGGTTCAGCGACGCCTTCAGAGAGACTCTGGAACTTCTTCTTCAAGTTTAACTTGAATTTCCGTTGACATTTTCCAGCTCCAGTCCCTGCATGGAGACAACACACTGTAAGGTCTGGACAGGCCACTGTAGCTGGGGAGAGTGACCAATGAAAACAGCAAACTGGGACACAATATTACGCAGCACTGGGTCAAGCCAGGGAACTGTTCTCTCCACTGTCCTGTTTACTCTTTACAAAGCGACTTCCAGTAGAAATCCAGGTTCTGCCCTAAGCAGAAGGATTCAGAGACACTTTGATAGTTGGTTGTTTAGGGATAAACAGGAAAAACTGTAGAAAAACCTTGGCAAGAACTTTTTGAACTTGATCTGCATCAAATGCCTGCAGCTCAGTTCAACAAGGAGACCTTCTAGCCACCTCTTCTGTCTGGATGCATGTAGATGGACGGTAGACAGTCGGAGAGTTCATGTCATGCAGATCAGCAGCAGTTTATCATTTACTGGCCCTCAATGTTGGCGCTGCTGCATCACAGGGTGAATTTGGTAGCTGTCTGTGTGTTTCTGAAGGTTCTTCATCTGCAGCTGAATGGAACATTTTTATGTACTGGGTGCAGGAATTAAAACTAAAATGGGTTTTTATCTTGTGCATTGCTGCCATGTTTGTTTTTTACAGTATTTTACGGTAAATATAAAGTTCCCAAAGTTTATATTTCATGAGCAGCACATCAGTCACCACAGGTGATGTTTAAATAAAAAAGCTGCTGAATCCAGAACGTCATTGAGCTCATGTGACTGTTTGATTAAGATTTTCTGTGTTTGTTCGTTTCTCTTGTTTGATTTCAGTTGAATTCATTTTCTCATGTAATCATGTTTTAATTATTCAACATAACAGCAGAATTGTTGTAGAAATCCTCTTACTGCTCTGCAGACGGTCAGCCAGCTCCTCCTGCTTCATCTTCCTCAGGAAGTTCAGGGTGATCTTCATCACCGCCTCTCTGCTGCTCCTCCTCTGCTCCTCATCCTCACTCTGACCCTCTGAGCATTCTGGGTCATCTGGACTCAGAACCTTTTGGATCTTCTTCAGCTCGTTCTTCACGAATGTGACAATGTTTTCCTCCAGCAGCTGGAACAGAATGAGAAGATATCAGACTAGATCTGAACATCAGGTCCATGTTGGACAGACTGACAGTCCTCTGGTCTACAGACTGAACAGAACCGATGTACAGACCAGAAATATGGAGTCCAGCTGTGTTTGGTGCTGCTGGACAGACGGATCAGTGGGAACCTCTGAGCTCTGCAGATCCTCTCTGTGGAGGAACCAGGACAAATGAACCAGAATCTGTCTGTCCACACAGAGACAACATTATAGGTGCATGGCCACTTCTAGTTAGATTTTCTATGTTACATTTTAATACCTTATGTATATGTGGCTCAGATTTGTATAGATAATCTATTCCAGAGTAGCTTTTGTGTGGATCTGAGTAAAATGTGTCGTCTCTCTTCTTGGGGTTGATATTTCTCCAAGCATCAATCAGACCAGCTCTTTAGTAATATTATTTAGCATTCTGGATGTCGTTGTCTGTGGCCCATAATCAGAAGAGTATCTAACTAATATATTATTTTAAACCGTATTAAAGTCTCCCCCCATCAGTTTCATTCCTTTTCCATCATCAGTTTTTATTCTGACTGTTTGTTTCAGGAAACTGTCCTTCTCCTCATAAACATTTATTACTCAAATTGTCATTTCTCCGATTCGTCCTACAATCATTACATATCTTCCTTCTTTATCCTTTTCCTCTTTTTCAACTTCAAACAAAATCCCTATTTTGAGTCAAATTGCTGCCTTTTCCAAATGAAACAGAAAATGTCTGACCTGCCCTCTCCCTTCTCATTTTCTGTGTTGGTTCTCCATCAGGTGTGTCTCCTGTAATAAAGCTGCTGTGCATCACCTGAGCCAATGCTGGGTAACCAACCACAGCCAACATTCAGTGAATCTTTAAGATCATTCATCCTGCCTGATGTCTCATTGAGCACTGAAGCAAAGAGACAGTAGAAAACAGGAGCAGGAAGAAAGACTTTTGAAGCTTTGAGTTTAAAAACCTTCTGCTTTAGTCTGTCTGTTATTACTGTTTGAAAGAAATGTGTTTTTATCTTCATTTATGTTCAAATCAGCTTAAGATGCAAAACTGCATGATCACAATCCAAGTAGATAAATGTTATGTTGTTGGTTAAATCTTGGATTTAACTAGAAAATAAAAAGTTTATGAAGAAACTTTTTAATTTCAAGGTTTTAGGGTTGAGTTTTGTTGTGGAGTTGGACAAAGTTTATCCCATGAATCAATCACTAGTCATCAATGTTAATAAATATCATGGAGCAGAAAATGGACGTATAATAAAGCCTCCTTTACTTTCTGCCTGTCTCCTCGTGTATCCAAGCCTAGAACCAGTCCTGCTCTGCAGAGTCACATGAACCAGATAGAAACTGGTTTCTTACTCTGGTTCTGATGGTCCAGGTTCAGGACTGAAGTCTGGAGGTTTATCTTTGGACCAGTCACTCCTCATGGAGGAACAGCTGGATCCTGGAGGTTCTGCTCTCCCTCTGTGGTTCTGACCTCTGAAACACAAACATGTTGTTATTCAGATCAATCAGTGAGAAACTGAGATAAAAACCAGAGAAGAAGCTCTGAACACAAACTGCTGCAGGTCTGAAGCTCCAGAGTGAAACATTCAGACTGATCTGTTGGTCAAACTGAACCTTCATTCAACTTTATTAGTTCAGTTCATTTCAGCAGCAAGGCAGTTCAAGGCGCTTTGCATAATAAAGACAGAAAGCTATAAAGAAAACACCAGGCATTCAACAACTGAACAGACATTATATTTGATGAGAGCATCACCAAAATCATAACCATCAAATATGTTGGTCACTGTTTCATTTATAATCAAAGCCACTAAAATCAGATGGTTTTTAGTCTGGAGTTAAAGAAATTCAGTGTTTCGACTCTTGTACAGTTTTCTGGAAGTTTATACAATTTAAACTTTGACAAACTCACCTGGTTCATCTTCTTGTAAAAATCAGTTTAGTGACGTGATTGAGACGAGAGACTAGTGATGGAAAAGTTACTACAGAGTAAAGAGTCAACTAGTTGCTGCAACATCCAGTTCAGAGACAATCTGAGTCGTTGCTCCTCACATTGTTGCTGGTTTTTGTTTCATTTTCATCATTTTTCATTCAAACTGATTTACTGACCAACATCCTTCATGTTTAACTTTAAATTAATGTGGAAGAAATTTAAGTTACTTTTGATCAAACACTGAAGATCAACCAGTTAATATCATCTATATTTTATCTCTATAGATTCACATGAACCAGATAGAAACTTGTTTCTTACTCTGGTTCTGATGGTCCAGGTTCATTACTGAAGTCTGGAGGATGATGTTTGGACCGGTCACTCCTCACAGACGGACTGATGGGTCCTGGAGGTTTTGCTCTGTCCTTCTTTAGATCCAGATCTTCCATCTTCAGTCAGCCTGAGAAAGAAACCAGAACCAATCAGACCAGTGGTCCAGGTCCAGTAAGTGTCCTGTGAAGCAGAAAGCTGGTTCCCATCAGGAGTTCAGAGGATCAGAGTGAATCAGATGAATGAACAAGTGAACATTTCCTATGAACTAGTGAACTTGTTTAGCTCCCACAGTGGACCTGAACGCATCATGACTCTATTGTAGCTCCGTATGGAGGGAGTCAGTGTGCAGAAGGTTCTGAAGGAGCAGCAGCTCAGGTCGGGTCCACAGCTCTCCTCCAGACAGAACCGGGTCCAGCTGGGATCTCAGCAACATGTCAGCCTCTGTGGTCATGTGAGCAGCTCAGCAGGATTTCCTCTCAGCTAATGCTGCTTTCAGGGACCACAGCATCCAGCTGAGGTACCAGCTGGACCCACTGCAAGGAATCATGGGTAATCAGCTGCTTCAATGAGGGGATGAAGCCCCCAAACACTCAGCGAGGCCCGATTCTTTCTGCTGCAAGGAGCAACAAGAGGTAAAAATTAAAAAAGACCAAAGTCAGTGAAGAGGAAGAGAGGAAATCTGTGGACTGGTTAAAGCCGGTTCTGATCCAGACAAGAGAAACATCAGTTTGTGATGAACCCAGACTGATGAGGGACGGAGTGATGTGTTTCACTTTCTGCTGACTTCAACAAGCAAAGAAACTAGTTTAAAACTGTTTTTGTTCTGATTTTTAGGTTAAAAAGATTCACAGAGAGTCCCTACAACAAGAACACTGATGTAAAAAGTTACATGAGGTTAACTTTTTTAGTTTAGTTCATTTAGGTTAGATTGAGAAGGTCGTTGCTGCACACTCCACTCAAACAGATCAGATTTAGATGCAGCTGTCATGGTGGACCACTTTATCTCTAAAGCACTTAAAATAAAACAGCAGCTGACCAAAGGGATGCAGGAAAATGAAAACAAATGATAAAATATAAGAAAAATAGAAATCAAACATCAGAAATACAAGTAGCAGTGCAGCATTAACCCTTGTGGGTGCAGGACTGAGGCAAACGTAGAGGTCTATGGAAAATGATGCAGGTTTTACGTGTGTGGGGTCGATTGGACCCCATTTCAACATACAAGGTGGAGACAAGGGTTTTAACCCTATAGCTCACTCAGGGTTAAAACCCAGAGAAATAAATGGGTTTTAAGTGAGTTTTTAAAAGTTGTATCATAGAGTTGATCATTCACCAGGTTAACTCTGCAGTTACTGAGCTGTGTTGTGGTCAAGACCACCTAACCCGAGACCAAGACAAGACCAAGACTTTTAGGGTCCGAGACCAAGACCAGCGGCCTGCGCTAAATGACACGATAAAATTTGAAATATTATCAAAATTGTTTCTCAAATTGATCTGAAAGATCCATATTCCCATAAAAACACCTAGATATTAAATACTTAATAAATTTTACCAATATTAAAGTGAAGTGCTGCAATCCGCTGTGGTCTCGTGCCATCCCTAAAAAGATAACGCCCATATTAGTCATGTCAGAAACCATCACTGTCTGCACCTTTAAACATAGTAATTGAGGCAATGCTCTGACGGTAAATAACGCTCAACTATGAACACTGACCAGGGAGCAACAAAGAAGTAACCAAGCACAAGGTGCTCACTGTGACTGTTTTCACCCTCTCTCCCGCTACATGAGGCCAGGTAGTCTGACACCATGGCAGACATGACAGCTGCCACTTTGAACAAAAACGATCATAGAGCAATGTGCATGCTTTTTCATTCTTGTGTTTTATTTGTCAATTAAAAAAATATCAATGCATATGATTAAATAATGATAGCTACTGCAGTGTACCCAAAGCATTACAAGAACAAAGAACGGCTCTCAGTGACCCTCCAGTCCTATTTTCTAAGTAAAGAGCCGTTCAGAAGAACCGGACTGTTCCTGAATATCACATCATTATATTGCAGACTTTTGGACACAGCGTTGTCCCATATCTGGGACAAGTCAGTCAACACCTCCGCACAATAATTAAGTGCAGTGAGTGACTTTTTTTCCATCACAAATGCTTAGTGTCTTTATACAGCTAGCTTAGCTAACATCACGTCAACGGAGCTTACCTTTCTTTGAGCTACTTTTCTAAGTGACGAAAAAAGTTAGACGTTTTCCCCACTGGCTGTGAAAATGAAGCGCTGCTGAGTTAGCAGTGCCCATTGGATTTCTTATGATTTATGCAGCGCTATTATATTACTGACGATTAGACAGACATCTTCTGCCACTCAAAGGAAACCACTGCGCATGTCCTGGAGCGCCGCGTTGCGAGTGAAGGGTGGGCAGGGGGAGTAACAGAAACACGTTATTGCCTGGATTTTAGTCGGTGCGTTTGGCATCCACGGAAAACAAAGATGTTAACAAAGAAACTGGACAGTATGCTGTACGCTTAGTGATATTTTCACAGTTGCGGTCTCGACTGATCTTGCAATAAAATGCCGAGTCCTCAGCGCCCGAGACCAAATGCCATCAAAAAATGGTCTAGAGACCAAGACCGATCTCGAGTACTACAACACTGTTACTGAGCTGTGTGTTTATGGTTTGTGTTATTTCTCTCATAATGTATCCTCACTTAGAATCACTTTATAAGCAGCAACGTCTCACAATAAAACATTTCATTGAATCTAATTCCTTTCCAGATCAGAGCACTGCTGTGGGGACCACACCCTATGAGAGACGAGGGACCCAGACCGAGGTGGCCGAGGCCCCGGGAAGCCTCGGAGGGTTTATCGGTCAGAAAGGCTCCAGAGAGCCGAGAGAGACTCGGAGGGACCCGGAGCGGCAATACTTACCTCTGTTAACAAGTCAACATGTTATTTCCACCCTCCGCTCAAAATGGAGGCTGACTTGAAGAAAAATAACAAAGTTAGTTTCAGTTTCTTTTTCCACAGAAAGTCACGTGACTTGTGTTTCCTTCTGCGTCCAGAATCAAAGTTTGATTCTGGACGCAGTTTCAGTTTACAAAGTGAAATAAATCTAGAATAAAGATAGAAAACTTTCGGTATTTCTGTTTTGCTGTTATTGAAGAAGATTTGGAGCTGAGCAGCTTTTTGTTCTGCAGAAAACCAGCAGAACAAACGAGTTTAACAGGTTTTTGATTGTGGATTATGAGCGCTCACTGCCCTCTGGTGGTCAACTATTGTAACTACAGATATTCCGCTACATACTAACCAGGTAATTTGTTTAACTTCATTTGTTCTCATTTTCACCTTTACCAGGTCAAATAAAATCAGCTTAAATTAATGTTTTTAAAGAGCCACTGCAGGGTTAATAAATGGAAAAGAAAATTAAACTTACTTAGTTAAAAATCCTCACAAAAAGAGGATGTCTGTAACTTTAAGAATCAAGCCTGAAAAAATATATAAACTATAAAAATGCGTAATTAAATCCAACCTGCTGAGATCAGAGCATTGAGCAGGATGAAAATGCTGCTCAATGCATTTTTTTTCCTAATGGGAAAAAAACTTAATATAAAAGTTAAAGTTTAAAATGTGACTAGTTAATATTACTTATTTAACTGCAATCTGTTGCATAACTGAATTCATCTGTGAATAAATGTATTACATGTACAACAACATCAAGGTGCAACTGCTAATATTATTTAAATACTTTAATCTGTTTTAAATGACTAGGAACAGGAAAGTTATACGGTGGTGGTGGAAAACCTCGGCAGAATTTAATTTCATGCTTCTAAATAAAAGTTTAAGGGTGGAAACAAGAAAAGTAAAATGCATTATTTAATATAAAGCTAACAGAGGATATGAACTCATTTCCATAGCTCTTAATGTGAAAGTATTCAAAAGAAGTGGAAGTGATGTGTAAATTCTCTAGCTTAATGGCATAGCTGTAGTTTCTTATCACCATAGACATCGTACTGATTGTTTTGAAAAACACAAACCGGAAGTGTCTTATTTGTCTTTAAATTTGTCTCAGTATATAATATAAATATTACTTAATAATGTTGTAATGTTATTTACACATTTAAAAGTATTATTTAGTAACTTACCAATAATTATCATTAACATAATATTAAAAATTATTCAATCTCCCGATAATTATAAAGGTTCTTTAAAACCCCAGCAACTTAGTCTTGCAAGAATATTTTACGCTTTCTTATTTTGTTTTACTGTTGGATCCACGAGCGCATCAGTGCATATTAATACATTTTAAAATATTAATTAAAGTGTGCAGTGTTGTGTAGCTGGTGCCCCCTCTCTTCCCTAGGGGGCAGCAGAGAGCAACATGTAGGCGATGGGAGGAAGAAGAGCTAGAAAAGTGTCCGGTTGTTGTGGGGAGCGCAGTGTGTTAGTTTTAGGGAAGCCAGCTGTTTGTTGTACTTGAGACCAGCCCGTTTAAAACCAGCCTCTGATTGGACTCTGAGCCAATGACAGTCCACACATCCTCCTTTTCATGCAGGCCTTTAAATAAAGACCTGGACTAAAGATTCTCTTTTTATCCTGCATTGTGATGCTCGACCATTAAGAAAGGATAACCTATGTTTAATGGCTTTTTTTTTTTTTTTTTACAAGTATTTACCTGCAAGACAAAGAAAATGATTAGTGACCAAATGATCGATGAAGGCCTACATTCAATGACTCTCAGGCGGTCATTGACGTCAATCTGTGACGTGTGATTCGGGGTTTGAGTATCCGAGGATCACGTCACCAATGACCAGCTGAGCCAATCAGGTGCAGATTACGAACAGGCCTTATTACCTACAGTATTTCAATGTATTCTTTATAATTTTATATATTTCTATTTATAGCCCCTTTAGTTAAGATTGTATGTAATTTTTTTTTTTTTGGTAATATAAATATACATTTTATAAACTGTTAGAATATTTGCGTTTTTGTTTTTACAAACACTGACTTGACAAAAAAAGACAAAGTGACCAAATTATCACAGAAGCGTTTTTTCGTTTGATTTTTACCCAGGAAGCACTTCGGCAAAACCGTGAGTGAAACGGTCAATGGGACTGATATATATTCCATTGAGGGACTTTAACATTAAATAGTCTTTTCTCAACAGGCGTGGACCCACTTTCTCTGTCTATAAGCGACTTGAAACCGCATCCCGGGCCGGGGGGCAGCCGCACCCCCAGCCCCCCCCATAGCTCCGCACCTGGCAATGTCGTTATACAAATTATTGTTTGGTCAAATCAGGACAAAATACGTTGTCTTGTGGACTTTTTTTGTGCCTATACTTTAAAATATCACCGTACTCGTTATTACAAAACTTTGCTAAATAGATGTTGGCAGCGACACTGAAGCTGTGTAATATCAGTGTACGTGAATCATATCCTGTCATTTCAGGTGCACAGTGACCTGCGCAGTTCGGTGGACACATTGCGGCTGCGCTGCATTGAATAAAGTCTGTCATGCAACGTATTAATGCGCAAAAAAAGAGTTGCGGTGATCTGTATTTGTCTGTATCCCTTGTTGTGGGGAGGGGGGACAAGCACTGTTCGGGTAAAATTACTCAGTCAGGTTTATTTATGAATTGTGCACAACTCAGAGCTGGTAGGACAACCAATCATGAAGCAGATCTCGGTGAAAAGCTCTGCCACACAGTCTGGTTCTGATGCAGCTGCAGAAAACGACTCCCAGCCTTCTACATGTGACCCAAATAGCTCTTTTAATGAGAGCTCACAAGCATTTCATATAATATGATTAGCAGATGTTAACTTGTAGTAATTTTCCACCACTTTTCCCTCCTTTTGATTATTAGTAAATATGTAATATTTACTATTAATCACACGTCAAATTTTATTCCATCCCCACTGATTATATAAAAGGACATTTGTGCAATTTTTATGGTGAGAAGTGAGAAATTATCCCATACATTTGAAGACATTACATATTCATTCAGTCACTGAAACATTATTCTGTAAGATGAAACAAAAACATATAGGCAGGATACAAAAAACCTACCGGCATTCATCCATTCATCCCTTTATTGTTTCTCCTTGCCAGGGAGACGGTCATCTATATCTTTTGTCATCTATATCTTTTGTCATCTTTCACAAAACTTTAAAAGGAGAAATTTGAAGTAATGTATTTGGACCAGCAGAATACCAAACCGTTTTCAAAGTAATATGTCCAATTGCTTAAATAAGTCATTATTTTAATCCCAAATTCTTCCGTGCAAAATAAGTGCATCTATTTCAATCCTTAGACCTCCCTGTGAATAATTTAATTTTACATTTCTACACATGCATTACATGCTTTTATGTTAACCCCATTCACTTTTGATCTATGCACAGTTTAATTTTGGTGTTACAGCCTAAATGTACATATTAAGTCATTTAGTTCATTTGTTTAATCTAAACCTTAATGTCTTATTTTAATGTGGTAACAGAACATAAATTTGTGCATTCCTGATGCGTAATTAAATAAGTCCAAAGTTTTAAACTTATCAGTTTTAATTTTACACACATTAAAGTTAATTTTAAGTTGACTTCTCTTATGTCTAGAAGAATGAATTTCTAAACTCTTAAACATCCTGAGGAGTCAAACAACTAAGAAAGATTATAATTAAGCTACCAAATTTCATGTGTTTTCTAGGAAACCCCACAAAAAAATGACATTAGTGCAGTGAAGGTACAGATAAGTTTCTGTTCAAAACCCAACAAGAAAGCACAGATTTTCCATCTGTGGGTAAAGCGTAGAAGGAGGAACACGGATCGTCTGTCTGCTCAGGAGGATTTGTTCCCTCCTGTCAGAAAAGTCTAAATCTTCACTCTCCGCTTCGGTCACTCGCCAGTGGACCAGCAATAGTCCTTTGAGTGGAGATCCTTTCAGAAACATCTAAAGTCGCTGTTGCTCTGGACGTTGTCCTCTTTGGTGTCAACAGTTGAAGTTCTTGATACTTGGTAGAGGGAAGTCTTGCTGCTGCTTCAGATTTAAAGTCGTGATCTAGATGGACGTTACAGACAGGTCGTCCTTCACAGTGGTTGATGTGGATCCAGGTTGTTCCTTCCTTCTCGCCCCTCTGCCCCAGTCGGTCTCGGTGCTGCTGCAGCCAAATCCTGCCCCGTCTCTCTCCTCCAGCTTCCTGTCAGTCCAACTGGTTCTGGTGTTGGTTCTTTGGGTTATCCAGATCGTCCCTCAGGAAATGTCCATGTTGTCCACAGATGAAACAAGAGTCAACAGTTCAGAGTCTTTTTCTCTCACAGCTCCTGTGAGAGAAGAGCTTTTCTTCCTCTTCGCTGATACTGGACAGCAGACCAGCAGAGGTTTTCAGTCCAAATGCCCAACAGGAGACCGACAGTTGTCCCCTGCAGGTGATGGAGGTCTTTTTTGTCTTCTTCATCCTCCAGATCTTCTCCATCATTTTCATTGGCTGGTTTTGTAGGAGGGACAGATGGGAGGCGTTGAGGTCAGAGGTCAGATGCACCGTGTGAGGCTCAGACAGAAGGGAAGGGAAAAAGCAAACAGAAAATCGATGAGGGTTTGTCTTGTCATTTTCCTTGTTGTTTTCCATACATATACATTTATACTTATGAATCTTATTTTAACCTTTTACGTGATCATATAGTTTTAGTCATTTATTATCCATCCAGTATTATGGCTCCTGTTTTTGGAAAAGTTTGTCAGAGAAACCTGAGGGCTCATTGTTGGAACAGCTCTTAGAGCTGCTTTTAGTATGAAAGGGTCCCTTATAAATAAAATTCATTAATTGATTGATCCTTTTAAGAAATATTTTTTTATTTATTCAAACACACAAAAGAAAAATTAAACATATTAAGGCCTGTAATTTATCAACAAGAGATTTATGTTCAGCATTTTATTCCAATCAATTCACCCAGAGGAGGAGGTTGTGTGCTGGAACCACTTAGACCCGTTCTTCTAGAACTGGGTGGGATTTCCTCTGTAGACTGCAAACGTCTTCACAGAATCCAACAAATCAGCTTTGTGGTCGCTCTGCCTCTTAATCCTCTAAGAGGGGCCTTTATTTCCAATAAAGGTCTTTAGGATTCTCTAAAGGTTTGGTTCCCTCAATTTAGAAAACCAAAACTCAAGGAACCACCTGCCTTATTGACCTTCCTTACGGCTCGTGTTCAGTCTCAGGGTGCTGGATTTGAGGTGGAACCCTCCATGCATGGTTAGTAGCTTCCAAGTCTTAACATCCGTGGTGTTTGTCTCCTCCTTTGGCCAGCTAGTTATTCTTGCAGGGTGTCTGATTACTGGTAAGGCATAGCTGTTTATCACACAGATCTTGTTCTTGCCATTGAGCTGGCTTCTCAGGACTTGCCTTATTCGTTGGAGGTATTTGGCTGTGGCTCCTTTCCTTGTGACCTCATCCAGGTTGCCATTTGCTTGTGGTATTCCCAGGTTCTTGTAGCTGTGCTCTATGTCTGCTATTGTTCCTTCTGGGAGTGAGACCCCTCTGTGCGGACGACCTTCCCTCTCTTTGTAACCATCCGGCCACACTTCTCTAGTCCGAATGACATCCCGATGTCAGTGCTGTAGATCCTGGTGGTGTGGATCAGTGAGTCGATGTCTCGCTCGCTCTTGGCGTACAGCTTGATGCCATCGTCTCAAAAGTGAAAATCAGATGTTTACTTTACAAAGATCCTGGAACAAGTCTTTAAAGACACAAATATCTCCATCACGGTGTACAGCCTGCCCATTTAACATCCCATTGATGTAAAATAAACAAATGAGGGTGGAATATGGGGGTAAATACAACATTATATATTTACAAGGTCCTAAATATAGAACCTCCTCCTGCAGCACTATTATCTAAGGAATAAAAGTTCTTCAAATAAAAGTACCATAATGACAACTCAGTTTCCTGCCATTGATTTAATGCAAAACTTATTGCAAACTTTGATGTTGCTCTCTGTCACTATCGCACTACATGATATTACTAGTACTAGTACATCAAGCTACAAAAATGATCCAACAAAGAACACCAGGCAAATGAAATACAATGGTTATGTATACATTGTTTTATTTATTAAAATGTAAATTTAAATGGAGGAAGAGTTTGCTCCTCTAGCTTTATTTTCCTGAGCCAGATTCAGGAGCAAGAATGTTTTCACAAGCGTTTTTAGGTCATGACTTTATGGTGATTCTTATGCTTGTTTTTAGACTGTTTAGACTTTGTGTACTGTGAATTATGCCGAACAGGATATTATGACTAGTGTGTTTGAAAATTGGTTCGTAAGTCAAACTTAACATCACGGTTTCTGACAATAGGGATGACCTTCATCTGCTCAGACACCAGGCCATGGTATGTGGAAAAATGTATTGGAAAGAAATGTACATATTTTTAGTTTGACCTCAAAAATGAACTTTTCATGTTACCAAAAAAATACCAATTTTTGCTTTCATCATCCTATAAAACATTGCTCATCATTTTTCTTCAGTCCAGTCCGTTGGGCAAATTGAAACCTTTCATAATACAATTAATTTGATTTACATAACACTAATTTACAATAGGTAATCTTAAGACAATTTACAAAAAAGTCATTTCCATTCTACTTAACAGTGCAGCAATTTAAATGTATTATTTAAGACAGTAAAAAAAAAGTTAAGTTATCCTAGTTAAAAATGTGGATTGCATCAAGTCATTGACTTGTTATTGACTTGACTTGTTTATATGCTTCCCCCTCTTCAAATTACTTTTACCCTGTAATGACTGATTTTATCCATTTCTTCAGGGGAACCAACATGTACGTATGCTACCTTCTTTCTTTGTTTCTTTACTACTGGGCACCAATGGAGTTCCATAAAGTCTTGTAGTAAAAGTCACATTAAGACACAATCAGAAAGCCTCATGCTGAACCGATTCTCCCCACAACCAGCCATCCTCCAACGTTTGTTTATCACGTCAGAGTTTTAACAAGAAAGAGTACAACCGGTAAAATTGTTGCTTTATAAGTCACAACAAGTGTACATTTTATCTCTAGGTTTTATGTAACAACATACTAATAAGCTACATGATTGTTGGTAAATAATATCACACAAAACACAAATCCTAATCATAAATCTCTACTGGATCTGCTCCTCTCTTCTTCTTCTGCAGTCCCTGGATTAAAAGGAGCAATTGATGTTTGTTCGTTCTGTAAGAAAAAAACAACAAAGTTTTGCTTCTTTTACATTGTTGTTTTTAGAGCACACAAATTATACAGTACTTAATAAATTAAAATAAATGTTGTTCATTTACATTATATTCATTTAGCCACAAAAGGAAAGTTATTAGTTATGCTCTACAATTCAGAGGGGAAAAGGTTTTAGACATTTTAATGAGATCCACATTTTTTTAAAGTTTTGACAAACCTTGAAGTCTCTTCATCTCGTGGAGTCGTTTCAGTGAAGTTAGCGTTTGTGGAGGGAAACTTGCTGTCGCTGCTCTGCTCAGTCAGAAAGTTACTAATGTCAGAAAAATCTGCTGTCATGTCATGAGCTGGAAAAAAACATCAACAAGCATGTTTGCAAAAATAGAAGTCACATCGAATTTTCACTTAAGACCTATAAAATTGTTTTATGATTTTGGTTATGGCTGTAGAATTTAAACTGAGGTAACACTGAACAATAAATTGTTGGGTAAATAGTGTGAAAAAGAGGAGATATTAAAGACATGCTAACCTAAATGGCTGCAAATGCATCCAATGCTCAAAATGAATCAAACTCACGTAACACAGTGTAATGATTCACCTCTGCAGCACTTTGAGTCACCAAGCTTTATGCTTTTCAAACCCTTGTTATTTGGTCAGTTTGATTTCAGAAGAGCCGATGACATTTTTTATTACAGAAACATGAAATTTACTCTATTAAAATGTACTCATCTTTCAGATGACTAGAAGAAGACTCACTGCGTTCACTGATGGCGATGAGTTCAGCCAAAAGTAAAACATTCAGGAATCCCAAAGCCACACAGAGGCAGAGCCTCTTTGGAGCCGTTCGGACCTTAACGAAAACCTGAACTTTACCAAAATGTAATTAGATACATACTAGATTTATCTGTAACTTTATTCTTACCTGTGTGATTAGATGCAGTTTGTCCAACAGGTTCCATGTTGACGTAAATTTCCTCCATCGGTTCAGACTCTGTGCTGCTTTAAACACTGACTATAAAATCCACTGCAGTCGCAGAACTAAATGAAAAACTGTGGGAAAGAGGTGAGATGTCTGGTGTTCAACATAAAAAGTAACATATTTTAGAGATAACAGTCAAATAAAGAAATTCATGTGTGCGGTTTCAGAATTATTTTCTTACACAACATAAGATTCTTGAAGGTTTTCAATAGTTTCATAAGTTCATATTTGCTGATTCGGTTCTGTATCGTTGAATATTTATTTCTCCTTTGTTTTCCTTCAGCTCGGTTAATCCTACTCATAATAAACACATTGCACTTTTCTATCGGTGAAGAAAATAATTGACTTTTACAGTCATGCACAACTTTGCAGCCTGCCGTATGGTATCAGAAATTAGAAATAGTTTTAAATCGCTGATATAAGGATGAAAAGTGTTTGATATAAGGATGTTGTGATGTTCCTGCTCCTTGTGTCCAGACATAGTTCCTAAAGGGTAATAAATTGTTGGAGCAGATGACCGGTTGGATCATATGGACCCAACAGTTTTACGGGTCTCATTCTGTCCTGATAACTAGTCATAGCCTTTCTCCCAGTAAATACAACTATCATCTTTGTAGTTTTATTTCTAAATCCTCGTTTAACCCTATTCCTTGTCTTCTTACTGTCTAGTAGCAGAAACACTGACATTAAGAAACAACAATATTACCAAACTTCTATAACCGCTGGATCGAATAATTATGAAATTGTACGTATTTATTCATAATTTAAAGATATATACTTTTAGGACTGCCGTTTAGTAAAAAAGCCGTATGACCTGGCTGCTAGTGTCTAAAACTCAGTCACCATGTCTTCTGAGGGACATCAACAGTTTGACAAACAGTTTGCTTTGTGAAGCACCGCCTCACTGGGAGGGAATGGAAAGGCTAACAAGCCAATCAGCTGCATGTTGGGCGGGTTAAAGTAAGAGAAACCAGATACTGCATTCAAAGCATGAAGAAGACCAGCAAGCAAAGCTTTCACAGAGTGGATGTAGTAGAATATCAAAGTACAGGAGACACAGGATAGAAGATTTGACTGAATCGAGACATTGTGCAGAAGTTCAGACTGGGAAGCTAACTGGAAAATTGCTAGCCAAGTATGTGGAGCAGGAAAATGGGTTGTAGTTACTTAAATTTATGCAAACCAATTGTCTCAAAAGATTCAATTACTGCAACATGTAAAAGACAAGTGTAGCTACATTGTGTGATTTTGGCAAATAATATTCTTAAACTCATCCAAAATATTATTCAATGCAAAATGTATTTTACTTTCTGCCAGCAGCGGCAGCAGCAGCAGCAGCTGCGGCAGCAGCAGCAGCTGCAGCAGCAGCAGCTGCAGCAATGTATTTACTGCATGTCGTTACTTGACATAGCGGTTCTGTTCCAAACCTTTTGGTTTGCTTGAGTAGAAATGGAGTAATGTCTGTGTATGTTAAAATGTTAAACATTTACCACCCAAAATCCTCACTACTTTCAAATAGTTCACTTTTTATTTTATTCTAGTTGTTGCAGACTCAACTTAAATGGATTAACTTATAAAGCATCTTTTTTTCTTTTCTAAATCCAAAAGTTCCTGCCGCTTGTTTAAGATGAGTACAAACAAGTTGTTGAGAATGAAGTGATGTTCACTTGAACTCTTTAATAAAGCAGAATGTTTTATTTTACAGTGAGGAAGGCCGGAGTCTAGCTTTAGCAGACGGCTGGAGGCATCTGATCCACGCTTCAAACTCAGTACCTGTTTGCTCTACAGCTAAAATGTGGTAAGATTAAATTTAGTCGACTAAAGAAAGTCAGACGGTTCATTCTCCAACGAGTGAAATCTCTTGAGGTAGTCAAGTTTCTTGTTTGTTCAGATCTTGGTGGTCATTTCCATAGTATTGTTACTAATTAACAGTTGATTCTTTTGTGTCTAGATACAATCTAATCATTCAGTTCACAATTGAAGTTTTATTATCAGGATTCTGCAAATTGAATTTTTTCATAGTATATTTCATTCATTCTTTTCACAGTCAAAGCTCCCTAAAAGGGATAGATTACCTTTCTGTGAACTATAATTTTGATTCCTTGGAGTTTCATGATATTTTACGAAATCTGACTGATGTGATCTTCTTGAACGCAGACTGATGCTTCACATTTATACACTTATCAGTTACCAGAGGTGACCTGTCTGTTAGTGAACATTAATGAACAGGTAGCATCATTAGGACCAAGGGAAAAATAAAGCTGTAGATAATTTTAAAGGAAACAAAACAATTTACCACGTTGTGACCAACTCATGGAGCTTGGTTGTGTAGCGAGCAGGTTTTACTCTTTAGGTAAGTGTACCAACAGCTAAGTTGGTTAATGTTAGTATAAGTTGGGCCAGGTGTCAGAAGATGTAAGTAAGTCTCCGTGAGAGGGGCTACTTGAGAAAAAAGCAAAGATTCACTGATTGAATTGTTGGTCGATAGCCTGCATATGTTTGAATTTGTGCAACAAACATTGAAAGAAAAGCAAAAAGCTATATAAATCCTGAATGATCATTCAGTTTGATAAATATTTACATAGAGCATCATTCAATAAATCGATAGAAATCCAAGTGCTCACATCAAAACATCAAATCTAAATAAATAGAAATTTTACTAAATATTTTAAGACTGACGGTTCACATTGATAATTTATAATTTTTTAGTAATGGAACCTTAACAACTACAGGTGAACTATATTTTGTTAGAGCACTTAAGCATGTAAGATAACGGATGGAGTAAAAGAATCATTAGGGCCAACAAAAGCAAACAGCGTATAAGTCAGAGACAAAAGCTGTAGATAATTTTAAAGGTAACAAAACAATTTACCATGTTGGAGCAACTCTTGGAGTGTGGTTGTACAGTGTAAAAAAACTTTAAACTTTGGGGAAAACTGAAAGATAAATATGAGCAGCAGCCTCACCTGGGCCTGTTTAGTCGCTGTCACATATTCTTAAGAAATACATTTACAGATGAGGAACTTTTACTGAAATGTGTCACACTAGCAAGTGTTGCATAAAAAAAATCTGTGAGTTTCAAATGTACCAACCTTTACTATTTTGGAGAAACCATGAAGCACTGAGAAGATCAGTATTGATTCAACAACAGAAAAAAAAGACTGAAGCAAAGTAGCATTCACAATGATGTGAGGACAAATTCTGGAAAGGGATCGATGTTAGAGTTTGTCTTTCACTTTAACTGCAGAAAGCTAAAAGTAAAATTTGAGTAGCCTCATGTAGGCCTGTTTAGTACCTGACACATATCCTTAAGAAATACAGTTACCGATGAGGAACTTTTACTGAAATGTATCACACTAGCAGGTGTTACACATAAATATTGGAGTAAAACAGTTAAACTGTTGTTTTCCTTCAGAACAATTGCCTGAGACAGTCATCAACGGTTGCAGGGTCAGAGGTCAGCCCCTCTTAACTAGCTATAAGTCTGTTGTCTAACACCAAATAATGCAGTGTAAGCTATTGTCAGAAGGAATGTCTCACATATTCTAGGGATTTCGCATACTTTACGACATCAGAGGCTGTAGGACCAAAGATCAGTTCTATCTAGGACTTCGCATAGTTGAGGACATCACAGGCTGTGATGTCAGAGGTCACACCTGTCTGCCGTGCTCTAAGTTTTTTCTCATGTCCTGTTAAAGAGAACATTAGAGAACATTAGCTAAAGGTTTTAGCTAACATTAAAATAACAATTTGACGGTATTTAGAGAACATTAGCTAAAGGTTTTAGCTAACATTAAAATAACAATTTGACGGTATTTAGAGAACATTAGCTAAAGGTTTTAGCTAACAATTTAAATAATTTGACGGTATTTAGATAACATTAGCTAAAGGTTTTAGCTAACATTGAAATAACAATTTGACGGTATTTAGAGAACATTAGCTAAAGGTTTTAGCTAACAATTTAAATAATTTGACGGTATTTAGAGAACATTAGCTAAAGGTATTAGCTAACACTTTAAATAACAATTTGACGGTATTTAGAGAACCTTAGCTAAAGCTTTCAACTAATGTTTAGGTAAACTTTGGCTAGTGTTCAGAGAATGCTAACCAGATGTTAGAAGTAACAGGTAGAATAGCTAACCTTTCAGCATTATTTGGAGAAGATTAGCTAAAGGTTTCAGCTAATATTTAAATAAAAAATTTGACGGTATTTAGAAAACCTTAGCTAAAAGTTTTAGCTAACAATTTAAATAATAACGTGACGGTATTTAGAGAATCTTAGCTGAAAGTGTTAGCTAACAATTTAAATAACAATTTGACGTATTTAGAGAACATTAGCTAAAGGTTTCAGCTAACGTTTAAATAACAATTTGACGTTATTTATAAAACCTTAGGTAAAAGTTTTAGCTAACAATTTAAATAATTTGACGGTATTTAGATAACATTAGCCAAAGGTTTTAGCTAACAATTTAAATAACAATTTGACGTATTTAGAGAACATTAGCTAAATGTTTTAGCTAACATTTAAATAACAATTTGATGGTACTTAGAGAACCTTAGCTTAAAGTTTAAGCTAACAATTTAAATAATTTGATAGTATTTAGAGAACATTAGCTAAATGTTTTAGCTAACATTTAAATAACAATTTGACGGTATTTAGAGAATCTTAGCTAAAAGTTTAAGCTAACAATTTAAATAACGATATGACGTATTTAGAGAACCTTAGCTAAAAGTTTAAGCTAACAATTTAAATAACAATTTGACGTATTTAGAGAACATTAGCTAAATGTTTTAGCTAACAATTTAAATAACAATTTGACGTATTTAGAGAATCTTAGCTTAAAGTTTAAGCTAACAATTTAAATAACAATTTGATGGTATTTAGAGAAAATTAGCTAAAGGTTTTAGCTAACATTTAAATAACAATTTGACGGTATTTAGAGAATCCTAGCAAAAAGTTTTAGCTGACATTTAATGAATTTGATGGTATTAAGAGAACCTTAGCTTAAAGTTTATGCTAACAATTTAAATAGGTTAGCTAAATAGGTTTTAGCTAACATTTAAATAACAATTTGACGGTATTTAGAGAATCTTAGCAAAAAGTTTTAGCTGACATTTAATGAATTTGATGGTATTAAGAGAACCTTAGCTAAAAGTTTAAGCTAACAATTTAAATAATGATGTGATGGTATTTAGAGAACATTAGCTAAAAGATTCAGCTAACAATTTAAATAATGATGTGATGGTATTTAGATAACATTAGCTAAAGGTCTCAGCTAACGTTTAAATAACAATTTGACGGTATTTAGAGAATCTTAGCTAAAGGTTTTAGCTAACAATTTAAATAACAATTTGACGTATTTAGAGAACATTAGCTAAAGGTTTTAGCTAAAAATATAAATTATTTGACGGTATTTAGAGAACATTAGCTAAAGGTTTTAGCTAACACTTTAAATAACAATTTGATGGTATTTAGAGAACATTAGCTAAAGGTTTTAGCTAACACTTTAAATAACAATTTGACGGTATTTAGAGAACCTTAGCTAAAGCTTTCAACTAATGTTTAGGTAAACTTTGGCTAGTGTTCAGAGAATGCTAACCAGATGTTAGAACTAACAGGTAGAATAGCTAACCTTTCAGCATTATTTGGAGAAGATTAGCTAAAGGTTTCAGCTAATATGTAAATAAAAAATTTGACGGTATTTAGAAAACCTTAGCTAAAAGTTTTAGCTAACAATTTAAATAATAACGTGACGGTATTTAGAGAACATTGGCTAAAGGTTTCAGCTAACGTTTAAATAACAATTTGACGTTATTTATAAAACCTTAGGTAAAAGTTTTAGCTAACAAATTAAATAATTTGACGGTATTTAAAGACCATTAGCTAAAGGTTTTAGCTAACATTTAAATAATTTGATGGTATTTAGAGAACCTTAGCTTAAATTTTAAGCTAACAATTTAAATAACAATTTGATGGTATTTAGAGATTCTTAGATGAAAGTTTTAGCTAACAATTTAAATAACAATTTGACGTATTTAGAGAACATTAGCTAAAGGTTTCAGCTAACATTTAAATAACAATTTGACGGTATTCAGAGAATCTTAGCTAAAGGTTTTAGCTAACAATTTAAATAACAATTTGACATATTTAGAGAACCTTAGCTTAAAGTTTAAGCTAACAATTTAAATAACAATTTGATGGTATTTAGAGAAAATTAGCTAAAGGTTTTAGCTAACATTTAAATAACAATTTGACGGTATTTAGATAATCTTAGCTAAAGGTTTTAGCTAACAATTTAAATAATTTGATGGTATTTAGAGAACATTAGCTAAAGGTATTAGCTAACACTTTAAATAACGATTTGACGGTATTTAGAGAACCTTAGCTAAAGCTTTCAACTAATGTTTAGGTAAACTTTGGCTAGTGTTCAGAGAATGCTAACCAGATGTTAGAAGTAACAGGTAGAATAGCTAACCTTTCAGCATTATTTGGAGAAGATTAGCTAAAGGTTTCAGCTAATATTTAAATAAAAAATTTGACGGTATTTAGAAAACCTTAGCTAAAAGTTTTAGCTAACAATTTAAATAATAACGTGACGGTATTTAGAGAATCTTAGCTGAAAGTGTTAGCTAACAATTTAAATAACAATTTGACGTATTTAGAGAACATTAGCTAAAGGTTTCAGCTAACGTTTAAATAACAATTTGACGTTATTTATAAAACCTTAGGTAAAAGTTTTAGCTAACAATTTAAATAATTTGACGGTATTTAGATAACATTAGCCAAAGGTTTTAGCTAACAATTTAAATAACAATTTGACGTATTTAGAGAACATTAGCTAAATGTTTTAGCTAACATTTAAATAACAATTTGATGGTACTTAGAGAACCTTAGCTTAAAGTTTAAGCTAACAATTTAAATAATTTGATAGTATTTAGAGAACATTAGCTAAATGTTTTAGCTAACATTTAAATAACAATTTGACGGTATTTAGAGAATCTTAGCTAAACGTTTTAGCTAACACTTTGAATAACAATTTGACGTATTTAGAGAACCTTAGCTAAAAGTTTAAGCTAACAATTTAAATAACGATATGACGTATTTAGAGAACCTTAGCTAAAAGTTTAAGCTAACAATTTAAATAACAATTTGACGTATTTAGAGAACATTAGCTAAATGGTTTAGCTAACAATTTAAATAACAATTTGACGTATTTAGAGAATCTTAGCTTAAAGTTTAAGATAACAATTTAAATAACAATTTGATGGTATTTAGAGACAATTAGCTAAAGGTTTTAGCTAACATTTAAATAACAATTTGACGGTATTTAGAGAATCTTAGCAAAAAGTTTTAGCTGACATTTAATGAATTTGATGGTATTAAGAGAACCTTAGCTTAAAGTTTATGCTAACAATTTAAACAACCATTTGATGGTATTTACAGAACATTAGCTAAAGGTTTTAGCTAACATTTAAATAACAATTTGACGGTATTTAGAGAACATTAGCTAAAGGTTTTAGCTAACAATTTAAATAATGATGTGATGGTATTTAGAGAACATTAGCTAAAGGATTCAGCTAACAATTTAAATAATGATGTGATGGTATTTAGATAACATTAGCTAAAGGTCTCAGCTAACGTTTAAATAACAATTTGACGGTATTTAGAGAATCTTAGCTAAAGGTTTTAGCTAACAATTTAAATAACAATTTGACGTATTTAGAGAACATTGGCTAAAGGTTTCAGCTAACGTTTAAATAACAATTTGACGTTATTTATAAAACCTTAGGTAAAAGTTTTAGCTAACAAATTAAATAATTTGACGGTATTTAAAGACCATTAGCTAAAGGTTTTAGCTAACATTTAAATAATTTGATGGTATTTAGAGAACCTTAGCTTAAATTTTAAGCTAACAATTTAAATAACAATTTGATGGTATTTAGAGAACAGTAGCTAAAGGTTTTAGCTAACATTAAAATAACAATTTGATGGTATTTAGAGAATCTTAGATGAAAGTTTTAGCTAACAATTTAAATAACAATTTCACGTATTTAGAGAACATTAGCTAATGGTTTCAGCTAACATTTAAATAACAATTTGACGGTATTCAGAGAATCTTAGCTAAAGGTTTTAGCTAACAATTTAAATAACAATTTGACATATTTAGAGAACCTTAGCTTAAAGTTTAAGCTAACAATTTAAATAACAATTTGATGGTATTTAGAGAAAATTAGATAAAGGTTTTAGCTAACATTTAAATAACAATTTGACGGTATTTAGAGAATCTTAGCTAAAGGTTTTAGCTAACAATTTAAATAATTTGATGGTATTTAGAGAACATTAGCTAAAGGTTTTAGCTAACACTTTAAATAACAATTTGATGGTATTTAGAGAACATTAGCTAAAGGTTTTAGCTAACACTTTAAATAACAATTTCAAGGTATTTAGAGAACCTTAGCTAAAGCTTTCAACTAATGTTTAGGTAAACTTTGGCTAGTGTTCAGAGAATGCTAACCAGATGTTAGAAGTAACAGGTAGAATAGCTAACATTTCAGCATTATTTGGAGAAGATTAGCTAAAGGTTTCAGCTAATATTTAAATAAAAAATTTGACGGTATTTAGAAAACTTTAGCTAAAAGTTTTAGCTAACAATTTAAATAATAACGTGACGGTATTTAGAGAACATTGGCTAAAGGTTTCAGCTAACGTTTAAATAACAATTTGACGTTATTTATAAAACCTTAGGTAAAAGTTTTAGCTAACAATTTAAAGAATTTGACAGTATTTAGATAACATTAGCTATAGGTTTTAGCTAACATTTAAATAACAATTTGACTGTATTTACAGAACCTTAGCCAAAGGTTTTAGCTAACAATTTAAATAACAATTTGACGTATTTAGAGAACATTGGCTAAATGTTTTAGCTAACATTTAAATAACAATTTGATGGTATTTAGAGAACCTTAGCTTAAAGTTTAAGCTAACTATTTAAATAACAATTTGATAGTATTTAGAGAACATTAGCTAAATGTTTTAGCTAACATTTAAATAACAATTTGACGGTATTTAGAGAATCTTAGCTAAAAGTTTTAGCTAACTCTTTAAATAACAATTTGACGGATTTAGAGAACCTTAGCTAAAAGCTTAAGCTAACAATTTAAGTAACGATATGACGTATTTAGAGAAACTTAGCTAAAAGTTTAAGCTAACAATTTAAATAACAATTTGACGTATTTAGAGAACATTAGCTAAATGTTTTAGCTAACATTTAAATAACAATTTGACGGTATTTAGAGAATCTTAGCTAAAAGTTTTAGCTAACTCTTTAAATAACAATTTGACGGATTTAGAGAACCTTAGCTAAAAGCTTAAGCTAACAATTTAAGTAACGATATGACGTATTTAGAGAAACTTAGCTAAAAGTTTAAGCTAACAATTTAAATAACAATTTGACGTATTTAGAGAACATTAGCTAAATGGTTTAGCTAACATTTAAATAATTTGATGGTATTTAGAGAACCTTAGCTTAAAGTTTAAGCTAACAATTTAAATAACAATTTGACGGTATTTAGAGAATCTAAATACCAAATTGTCATTAAATAACAATTTGACGGTATTTAGAAAACCTTAGCTAAAAGTTTTAGCTAACAATTTGAATAATAATGTGACGGTATTTAGAGAACATTAGCTAAAGGTTTCAGCTAACATTTAAATAACAATTTGACGTTATTTATAAAACCTTGGGTAAAAGTTTTAGCTAACAATTTAGATAATTTGACGGTATTTAGATAACATTAGCTAAAGGTTTTAGCTAACAATTTAAATAATAATTTGACGTATTTAGAGAACATTAGCTAAATGTTTTAGCTAACATTTAAATAACAATCTGACGTATTTAGAGAACATTAGCTAAATGTTTTAGCTAATATTAAAATAACAATTTGACGGTATTTAGAGAATCTTAGCTAAAAGTTTCAGCTAACATTTGAATAACAATTTGATGGTATTTAGAGAACCTTAGCTAAAGCTTTCAACTAAAGTTTAGGTAAACTTTGGCTAGTGTTCAGAGAATGCGAACCCTATGTTAGAAGTAACAGGCAGAATAACTAACCTTTCAGCATTATTTGGAGAAGATTATATAAAGGTTTAAGCTAATATTTTAATAAAAATTTTGACGGTATTTAGAAAACCTTAGGTAAAAGTTTTAGCTAACATTTAAATAACAATTTGATGGTATTTAGGGAACCTTAGCTTAAAGTTTAAGCTAACAATTTAAATAACAATTTGATGTTATTTAGAGAACATTAGCTAAAGGTTTTAGCTAACATTTAAATAATTTGATGGTATTTAGAGAACCTTAGCTTAAATTTTAAGCTAACAATTTAAATAACAATTTGATGGTATTTAGAGAACAGTAGCTAAAGGTTTTAGCTAACATTAAAATAACACATTGACGGTATTTAGAGAATCTTAGCTGGAAGTTTTAGCTAACAATTTAAATAACAATTTGAAGTATTTAGAAAACATTAGCTAAAGGTTTCAGCTAACATTTAAATAACAATTTGACGTTATTTATAAAACCTTAGGTAAAAGTTTTAGCTAACAATTTAAATAACAATTTGACGTATTTAGAGAATCTTAGCTAAAGGTTTTAGCAAACAATTTAAATAACAACTTGACGTTTTTAGAGAACCTTAGCTAAAAGTTTAAGCTAACAATTTAAATAACGATATGACGGAATTTAGAGAACATTAGCTAAAGGTTTCAGCTAACATTTAAATAACAATTTGACTGCATTTAGAGAACATTAGCTAAAGGTTTTAGCTAACAATTTAAATAACAATTTGACGTATTTAGAGAACCTTAGCTTAAAGTTTAAGCTAACAATTTAAATAACAATTTGATGGTATTTAGAGAACATTAGCTAAAGTTTTTAGCTAACATTTAAATAACAATTTGACTGTATTTAGAGAATCTTAGCTAAAAGTTTTAGCTGACATTTAATTAATTTGATGGTATTAAGAGAACCTTAGCTTAAAGTTTAAGCTAACAATTTAAACAACAAATTGATGGTATTTAGAGAACATTAGCTAAAGGTTTTAGCTTACAATTTAAATAACAATTTGACGTATTTAGAGAACCTTAGCTAAAGCTTTCAACTAATGTTTAGGTAAACTTTGGCTAGTGTTCAAGGAATGCTAACCAGATGTTAGAAGTAACAGGTAGAATAGCTAACCTTTCAGCATTATTTGGAGAAGATTAGCTAAATGTTTCAGCTAATATTTAAATAAAAAATTTGACAGTATTTAGAAAACCTTAGCTAAAAGTTTTAGCTAACAATTTAAATAATATGACGGTATTTAGATAACATTAGCTAAAAGTTTAAGCTAACAATTTAAATAACGATATGACGTATTTAGAGAATATTAGCTAAAGGTTTTAGCTAACAATTGAAATACCATTTTGACGGTATTTAGAGAACATTAGCTAAAGGTTTTAGCTAACAATTTAAATAAAAATTTGACGGTATTTAGAAAACTTGAGCTAAAGGTTTTAGCTAACAATTGAAATAACATTTTGACGGTATTTAGAGAACATTAGCTAAAGGTTTTAGCTAATATTTAAATAAAAATTTGACGGTATTTAGAAAACTTGAGCTAAAAGTTTTAGCTAACAATTTAAATAATTTGAAGTTAGCTAAAGGTTTTAAAATGGTTGATGCAACACGTTCTGTAAAATAAAACTGCCTCAATATTTATTAACTGAGACTTAATGACTTTATTGCATTAATGTCTTCCAATCATGAATCTCAGCAGTTCATGGAAAAGGTTCACCACAAAATCAGTTCAAAAGCTCAGATCAACTGAACAGGAAGTTTCTGTTGTTACTAAATAAACCTAAATTATTTAGTAAACCTAAATAAACAAAGTAAAAATGAAAACTTAAATATAGACTGGATTAAAATAAAAGGTGCAGTTATTATATTTGTACAAAGAGCATTATTAAAATATTTATTAACCAAATAATCCATATTAGGTTAGAAGAAATATAAAAACATGAACCAATCAGCACATTATCCCAGTGATTCTCTGAGGTCTGAATAAATCAGTGAATCTCAGTAAAGAGCCTGATGTGACACATCGAGTCCTAAAGTTCTCTAGAAAACTCAAAACATGAAACATGGAGTTAAAAAAGTAAAAACCAAAACAGGCTGAGGAATATTAAAGCTGATGATCAATGAATATGATGCAAAACTTCATTATTTAAAGATTTTTAGAATGACGATAACAAAATAACAATATATACAGAATATTAAAATAATGTCCAGATAAATGCTGGACGTTCCTGAAAACTGCTCTAAGGTCAGAGTTCCTGTGGGACATCCAGTTCTAAACTGGTTCAACTGGTTTCTGTGATGGAAGCTGAAGTTTCTCTGCAGTTTCCAGTAAAGCATCTTTTTATCTGTGGAGCTTTGAGGAACATTTTCCTGTCAACAGAAGAAGAAGCAGCAGAGAAAAGAGGTTTGAAGTGTCTTTATGATTCAAAGCTGAACTGAAATGATTCCCATGTTTCCATCTCAGACCATTTCTGGTTCCAGGATGAAAATGAATCAGAGAAAAAAGATCAACTTTCCAGTTGAATCCAGTTCAGATCAAAACTCCATGAAGCCTCTAAATGGAGCCCAGTTTGAATCGGATCTTTATTGATCCAAAGAGACAAACAATATCAGACACTAAATGACAGACATGAGAAAATAAACAGGAGGAAAATCATGGAGGTCAGAGGTCATCATCATGATCCAGTCAGAGTCTCTTTAGACTCAAACTGCTGCAGCTTCAACCTCTGAGGATCAGCAGGGCACAGAGACCGTTCTCTACTTTACAGAGATCAGAACCTGCAGAGAGAAGAAGGAAGGAGAGATCAGATCAGTGAGTGTTTCCAGCCTCTCCAGCAGCAGTCAGTGACGCAGCACATCCAGTAGATGGTTTCCAGGCTGCAGTCAGACTGATCTCAGAGCTGTGACCAAGATGAACCTGATCACTTGTTTCCTGTTGAACTGAGAGAACAAGCAGATCTGAGATCAGATCTGCTGCTGCCACAGTTTGATGAATGAGGACCACTGTCTCTAGACATGTTGGACGGCTGGACGCTGGAGTCCAGCTGGACGTCCTGGAGACATGGACACAGCAACAACACTCATCTTCACACCAACACAAACACAGGAACACAGCAAGCTGCTGCTCCTCTGATTGGCTGATTGCTGTCTCTGTGTCCAATCAGGAAGCCTGAACCATTCTCCTCCCACTGAGAAGCTGCAGCTTTACTGGGAACACTGGAGCTTTGCTTTGATGCTAACTGGGTTTAGTTCAATATGCTGACAGCAGCTGGACTCACTACAAACATTTACTTACAGTAAAGTCTTTACAAAACGCTTCAGCTGCTGAACATCTGAATCCTTCAGGTTGTTTCCTTCCAGGTCCAGTTCTGTCAGATGGAGGCTGTTGGACTTCAGAGCTGAGGCCAGAAAATCACAGCTGATCTTTGACAATCTGCAGCTCATCAACCTGAATAAAGAATAAAAGATGAGCTGAAGCCAACAGGATGCAGGTGAACCAGTCCAACAGAACCAGTTAAAGATTCTCATGAATATTAAAGCCAACAAGCTGCTGCTTCAATAAAGACCTGCTGACTTCAGAACCAGAACCAGAACCTGGTACTGGGTCATGTTGTGTTGGAGGATTTTAGTCAGTAAAATCATTCCAGGATCTGATCAAAGTGTTGAAGCATCAATCATTGATTATTGATTTGTTCCTGTCAGATTCCAGGAATTCACTTTTCTAGACTGGGTTGAATGACCTTTGACCTGCTTGACATGAGGGGGATTTCTACACACTGGGGGTCCGAATGCTGTCCTGTTCTGACCTCAGGTCAGCAGGTCCAACTCAGTTACACAGAGGGACTAAATTAAACTCTGGATCCAGGAACAAACTCAGAAAATATTTATTAGAACAGAAGATATGAACTTTGATTTATGATCAATTATAGATAATTATTCACTGAAACATTGATAATTATATAATTACAAACCCCAATGATTTCATTCTGCAGCCTTCAGTCTGTAGAAAACCACAGAGCTCCTTCAGTCCAGAATCTCCCAGGTTGGTGTTGTACAGGATCAGTACTGTCAGATGGGTCGGGTTGGACTTCAGAGCTGAGAACAGAGACGTCCAGCTGGTCTCTGACAAACTGCAGAACCACAATCTGAATAAAGAATAAAAGATGAGCTGAAGCCAACAGGATGCAGTTAAAACTGAAATATGAACAAATAAATAATAAAATGTAGAAAATTAATTTCCCTGAATGTAAAAGAAACATGATGAACTGATTCTAACATCTGATCCAGTCAAACTGGTTTAAAGAGTCCAAACCAGCAGAACCAGAACATTTGATCAACAAAGAAACTCAAAGTTTTCTCTGAGCAGCAGCCTGGATGAGGTGAGCTATTTCTGCTGGCTCCTGATCATCAGCTGGAGACCCGACTTGGTAACCGGATCAGAACCACTCAGTTTATTCATGAATGGCCTTGGGTTCTTCTTAAAGCTGCTGAAAGCCAATGGAGGCCATTATTTCCTAAGGAGACGTGACCTGATGAAGCTTCATCACAGAGACGAGGCTCCAACCGACTGACAGCTGTCAGACTGAAGAGGACGGTTCCTCTCTGACCCGGCCCAACAGAACCACAGCTTCAGGACAAAGTGAGGAACCTGCTGCTGCTGCAAACCTCACTGTCATTCAGCTCATCTAGATTTGCTTTTCTACAATCAGTCACTTCTTAGATGTTTCATTAATGATGATTTGAACTGGTCAGTGTTTGTGGCTCGACTGGAGGAAAACATTTCATTCTGGATGTAAAGATGAGAATCAGAAATAAAACAATCTGAATCTTTACCAACCAAACTGAAACATCTCCATCGTTAATTAACTTCATTTGAATTATTTTACTCATTTTGTTCATCAATCAGAAACATTTTAAAAACTGAAAAACAAAGTTCAATGATCTCAAAGTCTGAAATAAGAAAATTATTTATTTATAAGGTAAAATTGTTTGAAATTTGAATCTGACATTTAAAAATATTATTTTTAAATATTACGACTAAATTATTAATTAAACTAAGGATTAAAGTATCAATGAATGATTTTATTGTATAAATAGAGAAAACAAACCTCAGATTCTTCACTTTACTGACTGAACTCTGCAGGATCTCAGACACATTCTTCATATCAGAGTCTCCAGCTTTATTTATGTAGATCTGACTTATTTCCAGTTCAATCAGATCTGGGTTGGACTTCAGAGCTGAAGCCAAAACTTCACATTCAGCCTTTTGGATCGAACCAAGTCTGTGATGAGAGAAGAAATAAATTCAGTTCTAATGAAATCAATCTGGATCATAAACAGATAAAATATGATAACAGTGATGTCATCATGATGTCATCATCTGATCAACATCTGATCTTCAGTTTACTGAGTTTGACCCGACAGAGAGTCTGTGCAGCTCCTGACTAAAGTCCAGGTTCTGGTTCTGGTTCTGGTCCAGGCTTCATGTCCTCAGACCTTCAGCTCAGTCAGATGTTGAAGATCTTCTATCATCTGTGAAGGAAAGTTCAGTTTCTCTGCAGCATCAGAGCCTCAAAGGAGCTGCAGCAGCTGATGAAGAGGCTGACTGAGCTGAATGAAGGAAACTACTGGAGATGATGGAGAGGAGGAGGAACTGCTCACAGCTCTGACAAGTCACACTGACTTGGACTAGACCGTTTGGCTCCTTGAGATCTTCCACCAAGCAGGAAGTGAGTTATAAATGAAGTGAGCAGAGCAGGAAGTCCAGCCTGCTGTGGACCTCTGGCATCTCTGGGTTTGTTTAGCCCATATCTGCTGCTGCAGCATCTAGAATCCTCCTCATCATTAATAATAGTAGTATATTCTATAGAAACGTGGCTCCCAGCAGCAGATGATTAAATGCTGCCACAGAGGAAACTGGGAGCAGACCAGACACATGATGCTCCCAGTTGTGTCTCCGTCCATCTGCTGGATTTGATGCTGTAACAAAGTAGAAAGTGGACAGTCGTCAACCTGCTTCAGCTAAAAGCTGCAGATTGTTCTGGTCGTCCTGCAGAGCAGCAGCAGAACCGGTCCTGCTGCTCCTTCAGGTCTGGACCATCCTCTGTTGACCTGAGAGGAACTGGGACAAACTGGCTGGAAGAGGGACACGTGTCTCTGCAGTGGTCTGTCCATCGTCTCAGAGGAACAAAGGTTTGGATGTCAGAAGAAATTGTTGCTAAACTCCTAAAGAGCTGAAGAGCAAAACCCCTGGAGGAGACGGAGCGTTTGGGTCCAGCAGCATCTTCATGGTGAAGCAGTGAAAGTTCTCCAGAACTAAAGAGGCTGGGATGTCTAAAGAGCTGAAGCTCATGTCTCTGCAGGTCTTCATGGAGGACAGCTAACAGCTTCAACAAAGGCTGCAGATGAAGAGTTGATGAGGAAAATGGTTCCAGCTCTGGAAGCAGAGTTCTCAGAGCTTTGGGAGGATCTGACAGAAACTAGGACTTTTCCTGGAACCAGACAATAATCACCACATTTTGGTCTCAGTTACAAACTCAGAGGAAACTAGTGGAGGAGGAAGAGGTGAGGATGATGACGGGATGAAGAAGATCAACACTGTTCACAAAGTTTATAATTAATGCAACGGTTTATTTTAATGGTTCAACTTTCCATCAAACCTAAACAATTATTTTATAAAAACAGTCAAAGATCCTAAAAGGTGAATTATGGAGCAGCAGCTCAACGAGTGAAGAGAGTTTAAAGTTTAAAAAGTCTCTCTGGCTGATTGAATCTGAGAGGAAATAGACATTTTCTAGAGTTCAGGGTTTTCTATTCATTTCAACCTGAAAACTGATAAAAAGTTAAATATTTTTAAAAGATCAAAATGTGTAAAAACCAGAAGCTGCAGCTGTCCTGGATGAACTGAATGTTTAGATGTTTGAATGGCTGAAATCATCCAGAGGATGAAGGAAGTAGCTAAAGGCCAAAAACATCCAGAATCAACTTGAAGAAAGAAGAAGAAACAGGAGGACAATAGTGCTGAATCAGCATTAATGAAAACATCTGGACTCACCGAGCCTTTCTGCAGTTCCTCACAGCTGGAACCAGTCTCTGTCGTCCATCTGATGATGTGTTGTACTTCTCCAGGTCCAACTCATCCAGAACCTCTGACATCTGCAGCATGAAGGCCAGAGCTGAACAGTCAGTCTCTGAGAGCTGCTTCCCTGAATCCAGCAGCCGTTGGATCTCCTGATAAAATGAGACGTCGTTCATCTCCACCAGACAGTAGAAGATGTTGATGCTTCTGGCAGGAGAGATAAAATAGGTGTTCATCTTCTTCAGGTTGGTGATGATTCTCTGGATGGTTTCTGGACGGTTCTCTGTCTGACCCAGCAGATCCTCTAAGAGTCTCTGGTTGGACTCCACAGTGAGACCATGAAGGAAGCGGACAAACAGGTCCAGGTGGCCATTTTCACTGCTGAGGGATTTCTCCATGACTTTCTTCATGAAGTCATCTAGAGATGTTTCATTGTGTTCTTCTCCCAGGAACGTCTTGATGACCTCTGACCTCCTGCTGGTGAAGCAGTGGAGCATGTAGACGCCAGCCAGAAACTCCTGGATGCTCAGATGAACAAAGGAGTAGACGGAGATGTTGCGCGTTCCTCTCTCCGTTTTAAACATCTCAGTGAAAACTCCTGAGAACAACGCAGCATCTTCGATGTTGATGCCACATTTATCAAGATCTTTGTCATAGAATACCAGGTTTCCCTCCAGCAGCTGATCTAGAGCCAGTCTTCCTAGAGACTCAATCAGCTTCCTGTTCTCTGGACTCCAGATATTTTTCGTCTTTCGTCGTCCATCAAACTTTTCCTCCTTGATTTTGATCTGAACCAGCAGGAACTCTATGTACATCTCAGTCAGGGTCTTGGGCAGCTCTCCTCCCTCTCTGGTCTTCATCACATCCTCCAGAACTTTAGCAGTGATCCAGCAGAAAACTGGGATGTGACACATGATGTGGAGACTTTTGGATTTCTGGATGTGGGAGATGATCCTGCTGGCCTTCTCTTCATCACCTCTGAATCTCTTCCTGAAGTACTCCTCCTTCTGGGGGTCAGTGAACCCTCTGACCTCTGTTACCATGCCAACGCACTCAGCAGGGATCTGATTGGCTGCTGCAGGTCGTGTGGTTATCCAGAGGAGAGCAGAGGGAAGCAGTTTCCCCCTGATGAGGTTTGTCAGCAGAACATCCACTGAGCTGGACTCTGTAGCATCAGTCAGGATCAGATTATCATCAAAGTCCAGAGGAAGTCGACTCTCATCCAGACCGTCAAAGATGAACAGAACCTGGAACTTTTTAAAGCTGCGGATTCCTGCGTCTTTAATATCTTCAAAGAAGTGATGAATCAGTTCCACCAAGCTGAACTTTTCTTCTTTCAGTACATTCAGCTCTCTGAAAGTCAATGGAAATATGAACTGGATGTTCTGGTTGGTTCTGCCCTCAGCCCAGTCCAGAGTGAACTTCTGTGTTAACAGTGTTTTCCCAATGCCAGCCACTCCCATGGTCATCACTGTTCTGATTGGTTGATCACTTCCAGGTTTAAAGATGTCTTCTCTCCTGATTGTTTCTTGTTTCCTGGATGCTGTTTCAATCCGTCTGACCTCATGTTCCTGGTTGACCTCTCTAGTTAACCCCTCTGTGATGTGGAGCTCTGTGTAGATCTGGTTCAGAAAGGTTTGATTTCCAGGTTCAGCGACGCCTTCAGAGAGACTCTGGAACTTCTTCTTCAAGTTTAACTTGAGTTTCCGTTGACATTTTCCAGCTCCAGTCCCTGCATGGAGACAACACACTGTAAGGTCTGGACAGGCCACTGCAGCTGGGGAGAGTGACCAATGAAAACAGCAAACTGGGACACAATATTACGCAGCACTGGGTCAAGCCAGGGAACTGTTCTCTCCACTGTCCTGTTTACTCTTTACAAACCGACTTCCAGTAGAAATCCAGGTTCTGCCCTAAGCAGAAGGATTCAGAGACACTTTGATAGTTGCTTGTTTAGGGATAAACAGGAAAAACTGTATAAAAACCTTGGCAAGAACCTTTTGAACTTGATCTGCATCAAATGCCTGCAGCTCAGTTCAACAAGGAGACCTTCTAGCCACCTCTTCTGTCTGGATGCATGTAGATGGACGGTAGACAGTCGGAGAGTTCATGTCATGCAGATCAGCAGCAGTTTATCATTTACTGGCCCTCAATGTTGGCGCTGCTGCATCACAGGGTGAATTTGGTAGCTGTCTGTGTGTTTCTGAAGGTTCTTCATCTGCAGCTGAATGGAACATTTTTATGTACTGGGTGCAGGAATTAAAACTAAAATGGGTTTTTATCTTGTGCATTGCTGCCATGTTGGTTTTTTACAGTATTTTACGGTAAATATAAAGTTCCCAAAGTTTATATTTCATGAGCAGCACATCAGTCACCACAGGTGATGTTTAAATAAAAAAGCTGCTGAATCCAGAACATCATTGAGCTCATGTGACTGTTTGATTAAGATTTTCTGTGTTTGTTCGTTTCTCTTGTTTGATTCCAGTTGAATTCATTTTCTCATGTAATCATGTTTTAATTATTCAACATAACAGCAGAATTGTTGTAGAAATCCTCTTACTGCTCTGCAGACGGTCAGCCAGCTCCTCCTGCTTCATCTTCCTCAGGAAGTTCAGGGTGATCTTCATCACCGCCTCTCTGCTGCTCCTCTGCTCCTCATCCTCACTCTGACCCTCTGAGCATTCTGGGTCATCTGGACTCAGAACCTTTTGGATCTTCTTCAGCTCGTTCTTCACGAATGTGACAATGTTTTCCTCCAGCAGCTGGAACAGAATGAGAAGATATCAGACTAGATCTGAACATCAGGTCCATGTTGGACAGACTGACAGTCCTCTGGTCTACAGACTGAACAGAACCGATGTACAGACCAGAAATATGGAGTCCAGCTGTGTTTGGTGCTGCTGGACAGACGGATCAGTGGGAACCTCTGAGCTCTGCAGATCCTCTCTGTGGAGGAACCAGGACAAATGAACCACAATCTGTCTGTCCACACAGAGACAACATTATAGCTGCATGGCCACTTATAGTTAGATTTTCTATGTTACATTTTAATACCTTATGTATATGTGGCTCAGATTTGTATAGATAATCTATTCCAGAGTAGCTTTTGTGTGGATCTGAGTAAAATGTGTCGTCTCTCTTCTTGGGGTTGATATTTCTCCAAGCATCAATCAGACCAGCTCTTTAGTAATATTATTTAGCATTCTGGATGTCGTTGTCTGTGGCCCATAATCAGAAGAGTATCTAACTAATATATTATTTTAAACCGAATTAAAGTCTCCCCCCATCAGTTTCATTCCTTTTCCATCATCAGTTATTAATCTGACTGGTTGTTTCAGGAAACTGTCCTTCTCCTCATAAACATTTATTACTCAAATTGTCATTTCTCCGATTCGTCCTACAATCATTACATATCTTCCTTCTTTATCCTTTTCCTCTTTTTCAACTTCAAACAAAATCCCTATTTTGAGTCAAATTGCTGCCTTTTCCAAATGAAACAGAAAATGTCTGACCTGCCCTCTCCCTTCTCATTTTCTGTGTTGGTTCTCCATCAGGTGTGTCTCCTGTAATAAAGCTGCTGTGCATCACCTGAGCCAATGCTGGGTAACCAACCACAGCCAACATTCAGTGAATCTTTAAGATCATTCATCCTGCCTGATGTCTCACTGAGCACTGAAGCAAAGAGACAGTAGAAAACAGGAGCAGGAAGAAAGACTTTTGAAGCTTTGACTTTAAAAACCTTCTGCTTTAGTCTGTCTGTTATTACTGTTTGAAAGAAATGTGTTTTTATCTTCATTTAGGTTCAAATCAGCTTAAGATGCAAAACTGCATGATCACAATCCAAGTAGATAAATGTTATGTTGTTGGTTAAATCTTGGATTTAACAAGAAAATAAAAAGTTTATGAAGAAACTTTTTCATTTCAAGGTTTTAGGGTTGAGTTTTGTTGTGGAGTTGGACAAAGTTTATCCCATCAATCAATCACTAGTCATCAATGTTAATAAATATCATGGAGCAGAAAATGGACGCATAATAAAGCCTCCTTTACTTTCTGCCTGTCTCCTCGTGTATCCAAGCCTAGAACCAGTCCTGCTCTGCAGAGTCACATGAACCAGTTAGAAACTGGTTTCTTACTTTCTGTCTGAGGGTCCAGGTTCAGTCCTGAACTCTGGAGGATGATCTTTGGACCAGTCACTCCTCACAGACGGACTGATGGGTCCTGGAGGTTTTGCTCTGTCCTTCTTTAGATCCAGATCTTCCATCTTCTGGACTTCAGTCAGCCTGAGAAAGAAACCAAAACCAGTCAGACCAGTGGTCCAGGTCCAGTAAGTGTCCTGTGAAGCAGAAAGCTGGTTCCCATCAGGAGTTCAGAGGATCAGAGTGAATCAGATGAATGAACAAGTGAACATTTCCTATGAACTAGTGAACTTGTTTAGCTCCCACAGTGGACCTGAACGCATCGTGACTCTATTGTAGCTCTGTATGGAGGGAGTCAGTGTGCAGAAGGTTCTGAGGGAGCAGCAGCTCAGGTCGGGTCCACAGCTCTCCTCCAGACAGAACCGGGTCCAGCTGGGATCTCAGCAACATGTCAGCCTCTGTGGTCATGTGAGCAGCTCAGCAGGATTTCCTCTCAGCTAAAGCTGCTTTCAGGGACCACAGCATCCAGCTGAGGTACCAGCTGGACCCACTGCAAGGAATCATGGGTAATCAGCTGCTTCAATGAGGGGATGAAGGCCCCAAACACTCAGCGAGGCCCGATTCTTTCTGCTGCAAGGAGCAACAAGAGGTAAAAACTAAAAAAGACCAAAGTCAGTGAAGAGGAAGAGAGGAAATCTGTGGACTGGTTAAAGCCGGTTCTGATCCAGACAAGAGAAACATCAGTTTGTGATGAACCCAGACTGATGAGGGACGGAGTGATGTCTTTCACTTTCTGCTGACTTCAACAAGCAAAGAAACTAGTTTAAAACTGTTTTGGTTCTGATTTTTAGGTTAAAAAGATTCACAGAGAGTCCCTACAACAAGAACACTGATGTAAAAAAGTTACATGAGGTTAACTTTTTTAGTTTAGTTTATTTAGGTTAGATTTGAGAAGATCGTTGCTGCACACTCCACTCAAACAGATCAGATTTAGATGCAGCTGTCATGGTGGACCACTTTATCTCTAAAGCACTTAAAATAAAACAGCAGCTGACCAAAGGGTTGCAGGAAAATGAAAACAAATGATAAAATATAAGAAAAATAGAAATCAAACATCAGAAATACAAGTAGCAGTGCAGCATTAACCCTTGTGTGTGCAGGACTGAGGCAAACGTAGAGGTCTATGGAAAATGATGCAGGTTTTACGTGTGTGGGGTCGATTGGACCCCATTTCGACATACAAGGTGAAGACAAGGGTTTTAATCCTATAGCTCACTCAGGGTTAAAACCCAGAGAAATAAATGGGTTTTAAGTGAGTTTTTAAAAGTTGTATCATAGAGTTGATCATTCACCAGGTTAACTCTGCAGTTACTGAGCTGTGTTGTGGTCAAGACCACCTAACCCGAGACCAAGACAAGACCAAGACTTTTAGGGTCCGAAACCAAGTCGAGACCAAGACCGAGGGAAGTCGAGACCAAGTCGAGACCGAGAACAGCGGCCTGCGCTAAATGACACGATAAAATTTGAAATATTATCAAAATTGCTTCTCAAATTGATCTGAAAGATCCATATTCCCATAAAAACACCTAAATATTAAATACTTAATAAATTTTACCAATATTAAAGTGAAGTGCTACAATCTGCTGTGGTCTCGTGCCATCCCTAAAAAGATAACGCCCATATTAGTCATGTCAGAAACCATCACTGTCTGCACCTTTAAACATAGCAATTGAGGCAATGCTCTGACGGTAAATAACGCTCAACTGTGAACACTGACCAGGGAGCAACAAAGAAGTAACCAAGCACAAGGTGCTCACTGTGAGTGTTTTCACCCTCTCTCCTGCTACATGAGGCCAGGTAGTCTGACACCATGGCAGACATGACAGCTGCCACTTTGAACAAAAACGATCATAGAGCAATGTGCATGCTTTTTCATTCTTGTGTTTTATTTATTTTTCAATTAAAAAAATATCAATGCATATGATTAAATAATGATAGCTACTGCAGTGTACCCAAAGCATTACAAGAACAAAGAACGGCTCCCAGTGACCCTCCAGTCCTATTTTCTAAGTAAAGAGCCGTTCAGAAGAACCGGACTGTTCCTGAATATCACATCATTATATTGCAGACTTTTGGACACAGCGTTGTCCCATATCTGGGACAAGTCAGTCAACACCTCCGCACAATAATTAAGTGCAGTAAGTGACTTTTTTTCCATCACAAATGCTTAGTGTCTCTATACAGCTAGCTTTGCTAACATCACGTCAACGGAGCTTACCTTTCTTTGAGCTACTTTTCTAAGTGACGAAAAAAGTTAGACGTTTTCCCCACTGGCTGTGAAAATGAAGCGCTGCTGAGTTAGCAGTGCCCATTGGATTTCTTGATTTATGCAGCGCTATTATATTACTGACGATTAGACAGACATCTTCTGCCACTCAGAGGAAACCACTGCGCATGTCCTGGAGCGCCGCGTTGCGAGTGAAGGGTGGGGAGGGGGAGTAACAGAAACACGTTATTGCCTGGATTTTAGTCGGTGCGTTTGGCATCCACGGAAAACAAAGATGTTAACAAAGAAACTGGACAGTATGCTGTACGCTTAGTGATATTTTCACAGTTGCGGTCTCGACTGATCTTGCAATAAAATGCGGAGTCCTCAGCGCCCGAGACCAAATGCCATCAAAAAATGGTCTAGAGACCAAGACCGATCTCGAGTACTACAACACTGTTACTGAGCTGTGTGTTTATGGTTTGTGTTATTTCTCTCATAATGTATCCTCACTTAGAATCACTTTATAAGCAGCAACGTCTCACAATAAAACATTTCATTGAATCTAATTCCTTTCCAGATCAGAGCGCTGCTGTGGGGACCACACCGTATGAGAGACGAGGGACCCAGACCGAGGTGGCCGAGGCCCCGGGAAGCCTCGGAGGGTTTATCGGTCAGAAAGGCTCCAGAGAGCCGAGAGAGACTCGGAGGGACCCGGAGCGGCAACACTTACCTCTGTTAACAAGTCAACATGTTAATTCCACCCTCCGCTCAAAATGGAGGCTGACTTGAAGAAAAATATCAAAGTTAGTTTCAGTTTCTTTTTCACAGAAAGTCACGTGACTTGTGTTTCCTTCTGCGTCCAGAATCAAAGTTTGATTCTTCAGTTTCAGTTTACAAAGTGAAATAAAACTAGAATAAAGATAGAAAACTTTCGGTATTTCTGTTTTGCTGTTATTGAAGAAGATTTGGAGCTGAGCAGCTTTTTGTTCTGCAGAAAACCAGCAGAACAAACGAGTTTAACAGGTTTTTGATTGTGGATTATGAGCGCTCACTGCCCTCTGGTGGTCAACTATTGTAACTACAGATATTCCGCTACATACTAACCAGGTAATTTGTTTAACTTCATTTGTTCTCATTTTCACCTTTACCAGGTCAAATAAAATCAGCTTAAATTAATGTTGTTAAAGAGCCACTGCAGGGTTAATAAATGGAAAAGAAAATTAAACTTACTTAGTTAAAAATCCTCACAAAAAGAGGATGTCTGTAACTTTAAGAATCAAGCCTGAAAAAATATATAAACTATAAAAATGCGTAATTAAATCTAACCTGCTGAGATCAGAGCATTGAGCAGGATGAAAATGCTGCTCAATGCATTTTTTTTCCTAATGGGAAAAAAACTTAATATAAAAGTTAAAGTTCAAAATGTGACTAGTTAATATTACTTATTTAACTGCAATCTGTTGCATAACTGAATTCATCTGTGAATAAATGTATTACATGTACAACAACATCATGGTGCAACTGCTAATATTATTTAAATACTTTAATCTGTTTTAAATGACTAGGAACAGGAAAGTTATATGGTGGTGGTGGAAAACCTCGGCAGAATTTAATTTCATGCTTCTAAATAAAAGTTTAAGGGTGGAAACAAGAAAAGTAAAATGCATTATTTAATATAAAGCTAACAGAGGATATGAACTCATTTCCATAGCTCTTAATGTGAAAGTATTCAAAAGAAGTGGAAGTGATGTGTAAATTCTCCAGCTTAATGGCATAGCTGTAGTTTCTTATCACCATAGACATCATACTGATTGTTTTGAACAACACAAACCGGAAGTGTCTTATTTGTCTTTAAATTTGTCTCAGTATATAATATAAATATTACTTAATAATGTTGTAATGTTATTTACACATTTAAAAATATTATTTAGTAACTTACCAATAATTATCATTAACATAATATTAAAAATTATTCAATCTCCCGATTATTATAAAGGTTCTTTAAAACCCCAGCAACTTAGTCTTGCAAGAATATTTTACGCTTTCTTATTTTGTTTTACTGTTGGTTCCACGAGCGCATCAGTGCATATTAATACATTTTAAAATATTAATTAAAGTGTGCAGTGTTGTGTAGCTGGTGCCCCCTCTCTTCCCTAGGGGGCAGCAGAGAGCAACATGTAGGCGATGGGAGGAAGAAGAGCTAGAAAAGTGTCCGGTTGTTGTGGGGAGCGCAGTGTGTTAGTTTTAGGGAAGCCAGCTGTTTGTTGTACTTGAGACCAGCCCGTTTAAAACCAGCCTCTGATTGGACTCTGAGCCAATGACAGTCCACACATCCTCCTTTTCATGCAGGCCTTTAAATAAAGACCTGGACTAAAGATTCTCTTTTTATCCTGCATTGTGATGCTCGACCATTAAGAAAGGATAACCTATGTTTAATGGCTTTTTTTTTTTTTTTTTTTTTTACAAGTATTTACCTGCAAGACAAAGAAAATGATTAGTGACCAAATGATCGATGAAGGCCTACATTCAATGACTCTCCTCAGGCGGTCATTGACGTCAATCTGTGACGTGTGATTCGGGTTTGAGTATCCGAGGATCACGTCACCAATGACCAGCTGAGCCAATCAGGTGCAGATTACGAACAGGCCTTATTACCTACAGTATTTCAATGTATTCTTTATAATTTTATATATTTCTATTTATAGCCCCTTTAGTTAAGATTGTATGTAATTTTTTTTGTAATATAAATATACATTTTATAAACTGTTAGAATATTTGCGTTTTTGTTTTTACAAACACTGACTTGACAAAAAAAGACAAAGTGACCAAATTATCACAGAAGCGTTTTTTTCGTTTGATTTTTACCCAGGAAGCACTTCGGCAAAACCGTGAGTGAAACGGTCAATGGGACTGATATATATTCCATTGAGGGACTTTAACATTAAATAGTCCTTTCTCAACAGGCGTGGACCCACTTTCTCTGTCTATAAGCGATTTGAAACCGCATCCCTGGCCGGGGGGGCAGCCGCCCCCCCCGCCCCCCCATAGCTCCGCACCTGGCAATGTCGTTATACAAATTATTGATTGGTGGTTAATCAGGACAAAATACGTTGTCTTGTGGACTTTTTTTGTGCCTATACTTTAAAATATCACCGTACTCGTTATTACAAAACTTTGCTAAATAGATGTTGGCAGCGACACTGAAGCTGTGTGTAGCACCCCACTGCTCCATCACCTATTCTCAGGGCAGAACTTTAACTCACTTGCAGGGTGGCTACTTGGGTTCGTGATTTTCAGGTAGATACCATGCAGGTTTACCTCATGTAAGTAGCTATTACTCCACTACTGTTTTTTTACCTTCCCAGTAAAACAATCCAGACACCCACACAAAGTTGTTTTTCTTATTTATCTTCAACATCCCACAAACTAACCTGGCTTATTCTACCCTGAACGTTGGTAGGAAATTAACACATAACAGCTTCTATAACCCCTTATATGCATTTACAAACATTAACAGTTCTTAAACTTACACCAACTTCACATTTCAGCATATAACTTCACACACATCCGCACCAGGGCCCACACTCACACATACAGTCCAATACCCGTTGACGCTTCCGTTGCAGGCCTGTTGACGTTTGAGTTCGCAAAACGAACGCAGAAGTCCTTGTTATTTTCCCTCTTGTTGGAACCGGATGGACCAACGAAACCGGCTCGCACCGCCGACGTCCTCACCGTCACCGCTGCTTAGCGAGTCCACTTTCCTTTTCTTCTTTCCCTTTAGCGTCTCCACGCAGGATTCTTGTAGCTTTCTTTATCTTTAGGGAAACGTCCCCGCCATCTTGCTGCTTTCCCCCCCACACGTGCTCTGCAGCAGTGTCCTCTAAACAGTAGCAGTAGCAGTCCTCGTTAACAGGTCCACACTCCTCATTACTCAATTATCAATTATACTCTGCGTATAATCTTATTTCTAACTCGCCAACTATGTTTAACACGATTTTTTTTCCGTATTGTTCCAATCCCTCTTTCTTTCTATTCCCCTATCTCCTTCCTCTCTCTTTCTCGTTTTTTTTTTCTCCCAGAATCCTCTCTCTTTTTTTTTTTTTTTTTTTTTTTTACACTTCACTTCCCCTCGTAAATCTCAGTTACTCTCAGTCATAGGAATTCATTCACCCCCCCCCCACTTCTTGTGGTTCTCAAAACCCAGGGCTACACTCTCCCCTCTTTAAACCTGTTTGATGTCCCCATCAAACATCAAAGTTACACAACCCAAATAAAAGTAGGAAACTGGGGTAAGTTAGAATTAACACAGCTAGAACATAGTGCCATAGAGTGACACCATACAGTAGAACAAAAAGAATGTCTTGGTTCTTTAACGGTTCCACTTCCAAGAAGTACTCCACAACTAACAACACTTACTGGCTGGTATGATGGCTGTCCTAGTTCATCATAGCTTAATCTTAGGATTGGTTTCCTCACTCGCTTAGAGCGTTCTGTAATGACATGTTCTCCCTCCCTTACTACCTCATCACTTTCCCCTTCTCCCCCTTCTAAATCTAGATCAGAGCAGAGCAGTGAGTCTTGATTGTGAGGTGAGTTGGGACTTAACCCAGCATCATCAATAGTCTCGTGGGGCGACGAAATCTGAACTTCACTTGTGACTGTAGAGGGTTCTTTAGCCCTCCTCTCTGTTTGTCTCAAAAGTTCTCTCAGATTGACTTGTAGTGGAACTGCCGTGTTCACCTCCTCATACTCAGAATCAGAAGAGAGTGCAACATCTTCTTGAGCAACAGGCTTGACAGACTCAGACCGTCTCTGTTGGCCCCTAGTGACAGGTTTCCGCACTTGTTCTGTCTCCGCATCAGCTGGAAATCGGACCAGATGACCAATGGGTAACAGGTGGTTGCGATGCACCGTTTTCTCAACCCCAAGTCCTCTCTCTGGTTTCACCTTGTAGACTGGCAAGTTAGGCATTCTCTCCAACACAATGTATGGCACTGTTCTCCATTTCTCTTTCAACTTGTGCTTACCGGTGACGCCAAAGTTCCTCAGAAGCACACGGTCTCCCTCTTCTAGGATCTGCTCTTTCACATGTTTGTCATGTGCCTTCTTGTTTCGCTGATGATTTTTGTCAGCATTCTTTGCAGCGAGATGATAAGCTTGTTCCAGATCTTTCCGCAGCTTGGATACATATTGGTGATAGGTTGGGCCTTTTCCAGTCTCATCTGATACTCCGAAACAGATGTCCACAGGAAGACGAGCCTCCCTTCCGAACATTAATAGATAGGGTGAATATCCGGTTGCTTCATTCTGGGTGCAATTATAGGCATGCACCAACTGGCTGATGTTCTGACTCCATCTCTGTTTCTGAGCGGGATCCAGAGTCCCGAGCATGGACAACAATGTTCGGTTAAATCTCTCAGGTTGAGGATCTCCCTGAGGATGGTAGGGAGATGTTCTGGACTTTCGGATCCCCAACATCCTCAGTAAATCCTGGATGAGCTTGCTTTCGAAATCACGTCCCTGATCGGAATGTATCCGTGCAGGAAGTCCATAGTGGACAAAGAAACGTTCACACAGAATCTTGGCCACTGTGGATGCTTGTTGGTCTTTAGCCGGAAACGCCTGAGCGTACCTTGTAAAGTGATCAGTCACCACAAGGATATTTGCATATCCTTTCGAGTCAGGCTCGAGAGAAAGAAAGTCAATGCAGACCAGATCTAGTGGTCCCCGGCTGGTGATCTGATTTAAAGGAGCTGCTCGCTGTGGCAAAGCTTTGCGGGTAATACATCTACCACAAGTTTTCACATACTGCTCCACTTCTGACCCCATCTTAGGCCAGTAGAATCTGTTGCGAATCAACTCAAGCGTCTTTTCCACTCCAAGATGACCCGATTCATCGTGGAGAGACTTGAGCACCATGGGAACATGTTCTCTGGGTAGAACCAGCTGCAGTACTTCTGTACTAGGTGGTTTATTAATCTTTCTATGAAGCAATCCATCCACCAGCACAAGCTTACTCGCCTCTCTTTGCAGGTAGATGGCTCCAGGGTCAGTACACTTCTCAGATGAGACTGTTGGTCCTCCACTTAAGGATTTCTTGACCAGTGAAATCATTGGGTCATGGTCTTGTGCCTTAATCAGATCTGCTCTGCTGAGCTGGGTCAAACAACCAAGATCTAGTCGGGTTGGAAACACATAGCATTCTGGCATGGCAGTAGGAGGGACACAGAGAGATTCTGCACAACTAACTGGTTCAACAGACTGGTCTCTGGATACCTGCTTGCAGAGTGCTCTAACATCGTCAGGTGTTAAACTCTTGAACTCATCTCTGTCATCAGAAACAGGGTTTCGCGACAATGCGTCTGCATCAATGTTGCTAGAGCCTGGCCGATACTGCAGAGTGAAGTTATAGGTGGAAAGAGCTGCAAGCCAGCGATGACCTGTGGCGTTCAGTTTGGCGGTGGTGAGTATATATGTAAGGGGGTTGTTATCTGTCCTTACAACAAACTCTGCGCCATACAGGTAATCGTGGAATTTATCCACCACAGCCCACTTGAGTGCCAGAAACTCTAGCTGATGTACTGGATAGTTCTTTTCTGAAGAACTGAGCTTTCTGCTGGCAAAAGCGACTGGCCTCAGTCCTTCAGGATGCTCTTGGTTTAGCACCGCCCCCAAGCCATGGAAACTAGCATCTATGTGCAGCACATAAGGCTTCGACGGGTCAGCGAATGCTAACACTGGCGCTTGGGTGAGGCATTTGAGGATCTGTTGGAAAGCCTCTGTGCAGCTCCCATCCCATCTTTCTCCAAAAGGTTCACTGATTTTATAGTAGGTTTTCTCAGGAGACTTTGTGGATTTCCACTTCTTCTGAGTTGGCGGATATCCCTTACACAGTTCGGTTAGTGGTCTGACGATAATTGAATAGTTTTTAATGAAACGTCTGTAATATCCACAGAATCCTAGAAAGGACTGGAGTGATGGAAGATCAGTGGGTTCCTTCCAGTGGGCAACGGCCTCCACTTTGCTTGGATCTGTAGCAATGCCCCGTTCAGACACTACATGTCCAACATATGTCACTTGGGGTCTGCAAAACTGGCATTTATCAAGTGACAATTTCAGTCCAATTTCGCCTAAGCGATCGATGACTTTGAGGAGCCTCTGCTCATGCTCCTCCAAAGTTTTCCCGAAAACAATCAGGTCATCAAGGTATACGATAACCTCCAGCATGTGCATGTCCCCAACGGCTTTTTCCATGAGCCGCTGGAATGTTGAGGGAGCACCAGTTATTCCCTGAGGCATCCTTTCGAACTGGAAAAATCCCAGGGGACAAATGAAGGCGGTTTTTTCTTTATCCTCCTCAGCCATTGGAATCTGGTAATATCCACTCCTTAAATCTAACACTGAGAACCATTTACTTCCAGACAAACAATCCAAAGCGTCATCGATGCGTGGCACCGTGTACTGATCGGGAATGGTTCTGCGGTTCAGTGTACGATAATCGACACACATGCGAATGTGTCCATTTTTCTTTCGTGCCAGCACAATGGGTGAGGCATAAGGACTTCGGGATTCTTTGATTATCCCAGCTGCTATAAGCCCCTGGAGATGGCGACGAAGGTCCTCAACATCAGCAGGTGCTATACGCCGTGACCGCTCTCTGAAGGGGGTGTTGTCAGTTAGTCTTATGTGGTGTTCCACTCCAGATGCTAACCCCACGTCCCACTCCTCAGCTGAGAATACATGGGATCGTTCAGAAAGTTTTTTCTTCAGTCTCTCTTTCCACTCAGAAGGGATATAGGAGTCTTCAAAATTGAATTGAGATGGATCAAGTTTTTTAGGATTTTGTGTCTTGGTGTTTGGGATCTCAGTCACTGTGTCAGCTACATGAAGATGAGCTACTACTGTACCAGTGGGTATGGCAGTTTCTTTCAAAGACTCATTGCGCATGAACACCAAAAACTTGTCTTTATCCAACATCTTGGAAAATAAAACTGTGGGCTGCACAAACAGACTGGGTGGGAGTGCATGTGAAGCTGCACGCTCAGAGATGAGAATGCCATCTCCCACTCTCTTCTTTTCAATGACTTTACAGATGGCTATATGCTCACCACCAGCGGGGATCATTAGTGGCCCTGGGCCTACCCATTTAACATCAGCCACTGTAACATTGTTGTGCTTTGTCTCTTTATAGTTCAGATCTACAGGATCTGCGAGTTCTCGTTCTGTTACACCAACTCGTGCAGCATAAATGGGATCTGAACTGGCTGCTTTATGGTTTCTAGGGAGGGACCATACTTTGCTAACATTGGTGCCAATTAGAGCTGGAATGGTGTCTGAGCATCGGGGGTCTGGGCATACTAAAGCAAGAATGGGAACCGATTTCCCTTTGTGTGATTTCTTCTCAGAAAACTCCAAGTCTACTTGAATGTAGCCTTTATATGGGTAACTGCTCTCAGACTCACTTAAACCCCAGATGGCTAAACCTGACACTGGATGTAGAGGAACATGTGATAAATGTTCAACATACCAGCTGTCAAAAATGATCGTGACCTGAGAGCCACTGTCCAAGAGAGCAGTGCATGGTGTTCCATTTACTTTAACGTGAGCAGTAGCGGGTGGTCCTACTAGTCCTTTGGGCAGGTTACTGCCCTGCAGACTCACAGCGCTCTTCTTCACATTAGCATTTTTCCACTCAGAACGAGGGCTGGTAAATCTTTGACCTGCTTTACCCCTCCTTTGGGCCTGAATCAACTTTTGTATGACTTTTGGATAGTTTTCTGGTGACATACATTTAATAGAAATGTGCCCATCTTCGCCACAACGGTAGCAGAAGATGTCACAGGGTTCTCTGTGCATAGCTGCTTTCGCCGTCTCCTGACTTGGAGAAGGATCGGAGGAAGTTGGACGGTCTTTTGGTATTGCAGTCGACTGGACTGACATGACTGAAACTTGCTTTCTCAGCTTTACAACCTCTTTCCTGAGGGCTTGAAGGCTCCCATCCCCTTCCGAGCTGCTTATTTCTGCTTTAACTGCAGGTTGTGGATCAGGAGGATGTGAATGCTGCGACAGGGACAAAGCTTTGAGTTCACAAATCTGTGACCTCAGCTGTTCAACCTCCACAGCTAGATCTTTCGAGTCCATAGCTGCTACAGTGGTACTTTTAACATGAACAGATTTAGGGGGATTTAATCGACGGCGTGACGCCTCATGTTCCTCCTCAATGCGGATCTCGTTCAGGAGCTCCAGAAATGTGGGTGGAGTACTTCTTCTTTCTCGTAGCCTGAGACTTAGCATCATCATGTCAGACCGCGTGGCACCTTTGATGAGTTGCTCAATGCGTGCCTTGTCTTTGGACGAAGAAGGCAAACCTCCTCTTTGAACCACTTTATTTAGAGCTCTTTCCATTCTCCTAAGAAACTCTGATAGCTTCTCAGTTGGATGTTGGCACATCATTCTGAAAGCAAAGTAGAGCTCTTCGCCAGTCTCTGTGGTGCCAAAGGTGTTTTCAATAACATTTAAATATTCTGTGGACGTTGCATCCGGGTTGTTGAATCTCACAGCTTGTAGGATCTCCATGGCAGGACCTTTTACACTCTCCATTATTCTCATCTTTTTTTCTCTGTCCGGCTTATCAGACTCCTCAATCATCAGTCTAGCTTGCTCCAGCCAGTTCTCTAAGTGCTCTTCCCCTTGAGGTGTGGGAAGCACGCCAGAAAAAGTTCTGAGTCGTCTGTAGCTCGCATAATCGCTAGTGGGTCTTGACGTTAGCTGCAAGACGTCACCAACTGCTCTGATTATAGCCTCTGGACTAGATGCTTGAAAAAGTGAATTTTGACTCGTGTCTAACTCTGGTGATTGTGGAGAATCTGTTTTCCCTTGAGCTGTACTCTCTTCCTCCACCCCTGGTGGCCCAATGATCCTCCACGGAGAATCACTACCTTCTGGGGTTACATCTGCAGGAATGGCTTTAACATTTACTGTCTCCCTACACTCACAAAGAACGGTCAAGCTTTGCGACACAGGATCATACATTCGCCCTCTAACTCTAACACGTCCCAGAGCTTTGATGGCCTGCACTGTGTCTTCTATCACACTAACTTCGGTGTCTTCAGGAACATCTTTAACCAAAACTGCATGTAATGGATCAATTCCCTCCCCCTTACACCAATGTAGTAACTGAGCCATCCTGTCTTTTCACCAAAATAAAACACAACTAATCACTAATGAAAACGTGTCTTTTGCTATGCTTAGCCAATTTGTACGAATCAACTGTTGAAACCTTTTGGTACTTTTTATACTCTACTGATACTCAAAGGGAACCAAGAATGTTTCTGTTTGTTTTTTTTTAGGATTAGCTTATAGCTGGTTGTCTGGGTGTAATACTGTTTTTAGTTAAATAAAATCAAATAAATCCCAGCGGTGCCTCCAATTTTTATGTAGCACCCCACTGCTCCATCACCTATTCTCAGGGCAGAACTTTAACTCACTTGCAGGGTGGCTACTTGGGTTCGTGATTTTCAGGTAGATACCATGCAGGTTTACCTCATGTAAGTAGCTATTACTCCACTACTGTTTTTTTACCTTCCCAGTAAAACAATCCAGACACCCACACAAAGTTGTTTTTCTTATTTATCTTCAACATCCCACAAACTAACCTGGCTTATTCTACCCTGAACGTTGGTAGGAAATTAACACATAACAGCTTCTATAACCCCTTATATGCATTTACAAACATTAACAGTTCTTAAACTTACACCAACTTCACATTTCAGCATATAACTTCACACACATCCGCACCAGGGCCCACACTCACACATACAGTCCAATACCCGTTGACGCTTCCGTTGCAGGCCTGTTGACGTTTGAGTTCGCAAAACGAACGCAGAAGTCCTTGTTATTTTCCCTCTTGTTGGAACCGGATGGACCAACGAAACCGGCTCGCACCGCCGACGTCCTCACCGTCACCGCTGCTTAGCGAGTCCACTTTCCTTTTCTTCTTTCCCTTTAGCGTCTCCACGCAGGATTCTTGTAGCTTTCTTTATCTTTAGGGAAACGTCCCCGCCATCTTGCTGCTTTCCCCCCCACACGTGCTCTGCAGCAGTGTCCTCTAAACAGTAGCAGTAGCAGTCCTCGTTAACAGGTCCACACTCCTCATTACTCAATTATCAATTATACTCTGCGTATAATCTTATTTCTAACTCGCCAACTATGTTTAACACGATTTTTTTTTCCGTATTGTTCCAATCCCTCTTTCTTTCTATTCCCCTATCTCCTTCCTCTCTCTTTCTCGTTTTTTTTTTCTCCCAGAATCCTCTCTCTTTTTTTTTTTTTTTTTTTTTTTTTACACTTCACTTCCCCTCGTAAATCTCAGTTACTCTCAGTCATAGGAATTCATTCACCCCCCCCCCACTTCTTGTGGTTCTAAAAACCCAGGGCTACATGTGTAATATCAGTGTACGTGAATCATATCCTGTCATTTCAGGTGCACAGTGACCTGCGCAGTTCGGTGGACACATTGCGGCTGCGCTGCATTGAATAAAGTCTGTCATGCAACGTATTAATGCGCAAAAAAAGAGTTGCGGTGATCTGTATTTGTCTGTATCCATTGTTGTGGGGAGGGGGGACAAGCACTGTTCGGGTAAAATTACTCAATCAGGTTTATTTATGAATTGTGCACAACTCAGAGCTGGTAGGACAACCAATCATGAAGCAGATCTCGGTGAAAAGCTCTGCCAGGCAGAGACAACATATGAGTTTTATACCAAGGGAAAAGAATTCAAAACATGGGCGACACAGTCTGGTTCTGATGCAGCTGTAGAAAACGACTCCCAGCCTTCTACATGTGACCCAAATAGCTCTTTTAATGAGAGCTCACAAGCATTTCATATAATATGATCAGCAGATGTTAACTTGTAGTAATTTTCCACCACTTTTCCCTCCTTTTGATTATTAGTAAATATGTAATATTTACTATTAATCACACGTCAAATTTTATTCCTGTCATAATAAGGTTGTGGTGGTGCGGTGAGGAGAGACGCTGAGACCCAGGTTATGGTGAAGATGAAGAATTTAATGATGATGCTCACAGTCCAAAACAGGCAGCACGGCAGAAAAACAGGCACACAGCCAAATACCGGTAGCAACTGAAACACCGGACTGAAACGAGAGCTAACGCTTTCCAGGACTTCACAGTTCTACTGGAGCGAACACAAGACGTGACTTAGACACTGACTACGACACATACGACGAGGATCCGACAAAGAACACAGACAACCGGTGGGTTTAAATACACACGGGGTAATTAAGGGAATGAGACACACCTGGGGAGCAATCAACGGGGAGGACAGGACAGAGACTCACAGGGAAACAGGACTGAACACAGAAAACTCAAAAATAAACACACAAAAACACGGATCTTGACAATTCCATCCCCACTGATTATATAAAAGGACATTTGTACAATTTTTATGGTGAGAAGTGAGAAATTATCCCATACATTTGAAGACATTACATATTCATTCAGTCACTGAAACATTATTCTGTAAGATGAAACAAAAACATATAGGCAGGATACAAAAAACCTACCGGCATTCATCCATTCATCCCTTTATTGTTTCTCCTTGCCAGTGAGACGGTCATCTATATCTTTTGTCATCTATATCTTTTGTCATCTTTCACAAAACTTTAAAAGGAGAAATTTGAAGTAATGTATTTGGACCAGCAGAATACCAAACCGTTTTCAAAGTAATATGTCCAATTGCTTAAATAAGTCATTATTTTAATCCCAAATTCTTCCGTGCAAAATAAGTGCATCTATTTCAATCCTTAGACCTCCCTGTGAATAATTTAATTTTACATTTCTACACATGCATTACATGCTTTTATGTTAACCCCATTCACGTTTGATCTATGCACAGTTTAATTTTGGTGTTACAGCCTAAATGTACATATTAAGTCATTTAGTTCATTTGTTTAATCTAAACCTTAATGTCTTATTTTAATGTGGTAACAGAACATAAATTTGTGCATTCCTGATGCGTAATTAAATAAGTCCAAAGTTTTAAACTTATCAGTTTTAATTTTACACACATTAAAGTTAATTTTAAGTTGACTTCTCTTATGTCTAGAAGAATGAATTTCTAAACTCTTAAACATCCTGAGGAGTCAAACAACTAAGAAAGATTAGAATTAAGCTACCAAATTTCATGTGTTTTCTAGGAAACCCCACAAAAAAATGACATTAGTGCAGTGAAGGTACAGATAAGTTTCTGTTCAAAACCCAACAAGAAAGCACAGATTTTCCATCTGTAGGTAAAGCGTAGAAGCAGGAACACGGATCGTCTGTCTGCTCAGGAGGATTTGTTCCCTCCTGTCAGAAAAGTCTAAATCTTCACTCTCCGCTTCGGTCACTCGCCAGTGGACCAGCAATAGTCCTTTGAGTGGAGATCCTTTCAGAAACATCTAAAGTCGCTGTTGCTCTGGACGTTGTCCTCTTTGGTGTCAACAGTTGAAGTTCTTGATACTTGGTAGAGGGAAGTTTTGCTGCTGCTTCAGATTTAAAGTCGTGATCTAGATGGACGTTACAGACAGGTCGTCCTTCACAGTGGTTGATGTGGATCCAGGTTGTTCCTTCCTTCTCGCCCCTCTGCCCCAGTCGGTCTCGGTGCTGCTGCAGCCAAATCCTGCCCCGTCTCTCTCCTCCAGCTTCCTGTCAGTCCAACTGGTTCTGGTGTTGGTTCTTTGGGTTATCCAGATCGTCCCTCAGGAAATGTCCATGTTGTCCACAGATGAAACAAGAGTCAACAGTTCAGAGTCTTTTTCTCTCACAGCTCCTGTGAGAGAAGAGCTTTTCTTCCTCTTCGCTGATACTGGACAGCAGACCAGCGGAGGTTTTCAGTCCAAATGTCCAACAGGAGACCGACAGTTGTCCCCTGCAGGTGATGGAGGTCTTTTTTGTCTTCTTGATCCTCCAGATCTTCTCCATCATTTTCATTGGCTGGTTTTGTAGGAGGGACAGATGGGAGGCGTTGAGGTCAGAGGTCAGATGCACCGTGTGAGGCTCAGACAGAAGGGAAGAGAAAAAGCAAATAGAAAATCGATGAGGGTTTGTCTTGTCATTTTCCTTGTTGTTTTCCATACATATACATTTATACTTATGAATCTTATTTTAACCTTTTACGTGATCATATAGTTTTAGTCATTTATTATCCATCCAGTATTATGGCTCCTGTTTTTGGAAAAGTTTGTCAGAGAAACCTGAGGGCTCATTGTTGGAACAGCTCTTAGAGCTGCTTTTAGTATGAAAGGGTCCCTTATAAATAAAATTCATTAATTGATTGATCCTTTTAAGAAATATTTTTTTATTTATTCAAACACACAACAGAAAAATTAAACATATTAAGGCCTGTAATTTATCAACAAGAGATTTATGTTCAGCATTTTATTCCAATCAATTCACCCAGAGGAGGAGGTTGTGTGCTGGAACCACTTAGACCCGTTCTTCTAGAACTGGGTGGGATTTCCTCTGTAGACTGCAAACGTCTTCACAGAATCCAACAAATCAGCTTTGTGGTCGCTCTGCCTCTTAATCCTCTAAGAGGGGCCTTTATTTCCAATAAAGGTCTTTAGGATTCTCTAAAGGTTTGGTTCCCTCAATTTAGAAAACCAAAACTCAAGGAACCACCTGCCTTATTGACCTTCCTTACGGCTTGTGTTCAGTCTCAGGGTGCTGGATTTGGGGTGGAACCCTCCATGCATGGTTAGTAGTTTCCGAGTCTTAACATCCGTGGTGTTTGTCTCCTCCTTTGGCCAGCTAGTTATTCCTGCAGGGTGTCTGATTACTGGCAAGGCATAGCTGTTTATCGCACAGATCTTGTTCTTGCCATTGAGCTGGCTTCTCAGGACTTGCCTTATTCGTTGGAGGTATTTGGCTGTGGCTCCTTTCCTTGTGACCTCATCGATGTTGCCATTTGCTTGTGGTATTCCCAGGTACTTGTAGCTGTGCTCTATGTCTGCTATTGTTCCTTCTGGGAGTGAGACCCCTCTGTGTGGACGACCTTCCCTCTCTTTGTAACCATCCGGCCACACTTCTCTAGTCCGAATGACATCCCGATGTCAGTGCTGTAGATCCTGGTGGTGTGGATCAGTGAGTCGATGTCTCGCTCGCTCTTGGCGTACAGCTTGATGCCATCGTCTCAAAAGTGAAAATCAGATGTTTACTTTACAAAGATCCTGGAACAAGTCTTTAAAGACACAAATATCTCCATCACGGTGTACAGCCTGCCCATTTAACATCCCATTGATGTAAAATAAACAAATGAGGGTGGAATATGGGGGTAAATACAACATTATATATTTACAAGGTTCTAAATATAGAACCTCCTCCTGCAGCACTATTATCTAAGGAATAAAAGTTCTTCAAATAAAAGTACCATAATGACAACTCAGTTTCCTGCCATTGATTTAATGCAAAACTTATTGCAAACTTTGATGTTGCTCTCTGTCACTATCGCACTACATGATATTACTAGTACTAGTACATCAAGCTACAAAAATGATCCAACAAAGAACACCAGGCAAATGAAATACAATGGTTATGTATACATTGTTTTATTTATTAAAATGTAAATTTAAATTGAGGAAGAGTTTGCTCCTCTAGCTTTATTTTCCTGAGCCAGATTCAGGAGCAAGAATGTTTTCACAAGCGTTTTTAGGTCATGACTTTATGGTGATTCTTATGCTTGTTTTTAGACTGTTTAGACTTTGTGTACTGTGAATTATGCCGAACAGGATATTATGACTAGTGTGTTTGAAAATTGGTTCGTAAGTCAAACTTAACATCACGGTTTCTGACAATAGGGATGACCTTCATCTGCTCAGACACCAGGCCATGGTATGTGGAAAAATGTATTGGAAAGAAATGTACATATTTTTAGTTTGACCTCAAAAATGAACTTTTCATGTTACCAAAAAATACCAATTTTTGCTTTCATCATCCTATAAAACATTGCTCATCATTTTTCTTCAGTCCAGTCCGTTGGGCAAATTGAAACCTTTCATAATACAATTAATTTGATTTACATAACACTAATTTACAATAGGTAATCTTAAGACAATTTACAAAAAAGTCATTTCCATTCTACTTAACAGTGCAGCAATTTAAATGTATTATTTAAGACAGTAAAAAAAAAGTTAAGTTATCCTAGTTAAAAATGTGGATTGCATCAAGTCATTGACTTGTTATTGACTTGACTTGTTTATATGCTTCCCCCTCTTCAAATTACTTTTACCCTGTAATGACTGATTTTATCCATTTCTTCAGGGGAACCAACATGTACGTATGCTACCTTCTTTCTTTGTTTCTTTATTACTGGGCACCAATGGAGTTCCATAAAGTCTCGTAGTAAAAGTCACATTAAGACACAATCAGAAAGCCTCATGCTGAACCGATTCTCCCCACAACCAGCCATCCTCCAACGTTTGTTTATCAAGTCAGAGTTTTAACAAGAAAGAGTACAACCGGTAAAATTGTTGCTTTATAAGTCACAACAAGTGTACATTTTATCTTTAGGTTTTATGTAACACCATACTAATAAGCTACATGATTGTTGGTAAATAATATCACACCGAACACAAATCCTAATCATAAATCTCTACTGGATCTGCTCCTCTCTTCTTCTTCTGCAGTCCCTGGATTAAAAGGAGCAATTGATGTTTGTTCGTTCTGTAAGAAAAAAAAAGTTTTGCTTCTTTTACATTATTGTTTTTAGAGCACACAAATTATACAGTACTTAATTAATTAAAATAAATGTTGTTCATTTACATTATATTCATTTAGCCACAAAAGGAAAGTTATTAGTTATGCTCTACAATTCAGAGGGGAAAAGGTTTTAGACATTTTAATGAGATCCACATTTTTTAAAAGTTTTGACAAACCTTGAAGTCTCTTCAGCTCGTGGAGTCGTTTCAGTGAAGTTATCGTTTGTGGAGGGAAACTTGCTGTCGCTGCTCTGCTCAGTCAGAAAGTTACTAATGTCAGAAAAATCTGCTGTCATGTCATGAGCTGGAAAAAAAAATCAACAAGCATGTTTGCAAAAATAGAAGTCACATCGAATTTTCACTTAAGACCTATAAAATAGTTTTATGATTTTGGTTATGGCTGTAGAATTTAAACTGAGGTAACACTAAACAATAAATTGTTGGGTAAATAGTGAGAAAATAGGAGATATTAAAGACATGCTAACCTAAATGGCTGCAAATGCATCCAATGCTCAAAATGAATCAAACTCACGTAACACAGTGTAATGATTCACCTCTGCAGCACTTTGAGTCACCAAGCTTTATGCTTTTCAAACCCTTGTTATTTGGTCAGTTTGATTTCAGAAGAGCCGATGACATTTTTTATTACAGAAACATGAAATTTACTCTATTAAAATGTACTCATCTTTCAGATGACTAGAAGAAGACTCACTGCGTTCACTGATGGCGATGAGTTCAGCCAAAAGTAAAACATTCAGGAATCCCAAAGCCACACAGAGGCAGAGCCTCTCTTTGGAGCCGTTCGAACCTTAACGGAAACCTGAACTTTACCAAAATGTAATTAAATACATACTAGATTTATCTGTAACTTTATTCTTACCTGTGTGATTAGATGCAGTTTGTCCAACAGGTTCCATGTTGACGTAAATTTCCTCCATCGGTTCAGACTCTGTGCTGCTTTAAACATTGACTATAAAATCCACTGCAGTCGCAGAACTAAATGAAAAACTGTGGGAAAGAGGTGAGATGTCTGGTGTTCATCATAAAAAGTGACATATTTTAGAGATAACAGTCAAATAAAGAAATTCATGTGTGCGGTTTCAGAATTATTTTCTTACACAACATAAGATTCTTGAAGGTTTTCAATAGTTTCATAAGTTCATATTTGCTGATTTGGTTCTGTATCGTTGAATATTTATTTCTCCTTTGTTTTCCTTCAGCTCAGTTAATCCTACTCATAATAAACACATTGCACTTTTCTATCGGTGAAGAAAATAATTGACTTTTACAGTCATGCACAACTTTGCAGCCTGCCGTATGGTATCAGAAATTAGAAATAGTTTTAAATCGCTGATATAAGGATGAAAAGTGTTTGATATAAGGATGTTGTGATGTTCCTGCTCCTTGTGTCCAGACATGGTTCCTAAAGGGTAATAAATTGTTGGAGCAGATGACCGGTTGGATCATATGGACCCAACAGTTTTACGGGTCTCATTCTGTCCTGATAACTAGTCATAGCCTTTCTCCCAGTAAATACAACTATCATCTTTGTAGTTTTATTTCTAAATCCTCGTTTAACCCTGTTCCTTGTCTTCTTACTGTCTAGTAGCAGAAACACTGACATTAAGAAACAACAATATTACCAAACTTCTATAACCGCTGGATCGAATAATTATGAAATTGTACGTATTTATTCATAAATAAAGATATATACTTTTAGGACTGCCGTTTAGTAAAAAAGCCGTATGACCTGGATACTAGTGTCTAAAACTCAGTCACCATGTCTTCTGAGGGACATCAACAGTTTGACAAACAGTTTGCTTTGTGAAGCACCGCCTCACTGGGAGGGAATGGAAAGGCTAACAAGCCAATCAGCTGCATGTTGGGCGGGTTAAAGTAAGAGAAACCAGATACTGCATTCAAAGCATGAAGAAGACCAGCAAGCAAAGCTTTCACAGAGTAGATGTAGTAGAATATCAAAGTACAGGAGACACAGGATAGAAGATTTGACTGAATCGAGACATTGTGCAGAAGTTCAGACTGGGAAGCTAACTGGAAAATTGCTAGCCAAGTATGTGGAGCAGGAAAATAGGTTGTAGTTACTTAAATTTATGCAAACCAATTGTCTCAAAAGATTCAATTACTGCAACATGTAAAAGACAAGTGTAGCTACATTGTGTGATTTTGGCAAATAATATTCTTAAACTCATCCAAAATATTATTCAATACAAAATGTATTTTACTTTCTGCCAGCAGCAGCAGCAGCAGCAGCAGCTGCAGCAGCGGCAGCAGCGGCAGCAGCAGCTGCAGCAGCAGTAGCAGCAGTAGCAGCTGCAGCAATGTATTTACTGCATGTCGTTACTTGACATAGCGGTTCTGTTCCAAACCTTTTGGTTTGCTTGAGTAGAAATGGAGTAATGTCTGTGTATGTTAAAATGTTAAACATTTACCACCCAAAATCCTCACTACTTTCAAATAGTTCACTTTTTATTTTATTCTAGTTGTTGAACACTCAACTTAAATGGATTAACTTATAAAGCATCTTTTTTTCTTTTCTAAATCCAAAAGTTCCTGCCGCTTGTTTAAGATGAGAACAAACAAGTTGTTGAGAATGAAGTGATGTTCACTTGAACTCTTTAATAAAGCAGAATGTTTTATTTTACAGTGAGGAAGGCCGGAGTCTAGCTTTAGCAGACGGCTGGAGGCATCTGATCCACTTCAAACTCAGTACCTGTTTGCTCTACAGCTAAAATTTGGTAAGATTAAATTTAGTCGACTAAAGAAAGTCAGACGGTTCATTCTCCAACGAGTGAAATCTCTTGAGGTAGTCAAGTTTCTTGTTTGTTCAGATCTTGGTGGTCATTTCCATAGTATTGTTACTAATTAACAGTTGATTCTTTTGTGTCTAGATACAATCTAATCATTCAGTTCACAATTGAAGTTTTATTATCAGGATTCTGCAAATTGAAATGTTTCAAAGTATATTTCATTCATTCTTTTCACAGTCAAAGCTCCCTAAAAGGGATAGATTACCTTTCTGTGAACTATAATTTTGATTCCTTGGAGTTTCATGATATTTTACGAAATCTGACTGATGTGATCTTCTTGAACGCAGACTGATGCTTCACATTTATACACTTATCAGTTACAAGAGGTGACCTGTCTGTTAGTGAACATTAATGAACAGGTAGCATCATTAGGACCAAGGGAAAAATAAAGCTATAGATAATTTTAAAGGTAACAAAACAATTTACCACGTTGTGACCAACTCTTGGAGCTTGGTTGTGTAGCGAGCAGGTTTTACTCTTTAGGTAAGTGTACCAACAGCTAAGTTGGTTAATGTTATTATAAGTTGGGCCAGGTGTCAGAAGATGTAAGTAAGTCTCCGTGAGAGGGGCTACTTGAGAAAAAAGCAAAGATTCACTGATTGAATTGGTGGTCGATAGCCTGCATATATTTGAATTTGTGCAACAAACATTGAAAGAAAAGCAAAAAACTATATAAATCCTGAATGATCATTCAGTTTGATAAATATTTACATAGAGCATCATTCAATAAATCGATAGAAATCCAAGTGCTCACATCAAAACATCAAATCTAAATAAATAGAAATTTTACTAAATATTTTAAGACTGACGGTTCACATTGATCATTTATAATTTTTTAGTAATGGAACCTTAACAACTACAGGTGAACTATATTTTGTTAGAGCACTTAAGCATGTAAGATAACGGATGGAGTAAAAGAATCATTAGGGCCAAAAAAAGCAAACAGCGTATAAGTCAGAGACAAAAGCTGTAGATAATTTTAAAGGTAGCAAAACAATTTACCATGTTGGAGCAACTCTTGGAGTGTGGTTGTACAGTGTAAAAAAACTTTAAACTTTGGGGAAAACTGAAAGATAAATATGAGCAGCAGCCTCACCTGGGCCTGTTTAGTCGCTGTCACATATACTTAAGAAATACATTTACAGATGAGGAACTTTTACTGAAATGTATCACACTAGCAAGTGTTGCATAAAAAAAATCTGTGAGTTTCAAATGTACCAACCTTTACTATTTTGGAGAAACCATGAAGCACTGAGAAGATCAGTGTTGATTCAACAACAGAAAAAAAAGACTGAAGCAAAGTAGCATTCACAATGATGTGAGGACAAATTCTGGAAAGGGATCAATGTTAGAGTTTGTCTTTCACTTTAACTGCAGAAAGCTAAAAGTAAAATTTGAGTAGCCTCATGTAGGCCTGTTTAGTACCTGACACATATCCTTAAGAAATACAGTTACAGATGAGGAACTTTTACTGAAATATATCACACTAGCAGGTGTTACACATAAATATTGCAGTAAAACAGTTAAACTGTTGTTTTCCTTCAGAACAATTGCCTGAGACAGTCATCAACGGTTGCAGGGTCAGAGGTCAGCCCCTCTTAACTAGCTATAAGTCTGTTGTCTAACACCAAATAATGCAGTGTAAGCTATTGTCAGAAGGAATGTCTCACATATTCTAGGGATTTCGCATACTTTACGACATCAGAGGCTGTAGGACCAAAGATCAGTTCTATCTAGGACTTCACATAGTTGAGGACATCACAGGCTGTGAGGTCAGAGGTCACACCTGTCTGCCATGCTCTAAGTTTTTTCTCATGTCCTGTTAAAGAGAACATTAGAGAACATTAGCTAAAGGTTTTAGCTAACATTAAAATAACAATTTGACGGTATTTAGAGAACATTAGCTAAAGGTTTTAGCTAACACTTTAAATAACAATTTGACGGTATTTAGAGAACCTTAGCTAAAGCTTTCAACTAATGTTTAGGTAAACTTTGGCTAGTGTTCAGAGAATGCTAACCAGATGTTAGAAGTAACAGGTAGAATAGCTAACCTTTCAGCATTATTTGGAGAAGATTAGCTAAAGGTTTCAGCTAATATTTAAATAAAAAATTTGACGGTATTTAGAAAACCTTAGCTAAAAGTTTTAGCTAACAATTTAAATAATAACGTGACGGTATTTAGAGAACATTAGCTAAAGGTTTCAGCAAACGTTTAAATAACAATTTGACGTTATTTATAAAACCTTAGGTAAAAGTTTTAGCTAACAATTTAAATAATTTGATGGTATTTAGATAACATTAGCTAAAGGTTTTAGCTAATATTTAAATAACAATTTGACGGTATTTAGACAACCTTAGCTAAAGGTTTTAGCTAACAATTTAAATAACAATTTGACGTATTTACAGAACCTTAGCCAAAGGTTTTAGCTAACAATTTAAATAACAATTTGACATATTTAGAGATCATTAGCTAATTGTTTTAGCTAACATTTAAATAACAATTTGACAGTATTTAGAGAATCTTAGCTAAAAGTTTTAGCTAACACTTTAAATAACAATTTGACGTATTTAGAGAACCTTAGCTAAAAGTTTAAGCTAACAATTTAAATAACGATATGATGTATTTAGAGAACCTTAGCTAAAAGTTTAAGCTAACAATTTAAATAACAATTTGACGTATTTAGAGAACATTAGCTAAATGGTTTAGCTAACATTTAAATAATTTGATGGTATTTAGAGAACCTTAGCTTAAAGTTTAAGCTAACAATTTAAATAACAATTTGACATATTTAGAGAACATTAGCTAAATGGTTTAGCTAACATTTAAATAATTTGATGGTATTTAGAGAACCTTAGCTTAAAGTTTAAGCTAACAATTTAAATAACAATTTGACGTATTTAGAGAACATTAGCTAAATGTTTTAGCTAACATTTAAATAACAATTTGATGGTATTTAGAGAACATTAGCGAAAGGTTTTAGCTAACAATTTAAATAACAATTTGACATATTTAGAGAACATTAGCTAAATGTTTTAGCTAACATTTAAATAACAATTTGATGGTATTTAGAGAACCTTAGCTTAAAGTTTAAACTAACAATTTAAATTACAATTTGATAGGATTTGTTGAATATTAGCTAAATGTTTTAGCTAACATTTAAATAACAATTTGACGGTATTTAGAGAATCTTAGCTAAAAGTTTTAGCTAACACTTTAAATAACAATTTGACGTATTTAGAGAACCTTAGCTAAAAGCTTAAGCTAACAATTTAAATAACGATATGACGTATTTAGAGAACCTTAGCTAAAAGTTTAAACTAACAATTTAAATAACGATATGACGTATTTAGAGAACATTAGCTAAATGGTTTAGCTAACATTTAAATAATTTGATGGTATTTAGAGAACCTTAGCTTAAAGTTTAACCTAACAATTTAAATAACAATTTGACGGAGTTTAGAGAATCTTAGCTAAAGGTTTTAGCTAACATTAAAATAACAATTTGACGGTATTTAGAAAACCTTAGCTAAAAGTTTTAGCTAACAATTTAAATAATAATGTGACGGTATTTAGAGAACATTAGCTAAAGGTTTCAGCTAATGTTTAAATAACAATTTGACGTTATTTATAAAACCTTAGGTAAAAGTTTTAGCTAACAATTTAAATAATTTGACAGTATTTAGATAACATTAGCTAAAGGTTTTAGCTAACATTTAAATAACAATTTGACGGTATTTCGAGAACCTTAGCTAAAGGTTTTAGCTAACAATTTAAATAACAATTTGACGTATTTAGAGAACATTAGCTAAAGGTTTTAGCTAACATTTAAATAATTTGATGGTATTTAGAGAACATTAGCTTAAAGTTTAACCTAACAATTTAAATAACAATTTGACGTATTTAGAGAACCTTAGCTAAAAGCTTAAGCTAACAATTTAAATAACGATATGACGTATTTAGAGAACCTTAGCTAAAAGTTTAAGCTAACAATTTAAATAACGATATGACGTATTTAGAGAACATTAGCTAAATGGTTTAGCTAACATTTAAATAATTTGATGGTATTTAGAGAACCTTAGCTTAAAGTTTAACCTAACAATTTAAATAACAATTTGACGGAGTTTAGAGAATCTTAGCTAAAGGTTTTAGCTAACATTAAAATAACAATTTGACGGTATTTAGAAAACCTTAGCTAAAAGTTTTAGCTAACAATTTAAATAATAATGTGACGGTATTTAGAGAACATTAGCTAAAGGTTTCAGCTAATGTTTAAATAACAATTTGACGTTATTTATAAAACCTTAGGTAAAAGTTTTAGCTAACAATTTAAATAATTTGACAGTATTTAGATAACATTAGCTAAAGGTTTTAGCTAACATTTAAATAACAATTTGACGGTATTTCGAGAACCTTAGCTAAAGGTTTTAGCTAACAATTTAAATAACAATTTGACGTATTTAGAGAACATTAGCTAAAGGTTTTAGCTAACATTTAAATAATTTGATGGTATTTAGAGAACATTAGCTTAAAGTTTAACCTAACAATTTAAATAACAATTTGACGGTATTTAGAGAATCTTAGCTAAAGGTTTTAGGTAACATTAAAATAACAATTTGACGGTATTTAGAAAACTTTAGCTAAAAGTTTTAGCTAACAGTTTAAATAATAATGTGACGGTATTTAGAGAACATTAGCTAAAGGTTTCAGCTAATGTTTAAATAACAATTTGACGTATTTAGAGAACCTTAGCTAAAAGCTTAAGCTAACAATTTAAATAACGATATGACGTATTTAGAGAACCTTAGCTAAAAGTTTAAGCTAACAATTTAAATAACGATATGACGTATTTAGAGAACATTAGCTAAATGGTTTAGCTAACATTTAAATAATTTGATGGTATTTAGAGAACCTTAGCTTAAAGTTTAACCTAACAATTTAAATAACAATTTGATGGTATTTAGGGAACCTTAGCTTAAAGTTTTAGCTAACAGTTTAAATAACAATTTGATGTTATTTAGAGAACATTAGCTAAAGGTTTTAGCTAACATTTAAATAATTTGATGGTATTTAGAGAACCTTAGCTTAAAGTTTAACCTAACAATTTAAATAACAATTTGACGGAGTTTAGAGAATCTTAGCTAAAGGTTTTAGCTAACATTAAAATAACAATTTGACGGTATTTAGAAAACCTTAGCTAAAAGTTTTAGCTAACAATTTAAATAATAATGTGACGGTATTTAGAGAACATTAGCTAAAGGTTTCAGCTAATGTTTAAATAACAATTTGACGTTATTTATAAAACCTTAGGTAAAAGTTTTAGCTAACAATTTAAATAATTTGACAGTATTTAGATAACATTAGCTAAAGGTTTTAGCTAACATTTAAATAACAATTTGACGGTATTTCGAGAACCTTAGCTAAAGGTTTTAGCTAACAATTTAAATAACAATTTGACGTATTTAGAGAACATTAGCTAAAGGTTTTAGCTAACATTTAAATAATTTGATGGTATTTAGAGAACATTAGCTTAAAGTTTAACCTAACAATTTAAATAACAATTTGACGTATTTAGAGAACCTTAGCTAAAAGCTTAAGCTAACAATTTAAATAACGATATGACGTATTTAGAGAACCTTAGCTAAAAGTTTAAGCTAACAATTTAAATAACGATATGACGTATTTAGAGAACATTAGCTAAATGGTTTAGCTAACATTTAAATAATTTGATGGTATTTAGAGAACCTTAGCTTAAAGTTTAACCTAACAATTTAAATAACAATTTGACGGAGTTTAGAGAATCTTAGCTAAAGGTTTTAGCTAACATTAAAATAACAATTTGACGGTATTTAGAAAACCTTAGCTAAAAGTTTTAGCTAACAATTTAAATAATAATGTGACGGTATTTAGAGAACATTAGCTAAAGGTTTCAGCTAATGTTTAAATAACAATTTGACGTTATTTATAAAACCTTAGGTAAAAGTTTTAGCTAACAATTTAAATAATTTGACAGTATTTAGATAACATTAGCTAAAGGTTTTAGCTAACATTTAAATAACAATTTGACGGTATTTCGAGAACCTTAGCTAAAGGTTTTAGCTAACAATTTAAATAACAATTTGACGTATTTAGAGAACATTAGCTAAAGGTTTTAGCTAACATTTAAATAATTTGATGGTATTTAGAGAACATTAGCTTAAAGTTTAACCTAACAATTTAAATAACAATTTGACGGTATTTAGAGAATCTTAGCTAAAGGTTTTAGGTAACATTAAAATAACAATTTGACGGTATTTAGAAAACTTTAGCTAAAAGTTTTAGCTAACAGTTTAAATAATAATGTGACGGTATTTAGAGAACATTAGCTAAAGGTTTCAGCTAATGTTTAAATAACAATTTGACGTATTTAGAGAACCTTAGCTAAAAGCTTAAGCTAACAATTTAAATAACGATATGACGTATTTAGAGAACCTTAGCTAAAAGTTTAAGCTAACAATTTAAATAACGATATGACGTATTTAGAGAACATTAGCTAAATGGTTTAGCTAACATTTAAATAATTTGATGGTATTTAGAGAACCTTAGCTTAAAGTTTAACCTAACAATTTAAATAACAATTTGATGGTATTTAGGGAACCTTAGCTTAAAGTTTTAGCTAACAATTTAAATAACAATTTGATGTTATTTAGAGAACATTAGCTAAAGGTTTTAGCTAACATTTAAATAATTTGATGGTATTTAGAGAACATTAGCTTAAAGTTTAACCTAACAATTTAAATAACAATTTGACGGTATTTAGAGAATCTTAGCTAAAGGTTTTAGGTAACATTAAAATAACAATTTGACGGTATTTAGAAAACCTTAGCTAAAAGTTTTAGCTAACAGTTTAAATAATAATGTGACTGTATTTAGAGAACATTAGCTAAAGGTTTCAGCTAATGTTCAAATAACAATTTGACGTTATTTATAAAACCTTAGGTAAAAGTTTTAGCTAACAATTTAAATAATTTGACGGTATTTAGATAACATTAGCTAAAGGTTTTAGCTAACATTTAAATAACAATTTGACGGTATTTCGAGAACCTTAGCTAAAGGTTTTAGCTAAAAATTTAAATAACAATTTGACATATTTAGAGAACATTAGCTTAAAGTTTAAGCTAACAATTTAAATAACAATTTGACGTATTTGGAGAACATTAGCTAAATGTTTTAGCTAACATTTATAAATAATTTGATGGTATTTAGAGAACCTTAGCTAAAGCTTTCAACTAAAGTTTAGGTAAACTTTGGCTAGTGTTCAGAGAATGCTAACCCTATTTTAGAAGTAACAGGTAGAATAACTAACCTTTCAGCATTATTTGGAGAAGATTAGATAAAGGTTTAAGCTAATATTTTAATAAAAATTTTGACGGTATTTAGAAAACCTTAGGTAAAAGTTTTAGCTAACATTTAAATAACAATTTGATGGTATTTAGGGAACCTTAGCTAAATGTTTTAGCTAACATTTAAATAACAATTTGATGGTATTTAGAGAACCTTAGCTTAAAGTTTAAGCTAACAATTTAAATTACAATTTGATAGGATTTATTGAACATTAGCTAAATGTTTTAGCTAACATTTAAATAACAATTTGACGGTATTTAGAGAATCTTAGCTAAAAGTTTTAGCTAACACTTTAAATAACAATTTGACGTATTTAGAGAACCTTAGCTAAAAGCTTAAGCTAACAATTTAAATAACGATATGACGTATTTAGAGAACCTTAGCTAAAAGTTTAAGCTAACAATTTAAATAACGATATGACGTATTTAGAGAACATTAGCTAAATGGTTTAGCTAACATTTAAATAATTTGATGGTATTTAGAGAACCTTAGCTTAAAGTTTAACCTAACAATTTAAATAACAATTTGACGGAATTTAGAGAATCTTAGCTAAAGGTTTTAGCTAAAATTAAAATAACAATTTGACGGTATTTAGAAAACCTTAGCTAAAAGTTTTAGCTAACAATTTAAATAATAATGTGACGGTATTTAGAGAACATTAGCTAAAGGTTTCAGCTAATGTTTAAATAACAATTTGACGTTATTTATAAAACCTTAGGTAAAAGTTTTAGCTAACAATTTAAATAATTTGACAGTATTTAGATAACATTAGCTAAAGGTTTTAGCTAACATTTAAATAACAATTTGACGGTATTTCGAGAACCTTAGCTAAAGGTTTTAGCTAACAATTTAAATAATTTGACGTATTTAGAGAACATTAGCTAAAGGTTTTAGCTAACATTTAAATAATTTGATGGTATTTAGAGAACATTAGCTTAAAGTTTAACCTAACAATTTAAATAACAATTTGACGGTATTTAGAGAATCTTAGCTAAAGGTTTTAGGTAACATTAAAATAACAATTTGACGGTATTTAGAAAACCTTAGCTAAAAGTTTTAGCTAACAGTTTAAATAATAATGTGACGGTATTTAGAGAACATTAGCTAAAGGTTTCAGCTAATGTTTAAATAACAATTTGATGTTATTTATAAAACCTTAGGTAAAAGTTTTAGCTAACAATTTAAATAATTTGACGGTATTTAGATAACATTAGCTAAAGGTTTTAGCTAACATTTAAATAACAATTTGACGGTATTTCAAGAACCTTAGCTAAAGGTTTTAGCTAAAAATTTAAATAACAATTTGACGTATTTAGAGAACATTAGCTTAAAGTTTAAGCTAACAATTTAAATAACAATTTGACGTATTTGGAGAACATTAGCTAAATGTTTTAGCTAACATTTATAAATAATTTGATGGTATTTAGAGAACCTTAGCTTAAAGATTAAGCTAACAATTTAAATAACAATTTGATGGTATTTAGAGAACATTAGCTAAAGGTTTCAGCTAACATTTAAATAACAATTTGACGGTATTAAGAGAACATTAGCTTAAGGTTTTAGCTAATATTAAAATAACAATTTGACGGTATTTAGAGAATCTTAGCTAAAAGTTTCAGCTAACATTTGAATAACAATTTGATGGTATTTAGAGAACCTTAGCTAAAGCTTTCAACTAAAGTTTAGGTAAACTTTGGCTAGTGTTCAGAGAATGCTAACCCTATGTTAGAAGCAACAGGTAGAATAACTAACCTTTCAGCATTATTTGGAGAAGATTAGATAAAGGTTTAAGCTAATATTTTAATAAAAATTTTGACGGTATTTAGAAAACCTTAGGTAAAAGTTTTAGCTAACATTTAAATAACAATTTGATGGTATTTAGGGAACCTTAGCTTAAAGTTTAAGCTACCAATTTAAATAACAATTTGATGTTATTTAGAGAACATTAGCTAAAGGTTTTAGCTAACATTTAAATAATTTGATGGTATTTAGAGAACCTTAGCTTAAATTTTAAGCTAACAATTTAAATTACAATTTGATAGTAGTTAGAGAACATTAGCTAAATGTTTTAGCTAACATTTAAATAACAATTTGACGGTATTTAGAGAATCTTAGCTAAAAGTTTTAGCTAACACTTTAAATAACAATTTGATGTATTTAGAGAACCTTAGCTAAAAGCTTAAGCTAACAATGTAAATAACGATATGACGTATTTAGAGAACCTTAGCTAAAAGTTTAAGCTAACAATTTAAATAACAATTTGACGTATTTAGAGAACCTTAGCTAAAAGTTTAAGCTAACAATTTAAATAACAATTTGACGTATTTAGAGAACATTAGCTAAATGGTTTAGCTAACATTTAAATAATTTGATGGTATTTAGAGAACCTTAGCTTAAAGTTTAAGCTAACAATTTAAATAACAATTTGACGGTATTTAGAGAATCTTAGCTAAAGGTTTTAGCTAACATTTGAATAACAATTTGATGGTATTTAGAGAACCTTAGCTAAAGCTTTCAACTAATGTTTAGGTAAACTTTGGCTAGTGTTCAGAGAATGCTAACCCTATGTTAGAAGTAACAGGTAGAATAACTAACCTTTCAGCATTATTTGGAGAAGATTAGATAAAGGTTTAAGCTAATATTTTAATAAAAAATTTGATAGTATTTAGAAAACCTTAGGTAAAAGTTTTAGCTAACATTTAAATAACAATTTGATGGTATTTAGGGAACCTTAGCTTAAAGTTTTAGCTAACAATTTAAATAACAATTTGATGTTATTTAGAGAACATTAGCTAAAGGTTTTAGCTAACATTTAAATAATTTGATGGTATTTAGAGAACATTAGCTTAAAGTTTAACCTAACAATTTAAATAACAATTTGACGGTATTTAGAGAATCTTAGCTAAAGGTTTTAGGTAACATTAAAATAACAATTTGACGGTATTTAGAAAACCTTAGCTAAAAGTTTTAGCTAACAGTTTAAATAATAATGTGACGGTATTTAGAGAACATTAGCTAAAGGTTTCAGCTAATGTTCAAATAACAATTTGATGTTATTTATAAAACCTTAGGTAAAAGTTTTAGCTAACAATTTAAATAATTTGACGGTATTTAGATAACATTAGCTAAAGGTTTTAGCTAACATTTAAATAACAATTTGACGGTATTTCGAGAACCTTAGCTAAAAGTTTTTGCTAAAAATTTAAATAACAATTTGACATATTTAGAGAACATTAGCTTAAAGTTTAAGCTAACAATTTAAATAACAATTTGACGTATTTGGAGAACATTAGCTAAATGTTTTAGCTAACATTTATAAATAATTTGATGGTATTTAGAGAACCTTAGCTTAAAGTTTAAGCTAACAATTTAAATAACAATTTGATGGTATTTAGAGAACATTAGCTAAAGGTTTCAGCTAACATTTAAATAACAATTTGACGGTATTAAGAGAACATTAGCTTAAGGTTTTAGCTAATATTAAAATAACAATTTGACGGTATTTAGAGAATCTTAGCTAAAAGTTTCAGCTAACATTTGAATAACAATTTGATGGTATTTAGAGAACCTTAGCTAAAGCTTTCAACTAAAGTTTAGGTAAACTTTGGCTAGTGTTCAGAGAATGCTAACCCTATGTTAGAAGTAACAGGTAGAATAACTAACCTTTCAGCATTATTTGGAGAAGATTAGATAAAGGTTTAAGCTAATATTTTAATAAAAATTTTGACGGTATTTAGAAAACCTTAGGTAAAAGTTTTAGCTAACATTTAAATAACAATTTGATGGTATTTAGGGAACCTTAGCTTAAAGTTTAAGCTAACAATTTAAATAACAATTTGATGTTATTTAGAGAACATTAGCTAAAAGTTTAAGCTAACAATTTAAATAACGATATGACGTATTTAGAGAACCTTAGCTAAAAGTTTAAGCTAACAATTTAAATAACAATTTGACGTATTTAGAGAACTTTAGCTAAAAGTTTAAGCTAACAATTTAAATAACAATTTGACGTATTTAGAGAACATTAGCTAAATGGTTTAGCTAACATTTAAATAATTTGATGGTATTTAGATAACATTAGCTAAAGGTTTTAGCTAACATTTAAATAACAATTTGATGGTATTTCGAGAACCTTAGCTAAAGGTTTTAGCTAACAATTTAAATAACAATTTGACGTATTTAGAGAACATTAGCTAAAAGTTTAACCTAACAATTTAAATAACGATATGACGTATTTAGAGAACCTTAGCTAAAAGTTTAAGCTAACAATTTAAATAACAATTTGATGGTATTTACAGAACATTAGCTAAAGGTTTCAGCTAACATTTCAATAACAATTTGACGGTATTAAGAGAACATTAGCTTAAGGTTTTAGCTAATATTAAAATAACAATTTGACAGTATTTAGAGAATCTTAGCTAAAAGTTTCAGCTAACATTTGAATAACAATTTGATGGTATTTAGAGAACCTTAGCTAAAGCTTTCAACTGAAGTTTAGGTAAACTTTGGCTAGTGTTCAGAGAATGCTAACCCTATGTTAGAAGTAACAGGTAGAATAACTAACCTTTCAGCATTATTTGGAGAAGATTAGATAAAGGTTTAAGCTAATATTTTAATAAAAATTTTGACGGTATTTAGAAAACCTTGGGGAAAAGTTTTTGCTAACATTTAAATAACAATTTGATGTTATTTAGAGAACATTAGCTAAAGGTTTTAGCTAACATTTAAATAATTTGATGGTATTTAGAGAACCTTGGCTTAAATTTTAAGCTAACAATTTAAATAACAATTTGATGGTATTTAGAGAACAGTAGCTAAAGGTTTTAGCTAACATTAAAATAACAATTTCACGGTATTTAGAGAAACTTAGCTGAAAGTTTTAGCTAACAATTTAAATAACAATTTGACGTATTTAGAGAACCTTAGCTAAAAGTTTAAGCTAACAATTTAAATAACAATTTGATGGTATTTAGAGAACATTAGCGAAAGGTTTTAGCTAATATTAAAATAACAATTTGATGGTATTCAGAGAATCTTAGCTAAAGGTTTTAGCTAACAATTTAAATAACAATTTGACGTATTTAGAGAACCTTAGCTTAAAGTTTAAGCTAACAATTTAAATAACAATTTGATGGTATTTAGAGAACATTAGCTAAAGGTTTTAGGTAACATTTAAATAACAATTTGACGGTATTTAGATAATCTTAGCTAAAAGTTTTAGCTGACATTTAATTAATTTGATGGTATTAAGAGAACCTTAGCTTAAAGTTTAAGCTAACAATTTAAACAACAATTTGATGGTATTTAGAGAACATTAGCTAAAGGTTTTAGCTAACATTTAAATAACAATTTGACGGTACTTAGAGAATCTTAGCTAAAAGTTTTAGCTAATAATTTACATAATAATGTGACTGTATTTAGAGAACATTAGCTAAAGGTTTTAGCTAACAATTTAAATAATGATGTGATGGTATTTAGAGAACATTAGCTAAAGGTTTCAGCTAACAATTTAAATAATGATGTGATGGTATTTAGAGAACATTAGCTAAAGGTCTCAGCTAACGTTTAAATGACAATTTGACGTTATTTATAAAACCTTAGGTAAAAGTTTTAGCTAACATTTAAATAACAATTTGACGGTATTTAGAGAATCTTAGCTAAAGGTCTTAGCTAACATTTAAATAACAATTTGACGGTGTTTAGAGAACATAAGCTAAAGGTTTTAGCTAACATTGAAATAACAATTTGACGGTATTTAGAGAATCTTAGCTAAAAGTTTTAGCTAATAATTTACATAATAATGTGACTGTATTTAGAGAACATTAGCTAAAGGTTTTAGCTAACAATTTAAATAATGATGTGATGGTATTTAGAGAACATTAGCTAAAGGTTTTAGCTAACAATTTAAATAATGATGTGATGGTATTTAGAGAACATTAGCTAAAGGTTTCAGCTAACAATTTAAATAATGATGTGATGGTATTTAGAGAACATTAGCTAAAGGTCTCAGCTAACGTTTAAATGACAATTTGACGTTATTTATAAAACCTTAGGTAAAAGTTTTAGCTAACATTTAAATAACAATTTGACGGTATTTAGAGAATCTTAGCTAAAGGTTTTAGCTAACAATTTAAATAACAATTAGACGTATTTAGAGAACCTTAGCTAAAGGTCTTAGCTAACATTTAAATAACAATTTGACGGTGTTTAGAGAACATTAGCTAAAGGTTTTAGCTAACAATTTAAATAACAATTTGACGTATTTAGAGAACCTTAGCTAAAGCTTTCAACTAATGTTTAGGTAAACTTTGGCTAGTGTTCAAGGAATGCTAACCAGATGTTAGAAGTAACAGGTAGAATACCTAACCTTTCAGCATTATTTGGAGAAGATTAGCTAAAGGTTTCAGCTAATATTTAAATAAAAAGTTGACGGTATTTATAAAACCTTAGGTAAAAGTTTTAGCTAACAATTTAAATAATTTGACGTTGGCTAAAGGTTTTAAAATGGTTGATGCAACACGTTCTGTAAAAATAAATTGCCTCAATATTTATTAACTGAGACTTAATGACTTTATTGCATTAATGTCTTCCAGTCATGAATCTCAGCAGTTCATGGAAAAGGTTCACCACAAAATCAGTTCAAAAGCTCAGATCAACTGAACAGGATGTTTCTGTTGTTACTAAATCAACCTAAATTATTTAGTAAACCTAAATAAACAAAGTAAAAATGAAAACTTAAATATATTTTCAATTCTTTGTTGATCCTAATACAAAAAGCTAGACAGCATGAAGGATTAAAATAAAAGGTGCAGTTATTATATTTGTACAAAGAGCATTATTAAAATATTTATTAACCAAATAACCCATATTAGGTTAGGAGAAATATAAAAACATGAACCAATCAGCACATTATCCCAGTGATTCTCTGATGTCTGAATAAATCAGTGAATCTCAGTAAAGAGCCTGATGTGACGCATCGAGTCCTAAAGTTCTCTAGAAAACTCAAAACATGAAACATGGAGTTAAAAAAGTAAAAACCAAAACAGACTGAGGAATATTAAAGCTGAGGATCAATGAATATGATGCAAAACTTCATTATTTAAAGACTTTTAGAATGACTATAACAAAATAACAATATATACAGAATATTAAAATAATGTCCAGATAAATGCTGGATGTTCCTGAAAACTGCTCTAAGATCAGAGTTCCTGTGGGACATCCAGTTCTAAACTGGTTCAACTGGTTTCTGTGATGGAAGCTGAAGTTTCTCTGCAGTTTCCAGTAAAGCATCTTTTTATCTGTGGAGCTTTGAGGAACATTTTCCTGTCAACAGAAGAAGAAGCAGCAGAGAAAAGAGGTTTGAAGTGTCTTTATGATTCAAAGCTGAACTGAAAATGATTCCCATGTTTCCATCTCAGACCATTTCTGGTTCCAGGATGAAAATGAATCAGAGAGAAAAAAGATCAACTTTCCAGTTGAATCCAGTTCAGATCAAAACTCCATGAAGCCTCTAAATGGAGCCCAGTTTGAATCGGATCTTTATTGATCCAAAGAGACAAACAATGTCAGACACTAAATGACAGACATGAGAAAATAAACGGGAGGAAAATCTTGGGGGTCAGAGGTCATCATCATGATCCAGTCAGAGTCTCTTTAGACTCAAACTGCTGCAGCTTCAACCTCTGAGGATCAGCAGGACACAGAGACCGTTCTCTACTTTACAGAGATAATCGCCACCTGCAGAGAGAAGAAGGAAGGAGAGATCAGATCAGTGAGTGTTTCCAGCCTCTCCAGCAGCAGTCAGTGACGCAGCACATCCAGTAGATGGTTTCCTGGCTGCAGTCAGACTGATCTCAGAGCTGTGACCAAGATGAACCTGATCACTTGTTTCCTGTTGAACTGAGAGAACAAGCAGATCTGAGATCAGATCTGCTGCTGCCACAGTTTGATGAATGAGGACCACTGTCTCTAGACATGTTGGACGGCTGGACGCTGGAGTCCAGCTGGACGTCCTGGAGACATGGACACAGCAACAACACTCATCTTCACACCAACACAAACACAGGAACACAGCAAGCTGCTGCTCCTCTGATTGGCTGATTGCTGTCTCTGTGTCCAATCAGGAAGCCTGAACCATTCTCCTCCCACTGAGAAGCTGCAGCTTTACTGGGAACACTGGAGCTTTGCTTTGATGCTAACTGGGTTTAGCTCAATATGCTGACAGCAGCTGGACTCACTACAAACATTTACTTACTGTAAAGTCTCTACAAAATGCTCCAGCTGCTGAACATCTGAATCCTTCAGGTTGTTTCCATCCAGGTTCAGATGTGTCAGATGGAGGCTGTTGGACTTCAGAGCTGAGGCCAGAAAATCACAGCTGATCTTTGACAACCTGCATCTCCTCAACCTGGATAAAGAACAAACGATGAGCTGAAGCCAACAGGATGCAGGTGAACCAGTCCAACAGAACCAGTTAAAGATCCTCATGAATATTAAAGCCAACAAGCTGCTGCTTCAATAAAGACCTGCTGACTTCAGAACCAGAACCAGAACCTGGTACTGGGTCATGTTGTGTTGGAGGATTTTAGTCAGTAAAATCATTCCAGGTTCTGATCAAAGTGTTGAAGCATCAATCATTGATTATTGATTTGTTCCTGTCAGATTCCAGGAATTCACTTTTCTAGAAAGGGTTGAATGACCTTTGACCTGCTTGACATGAGGGGGATTTCTACACACTGGGGGTCCGAATGCTGTCCTGTTCTGACCTCAGGTCAGCAGGTCCAGCTCAGTTACACAGAGGGACTAAATTAAACTCTGGATCCAGGAACAAACTCAGAAAATATTTATTAGAACAAAGGAAATGAACTTTGATTTATGATCAATTATAGATAATTAATCACTGAAATATTGATTATTATATAATTACAAACCTCAAAGATTCCAGTCTGCAGCCTTCAGTCTGTAGAAAACCACAGAGCTCTTTCAGTCCAGAATCTCCCAGGTTGGTTCTGTACAGGATTAGTTCTGTCAGATGGGTCGGGTTGGACCTCAGAGCTGAGAACAGAGACGTCCAGCTGGTCTCTGACAAACTGCAGATCCACAATCTGAATAAAGAATAAAAGATGAGCTGAAGCCAACAGGATGAAGTTAAAACTGAAATATGAACAAATAAATAATAAAATGTAGAAAATTAATTTCCCTGAATGTAAAAGAAACATAATGAACTGATTCTAACATCTGATCCAGTCAAACTGGTTTAAAGAGTCCAAACCAGCAGAACCAGAACATTTGATCAACAAAGAAACTCAAAGTTTTCTATGAGCAGCAGCCTGGATGAGGTGAGCTATTTCTGCTGGTTCCTGATCATCAGCTGGAGACCCGACTTGGTAACCGGATCAGAACCACTCAGTTTATTCATGAATGGCCTTGGGTTCTTCTTAAAGCTGCTGAAAGCCAATGGAGGCCATTATTTCCTAAGGAGACGTGACCTGATGAAGCTTCATCACAGAGACGAGGCTCCAACCGACTGACAGCTGTCAGACTGAAGAGGACGGTTCCTCTCTGACCCGGCCCAACAGAACCACAGCTTCAGGACAAAGTGAGGAACCTGCTGCTGCTGCAAACCTCACTGTCATTCAGCTCATCTAGATTTGCTTTTCTACAATCAGTCACTTCTTAGATGTTTCATTAATGATGATTTGAACTGGTCAGTGTTTGTGGCTCGACTGGAGGAAAACATTTCATTCTGGATGTAAAGATGAGAATCAGAAATAAAACAATCTGAATCTTTACCAACCAAACTGAAACATCTCCATCGTTAATTAACTTCATTTGAATTATTTTACTCATTTTGTTCATCAGTCAGAAACATTTTAAAAACTGAAAAACAAAGTTCAATGATCTCAAAGTCTGAAATAAGAAAATCATTTATTTATAAGGTAAAAGTGTTTGAAATTTGAATCTGACATTTAAAAATAATGTTTTTAAATATTACAACTAAATTATTAATTAAACTAAGGATTAAAGTATCAATGAATGATTTTATTGTATAATTAGAGAAAACAAACCTCAGATTCTTCACTTTACTGACTGAACTCTGCAGGATCTCAGACACATTCTTCATATCAGAGTCTCCAGCTCCATTTATGATGATCTCACTTATTTCCAGTTCAGTCAGATCTGGGTTGGACTTCAGAGCTGAAGCCAAAACTTCACATTCAGCCTGTTGGATCAAACAGCCACCAAGTCTGAGATGAGAGAAGAAATAAATTCAGTTCTAATGAAATCAATCTGGATCATAAACAGATAAAATATGATAACAGTGATGTCATCATGATGTCATCATCTGATCAACATCTGATCTTCAGTTTACTGAGTTTGACCCGACAGAGAGTCTGTGCAGCTCCTGACTAAAGTCCAGGTTCTGGTTCTGGTTCTGGTCCAGGCTTCATGTCCTCAGACCTTCAGCTCAGTCAGATGTTGAAGATCTTCTATCATCTGTGAAGGAAAGTTCAGTTTCTCTGCAGCATCAGAGCCTCAAAGGAGCTGCAGCAGCTGATGAAGAGGCTGACTGAGCTGAATGAAGGAAACTACTGGAGATGATGGAGAGGAGGAGGAACTGCTCACAGCTCTGACAAGTCACACTGACTTGGACTAGACCGTTTGGCTCCTTGAGATCTTCCACCAAGCAGGAAGTGAGTTATAAATGAAGTGAGCAGAGCAGGAAGTCCAGCCTGCTGTGGACCTCTGGCATCTCTGGGTTTGTTTAGCCCATATCTGCTGCTGCAGCATCTAGAATCCTCCTCATCATTAATAATAGTAGTATATTCTATAGAAACGTGGCTCCCAGCAGCAGATTATTAAATGCTGCCACAGAGGAAACTGGGAGCAGACCAGACACATGATGCTCCCAGTTGTGTCTCCGTTCATCTGCTGGATTTGATGCTGTAACAAAGTAGAAAGTGGACAGTCGTCAACCTGCTTCAGCTAAAAGCTGCAGATTGTTCTGGTCGTCCTGCAGAGCAGCAGCAGAACCGGTCCTGCTGCTCCTTCAGGTCTGGACCGTCCTCTGTTGGTCTGAGAGGAACTGGGACAAACTGGTTGTAAGAGGGACACATGTCTCTGCAGTGGTCTGTCCATCGTCTCAGAGGAACAAAGGTTTGGATGTCAGAAGAAATTGTTGCTAAACTCCTAAAGAGCTGAAGAGCAAAACCCCTGGAGGAGACGGAGCGTTTGGGTCCAGCAGCATCTTCATGGTGAAGCAGTGAAAGTTCTCCAGAACTAAAGAGGCTGGGATGTCTAAAGAGCTGAAGCTCATGTCTCTGCAGGTCTTCATGGAGGACAGCTAACAGCTTCAACAAAGGCTGCAGATGAAGAGTTGATGAGGAAAATGGTTCCAGCTCTGGAAGCAGAGTTCTCAGAGCTTTGGGAGGATCTGACAGAAACTAGGACTTTTTCTGGAACCAGACAACAATCACCACATTTTGGTCTCAGTTACAAACTCAGAGGAAACTAGTGGAGGAGGAAGAGGAGAGGATGATGACGGAATGAAGAAGATCAACACTGTTCACAAAGTTTATAATTAATGCAACGGTTTATTTTAATGGTTCAACTTTCCATCAAACCTAAACAATTATTTTATAAAAACAGTCAAAGATCCTAAAAGGTGAATTATGGAGCAGCAGCTCAACGAGTGAAGAGAGTTTAAAGTTTAAAAAGTCTCTCTGGCTGATTGGATCTGAGAGGAAATAGACATTTTCTAGAGTTCAGGGTTTTCTATTCATTTCAACCTGAAAACTGATAAAAAGTTAAATATTTTTAAAAGATCAAAATGTGTAAAAACCAGAAGCTGCAGCTGTCCTGGATGAACTGAATGTTTAGATGTTTGAATGGCTGAAATCATCCAGAGGATGAAGGAAGTAGTTAAAGGCCAAAAACATCCAGAATCAACTTGAAGAAAGAAGAAGAAACAGGAGGACAATAGTGCTGAATCAACATTCACACAATGAAAACATCTGGACTCACCGAGCCTTTCTGCAGTTCCTCACAGCTGGAAACAGTCTCAGTCGTCCATCATCTGATGTGTTGTACTTCTCCAGGTCCAACTCATCCAGAACCTCTGACATCTGCAGCATGAAGGCCAGAGCTGAACAGTCAGTCACTGAGAGCTCCTTCCCTGAATCCAGCAGCCGTTGGATCTCCTGATAAAATAAGACGTCGTTCATCTCCACCAGACAGTAGAAGATGTTGATGCTTCTGTCAGGAGAGATTCTATCAGTGTTCATCTCCTTCAGGTTGGTGATGATTCTCTGGATGGTTTCTGGACGGTTCTCTGTCTGACCCAGCAGATCCTCTAAGAGTCTCTGGTTGGACTCCACAGTGAGACCATGAAGGAAGCGGACAAACAGGTCCAGGTGGCCATTTTCACTGCTGAGGGATTTCTTCATGACTTTCTTCATGAAGTCATCCAGAGATGTTTCATTGTGTTCTTCTCCCAGGAACGTCTTGATGACCTCTGACCTCCTGCTGGTGAAGCAGTGGAGCATGTAGACGGCAGCCAGAAACTCCTGGATGCTCAGATGAACAAAGGAGTAGACGGAGATGTTGCGCGTTCCTCTCTCCGTTTTAAACATCTCAGTGAAAACTCCTGAGAACAAAGCAGCATCTTTGATGTTGATGCCACATTTATCAAGATCTTTGTCATAGAAGACCAGGTTTCCCTCCAGCAGCTGATCTAGAGCCAGTCTTCCTAGAGACTCAATCAGCTTCCTGTTCTCTGGACTCCAGATATTTTTTGTCTTTCGTCGTCCATCAAACTTTTCCTCCTTGATTTTGAGCTGAACCAGCAGGAACTCTATGTACATCTCAGTCAGGGTCTTGGGCAGCTCTCCTCCCTCTCTGGTCTTCATCACATCCTCCAGAACTTTAGCAGTGATCCAGCAGAAAACTGGGATGTGACACATGATGTGGAGACTTTTGGATTTCTGGATGTGGGAGATGATCCTGCTGGCCTTCTCTTCATCACCTCTGAATCTCTTCCTGAAGTACTCCTCCTTCTGGGGGTCAGTGAACCCTCTGACCTCTGTTACCATGCCAACGCACTCAGCAGGGATCTGATTGGCTGCTGCAGGTCGTGTGGTTATCCAGAGGAGAGCAGAGGGAAGCAGTTTCCCCCTGATGAGGTTTGTCAGCAGAACATCCACTGAGCTGGACTCTGTAGCATCAGTCAGGATCAGATTATCATCAAAGTCCAGAGGAAGTCGACTCTCATCCAGACCGTCAAAGATGAACAGAACCTGGAACTTTTTAAAGCTGCGGATTCCTGCGTCTTTAATATCTTCAAAGAAGTGATGAATCAGTTCCACCAAGCTGAACTTTTCTTCTTTCAGTACATTCAGCTCTCTGAAAGTGAATGGAAATATGAACTGGATGTTCTGGTTGGTTCTGCCCTCAGCCCAGTCCAGAGTGAACTTCTGTGTTAACAGTGTTTTCCCAATGCCAGCCACTCCCATGGTCATCACTGTTCTGATTGGTTGATCACTTCCAGGTTTAAAGAGGTCTTCTCTCCTGATTGTTTCTTGTTTCCTGGATGCTGTTTCAATCCGTCTGACCTCATGTTCCTGGTTGACCTCTCTAGTTAACCCCTCTGTGATGTGGAGCTCTGTGTAGATCTGGTCCAGAAAGGTTTGATTTCCAGGTTCAGCGACGCCTTCAGAGAGACTCTGGAACTTCTCCTTCAAGTTTAACTTGAGTTTCCGTTGACATTTTCCAGCTCCAGTCCCTGCATGGAGACAACACACTGTAAGGTCTGGACAGGCCACTACAGCTGGGGAGAGTGACCAATGAAAACAGCAAACTGGGACACAATATTACGCAGCACTGGGTCAAGCCAGGGAACTGTTCTCTCCACTGTCCTGTTTACTCTTTACAAACCGACTTCCAGTAGAAATCCAGGTTCTGCCCTAAGCAGAAGGATTCAGAGACACTTTGATAGTTGGTTGTTTAGGGATAAACAGGAAAAACTGTAGAAAAACCTTGGCAAGAACTTTTTGAACTTGATCTGCATCAAATGCCTGCAGCTCAGTTCAACAAGGAGACCTTCTAGCCACCTCTTCTGTCTGGATGCATGTAGATGGACGGTAGACAGTCGGAGAGTTCATGTCATGCAGATCAGCAGCAGTTTATCATTTACTGGCCTCAATGTTGGCGCTGCTGCATCACAGGGTGAATTTGGTAGCTGTCTGTGTGTTTCTGAAGGTTCTTCATCTGCAGCTGAATGGAACATTTTTATGTACTGGGTGCAGGAATTAAAACTAAAATGGGTTTTTATCTTGTGCATTGCTGCCATGTTTGTTTTTTACAGTATTTTACGGTAAATATAAGGTTCCCAAAGTTTATATTTCATGAGCAGCAACCAGTCACCACAGGTGATGTTTAAATAAAAAAGCTGCTGAATCCAGAACCTCATTGAGCTCATGTGACTGTTTGATGAAGATTTTCTGTATTTGTTCGTTTCTCTCGTTTGATTTCAGTTGAATTCATTTTCTCATGTAATCATGTTTTAATTATTCAACATAACAGCAGAATTGTTGTAGAAATCCTCTTACTGCTCTGCAGACGGTCAGCCAGCTCCTCCTGCTTCATCTTCCTCAGGAAGTTCAGGGTGATCTTCATCACCGCCTCTCTGCTCCTCCTCTGCTCCTCATCCTCACTCTGACCCTCTGAGCATTCTGGGTCATCTGGACTCAGAACCTTTTGGATCTTCTTCAGCTCGTTCTTCACAAATGTGACAATGTTTTCCTCCAGCAGCTGGAACAGAATGAGAAGATATCAGACTAGATCTGAACATCAGGTCCATGTTGGACAGACTGACAGTCCTCTGGTCTACAGACTGAACAGAACCGATGTACAGACCATAAATATGGAGTCCAGCTGTGTTTGGTGCTGCTGGACAGACGGATCAGTGGGAACCTCTGAGCTCTGCAGATCCTCTCTGTGGAGGAACCAGGACAAATGAACCAGAATCTGTCTGTCCACACAGAGACAACATTATAGGTGCATGGCCACTTATAGTTAGATTTTCTATGTTACATTTTAATACCTTATGTATATGTGGCTCAGATTTGTATAGATAATCTATTCCAGAGTAGCTTTTGTGTGGATCTGAGTAAAATGTGTCGTCTCTCTTCTTGGGGTTGATATTTCTCCAAGCATCAATCAGACCAGCTCTTTATAATATTATTTAGCATTCTGGATGTCGTTGTCTGTGGCCCATAATCAGAAGAGTATCTAACTAATATATTATTTTAAACCGTATTAAAGTCTCCCCCCATCAGTTTCATTCCTTTTCCATCATCAGTTATTATTCTGACTGTTTGTTTCAGGAAACTGTCCTTCTCCTCATAAACATTTATTACTCAAATTGTCATTTCTCCGATTCGTCCTACAATCATTACATATCTTCCTTCTTTATCCTTTTCCTCTTTTTCAACTTCAAACAAAATCCCTATTTTGAGTCAAATTGCTGCCTTTTCCAAATGAAACAGAAAATGTCTGACCTGCCCTCTCCCTTCTCATTTTCTGTGTTGGTTCTCCATCAGGTGTGTCTCCTGTAATAAAGCTGCTGTGCATCACCTGAGCCAATGCTGGGTAACCAACCACAGCCAACATTCAGTGAATCTTTAAGATCCTTCATCCTGCCTGATGTCTCACTGAGCACTGAAGCAAAGAGACAGTAGAAAACAGGAGCAGGAAGAAAGACTTTTGAAGCTTTGAGTTTAAAAACCTTCTGCTTTAGTCTGTCTGTTATTACTGTTTGAAAGAAATGTGTTTTTATCTTCATTTAGGTTCAAATCAGCTTAAGATGCAAAACTGCATGATCACAATCCAAGTAGATAAATGTTATGTTGTTGGTTAAATCTTGGATTTAACAAGAAAATAAAAAGTTTATGAAGAAACTTTTTCATTTCAATGTTTTAGGGTTGAGTTTTGTTGTGGAGTTGGACAAAGTTTATCCCATGAATCAATCACTAGTCATCAATGTTAATAAATATCATGGAGCAGAAAATGGACGCATAATAAAGCCTCCTTTACTTTCTGCCTGTCTCCTCGTGTATCCAAGCCTAGAACCAGTCCTGCTCTGCAGAGTCACATGAACCAGATAGAAACTGGTTTCTTACTCTGGTTCTGATGGTCCAGGTTCAGTCCTGAAGTCTGGATTGTGTCCTTTGGACCGGTCACTCCTCATGGAGGGACAGCTGGATCCTGGAGGTTCTGCTCTCCCTCTGTGGTTCTGACCTCTGAAACACAAACATGTTGTTATTCAGATCAATCAGTGAGAAACTGAGATAAAAACCAGAGAAGAAGCTCTGAACACAAACTGCTGCAGGTCTGAAGCTCCAGAGTGAAACATTCAGACTGATCTGTTGGTCAAACTGAACCTTCATTCAATTTTATTAGTTCAGTTCATTTCAGCAGCAAGGCAGTTCAAGGTGCTTTGCATAATAAAGACAGAAAACTATAAAGAAAACACCAGGCATTCAACAACTGAACAGACATTATATTTGATGAGAGCATCACCAAAATCATAACCATCAAATATGTTGGTCACTGTTTCATTTATAATCAAAGCCACTAAAATCAGATGGTTTTTAGTCTGGAGTTAAAGAAATTCAGTGTTTCGACTCTTGTACAGTTTTCTGGAAGTTTATACAATTTAAACTTTGACAAACTCACCTGGTTCATCTTCTTGTAAAAATCAGTTTAGTGACGTGATTGAGACGAGAGACTAGTGATGGAAAAGTTACTACAGAGTAAAGAGTCAACTAGTTGCTGCAACATCCAGTTCAGAGACAATCTGAGTCGTTGCTCCTCACATTGTTGCTGGTTTTTGTTTTCATTTTCATCATTTTTCATTCAAACTGATTTACTGACCAACATCCTTCATGTTTAACTTTAAATTAATATGGAAGAAATTTAAGTTACTTTTGATCAAATACTGAAGATCAACCAGTTAATATCATCTATATTTTATCTCTATAGATTCACATGAACCAGATAGAAACTGGTTTCTTACTTCCTGTCTGAGGGTCCAGGTTCAGTACTGAAGACTGGAGGATGATCTTTGGACCAGTCACTCCTCACAGACGGACTGATGGGTCCTGGAGGTTTTGCTCTGTCCTTCTTTAGATCCAGATCTTCCATCTTCTGGACTTCAGTCAGCCTGAGAAAGAAACCAGAACCAGTCAGACCAGTGGTCCAGGTCCAGTAAGTGTCCAGTGAAGCAGAAAGCTGGTTCCCATCAGGAGTTCAGAGGATCAGAGTGAATCAGATGAATGAACAAGTGAACATTTCCTATGAACTAGTGAACTTGTTTAGCTCCCACAGTGGACCTGAACGCATCATGACTCTATTGTAGCTCCATATAGAGGGAGTCAGTGTGCAGAAGGTTCTGAGGGAGCAGCAGCTCAGGTCGGGTCCACAGCTCTCCTCCAGACAGAACCGGGTCCAGCTGGGATCTCAGCAACATGTCAGCCTCTGTGGTCATGTGAGCAGCTCAGCAGGATTTCCTCTCAGCTAAAGCTGCTTTCAGGGACCACAGCATCCAGCTGAGGTACCAGCTGGACCCACTGCAAGGAATCATGGGTAATCAGCTGCTTCAATGAGGGGATGAAGCCCCCAAACACTCAGCGAGGCCTGATTCTTTCTGCTGCAAGGAGCAACAAGAGGTAGAAATTAAAAAAGACCAAAGTCAGTGAAGAGGAAGAGAGGAAATCTGTGGACTGGTTAAAGCCGGTTCTGATCCAGACAAGAGAAACATTAGTTTGTGATGAACCCAGACTGATGAGGGACGGAGTGATGTGTTTCACTTTCTGCTGACTTCAACAAGCAAAGAAACTGGTTTAAAACTGTTTTTGTTCTGATTTTTAGGTTAAAAAGATTCACAGAGAGTCCCTACAACAAGAACACTGATGTAAAAAAGTTACATGAGGTTAACTTTTTTAGTTTAGTTTATTTAGGTTAGATTTGAGAAGGTCGTTGCTGCACACTCCACTCAAACAGATCAGATTTAGATGCAGCTGTCATGGTGGACCACTTTATCTCTAAAGCACTTAAAATAAAACAGCAGCTGACCAAAGGGTTGCAGGAAAATGAAAACAAATGATAAAATATAAGAAAAATAGAAATCAAACATCAGAAATACAAGTAGCAGTGCAGCATTAACCCTTGTGTGTGCAGGACTGAGGCAAACGTAGAGGTCTATGGAAAATGATCCAGGTTTTACGTGTGTGGGGTCGATTGGACCCCATTTCAACATACAAGGGAGGAGAGAAGGGTTTTAACCCTATAGCTCACTCAGGGTTAAAACCCAGAGAAATAAATGGGTTTTAAGTGAGTTTTTAAAAGTTGTATCATAGAGTTGATCATTCACCAGGTTAACTCTGCAGTTACTGAGCTGTGTTGTGGTCAAGACCACCTAACCCGAGACCAAGACAAGACCAAGACTTTTAGGGTCCGAGACCAAGTCGAGACCAAGACCGAGGGAAGTCGAGACCGAGTCAAGACCAAGAACAGCGGCCTGCGCTAAATGACACGATAAAATTTGAAATATTATCAAAATTGCTTCTCAAATTGATCTGAAAGATCCATATTCCCATAAAAACACCTAGATATTAAATACTTAATAAATTTTACCAATATTAAAGTGAAGTGCTACAATCCGCTGTGGTCTCGTGCCATCCCTAAAAAAATAACGCCCATATTAGTCATGTCAGAAACCATCACTGTCTGCACCTTTAAACATAGCAATTGAGGCAATGCTCAATTGCCTCAATTGAGCATTGAGGCAATTGAGCCTCAATGCACAACAAAGAGCAACAAAGAAGTAACAAACAAAGCAACAAAGAAGTATTATTATTATTATTTGTGTTATTTCTCTCATAATGTATCCTCACTTAGAATCACTTTATAAGCAGCAACGTCTCACAATAAAACATTTCATTTAATCTAATTCCTTCCTAGATCAGGCCTTTAATAAAGTAAACAGAGCGCTGCTGTGGGGACCACACCCTATGAGAGACGAGGCCCCCAGACCGAGGTGGCCGAGGCCCCGGGAAGCCTCGGAGGGTTTATCGGTCAGAAAGGCTCCAGAGAGCCGAGAGAGACTCGGAGGGACCCGGAGCGGCAACACTTACCTTTGTTAACAAGTCAACATGTTATTTCCACCCTCCGCTCAAAATGGAGGCTGACTTGAAGAAAAATATCAAAGTTAGTTTCAGTTTCTTTTTCACAGAAAGTCAGGTGACTTGTGTTTCCTTCTGCGTCCAGAATCAAAGTTTGATTCATCAGTTTCAGTTTACAAAGTGAAATAAAACTAGAATAAAGATAGAAAACTTTCGGTATTTCTGTTTTGCTGTTATTGAAGAAGATTTGGAGCTGAGCAGCTTTTTGTTCTGCAGAAAACCAGCAGAACAAACGAGTTTAACAGGTTTTTGATTGTGGATTATGAGCGCTCACTGCCCTCTGGTGGTCAACTATTGTAACTACAGATATTCCGCTACATACTAACCAGGTAATTTGTTTAACTTCATTTGTTCTCATTTTCACCTTTACCAGGTCAAATAAAATCAGCTTAAATTAATGTTTTTAAAGAGCCACTGCAGGGTTAATAAATGGAAAAGAAAATTAAACTTACTTAGTTAAAAATCCTCACAAAAAGAGGATGTCTGTAACTTTAAGAATCAAGCCTGAAAAAATATATAAACTATAAAAATGTGTAATTAAATCCAACCTGCTGAGATCAGAGCATTGAGCAGGATGAAAATGCTGCTCAATGCATTTTTTTTCCTAATGGGAAAAAAACTTAATATAAAAGTTAAAGTTTAAAATGTGACTAGTTAATATTACTTATTTAACTGCAATCTGTTGTATAACTGAATTCATCTGTGAATAAATGTATTACATGTACAACAACATCAAGGTGCAACTGCTAATATTATTTAAATACTTTAATCTGTTTTAAATGACTAGGAACAGGAAAGTTATACGGTGGTGGTGGAAAACCTCGGCAGAATTTAATTTCATGCTTCTAAATAAAAGTTTAAGGGTGGAAACAAGAAAAGTAAAATGCATTATTTAATATAAAGCTAACAGAGGATATGAACTCATTTCCATAGCTCTTAATGTGAAAGTATTCAAAAGAAGTGGAAGTGATGTGTAAATTCTCTAGCTTAATGGCATAGCTGTAGTTTCTTATCACCATAGACATCATACTGATTGTTTTGAAAAACACAAACCGGAAGTGTCTTATTTGTCTTTAAATTTGTCTCAGTATATAATATAAATATTACTTAATAATGTTCTAATGTTATTTACACATTTAAAAATATTATTTAGTAACTTACCAATAATTATCATTAACATAATATTAAAAATTATTCAATCTCCCGATTATTATAAAGGTTCTTTAAAACCCCAGCAACTTAGTCTTGCAAGAATATTTTACGCTTTCTTATTTTGTTTTACTGTTGGATCCACGAGCGCATCAGTGCATATTAATACATTTTAAAATATTAATTAAAGTGTGCAGTGTTGTGTAGCTGGTGCCCCCTCTCTTCCCTAGGGGGCAGCAGAGAGCAACATGTAGGCGATGGGAGGAAGAAGAGCTAGAAAAGTGTCCGGTTGTTGTGGGGAGCGCAGTGTGTTAGTTTTAGGGAAGCCAGCTGTTTGTTGTACTTGAGACCAGCCCGTTTAAAACCAGCCTCTGATTGGACTCTGAGCCAATGACAGTCCACACATCCTCCTTTTCATGCAGGCCTTTAAATAAAGACCTGGACTAAAGATTCTCTTTTTATCCTGCATTGTGATGCTCGACCATTAAGAAAGGATAACCTATGTTTAATGGCTTTTTTTTTTTTTTTTTTTTACAAGTATTTACCTGCAAGACAAAGAAAATGATTAGTGACCAAATGATCGCAGAAGGCCTACATTCAATGACTCTCAGGCGGTCATTGACGTCAATCTGTGACGTGTGATTCGGGGTTTGAGTATCCGAGGATCACGTCACCAATGACCAGCTGAGCCAATCAGGTGCAGATTACGAGCAGGCCTTATTACCTACAGTATTTCAATGTATTCTTTATAATTTTATATATTTCTATTTATAGCCCCTTTAGTTAAGATTGTATGTAATTTTTTTTGGTAATATAAATATACATTTTATAAACTGTTAGAATATTTGCGTTTTTGTTTTTACAAACACTGACTTGACAAAAAAAGACAAAGTGACCAAATTATCACAGAAGCGTTTTTTCGTTTGATTTTTACCCAGGAAGCACTTCGGCAAAACCGTGAGTGAAACGGTCAATGGGACTGATATATATTCCATTGAGGGACTTTAACATTAAATAGCCCTTTCTCAACAGGCGTGGACCCACTTTCTCTGTCTATAAGCGACTTGAAACCGCATCCCGGGCCGGTGGGCAGCCGCACCCCCAGCCCCCTCCATAGCTCCGCACCTGGCAATGTCGTTATACAAATTATTGTTTGGTGGTTAATCAGGACAAAATACGTTGTCTTGTGGACTTTTTTTGTGCCTATACTTTAAAATATCACCGTACTCGTTATTACAAAACTTTGCTAAATAGATGTTGGCAGCGACACTGAAGCTGTGTAATATCAGTGTACGTGAATCATATCCTGTCATTTCAGGTGCACAGTGACCTGCGCAGTTCGGTGGACACATTGCGGCTGCGCTGCAATGAATAAAGTCTGTCATGCAACGTATTAATGCGCAAAAAAAGAGTTGCGGTGATCTGTATTTGTCTGTATCCATTGTTGTGGGGAGGGGGGACAAGCACTGTTCGGGTAAAATTACTCAATCAGGTTTATTTATGAATTGTGCACAACTCAGAGCTGGTAGGACAACCAATCATGAAGCAGATCTCGGTGAAAAGCTCTGCCAGGCAGAGACAACATATGAGTTTTATACCAAGGGAAAAGAATTCAAAACATGGGCGACACAGTCTGGTTCTGATGCAGCTGTAGAAAACGACTCCCAGCCTTCTACATGTGACCCAAATAGCTCTTTTAATGAGCTCACAAGCATTTCATATAATATGATCAGCAGATGTTAACTTGTAGTAATTTTCCACCACTTTTCCCTCCTTTTGATTATTAGTAAATATGTAATATTTACTATTAATCACACGTCAAATTTTATTCCATCCCCACTGATTATATAAAAGGACATTTGTACAATTTTTATGGTGAGAAGTGAGAAATTATCCCATACATTTGAAGACATTACATATTCATTCAGTCACTGAAACATTATTCTGTAAGATGAAACAAAAACATATAGGCAGGATACAAAAAACCTACCGGCATTCATCCATTCATCCCTTTATTGTTTCTCCTTGCCAGGGAGACGGTCATCTATATCTTTTGTCATCTTTCACAAAACTTTAAAAGGAGAAATTTGAAGTAATGTATTTGGACCAGCAGAATACCAAACCGTTTTCAAAGTAATATGTCCAATTGCTTAAATAAGTCATTATTTTAATCCCAAATTCTTCCGTGCAAAATAAGTGCATCTATTTCAATCCTTAGACCTCCCTGTGACATGCTTTTATGTTAACCCCATTCACTTTTGATCTATGCACAGTTTAATTTTGGTGTTACAGCCTAAATGTACATATTAAGTCATTTAGTTCATTTGTTTAATCTAAACCTTAATGTCTTATTTTAATGTGGTAACAGAACATAAATTTGTGCATTCCTGATGCGTAATTAAATAAGTCCAAAGTTTTAAACTTATCAGTTTTCATTTTACACACATTAAAGTTAATTTTAAGTTGACTTCTCTCATGTCTAGAAGAATGAATTTCTAAACTCTTAAACATCCTGAGGAGTCAAACAACTAAGAAAGATTATAATTAAGCTACCAAATTTCATGTGTTTTCTAGGAAACCCCACAAAAAAATGACATTAGTGCAGTGAAGGTACAGATAAGTTTCTGTTCAAAACCCAACAAGAAAGCACAGATTTTCCATCTGTAGGTAAAGCGTAGAAGCAGGAACACGGATCGTCTGTCTGCTCAGGAGGATTTGTTCCCTCCTGTCAGAAAAGTCTAAATCTTCACTCTCCGCTTCGGTCACTCGCCAGTGGACCAGCAATAGTCCTTTGAGTGGAGATCCTTTCAGAAACATCTAAAGTCGCTGTCGCTCTGGACGTTGTCCTCTTTGGTGTCAACAGTTGAAGTTCTTGATACTTGGTAGAGGGAAGTTTTGCTGCTGCTTCAGATTTAAAGTCGTGATCTAGATGGACGTTACAGACAGGTCGTCCTTCACAGTGGTTGATGTGGATCCAGGTTGTTCCTTCCTTCTCGCCCCTCTGCCCCAGTCGGTCTCGGTGCTGCTGCAGCCAAATCCTGCCCCGTCTCTCTCCTCCAGCTTCCTGTCAGTCCAACTGGTTCTGGTGTTGGTTCTTTGGGTTATCCAGATCGTCCCTCAGGAAATGTCCATGTTGTCCACAGATGAAACAAGAGTCAACAGTTCAGAGTCTTTTTCTCTCACAGCTCCTGTGAGAGAAGAGCTTTTCTTCCTCTTCGCTGATACTGGACAGCAGACCAGCGGAGGTTTTCAGTCCAAATGTCCAACAGGAGACCGACAGTTGTCCCCTGCAGGTGATGGAGGTCTTTTTTGTCTTCTTGATCCTCCAGATCTTCTCCATCATTTTCATTGGCTGGTTTTGTAGGAGGGACAGATGGGAGGCATTGAGGTCAGAGGTCAGATGCACCGTGTGAGGCTCAGACAGAAGGGAAGAGAAAAAGCAAATAGAAAATCGATGAGGGTTTGTCTTGTCATTTTCCTTGTTGTTTTCCATACATATACATTTATACTTATGAATCTTATTTTAACCTTTTACGTGATCATATAGTTTTAGTCATTTATTATCCATCCAGTATTATGGCTCCTGTTTTTGGAAAAGTTTGTCAGAGAAACCTGAGGGCTCATTGTTGGAACAGCTCTTAGAGCTGCTTTTAGTATGAAAGGGTCCCTTATAAATAAAATTCATTAATTGATTGATCCTTTTAAGAAATATTTTTTTATTTATTCAAACACACAAAAGAAAAATTAAACATATTAAGGCCTGTAATTTATCAACAAGAGATTTATGTTCAGCATTTTATTCCAATCAATTCACCCAGAGGAGGAGGTTGTGTGCTGGAACCACTTAGACCCGTTCTTCTAGAACTGGGTGGGATTTCCTCTGTAGACTGCAAACGTCTTCACAGAATCCAACAAATCAGCTTTGTGGTCGCTCTGCCTCTTAATCCTCTAAGAGGGGCCTTTATTTCCAATAAAGGTCTTTAGGATTCTCTAAAGGTTTGGTTCCCTCAATTTAGAAAACCAAAACTCAAGGAACCACCTGCCTTATTGACCTTCCTTACGGCTCGTGTTCAGTCTCAGGGTGCTGGATTTGGGGTGGAACCCTCCATGCATGGTTAGTAGCTTCCGAGTCTTAACATCCGTGGTGTTTGTCTCCTCCTTTGGCCAGCTAGTTATTCCTGCAGGGTGTCTGATTACTGGTAAGGCATAGCTGTTTATCACACAGATCTTGTTCTTGCCATTGAGCTGGCTTCTCAGGACTTGCCTTATTCGTTGGAGGTATTTGGCTGTGGCTCCTTTCCTTGTGACCTCATCCAGGTTGCCATTTGCTTGTGGTATTCCCAGGTACTTGTAGCTGTGCTCAATGTCTGCTATTGTTCCTTCTGGGAATGAGACCCCTCTGTGTGGACGACCTTCCCTCTCTTTGTAACCATCCGGCCACACTTCTCTAGTCCGAATGACATCCCGATGTCAGTGCTGTAGATCCTGGTGGTGTGGATCAGTGAGTCGATGTCTCGCTCGCTCTTGGCGTACAGCTTGATGCCATCGTCTCAAAAGTGAAAATCAGATGTTTACTTTACAAAGATCCTGGAACAAGTCTTTAAAGACACAAATATCTCCATCACGGTGTACAGCCTGCCCATTTAACATCCCATTGGTGTAAAATAAACAAATGAGGGTGGAATATGGGGGTAAATACAACATTATATATTTACAAGGTTCTAAATATAGAACCTCCTCCTGCAGCACTATTATCTAAGGAATAAAAGTTCTTCAAATAAAAGTACCATAATGACAACTCAGTTTCCTGCCATTGATTTAATGCAAAACTTATTGCAAACTTTGATGTTGCTCTCTGTCACTATCGCACTACATGATATTACTAGTACTAGTACATCAAGCTACAAAAATGATCCAACAAAGAACACCAGGCAAATGAAATACAATGGTTATGTATACATTGTTTTATTTATTAAAATGTAAATTTAAATTGAGGAAGAGTTTGCTCCTCTAGCTTTATTTTCCTGAGCCAGATTCAGGACCAAGAATGTTTTCACAAGCGTTTTTAGGTCATGACTTTATGGTGATTCTTATGCTTGTTTTCAGACTGTTTAGACTTTGTGTACTGTGAATTATGCCGAATAGGATATTATGACCAGTGTGTTTGAAAATTGGTTCGTAAGTCAAACTTAACATCACGGTTTCTGACAATAGGGATGACCTTCATCTGCTCAGACACCAGGCCATGGTATGTGGAAAAATGTATTGGAAAGAAATGTACATATTTTTAGTTTGACCTCAAAAATGAACTTTTCATGTTACCAAAAAAATACCAATTTTTGCTTTCATCATCCTATAAAACATTGCTCATCATTTTTCTTCAGTCCAGTCCGTTGGGCAAATTGAAACCTTTCATAATACAATTAATTTGATTTACATAACACTAATTTACAATAGGTAATCTTAAGACAATTTACAAAAAAGTCATTTCCATTCTACTTAACAGTGCAGCAATTTAAATGTATTATTTAAGACAGTAAAAAAAAAGTTAAGTTATCCTAGTTAAAAATGTGGATTGCATCAAGTCATTGACTTGTTATTGACTTGACTTGTTTATATGCTTCCCCCTCTTCAAATTACTTTTACCCTGTAATGACTGATTTTATCCATATTTTCAGGGGAACCAACATGTACGTATGCTACCTTCTTTCTTTGTTTCTTTATTACTGGGCACTAATGGAGTTCCATAAAGTCTCGTAGTAAAAGTCACATTAAGACACAATCAGAAAGCCTCATGCTGAACCGATTCTCCCCACAACCAGCCATCCTCCAACGTTTGTTTATCAAGTCAGAGTTTCAACAAGAAAGAGTACAACCAGTAAAATTGTTGCTTTATAAGTCACAACAAGTGTACATTTTATCTCTAGGTTTTATGTAACACCATACTAATAAGCTACATGATTGTTGGTAAATAATATCACACCGAACACAAATCCTAATCATAAATCTCTACTGGATCTGCTCCTCTCTTCTTCTTCTGCAGTCCCTGGATTAAAAGGAGCAATTGATGTTTGTTCGTTCTGTAAGAAAAAAAAAGTTTTGCTTCTTTTACATTGTTGTTTTTAGAGCACACAAATTATACAGTACTTAATAAATTAAAATAAATGTTGTTCATTTACATTATATCCATTTAGCCACAAAAGGAAAGTTATTAGTTATGCTCTACAATTCAGAGGGGAAAAGGTTTTTGACATTTTAATGAGATCCACATTTTTTTAAAGTCTTGACAAACCTTGAAGTCTCTTCAGCTCGTGGAGTCGTTTCAGTGAAGTTAGCGTTTGTGGAGGGAAACTTGCTGTCGCTGCTCTGCTCAGTCAGAAAGTTACTAATGTCAGAAAAATCTGCTGTCATGTCATGAGCTGGAAAAAAACATCAACAAGCATGTTTGCAAAAATAGAAGTCACATCGAATTTTCACTTAAGACCTATAAAATAGTTTTATGATTTTGGTTATGGCTGTAGAATTTAAACTGAGGCAACACTGAACAATAAATTGTTGGGTAAATAGTGTGAAAAAGAGGAGATATTAAAGACATGCTAACCTAAATGGCTGCAAATGCATCCAATGCTCAAAATGAATCAAACTCACGTAACACAGTGTAATGATTCACCTCTGCAGCACTTTGAGTCACCAAGCTTTATGCTTTTCAAACCCTTGTTATTTGGTCAGTTTGATTTCAGAAGAGCCGATGACATTTTTTATTACAGAAACATGAAATTTACTCTATTAAAATGTACTCATCTTTCAGATGACTAGAAGAAGACTCACTGCGTTCACTGATGGCGATGAGTTCAGCCAAAAGTAAAACATTCAGGAATCCCAAAGCCACACAGAGGCAGAGCCTCTCTTTGGAGCCGTTCGAACCTTAACGAAAACCTGAACTTTACCAAAATGTAATTAGATACATACTAGATTTATCTGTAACTTTATTCTTACCTGTGTGATTAGATGCAGTTTGTCCAACAGGTTCCATGTTGATGTAAATTTCCTCCATCGGTTCAGACTCTGTGCTGCTTTAAACATTGACTATAAAATCCACTGCAGTCGCAGAACTAAATGAAAAACTGTGGGAAAGAGGTGAGATGTCTGGTGTTCAACATAAAAAGTAACATATTTTAGAGATAACAGTCAAATAAAGAAATTCATGTGTGCGGTTTCAGAATTATTTTCTTACACAACATAAGATTCTTGAAGGTTTTCAATAGTTTCATAAGTTCATATTTGCTGATTCGGTTCTGTATCGTTGAATATTTATTTCTCCTTTGTTTTCCTTCAGCTCGGTTAATCCTACTCATAATAAACACATTGCACTTTTCTATCGGTGAAGAAAATAATTGACTTTTACAGTCATGCACAACTTTGCAGCCTGCCGTATGGTATCAGAAATTAGAAATAGTTTTAAATCGCTGATATAAGGATGAAAAGTGTTTGATATAAGGATGCTGTGATGTTCCTGCTCCTGGTGTCCAGACATGGTTCCTAAAGGGTAATAAATTGTTGGAGCAGATGACCGGTTGGATCATATGGACCCAACAGTTTTACGGGTCTCATTCTGTCCTGATAACTAGTCATAGCCTTTCTCCCAGTAAATACAACTATCATCTTTGTAGTTTTATTTCTAAATCCTCGTTTAACCCTGTTCCTTGTCTTCTTACTGTCTAGTAGCAGAAACACTGACATTAAGAAACAACAATATTACCAAACTTCTATAACCGCTGGATCGAATAATTATGAAATTGTACGTATTTATTAATAATTTAAAGATATATACTTTTAGGACTGCCGTTTAGTAAAAAAGCCGTATGACCTGGCTGCTAGTGTCTAAAACTCAGTCACCATGTCTTCTGAGGGACATCAACAGTTTGACAAACAGTTTGCTTTGTGAAGCACCGCCTCACTGGGAGGGAATCGAAAGGCTAACAAGCCAATCAGCTGCATGTTGGGCGGGTTAAAGTAAGAGAAACCAGATACTGCATTCAAAGCATGAAGAAGACCAGCAAGCAAAGCTTTCACAGAGTGGATGTAGTAGAATATCAAAGTACAGGAGACACAGGATAGAAGATTTGACTGAATCGAGACGTTGTGCAGAAGTTCAGACTGGGAAGCTAACTGGAAAATTGCTAGCCAAGTATGTGGAGCAGGAAAATGGGTTGTAGTTACTTAAATTTATGCAAACCAATTGTCTCAAAAGATTCAATTACTGCAACATGTAAAAGACAAGTGTAGCTACATTGTGTGATTTTGGCAAATAATATTCTTAAACTCATCCAAAATATTATTCAATGCAAAATGTATTTTACTTTCTGCCAGCAGCAGCAGCAGCAGCAGCTGCAGCAGCAGCAGCAGCAGCAGCAGCAGCAGCAGCATCAGCAGCAGCAGCAGCAGCTGCAGCAATGTATTTACTGCATGTCGTTACTTGACATAGCGGTTCTGTTCCAAACCTTTTGGTTTGCTTGAGTAGAAATGGAGTAATGTCTGTGTATGTTAAAATGTTAAACATTTACCACCCAAAATCCTCACTACTTTCAAATAGTTCACTTTTTATTTTATTCTAGTTGTTGCAGACTCAACTTAAATTAGATTAACTTATAAAGCATCTTTTTTTCTTTTCTAAATCCAAAAGTTCCTGCCGCTTGTTTAAGATGAGTACAAACAAGTTGTTGAGAATGAAGTGATGTTCACTTGAACTCTTTAATTAAGCAGAATGTTTTATTTTACAGTGAGGAAGGCCGGAGTCCAGCTTTAGCAGACGGCTGGAGGCATCTGATCCACTTCAAACTCAGTACCTGTTTGCTCTACAGCTAAAATTTGGTAAGATTAAATTTAGTCGACTAAAGAAAGTCAGACGGTTCATTCTCCAACGAGTGAAATCTCTTGAGGTTGTCAAGTTCCTTGTTTGTTCAGATCTTGGTGGTCATTTCCATAGTATTGTTACTAATTAACAGTTGATTCTTTTGTGTCTAGATACAATCTGATCATTCAGTTCACAATTGAAGTTTTATTATCAGGATTCTGCAAATTGAAATTTTTCATAGTATATTTCATTCATTCTTTTCACAGTCAAAGCTCCCTAAAAGGGATAGATTACCTTTCTGTGAACTATAATTTTGATTCCTTGGAGTTTCATGATATTTTACGAAATCTGACTGATGTGATCTTCTTGAACGCAGACTGATGCTTCACATTTATATACTTATCAGTTACAAGAGGTGACCTGTCTGTTAGTGAACATTAATGAACAGGTAGCATCATTAGGACCAAGGGAAAAATAAAGCTGTAGATCATTTTAAAGGTAACAAAACAATTTACCACGTTGTGACCAACTCATGGAGCTTGGTTGTGTAGCGAGCAGGTTTTACTCTTTAGGTAAGTGTACCAACAGCTAAGTTGGTTAATGTTATTATAAGTTGGGCCAGGTGTCAGAAGATGTAAGTAAGTCTCCGTGAGAGGGGCTACTTGAGAAAAAAGCAAAGATTCACTGATTGAATTGTTGGTCGATAGCCTGCATATATTTGAATTTGTGCAACAAACATTGAAAGAAAAGCAAAAAACTATATAAATCCTGAATGATCATTCAGTTTGATAAATATTTACATAGAGCATCATTCAATAAATCGATAGAAATCCAAGTGCTCACATCAAAACATCAAATCTAAATAAATAGAAATTTTACTAAATATTTTAAGACTGACGGTTCACATTGATAATTTATAATTTTTTAGTAATGGAACCTTAACAACTACAGGTGAACTATATTTTGTTAGAGCACTTAAGCATGTAAGATAACGGATGGAGTAAAAGAATCATTAGGGCCAAAAAAAGCAAACAGCGTATAAGTCAGAGACAAAAGCTGTAGATAATTTTAAAGGTAGCAAAACTATTTACCATGTTGGAGCAACTCTTGGAGTGTGGTTGTACAGGGTAAAAAACTTTAAACTTTGGGGAAAACTGAAAGATAAATATGAGCAGCAGCCTCACCTGGGCCTGTTTAGTCGCTGTCACATATTATTAAGAAATACATTTACAGATGAGGAACTTTTACTGAAATGTATCACACTAGCAAGTGTTGCATTAAAAAAATCTGTGAGTTTCAAATGTACCAACCTTTACTATTTTGGAGAAACCATGAAGCACTGACAAGATCAGTGTTGATTCAACAACAGAAAAAAAAAGACTGAAGCAAAGTAGCATTCACAATGATGTGAGGACAAATTCTGGAAAGGGATCGATGTTAGAGTTTGTCTTTCACTTTAACTGCAGAAAGCTAAAAGTAAAATTTGAGTAGCCTCATGTAGGCCTGTTTAGTACCTGACACATATCCTTAAGAAATACAGTTACAGATGAGGAACTTTTACTGAAATATATCACACTAGCAGGTGTTACACATAAATATTGCAGTAAAACAGTTAAACTGTTGTTTTCCTTCAGAACAATTGCCTGAGACAGTCATCAACGGTTGCAGGGTCAGAGGTCAGCCCCTCTTAACTAGCTATAAGTCTGTTGTCAAACACCAAATAATGCAGTTTAAGCTATTGTCAGAAGGAATGTCTCACATATTCTAGGGATTTCGCATACTTTACGACATCAGAGGCTGTAGGACCAAAGATCAGTTCTATCTAGGACTTCGCATAGTTGAGGACATCACAGGCTGTGATGTCAGAGGTCACACCTGTCTGCCATGCTCTAAGTTTTTTCTCATGTCCTGTTAAAGAGAACATTAGAGAACATTAGCTAAAGGTTTTAGCTAACATTAAAATAACAATTTGACGGTATTTAGAGAATCTTAGCTAAAAGTTTTAGCTAACACTTTAAATAACAATTTGACGTATTTAGAGAACCTTAGCTAAAAGTTTAAGCTAACAATTTAAATAACGATATGACGTATTTAGAGAACCTTAGCTAAAAGTTTAAGCTAACAATTTAAATAACAATTTGACGTATTTAGAGAACATTAGCTAAATGGTTTAGCTAACATTTAAATAATTTGATGGTATTTAGAGAACCTTAGCTTAAAGTTTAAGCTAACAATTTAAATAACAATTTGATAGTATTTAGAGAACATTAGCTAAATGTTTTAGCTAACATTTAAATAACAATTTGACGGTATTTAGAGAATCTTAGCTAAAAGTTTTAGCTAACACTTTAAATAACAATTTGACGTATTTAGAGAACCTTAGCTAAAAGTTTAAGCTAACAATTTAAATAACGATATGACGTATTTAGAGAACCTTAGCTAAAAGTTTAAGCTAACAATTTAAATAACAATTTGACGTATTTAGAGAACATTAGCTAAATGGTTTAGCTAACATTTAAATAATTTGATGGTATTTAGAGAACCTTAGCTTAAAGTTTAAGCTAACAATTTAAATAACAATTTGACGGTATTTAGAGAATCTTAGCTAAAGGTTTTAGCTAACATTAAAATAACAATTTGACGGTATTTAGAAAACCTTAGCTTAAAGTTTAAGCTAACAATTTAAATAACAATTTGACGGTATTTAGAAAACCTTAGCTAAAAGTTTTAGCTAACAATTTAAATAATAATGTGACGGTATTTAGAGAACATTAGCTAAAGGTTTCAGCTAACATTTAAATAACAATTTGACGTTATTTATAAAACCTTACGTAAAAGTTTTAGCTAACAATTTAAATAATTTGACGGTATTTAGATAACATTAGCTAAAGGTTTTAGCTAACATTTAAATAACAATTTGACGGTATTTCGAGAACCTTAGCTAAAGGTTTTAGCTAACAATTTAAATAACAATTTGACGGTATTTAGAGAACATTACCTAAATGTTTTAGCTAACATTTAAATAATTTGATGGTATTTAGAGAAACTTAGCTTAAAGTTTAAGCTAACAATTTAAATAACAATTTGACGTATTTGGAGAACATTAGCTAAAAGTTTTAGCTAACATTTAAATAACAATTTGACGTATTTAGAGAACATTAGCTAAATGTTTTAGCTAACATTTAAATAATTTGATGGTATTTAGAGAAACTTAGCTTAAAGTTTAAGCTAACAATTTAAATAACAATTTGACGTATTTGGAGAACATTAGCTAAATGTTTTAGCTAACATTTAAATAATTTGATGGTATTTAGAGAACCTTAGGTAAAAGTTTTAGCTAACAATTTAAATAACAATTTGACGTATTTAGAGAACCTTAGCTAAAGGTTTTAGCTAACATTTAAATAACAATTTGACGGTATTTAGAGAATCTTAGCTAAAGGTTTTAGCTAACAATTTAAATAATTTGACGTATTTAGAGAACATTAGCTAAAGGTTTTAGCTAACAATTTAAATAATTTGACGGTATTTAGAGAACATTAGCTAAAGGTTTTAGCTAACACTTTAAATAACAATTTGACGTATTTAGAGAACATTAGCTAAAGGTTTCAGCTAACGTTTAAATAACAATTTGACGTTATTTATAAAACCTTAGGTAAAAGTTTTAGCTAACATTTTAAATAAGAATTTGACGTATTTGGAAAACATTAGCTAAATGTTTTAGCTAACATTTATAAATAATTTGATGGTATTTAGAGAACTTTAGCTTAAAGTTTAAGCTAACAATTTAAATAACAATTTGATGGTATTTAGAGAACATTAGCTAAAGGTTTCAGCTAACATTTAAATAACACTTTGACGGTATTTAGAGAACATTAGCTTAAGGTTTTAGCTAATATTAAAATAACAATTTGACAGTATTTAGAGAATCTTAGCTAAAAGTTTCAGCTAACATTTGAATAACAATTTGATGGTATTTAGAGAACCTTAGCTAAAGCTTTCAACTAAAGTTTAGGTAAACTTTGGCTAGTGTTCAGAGAATGCTAACCCTATCTTAGAAGTAACAGGTAGAATAACTAACCTTTCAGCATTATTTGGAGAAGATTAGATAAAGGTTTAAGCTAATATTTTAATAAAAATTTTGACGGTATTTAGAAAACCTTAGGTAAAAGTTTTAGCTAACATTTAAATAACAATTTGATGGTATTTAGGGAACCTTAGCTAAAGGTTTTAGCTAACATTTAAATAATTTGATGGTATTTAGAGAACCTTAGCTTAAATTTTCAGCTAACAATTTAAATAACAATTTGATGTTATTTAGAGAACATTAGCTAAAGGTTTTAGCTAACATTTAAATAATTTGATGGTATTTAGAGAACCTTAGCTTAAATTTTCAGCTAACAATTTAAATAACAATTTGATGGTATTTAGATAACAGTAGCTAAAGGTTTTAGCTAACATTAAAATAACAATTTGACGGTATTTAGAGAATCTTAGCTGAAAGTTTTAGCTAACAATTTAAATAACAATTTGACGTATTTAGAGAATCTTAGCTAAAGGTTTTAAAATGGTTGATGCAACACGTTCTGTAAAAATAAATTGCCTCAATATTTATTAACTGAGACTTAATGACTTTATTGCATTAATGTCTTCCAGTCATGAATCTCAGCAGTTCATGGAAAAGGTTCACCACAAAATCAGTTCAAAAGCTCAGATCAACTGAACAGGATGTTTCTGTTGTTACTAAATAAACCTAAATTATTTAGTAAACCTAAATAAACAAAGTCAAAATGAAAACTTAAATATATTTTCAATTCTTTGTTGATCCTAATACAAAAAGCTAGACAGCATGAAGGATTAAAATAAAAGGTGCAGTTATTATATTTGTACAAAGAGCATTATTAAAATATTTATTAACCAAATAACCCATATTAGGTTAGAAGAAATATAAAAACATGAACCAATCAGCACATTATCCCAGTGATTCTCTGAGGTCTGAATAAATCAGTGAATCTCAGTAAAGAGCCTGATGTGACACATCGAGTCCTAAAGTTCTCTAGAAAACTCAAAACATGAAACATGGAGTTAAAAAAGTAAAAACCAAAACAGGCTGAGGAATATTAAAGCTGAGGATCAATGAATGTGATGCAAAACTTCATTATTTAAAGATTTTTAGAATGACTATAACAAAATAACAATATATACAGAATATTAAAATAATGTCCAGATAAATGCTGGATGTTCCTGAAAACTGCTCTAAGATCAGAGTTCCTGTGGGACATCCAGTTCTAAACTGGTTCAACTGGTTTCTGTGATGGAAGCTGAAGTTTCTCTGCAGTTTCCAGTAAAGCATCTTTTTATCTGTGGAGCTTTGAGGAACATTTTCCTGTCAGCAGAAGAAGAAGCAGCAGAAAAAAGAGGTTTGAAGTGTCTTTCATGATTCAAAGCTGAACAGAAATGATTCCCATGTTTCCATCTCAGACCATTTCTGGTTCCAGGATGAAAATGAATCAGAGAGAAAAAAGATCAACTTTCCAGTTAATCCAGTTCAGATCAAAACTCCATGAAGCCTCTAAATGGAGCCCAGTTTGAATCGGATCTTTATTGATCCAAAGAGACAAACAATATCAGACACTAAATGACAAACATGAGAAAATAAAGAGGAGGAAAATCTTGGAGGTCAGAGGTCATCATCAGGATCCAGTCAGAGTCTCTTTAGACTCAAACTGCTGCAGCTTCAACCTCTGAGGATCAGCAGGACACAGAGACCGTTCTCTACTTTACAGAGATCCGAACCTGCAGAGAGAAGAAGGAAGGAGAGATCAGATCAGTGAGTGTTTCCAGCCTCTCCAGCAGCAGTCAGTGACGCAGCACATCCAGTAGATGGTTTCCAGGCTGCAGTCAGACTGATCTCAGAGCTGTGACCAAGATGAACCTGATCAGTTGTTTCCTGTTGAACTGAGAGAACAAGCAGATCTGAGATCAGATCTGCTGCTGCCACAGTTTGATGAATGAGGACCACTGTCTCTAGACATGTTGGACGGCTGGACGCTGGAGTCCAGCTGGACGTCCTGGAGACATGGACACAGCAACAACACTCATCTTCACACCAACACAAACACAGGAACACAACAAGCAGCTGCTCCTCTGATTGGCTGATTGCTGTCTCTGTGTCCAATCAGGAAGCCTGAACCATTCTCCTCCCACTGAGAAGCTGCAGCTTTACTGGGAACACTGGAGCTTTGCTTTGATGCTAACTGGGTTTAGTTCAATATGCTGACAGCAGCTGGACTCACTACAAACATTTACTTACTGTAAAGTCTCTACAAAACGCTTCAGCTGCTGAACATCTGAATCCTTCAGGTTGTTTCCTCCCAGGTTCAGTTCTGTCAGATGGATGCTGTTGGACTTCAGAGCTGAGGCCAGAAAATCACAGCTGATCTTTGACAACCTGCAGCTCATCAACCTGAATAAAGAATAAAAGATGAGCTGAAGCCAACAGGATGCAGGTGAACCAGTCCAACAGAACCAGTTAAAGATCCTCATGAATATTAAAGCCAACAAGCTGCTGCTTCAATAAAGACCTGCTGACTTCAGAACCAGAACCAGAACCTGGTACTGGGTCATGTTGTGTTGGAGGATTTTAATCAGTAAAATCATTCCAGGATCTGATCAAAGTGTTGAAGCATCAATCACTGATTATTGATTTGTTCCTGTCAGATTCCAGGAATTCTCTTTTCTAGACTGGGTTGAATGACCTTTGACCTGCTTGACATGAGGGGGATTTCTACACACTGGGGGTCCGAATGCTGTCCTGTTCTGACCTCAGGTCAGCAGGTCCAACTCAGTTACACAGAGGGACTAAATTAAACTCTGGATCCAGGAACAAACTCAGAAAATATTTATTAGAACAGAAGAAATGAACTTTGATTTATGATCAATTATATATAATTATTCACTGAAATATTGATAATTATATAATTACAAACCACAATGTTTCCAGTCTGCAGCCTTCAGTCTGTAGAAAACCACAGAGCTCCTTCAGTCCAGAATCTCCCAGGTTGGTGTTGAACAGGTCCAGTCCTGTCAGATGGGTCGGGTTGGACTTCAGAGCTGAGAACAGAGACGTCCAGCTGGTCTCTGACAAACTGCAGTCCAACAATCTGAATAAAGAATAAAAGATGAGCTGAAGCCAACAGGATGCAGTTAAAACTGAAATATGAACAAATAAATAATAAAATGTAGAAAATTAATCATGATGAACTGATTCTAACATCTGATCCAATCAAACTGGTTTAAAGAGTCCAAACCAGCAGAACCAGAACATTTGATCAACAAAGAAACTCAAAGTTTTCTATGAGCAGCAGCCTGGATGAGGTGAGCTATTTCTGCTGGTTCCTGATCATCAGCTGGAGACCCGACTTGGTAACCGGATCAGAACCACTCAGTTTATTCATGAATGGCCTTGGGTTCTTCTTAAAGCTGCTGAAAGCCAATGGAGGCCATTATTTCCTAAGGAGACGTGATGAAGCTTCATCACAGAGACGAGGCTCCAACCGACTGACAGCTGTCAGACTGAAGAGGACGGTTCCTCTCTGACCCGGCCCAACAGAACCACAGCTTCAGGACAAAGTGAGGAACCTGCTGCTGCTGCTGCAAACCTCACTGTCATTCAGCTCATCTAGATTTGCTTTTCTACAATCAGTCACTTCTTAGATGTTTCATTAATGATGATTTGAACTGGTCAGTGTTTGTGGCTCGACTGGAGGAAAACATTTCATTCTGGATGTAAAGATGAGAATCAGAAATAAAACAATCTGAATCTTTACCAACCAAACTGAAACATCTCCATCGTTAATTAACTTCATTTGAATTATTTTACTCATTTTGTTCATCAGTCAGAAACATTTTAAAAACTGAAAAACAAAGTTCAATGATCTCAAAGCCTGAAATAAGAAAATCATTTATTTATAAGGTAAAATTGTTTGAAATTTGAATCTGACATTTAAAAATAATGTTTTTAAATATTACAACTAAATTATTAATTAAACTAAGGATTAAAGTATCAATGAATGATTTTATTGTATAAATAGAGAAAACAAACCTCAGTTCCTTCACTTTACTGACTGAACTCTGCAGGATCTCAGACACATTCTTCATTTCAGAGTCTTCAGCTCCATCTATGTTGATCTGACTTATTTCCAGTTCAGTCAGATCTGGGTTGGACTTCAGAGCTGAAGCCAAAACTTCACATTCAGCCTGATGGATCTCACAGCCACCAAGTCTGAGATGAGAGAAGAAATAAATTCAGTTCTAATGAAATCAATCTGGATCATAAACAGATAAAATATGATAACAGTGATGTCATCATGATGTCATCATCTGATCAACATCTGATCTTCAGTTTACTGAGTTTGACCCGACAGAGAGTCTGTGCAGCTCCTGACTAAAGTCCAGGTTCTGGTTCTGGTTCTGGTCCAGGCTTCATGTCCTCAGACCTTCAGCTCAGTCAGATGTTGAAGATCTTCTATCATCTGTGAAGGAAAGTTCAGTTTCTCTGCAGCATCAGAGCCTCAAAGGAGCTGCAGCAGCTGATGAAGAGGCTGACTGAGCTGAATGAAGGAAACTACTGGAGATGATGGAGAGGAGGAGGAACTGCTCACAGCTCTGACAAGTCACACTGACTTGGACTAGACCGTTTGGCTCCTTGAGATCTTCCACGAAGCAGGAAGTGAGTTATAAATGAAGTGAGCAGAGCAGGAAGTCCAGCCTGCTGTGGACCTCTGGCATCTCTGGGTTTGTTTAGCCCATATCTGCTGCTGCAGCATCTAGAATCCTCCTCATCATTAATAATAGTAGTATATTCTATAGAAACGTGGCTCCCAGCAGCAGATTATTAAATGCTGCCACAGAGGAAACTGGGAGCAGACCAGACACATGATGCTCCCAGTTGTGTCTCCGTTCATCTGCTGGATTTGATGCTGTAACAAAGTAGAAAGTGGACAGTCGTCAACCTGCTTCAGCTAAAAGCTGCAGATTGTTCTGGTCGTCCTGCAGAGCAGCAGCAGAACCGGTCCTGCTGCTCCTTCAGGTCTGGACCGTCCTCTGTTGACCTGAGAGGAACTGGGACAAACTGGCTGGAAGAGGGACACATGTCTCTGCAGTGGTCTGTCCATCGTCTCAGAGGAACAAAGGTTTGGATGTCAGAAGAAATTGTTGCTAAACTCCTAAAGAGCTGAAGAGCAAAACCCCTGGAGGAGACGGAGCGTTTGGGTCCAGCAGCATCTTCATGGTGAAGCAGTGAAAGTTCTCCAGAACTAAAGAGGCTGGGATGTCTAAAGAGCTGAAGCTCATGTCTCTGCAGGTCTTCATGGAGGACAGCTAACAGCTTCAACAAAGGCTGCAGATGAAGAGTTGATGAGGAAAATGGTTCCAGCTCTGGAAGCAGAGTTCTCAGAGCTTTGGGAGGATCTGACAGAAACTAGGACTTTTTCTGGAACCAGACAACAATCACCACATTTTGGTCTCAGTTACAAACTCAGAGGAAACTAGTGGAGGAGGAAGAGGAGAGGATGATGACGGAATGAAGAAGATCAACACTGTTCACAAAGTTTATAATTAATGCAACGGTTTATTTTAATGGTTCAACTTTCCATCAAACCTAAACAATTATTTTATAAAAACAGTCAAAGATCCTAAAAGGTGAATTATGGAGCAGCAGCTCAATGAGTGAAGAGAGTTTAAAGTTTAAAAAGTCTCTCTGGCTGATTGGATCTGAGAGGAAATAGACATTTTCTAGAGTTCAGGGTTTTATATTCATTTCAACCTGAAAACTGATCAAAAGTTAAATATTTTTAAAAGATCAAAATGTGTAAAAACCAGAAGCTGCAGCTGTCCTGGATGAACTGAATGTTTAGATGTTTGAATGGCTGAAATCATCCAGAGGATGAAGGAAGTAGTTAAAGGCCAAAAACATCCAGAATCAACTTGAAGAAAGAAGAAGAAACAGGAGGACAATAGTGCTGAATCAGCATTCACACAATGAAAACATCTGGACTCACCGAGCCTTTCTGCAGTTCCTCACAGCTGGAACCAGTCTCCGTCGTCCACCTGATGTCTTGTACTTTTCCAGGTCCAACTCATCCAGAACCTCTGACATCTGCAGCATGAAGGCCAGAGCTGAACAGTCAGTCACTGAGAGCTGCTTCCCTGAATCCAGCAGCCGTTGGATCTCCTGATAAAATGAGACGTCGTTCATCTCCACCAGACAGTAGAAGATGTTGATGCTTCTGGCAGCAGAGATTCTATTAGTGTTCATCTCCTTCAGGTTGGTGATGATTCTCTGGATGGTTTCTGGACGGTTCTCTGTCTGACCCAGCAGATCCTCTAAGAGTCTCTGGTTGGACTCCACAGTGAGACCATGAAGGAAGCGGACAAACAGGTCCAGGTGGCCATTTTTACTGCTGAGGGATTTCTTCATGACTTTCTTCATGAAGTCATCTAGAGATGTTTCATTGTACTTTTGTCCCAGGAACGTCTTGATGACCTCTGACCTCCTGCTGGTGAAGCAGTGGAGCATGTAGACGGCAGCCAGAAACTCCTGGATGCTCAGATGAACAAAGGAGTAGACGGAGATGTTGCGCATTCCTCTCTCCGTTTTAAACATCTCAGTGAAAACTCCTGAGAACAACGCAGCATCTTCGATGTTGATGCCACATTTATCAAGATCTTTGTCATAGAAGACCAGGTTTCCCTCCAGCAGCTGATCTAGAGCCAGTCTTCCTAGAGACTCAATCAGCTTCCTGTTCTCTGGACTCCAGATAGATTTTGTCTTTCGTCGTCCATCAAACTTTTCCTCCTTGATTTTGAGCTGAACCAGCAGGAACTCTATGTACATCTCAGTCAGGGTCTTGGGCAGCTCTCCTCCCTCTCTGGTCTTCATCACATCCTCCAGAACTTTAGCAGTGATCCAGCAGAAAACTGGGATGTGACACATGATGTGGAGACTTTTGGATTTCTGGATGTGGGAGATGATCCTGCTGGCCTTCTCTTCATCACCTCTGAATCTCTTCCTGAAGTACTCCTCCTTCTGGGGGTCAGTGAACCCTCTGACCTCTGTTACCATGCCAACGCACTCAGCAGGGATCTGATTGGCTGCTGCAGGTCGTGTGGTTATCCAGAGGAGAGCAGAGGGAAGCAGTTTCCCCCTGATGAGGTTTGTCAGCAGAACATCCACTGAGCTGGACTCTGTAGCATCAGTCAGGATCAGATCATCATCAAAGTCCAGAGGAAGTCGACTCTCATCCAGACCGTCAAAGATGAACAGAACCTGGAACTTTTTAAAGCTGCGGATTCCTGCGTCTTTAATATCTTCAAAGAAGTGATGAATCAGTTCCACCAAGCTGAACTTTTCTTCTTTCACTACATTCAGCTCTCTGAAAGTGAATGGAAATATGAACTGGATGTTCTGGTTGGTTCTGCCCTCAGCCCAGTCCAGAGTGAACTTCTGTGTTAACAGTGTTTTCCCAATGCCAGCCACTCCCATGGTCATCACTGTTCTGATTGGTTGATCACTTCCAGGTTTAAAGATGTCTTCTCTCCTGATTGTTTCTTGTTTCCTGGATGCTGTTTCAATCCGTCTGACCTCATGTTCCTGGTTGACCTCTCTAGTTAACCCCTCTGTGATGTGGAGCTCTGTGTAGATCTGGTCCAGAAAGGTTTGATTTCCAGGTTCAGCGACGCCTTCAGAGAGACTCTGGAACTTCTTCTTCAAGTTTAACTTGAGTTTCCGTTGACATTTTCCAGCTCGAGTCCCTGCATGGAGACAACACACTGTAAGGTCTGGACAGGCCACTGCAGCTGGGGAGAGTGACCAATGAAAACAGCAAACTGGGACACAATATTACGCAGCACTGGGTCAAGCCAGGGAACTGTTCTCTCCACTGTCCTGTTTACTCTTTACAAACCGACTTCCAGTAGAAATCCAGGTTCTGCCCTAAGCAGAAGGATTCAGAGACACTTTGATAGTTGGTTGTTTAGGGATAAACAGGAAAAACTGTAGAAAAACCTTGGCAAGAACTTTTTGAACTTGATCTGCATCAAATGCCTGCAGCTCAGTTCAACAAGGAGACCTTCTAGCCACCTCTTCTGTCTGGATGCATGTAGATGGACGGTAGACAGTCGGAGAGTTCATGTCATGCAGATCAGCAGCAGTTTATCATTTACTGGCCTCAATGTTGGCGCTGCTGCATCACAGGGTAAATTTGGTAGCTGTCTGTGTGTTTCTGAAGGTTCTTCATCTGCAGCTGAATGGAACATTTTTATGCACTGGGTGCAGGAATTAAAACTAAAATGGGTTTTTATCTTGTGCATTGCTGACATGTTTGATTTTTACAGTATTTTACGGTAAATATAAAGTTCCCAAAGTTTATATTTCATGAGCAGCACATCAGTCACCACAGGTGATGTTTAAATAAAAAAGCTGCTGAATCCAGAACGTCATTGAGCTCATGTGACTGTTTGATTAAGATTTTCTGTGTTTGTTCGTTTCTCTTGTTTGATTCCAGTTGAATTCATTTTCTCATGTAATCATGTTTTAATTATTCAACATAACAGCAGAATTCTTGTAGAAATCCTCTTACTGCTCTGCAGACGGTCAGCCAGCTTCTCCTGCTTCATCTTCCTCAGGAAGTTCAGGGTGATCTTCATCACCGCCTCTCTGCTCCTCCTCTGCTCCTCATCCTCACTCTGACCCTCTGAGCATTCTGGGTCATCTGGACTCAGAACCTTTTGGATCTTCTTCAGCTCGTTCTTCACGAATGTGACAATGTTTTCCTCCAGCAGCTGGAACAGAATGAGAAGATATCAGACTAGATCTGAACATCAGGTCCATGTTGGACAGACTGACAGTCCTCTGGTCTACAGACTGAACAGAACCGATGTACAGACCATAAATATGGAGTCCAGCTGTGTTTGGTGCGGCTGGACAGACGGATCAGTGGGAACCTCTGAGCTCTGCAGATCCTCTCTGTGGAGGAACCAGGACAAATGAACCAGAATCTGTCTGTCCACACAGAGACAACATTATAGGTGCATGGCCACTTATAGTTAGATTTTCTATGTTACATCTATATTTTATCTCTATAGATTCACATGAACCAGATAGAAACTGGTTTCTTACTTTCTGTCTGAGGGTCCAGGTTCAGTACTGAAGTCTGGAGGATGATCTTTGGACCAGTCACTCCTCACAGACGGACTGATGGGTCCTGGAGGTTTTGCTCTGTCCTTCTTTAGATCCAGATCTTCCATCTTCTGGACTTCAGTCAGCCTGAGAAAGAAACCAGAACCAGTCAGACCAGTGGTCCAGGTCCAGTAAGTGTCCTGTGAAGCAGAAAGCTGGTTCCCATCAGGAGTTCAGAGGATCAGAGTGAATCAGATGAATGAACAAGTGAACATTTCCTATGAACTAGTGAACTTGTTTAGCTCCCACAGTGGACCTGAACGCATCATGACTCTATTGTAGCTCCGTATGGAGGGAGTCAGTGTGCAGAAGGTTCTGAGGGAGCAGCAGCTCAGGTCGGGTCCACAGCTCTCCTCCAGACAGAACCGGGTCCAGCTGGGATCTCAGCAACATGTCAGCCTCTGTGGTCATGTGAGCAGCTCAGCAGGATTTCCTCTCAGCTAAAGCTGCTTTCAGGGACCACAGCATCCAGCTGAGGTACCAGCTGGACCCACTGCAAGGAATCATGGGTAATCAGCTGCTTCAATGAGGGGATGAAGCCCCCAAACACTCAGCGAGGCCCGATTCTTTCTGCTGCAAGGAGCAACAAGAGGTAAAAATTAAAAAAGACCAAAGTCAGTGAAGAGGAAGAGAGGAAATCTGTGGACTGGTTAAAGCCGGTTCTGATCCAGACAAGAGAAACATTAGTTTGTGATGAACCCAGACTGATGAGGGACGGAGTGATGTGTTTCACTTTCTGCTGACTTCAACAAGCAAAGAAACTAGTTTAAAACTGTTTTTGTTCTGATTTTTAGGTTAAAAAGATTCACAGAGAGTCCCTACAACAAGAACACTGATGTAAAAAGTTACATGAGGTTAACTTTTTTAGTTTAGTTCATTTAGGTTAGATTTGAGAAGGTCGTTGCTGCACACTCCACTCAAACAGATCAGATTTAGATGCAGCTGTCATGGTGGACCACTTTATCTCTAAAGCACTTAAAATAAAACAGCAGCTGACCAAAGGGTTGCAGGAAAATGAAAACAAATGATAAAATATAAGAAAAATAGAAATCAAACATCAGAAATACAAGTAGCAGTGCAGCATTAACCCTTGTGGGTGCGAGGACTGAGGCAAACGTAGAGGTCTATGGAAAATGATCCAGGTTTTACGTGTGTGGGGTCGATTGGACCCCATTTCGACATACAAGGTGGAGACAAGGGTTTTAACCCTATAGCTCACTCAGGGTTAAAACCCAGAGAAATAAATGGGTTTTAAGTGAGTTTTTAAAAGTTGTATCATAGAGTTGATCATTCACCAGGTTAACTCTGCAGTTACTGAGCTGTGTTGTGGTCAAGACCACCTAACCCGAGACCAAGACAAGACCAAGACTTTTAGGGGCCGAGACCAAGTCGAGACCAAGACCGAGGGAAGTCGAGACCGAGTCAAGACCAAGAACAGCGGCCTGCGCTAAATGACACGATAAAATTTGAAATATTATCAAAATTGCTTCTCAAATTGATCTGAAAGATCCATATTCCCATAAAAACACCTAAATATTAAATACTTAATACATTTTACCAATATTAAAGTGAAGTGCTACAATCCGCTGTGGTCTCGTGCCATCCCTAAAAAGATAACGCCCATATTAGTCATGTCAGAAACCATCACTGTCTGCACCTTTAAACATAGCAATTGAGGCAATGCTCTGACGGTAAATAACGCTCAACTATGAACACTGACCAGGGAGCAACAAAGAAGTAACCAAGCACAAGGTGCTCACTGTGACTGTTTTCACCCTCTCTCCCGCTACATGAGGCCAGGTAGTCTGACACCATGGCAGACATGACAGCTGCCACTTTGAACGAAAACGATCATAGAGCAATGTGCATGCTTTTTCATTCTTGTGTTTTATTTATTTGTCAATTAAAAAAATATCAATGCATATGATTAAATAATGATAGCTACTGCAGTGTACCCAAAGCATTACAAGAACAAAGAACGGCTCTCAGTGACCCTCCAGTCCTATTTTCTAAGTAAAGAGCCGTTCAGAAGAACCGGACTGTTCCTGAATATCACATCATTATATTGCAGACTTTTGGACACAGCGTTGTCCCATATCTGGGACAAGTCAGTCAACACCTCCGCACAATAATTAAGTGCAGTGAGTGACTTTTTTTCCATCACAAATGCTTAGTGTCTCTATACAGCTAGCTTCGCTAACATCACCTCAACGGAGCTTACCTTTCTTTGAGCTACTTTTCTAAGTGACGAAAATAGTTAGACGTTTTCCCCACTGGCTGTGAAAATGAAGCGCTGCTGAGTTAGCAGTGCCCATCGGATTTCTTATGATTTATGCAGCGCTATTATATTACTGACGATTAGACAGACATCTTCTGCTGCTCAGAGAAAACCACTGCGCATGTCTGGAGCGCCGCGTTGCGAGTGAAGGGTGGGGAGGGGGAGTAACAGAAACACGTTACTGCCTGGATTTTAGTCGGTGCGTTTGGCATCCACGGAAAACAAAGATGTTAACAAAGAAACTGGACAGTATGCTGTACGCTTAGTGATATTTTCACAGTTGCGGTCTCGACTGATCTTGCAATAAAATGCCGAGTCCTCAGCGCCCGAGACCAAATGCCACCAAAAAATGGTCTAGAGACCAAGACCGATCTCGAGTACTACAACACTGTTACTGAGCTGTGTGTTTATGGTTTGTGTTATTTCTCTCATAACGTATCCTCACTTAGAATCACTTTATAAGCAGCAACGTCTCACAATAAAACATTTCATTGAATCTAATTCCTTTCCAGATCAGAGCGCTGCTGTGGGGACCACACCGTATGAGAGACGAGGGACCCAGACCGAGGTGGCCGAGGCCCCGGGAAGCCTCGGAGGGTTTATCGGTCAGAAAGGCTCCAGAGAGCCGAGAGAGACTCGGAGGGACCCGGAGCGGCAACACTTACCTCTGTTAACAAGTCAACATGTTATTTCCACCCTCCGCTCAACTTACCTCTGTTAACAAGTCAACATGTTATTTCCACCCTCCGCTCAAAATGGAGGCTGACTTGAAGAAAAATAACAAAGTTAGTTTCAGTTTCTTTTTCACAGAAAATCAGGTGACTTGTGTTTTCTATGAATCAAAGTTTGATTCATCAGTTTCAGTTTACAAAGTGAAATAAAACTAGAATAAAGATAGAAAACTTTCGGTATTTCTGTTTTGCTGTTATTGAAGAAGATTTGGAGCTGAGCAGCTTTTTGTTCTGCAGAAAACCAACAGAACAAACGAGTTTAACAGGTTTTTGATTGTGGATTTTGAGCGCTCACTGCCCTCTGGTGGTCAACTATTGTAACTACAGATATTCCGCTACATACTAACCAGGTAATTTGTTTAACTTCATTTGTTCTCATTTTCACCTTTACCAAGTCAAATAAAATCAGCTTAAATTAATGTTTTTAAAGAGCCACTACTATGGAGAGCCATTTCAGCCAAAATTAAATAAATAAATAAATGGGTAAAATAAATAAAAAATGAGTAAAATAAATCAAAAAATGAAGAAAATGGTTTAATGAAAAAGCTAAATTATTTATTTAACAAATTTTTTATTTATTTCACTCATTTTCTTAATTTTTTTATTTATTTTACTCATTTTTTATTTATTTTACCCATTTATTTATTTATTTAATTTTGGCTGAAATGGCTCTCCATAATAAGGGAGGACGTGCTCTTACCAAAGCTGACCTCTCCAGCCTGGTACATCATGGGCACCTTGACGGCGCTCCTGTCAGTCAGGACGAAGGGCAGGTTCTGGGTGTTGCCGAACATGAACTGCTTCTGCCAGACGCCCCTGAACGCCACCGTGTTGACCAGGGCCACCTGAGGCTGTTGTCCCCACCAAAGGGCTTCTGCCTGGGCTTCGCCGTAATTTATCAACAACAGATTTATGTTCAGCATTTTATTCCAATCAATTCACCCAGAGGAGGAGGTTGTGTGCTGGAACCACTTAGACCCGTTCTTCTAGAACTGGGTGGGATTTCCTCTGTAGACTGCAAACGTCTTCACAGAATCCAACAAATCAGCTTTGTGGTCGCTCTGCCTCTTAATCCTCTAAGAGGGGCCTTTATTTCCAATAAAGGTCTTTAGGATTCTCTAAAGGTTTGGTTCCCTCAATTTAGAAAACCAAAACTCAAGGAACCACCTGCCTTATTGACCTTCCTTACGGCTTGTGTACAGTCTCAGGGTGCTGGATTTGGGGTGGAACCCTCCATGCATGGTTAGTAGCTTCCAAGTCTTAACATCTGTGGCCTTCATCTCTTCCATTGGCCAGCTAATTATTCTGGCAGGGTATCTGATTATTTATCTTATCTGTAAGGCATAGCTGTTTATCACACAGATCTTGTTCTTGCCATTGAGCTGGCTTCTCAGGACTTGCCTTATTCGTTGGAGGTATTTGGCTGTGGCTCCTTTCCTTGTGACCTCATCCAGGTTGCCATTTGCTTGTGGTATTCCCAGGTACTTGTAACTGTGCTCTATGTCTGCTATCGTTCCCTCTGGGAGTGAGACCCCTTCTGTGCAGATGACCTTCCCTCTCTTTGTAACCATCCGGCCACACTTCTCTAGTCCGAATGACATCCCGATGTCAGTGCTGTAGATCCTGGTAGTGTGGATCAGTGAGTCGACGTCTCGCTCGCTCTTGGCGTACAGCTTGATGTCATCGTCTCAAAAGTGAAAATCAGATGTTTACTTTGTGGTTACCAGTAAACACGCTCATCTCTTAGCAACAGATTAGCAATAAAAATTGTTGTTGTTCAAAAAACATAGGATTTCTTCTGCTCTTTTGAAACACTACTTATAACAAGAATTGTGTAGTTGGTAAATTTTGCAGAAAAGTTCATTTTTTTGACATTAGTGGTAAATATATTATAAAACACACATTCAACACAAAAGTAAAAATCTGATTTATACTTCGTGGCAGTTCGTTACCAGAAAAAACCCCTGCTTATCTCTTAACACCAAATTAATAATAAGTAATATTGTTTATAAAACATAAGCTCTTTCAAAAATAATGCTTATCTGCTTAGACATGAGAAATTTACAGTTGGTAAATTTTGCTAAAGTAAAAATCTGAAGTTCACTTTGTGGCACTTGGTTACCAGTAAACACACTCGTCTCTTAGCAACAGATTAACAACAAATATTGTTATTGTTCAAAAAACATAAAATTTGTTCTGCTCTTTTGAAATAGTATTTATCTTACACTATTTAACAAGAATTGTGTAGTTGGTGAATTTTGCAGAAAAGTGTTGTTTTCTTTTATTGTCATTAAATATATTGTAAAACAGACTTTCAACACAATAGTAAAAATCTGATTTATCCTTCGTGGCAGTTCATTACTAGTAGAAAACGCTCATCTCTTAACACCCAATTAAGTATTCAGTGTTTTTTTAGGTGTAGAGTAACAGGTGCCTTACATGCATTGCATGGAAGCATTGAAAAACAGTGTAAACATTGGTGTTTATGCTAAGACAAAAATGGACTTTGTTTATTACAGGTCACTTTTTAAAGTGCTTGATTTCACTCAATTTTATTTTGGGGTATCCGAGTAATAAAGACTGCACTCAAATGCACCCCAGATTTTTCAATTAAAAAAATAAATAAGTAAAATGATAAGATTATTTTGATTCCCCAATAAAATATCAGGCTGCAGTGATTTGATCTACCAATTAAACTATAATACGTAGCCAATAGGTGAAACAAAATAAAGACCTATTATTTCAGAACACCCAGCCTTTTCTATACACACACTCTAGTAACTAAATTAAATCTCTAGAAAAACTTTTTTTTTTTTTTTTTTACATATTAACATTTAGTTCAAAACTAAACAATAAATGGGCACACTTCCATGGCAACACATAATCAGCACAGAGCAGGAGAGAGTAATGAGAAACATCTGGAAGTTAAATGAATAAACTGGATTTGAACCCTTACTTCCGCAGATAAATACAGATCATGTGCAATTAATTTTATTCGTAGAGTAAACATAAACAGCTTCTGAAAATCACCACAGTCTGAGTTAATTTTTTTTTACTTTTACTTGGATTGACCCTTAAACTAATAATTTATCTCACTGATCGTCTCTGAGAGCCATTTATTATGAAACACACAAGTAAAATAACCACAACAAAAAGTTTATGTAATTAGGCTAATTATGGTTCCTTTTTTTGTATAATTGAACTATTTTAAAAGAGTGATGAGATTATAATAATGCAGAAATCAGAAACTGACTTAACTCACTGAAAACCATTTACACACAATAACAACCCAGCATCTGCAAAGCTACTTACGGAGATGTGGCGTTTAACGATGGGCTCATTTTTATTTATATTTAAAGAGTGCTAATCTAGAGCGAAGTTAAATCAATTTAATCCACACTAGCTTCATAAGTGCCGACTCATCTTATCAGATGAGCATTATGATGACGAGCAGAGTGGAAAATAACCACATATTTGGGTTTTTATGCTGACATGCTCCACCAAAACGTTAAGCTGAGCTTCTTCTCTTCTCGAATTTCTCTCCATATTTGCATATTTGCTTTAGCAGATGTTCAGGATGTGGGAAAGGAAAATTTAAAAAAATGTCATGGTCTTTTTGCAGGCCAAAAAAAAAAGCAATAAACTGCACACAGCAAACCTAAGAGGCTAACCGCTTTACGTTTGTGTTTATTTATTATCATTTTTTCCAAACCAGACATGTCATTGTGTGTTTGCACACTGAAGAGATACAGTGCTCTGAACTTTTACATGTTTTGTCACATTACAACAAAAATGTATATTTTTACTGGAATTTTATGTTACAGATAAAAACAACGCAGCACTGAGATGTGAAGGGCAGGAAAGGAAGAAATCCAGTTTGAAGTTGCTATAAGCCATGCAGAGAACCACAGCCGGCAAGGTTCAACTAACACTGCACACGACTCTGAACATTATCCACTCTGTGAAACATGGTAGCGACAGCATAATGCTGCGGGGATGTGTCTCTTCAGCAGGGACGGACGGGGAAGTTGGTAGGAGTTGTCGGGGAGCCATCTTGGAAAGAAACGTCTTAGAAGTTGCAAAGAAATTAAGATGAGGACAGATCTTCACTTTCCAGCAGCCAGAATCGTTTCAAAGTGTTTTTATGCATTAGAATGGTCTAGTCAAAGCCTGGCCCTAAATGTAGTTGAGAATCTTTGAAAAAAACATTGATCAAAGGTGTTTTCTGACTGAGCCTCAGCTATTTTGAATCTAAAGTTTGACTTTCTGGAAGTATAAAACTGGACACTCTCTCCCTCGCGGCCGTAACTGAAGTAAAATGTAAAATTCATATCTTTTTCCTTCCACTTTAAGAAGTATCAATACTTTTGCAAAGCACTGTAGATAAAACCAACTGTGCTGTAAAAATAATATTTTACACCCTGAAAAGGGAAGTAGTTATATTTTAATGAATAAAGCTTCTGTACAGTTATTTGATCACTAACTGAGAATAATATGTGACTGATATTTACAGTGCTCCTCTCTACATTCAATAAAACAGGTTTGTGCTTCAGGTTCCTCTCTTCCACTGTAATTTTACTATCAGACACTAGGTGGCATAGTGGAGCTGTGTTCAGAACTAAAACCTGTCGTCAGTGGCCACATTCAGACCTTTCAAATGTAGAACTCCTGCTCTTCTTCTACCCTGTCTGCCTCTTCAATCGGAGCGCTAACGATGCTGCAGCTGTCTGACAGGTTGATGGAAACGTCACTCGACGACGGAGCGGCACTCGTGCTCAAACTACTGCCTTGGAGATGCGCCCCCAGCAAAGCGGAGGGACTGCAGTCGATGGAGAAGCTGTTTGGCGTTCGGCCCAGAGTGGCCGATTTGTAGGTGCCGTCAGGAATATCTGGAGAGAAGGCGGCTCTGACGTCTTCTGGAGGCGCCGACAGCGGCCGGGGCGTCAGAGGCAGGCTGGACTTGATGTAAGCGGACACCACGGACAGGTCGGCGTTGCTGCCGGGATTCACCTTGTGCCCCGTGTCCACGTCCGTCTCCTCCGCCCCGATCAGAGAGTCCACGTTCAGACGGAAAGGCGGGACGAGCGAGGGTCTCCTTTGGAGGGAGCAGACCCGGTTGTGGAGGTTGGAGCCCAGAGCAGGAGGGTTCCGGGCGGAGTAGGAGCCAGTGGAGCCCAGGTTGGGTAGAGAGAAATGCGAACCCGACTGATGACCCCTCCAATGCGAGGTCCGGCGGTCAGGAAGTTGCTGGTCGGACCACTCCTCCTGCTCGTCCTGCTCCTCGCAGGCCAGCGGGAGGGAGCTGTGGGAGCTCTGGTGGCCTCTGGGACGGGAGGTCACCCTCTGTTGGTGACGGCGGTTTTTGTAGGAGGTGACGGCGCGGGTAAAGCTGGACGGAGCCGATGCGGATTCGCCAACAGCCGGTGCCATGCAGCAAGGGTTTTGTCTGCTTCTCAAGCACGCGCCCTGGACCTGAACACGGACAAAAAAAAACAAAGAGCACACTGTTACGTCTAAACACCAGCCACTCTAAAAGCACTTAAAGATAACAAACGAATCTTAAAACAACAGAATAATTAAGACATTATGCCAGACACTTTGACCCGCTGTAGCTGGAAAAGCTACAGGTCCACAACTAGTAACAATAACACTGGAGCCGTGCCACTCAAAGCTGAAGTCAGCCCTGAACCTGAGCCAACATGGGAAATAGCATCTGCTTGGCCCGGTGCTAAGCTAAACAGATTGCAGTTTTTATTAGTTTCATCATAAACATATTCACTTTTGGCCCCCGTGGCTCGTTAAGAAGCTCACTCTTGAAGAGTTTGACAGACTTGCATCAAAAGAAAAACGGTCGCTATGAGTAAAGCCATTTCTTTACTGTAATGCAACATGTTGATGCAATTAGTCTGTGACTCTTTACAGACGCTTGGTGATACGCTAAAATGAAATCTCACTCCTCAGTGCCACTTTCCAGGGCAGTTGCTAGGAACAGGAGTGTAAATGTGGTCGATAGCTGAAGAAAACTTTGTAAATCTGAAGTAGGGACACACCCAGCAGCACGGATTCAGAAGTTATCTGTATCAGAGTCCTTGTCGTCACATTTACCAGTATATGCAACATCACAATGGCAGTGAACGGCTTGGAAGATAAACTTGGCAGACTGAAGTATCTGCAGAGCTGTCCATTCAAATTCTGCAGGCCAATAAATACTCGGTCAGCTGGATGGAGTTTAGCTGCCTTTTATGGCCACATCTGATTTAGATTTAAGCAATCAAGATGTTAAAGCTTCAGGAGAAAAGTGAGGATGACCGAGATGCCTGGTCTGCAAAACTGCATTACGTATTGTTTTCTTAATAATGGTGTTTTTTTCAACCCATAGGACGATGCTCACTATGAAGAACAAAGAGTCTGTATTGCTGCACCAACGTGACCCGCTCAGATATTCACAGCTGCTTCGGAAGCAGGACGGAGAGCAGCTGAAACAATTGTGATTACGTTTTAGGAGCAGGAATTTGACTGGAATAAGATTGAAATAGCAAGACAGTAATCCAGTGAGAGGCTGTGATAATGCTGAGGTTCACTGTGTTATTTTTGCACTTCAAAAGCTACTCGGTTCCCAAGAGGCTAAAAACAGATATTTACATACACTGTACAAAAAAAAAACAATATACAACTGTTTTTGTTGTCTCGATGTCTGTCAGTAGACATACAGAAGGCAACCTTTATAAAAAATATATTTTCAGACATAATCTGTGAGAAAAAATTAAGCTCTTCTGCCTTCTCCCAATACTCCCAGTGCTGACTAGAAACCACCAATCAGAGCCCAGAGCCAGGTATTTGTGTTGCCAATCACAATCTCGTGTGGCGCTGCTCATTCCTCTCCCCCTCGTCCCCTTTGCTCTCTCTCTGCTTTTCCCCAACAGCAGAACTTGTTGTGAATGCTAATGCTGGTTAGCGGCGGATAAACACTTTTCTTTTAATAATGTGTTTCTCTGCCACCAGCACATTTAGCAGCGTGTTCATGAGGATGGGTAACAGCGCTTAGACCCTCCTCCTCTGGCTCTGATTGGTTGCTTTTGGCAGACAGCAGCAGCTCAGGGAGGAGGTCGATCTTCTCACACATTATCTGTCTCAAAACAAACTGTCGCGACACGGTGACGGTTTTAACAAATATGTTAAAAAAAATCATATTCTTTATAAAAGTCACACACTGCAGCTTTCATCAGACTAAACTGTTTCTGCTTTGGTTACTTGGGGATTACTAAAATTGAAATAATGAGCGGAATTTTTTTCCCCTTTCAAATTCAAAGTTACCATGGTTACTGTAACCACACACTGATATTTTAATGCAATCATAACGCTGGACACGAAATGACTTCTTCAAGTCTGAGCGCCGTTTCATCCCCAAGTCAGTACCAGCCTTGTTTCACGACCTCTCACCAGCTTCAGCCCGTCTCTGCACCATGCCTGATGCTGACACACATCCTTCTCTCTGCCTCATGAGATCTGCTCCAGTCCCTTCTTGCTTTCTGGCCCTCCACAACGTTTCCCACAGAGATGACTTTCTGTTTTTTTCTAGCGTCCCATCGGTTGCAGTTTCACGTCTCCAACCAGGAAACGCAGGTTTCTTCCGAGCCAGACAACATTTTTCATGGCCGGTGTGCGTTTCAGTGTCATTCATCTCCATCAGGCCTGCTCAGCTTTAAAAGAAGTAGTATCTTCACTTTTTTTTTTGTGGGTTTATAGCTAAAACAGGTGCCTATTAATCAAATCCACGATTCCCTAAAGTTCACAAGAACTTCATTCTTGCTCAAAAGAGAGGAATGTTGAGGAGTAAGAACTTCCTTATGCTATAGCTTGAGCACATCTGCAGAAACATAACTCCATCAAGGTTACCAAAACAGGGAGGAGCCACATTCGAGACCACTGACCCCCCGTACGCGGGGCTCCCATACAACAAAGCGCTCCTCACGCGACTTACAGGAGGTGAAATGCGCAGGCGGGGAACCCCGAGAGCGTTCAAACCGCACGCTGGCTGTTCTCGGGTCAGCCCCTTTATGAATCAGAGCTGCAGCTGGAGAAGCCATCAGCGTCCAGACGAGCCTCGAGTGCTCGCTTTCAGAGCGCCGAGTGTTACAAAAAGTCTTGTTCGAAAACGCCTGGAAACCTGAAAGTCAATCATCGCCCACGGAGAGGCCGCCTCGGAAACATAAGAACAAATAATTCGCCACGAACGTAGAAATGTTTGCGTTTTGAAATCACAGCAGCTATGGATCCTTTTTGTGTCAGTAGAAGTTCTCGTCTCCGTTTCTGCTTCTGCTGCACGGCTCCATGCATGGGGATGATAGTTTCCCCATATTCCTGTTCAGGTGGCAGCTTTGCCATCAAGCTTTATAAACAGAGAAGTAGAAGCAATAGGCTGTCTCACAGGTATCTAATGGCAGAGCACAGAGGTGTGTGGGGCAGGTTTTAAGATGTCAACATGTTGAGGGATATCAGGAAATTATAATTTTTCTGGAATCAAAAGAAGGGCTGAGCTATGAGTTGACAAACTGAAGAGCGACTCTTAATTTCTAACATCGGCAACTATAATTGTTGAGTCCAATGGCTGTAAAGTATGTTAGTGGGTTTACAAGGAAAAACTGGAAAGCTATTTTTTTCTGAATTAAAACACAATTCTGGTCAGAACTGTATTTATACCTGTTAGTCTTTGTTGATTAACTTCTGTTATTTGTTACAGAAGTTTGGTTTTCTTGTGAATTTGCTTTAATGTTCAAAAGGTCTAATATTTCACAGATAGTTTTTATTTGTTTTAACTGTGAATGTTTTTAATCATATTTTTTATGGCATTTTAATTGTGTAACTATTTATAGACTTTAAATTTTTGGCTTTACCAACTTTGAAAACATTTAACACACTTTGCTTCCTCTATATGAGGTTTTACTATTTACTTTTCTGTTTTGTAAACATTCAGTTGAATAAAGTTTGAAATCTGCAATGGCATTTTGGTTATTTACTATTAAGAATCCTTCATTTTCATGCTCTTATTTTGAAGTGGACCGTCCACGAAGCAGTTCTCCTTCCTGTGGTGCAGGATATGATTTTTTTTTGCACCCAGAATGCACCACTCTGTAGTCCTACAGCAAACAGCTTAAAGTCTACTGATGTCCTGCATGCTTTCTGACCAGAGCCTTACTGTGGTCAATTAGGAACAGAGTTAGCAAAACTCAACAACAATAAAACTGAAACCATACGAGAGCCACAAATACCTAAAACTCAATTTTAGCTAACTTTCTTCACTTCAAACCCGTTCAGATGATTGTTTTGAGACAATTATACTGTTGGAACACCCATTAGTGTCTAAGAAAAATGACTATTGTGTTTTTCATTAACACAATTTTAAAATATCTTTAGCAGTTCAAGGCACAAAACGACAGGAAGAAAAAAAAAAAAAACACGCTTAGCAGCGAAGCCAAGAATTTAAATCTGCAGACAAAGCAGATCCGAGCCGCTGACCTGAGAGTTAATTTATGGTGGTGAGTTTATTTGCTTGCATAGCTTTCACTTCAGAGTCTATATAAATCAAACACATGAACTCGGGTCAGCCATTGTTTTTGAACTGTCACTTTAAACCCTTAACTTCCAACACTTGACGACGGTCGCACACTTTTGGCCTTCAGGGAGCCAGAAGTGACAGAGTTCAGATTAAACAGATTGAGATTATTTTCACCAGAACACTGATGGGAAGGAGCAGGTTGTGGTTCACAGAGTCGCAAAGGTTTGTATTAGAGAAATAGACTTTCTTGTTTTTGAAGAGACTTTTTAAAATGAAATTAATGCTTTGTAACTTGTTCACCTCTTTCAATTAATCCTAAGACTTTTTCTGCGTCAACAGCTGTTTCTCCTCTCAGCCTGTTCCGCCATCCTTCATATCTCCTTCTCCTTCTTCCCTCCTTATCCTCTTATTCACTTTGTCTCCTCTACTTTGAGCCATGAAGTGGTTGCATGGCCGCCTTCTTGGCTCTCCCACACAGAGTCGGAGGCTGTAAGCGCTGTCATGAAGCTGTCATTTCAGCCTAAGTGATACTTAAAGGAGGCCAAAACAAGAGCGAGTGTGTGTGTCGTTTCCCCAACAGACAACAGGTCGTCTGCACACAGCCAGCGCACCCAGGCTGGAGATGAGCAGCAGGGGGTGCTGGGTAATGAGGTCGCTGATTTGGCGATAGTAAGACCCTCAGTGTTGTAAGCTTCAGTTATCTCAGGATAAGCAGGTCTGACCTTTGTGAGCGATGTCCGACATCAGTCAAAACGTAAACGACAGCTTTGACTGTTATCTGGTAATTCAGCCTAAAACAAACTCGAGTAACAAGTCAGGACTGGATGAACGTGGAGATCGCCATGATCTGCACTGCTTAGGGTTCAGCTGCTATAGCTGAAAACAGTTTCAGCTATAGCAGCTCGGAGTTTCGTTGCTAAACGTAGCGTTGTGTGATTCCATCTGGTCAAATCACGCTCGTAAATGAACCTGCATGTGAACGCCGAAGATATATTAAAACCAATCGGTTATGATAAAATCAACACATAAATAAATAAAGCAGTGTTTGCACACAACCAAGTCTGAAACTAAATATTCCTACTGGCGTAACGTTGTGGAAGAACCTCTGACTTCAGTCCAGCTGGCACTTAAGCATCATACATATGGCCCATTGTCCTGACAGATTAGCTTGTTGTTTCTCCGTGTTGCACCAATCCCGGTAATGGACTGCATCTTAATCAGCTTGAACTTTCCAAACCACTTATCTCACACTGCCTGGACACACACCCCCCCTCTGAAACCGATACCCCTCAAACAACCACTTTGTTGTGCAAGTCTGTCTCTCCAGCAGAGAGAGAACCAAGATTTCTAGAAGAATCCGCTGTTATGCAACCAAAGCATTCATACAAAATGAATGTTTTCATATTTTGTCTGAAAGAAATTCAGTTTAATTTTGATTTGGTGTGATTTATAGAGCAACACAAAGTAGCTTTTTTCTTGTGAAGTGGATAAAAAAAAAGAAGATTTTTCTGACTTCTTCATAATATTATTTATTTAATATAATTTAGGGCCTTTATTTTATATACAAATAAAAAAGAGGATTGCCCTGAACACATCATCATGCTGTGGGGAAAGTTTTCTGAGACCTTAAGGGGAGACAGCTGCAGCTAAACAGGAGGAACTCCTCAGAGGTTACCTGTTAGGAACTGAAAAAGATCTGCAAATGCCACTGAATCACAGTCAATAAAAAAAAGCAGCTTAGCTCTAGTTTTTATATTCATTTATGTGTTTCCAGAGGAGCAAACCAGGATGCTCACCTGCAGCAGGATTTTATTCCCATCATAATCCTCCGTCTGCCAGCGGACGTCGCTGATCGGGCTGCAGGGGTGAGGCAGCAGCGGGACAAGCACTCCAACGTCTCGCACCCTCACCTCCATCACGGCCGAGTCCAGCACAGCGGGGCTCTGCCCCCGTGGGAGCCTCTTAAACGACAGCTGGATCTCCATGTCGGGGTTGCAGTACACCACGAAGAAGCAAAAGTCCTCCTTCTTCTGCGCCACACGTCGCTGGAGCAGCAGCTTGTAGAGCCGGACCATGTCGACGTAATTCTCGTGGCGACAGTAAACTGTGAACCGCACAATTTCCTTGCCGTAGTGGACCTGCCGGACGGCCCAGAGCGGCGTGCCGGGGGACAAGACGAAAAAGTCCTGACTGCACGGCGTGAGGGGCAGCATGCTGCGGCCGTTGCTGACTTTTTCCGTGTGGTGGTACCGCCACGGAGGCCTCTGCAGGGTGCGGTGCAGCGTCAGGATCTGCTCCTCGCCGCCGTACGCCTCCTGCAGGAAGAGGATGACCGCCACGGCCGGCTGAGATCCGGCGGACGGGCCGCTGTTTTGGTGCCGCTTCGGCCACGTCCGTTGGGACGTGGACGCCCGCTCGGAGACTCTGAAGAGCTGCAGCTCGGGGTGAACCCAGGCCAGCACGGCGTCGGCGGCGCGCTGCAGGAACTTGCCCTGGCCGGGGTCGGAGATGAGGTGGATGCTGACGAGGAACGGGTCTTGGAGCTCACCCATGGATAACTCACCTCCAGGAGCACACATGCAAAGAAAAAAAAAAAAAGAGACCAGAAAAATGTAGTAGGACTGAAACGATTAATCGGATCAATCGATTATTGAAATAATCGTCAACTAATTTAGATTGTATATTAATCATTAACTGGAGTGTGGAGACACTAAAATAACCATTTGCTAAAAGAGCAACGCTTTTAATAAAACTCCTCAAACAGCAGTTTTCACTTCGCCCAGTTCAAATGCAGAAAAAAACCCTCCTGTTTAGCACTTTTTACTGTCCAACTATTAATTGGTTTAATAAACACAGTTGCAGGTCGTCCCTACACTATGTTAATGTTAAGTTGAGATAAAAGGCCTGAGCTTTTCACACGTTGATGTTAAAAGTATATTTTTAGCTGCAGATGCATCCTTTGCTACATTCACTGTTATTGCATTTTAGGCATTTAAAACAGAAACTTAATTATTTGCTTAACTGCATGTTTTATAATTGTATAAAAAAAGACTTAAGTGGTTAAAAGAAAAATCAGATTTTTTTTATCCGATTAAGTCGACTATCAGAAAAATCAGTAGATTAATCAGTTGCTAAAATAATAGCCCTCATATATAATAAGAACAAGGCTGCAAGATGTAACTGGAAAACATATATATCTTTATGATTACTTGATTTTTGCTTTTTTTCTTGCCCAATCTGGAAACTTTGCACAGCTACGGTTGGTATGCCGACAGAGTATCTGGAAAGGTACAGGATACTTTCTGATAATGGAAACGGAGAATATTTTGGTATGCCAGCACAACGTTAATATCTCTCCTGTTATTCTTTTGGCTCGGGTTATTTTCCTCTTTCAAGTTTTCCATTCCCTCCGTTCCCTAACAAATCTCCTGCTCTCAGCTGTCTCTATTCCACTCAACCAAAACCAGCTCCATCTTTTTTTCCCCCTGGTTTCGTTGTTTACCTTTCTACCCCCCTGCCTCAGCCCCTCTTCTCGCTAAAACACCCATGTGGTGCGAGTCTCCTCTGCGAAGGCTCATTAGTGCCATTAGGCGTCATTACTGAGGCCAGGAGGAATGTCCAAGACCACAGCAAGAGCGACGCATTCAGGTGTAGCCTCTTCCTGAACCCCCGACCTGGAAAACCTCCGCTCGCTGACTCAGACGCTGGCAGTGTTCCCGGCTGCTCGCATTTACGCCAGTTTCTCTTCCCGCGTGTTAACATCTTATCTGTCTGTGTTTATTCCGCCTGTTTTCCAGGTTTATTCCCGCTGTCTTTATCGCGCTTCTCTGGGGACTCGTCCCATTTCACTTTGCCTGTGAGAAAGGACAAGCTCAGCCTGCGTGTCCGCGGCACAGCAGAGTGTTTGACTGTTGCCAGAGTCCCTCCATAAAGCAGCGAAGCACAAACAGGGACGGTGTCTGTCCTGTGATTTCCCCACTGGCCTTCACAAAAGAGCAGTTTCTGCTCTGACCAAAGAGGTGACATTTCCGAAAACGTTCAGATCAGGTTACTGTGGAGCGATGCAAAAAGCTCTCCATTAGAGGTCGACTGAAGCAACACGATTAGAATATTTAGGCATCGAATTGCAAAGTGTGTTTTGGTTATACTGACAGCGGGATTAGGCCAGTCAGTGAAAACATCAACATATAAGGAACGATGCAACTTTCTTTAAAGAAAACCACACTGATGGAGAGACTATCCACTCTGTCGCCTGCTTTTAGTGGGCAGCTTCAGCAAAAGATATTCATGCTGCTACAAAACCGATATAATGCATTTATTATTAGAGAAACAGTGTGCAGTGGTGACTCTGGCAGGACTGGTTTTATGAGCAAGCTTCTCCTTCTACCGTCTCAAAACCAATCGGTTTGCAGGAAATAAAAAACAGATTGTGGGGTTAAAGTAAAGCATCAAGCTGGAAGTTAAAACTCTCCATTTACCACAGGCAAACACTTCTTTTTTATTTCTTCTGGTGGTCATTTGTCCCCTTTCTAATGCTGCCCTGAGGAACTGCCCGATTTTCAATTTAAAAACTCACCATGGATGATGGTACACACACAATATATTCACAATTTTGTCACTATTTTAATGCAAAGAGCTTCAAGTAAATATGATAGTAGCACAGAACCTTACATTTTTACAGAGAGACGCTACGTCTTTGGCACGGCTATGAAATGGACGGTTTACAACTTATTGCCCCCTTTATCTTGACATATGTCCTGTCGCCTAGCAACAAGCTTGAAATCTTGCTCATCTTTTTTTGTTACTTATTTAGTTAAATTTATTAAGTTAATGAATAAATTAAATACTTTATTCAACAAAAACTGGATCAAAGACAATGCAAACCTAACAACAAAACCGGTCTAAGCTTTCCGTTTTGCTTTGTTACCATAGGAACGTTTTTCTGTTCTTGGGATAGAGTGGGGTATGAAGGATCTGTCAGATCCGTCCTAAAAATCTGGGGAAAAGGACAGTGTGGGCCACATTTGGACTCCATCAAGCAGATGTTGGTTCTGCTACCAGAAAGTTTAGCTTTATTTAAAAAGAAACGACAGGACACTCTTATTCACCTTTCACCCTACGACTGTGTTTTCAGCTCAATTCATCTCTGCTGTGAGCATGTGAAAAGTTTGGTAGCCATCTTTCTGCCAGCTGACTGACAGTGCACAGCAACAGATGGGGGACGGCTAGTCTAATTACAGATTTTAAGCCACAGAAAATGAAGACTTTAGCCGTATCTCGTTAAACCTTGGTACTCCGACTCAAACCTACACAGTTGTACTTGGAGGGTTCGGGATAGTCTCCATGCAACATCCCATCTCATCACCGTAGCAACGCGGTTTCTGTTTATCCTCATTCTCTAAGCAGCAACTGCTTTCTGAAAACTGCTGCGAACAAACACACTCATCCAGTCGGCTGAGATCTTCATCCCAGCTGCCCGACTACCGACTCATTAAAAGCCCAGCCAAAACAGTTCAGGGGCGGCATCAATCACGCTAATGCCAATAATCTGTTTAATCCAGATATTAAAGTTGTTTTTTTATTTTAAGCTATCTCTCTGTGCTTGTTTGTTTTGTGTTCACACTGTCCTAATCTCATGATCTCACTGATCCCACGGCTCCTAGTAGCCGGATCAAAGAGGAAGGTTTGGGTTTGAAGCCAGGGAAATAACAGCCTGCTGGGCCCATCTTACCTTTCCAAACATCTGTCTAACATTCAGTTTTATTCTCCTTGACATCCAGACATCCTCCAAACATTTAAGTCCTGGGATAATGAGTAAAATGCAAGCGAAGACTGAGATACAACAGAGAACAAACAGATTGTCGTCAACGTGAGATGAGAAAAAATAAACAGAACAACAGGATTTAAGGTAAGAGGGAGGAAAGAACTGGGCTTTGTGTTTTTGAGGCTTTAGTATCAATTTAGCCTGAAAAAATCTAAAGAAAGTTCCTTGAACAAAAGCATGACCTATAGACAACACTTTCTTTGTGCGGACATACAGCAATAAACATCAGTAGCATTTCACAGTTTTAGGTAAGTCTAATAAATTACAACAGAAACTAAACCTGTTTCACTCTCCACAACTTTTTCTTTTGGCAAATCAGCTAAATATGTGTAAAAAGCCTTAGAATAAATTCAGGTTTTACTGTACAACCCCTGGCAAAAAGTATGGAATCACCAGTCTTGGATGAGCACTCATTCAGACATTTCATGCTGTAAAACAAACTCAGATCAAAAACATGATACAATATTAAGGTCGTTCCAAAGTGCAACTTGTTGGCTTTCAGGAACACTCAAAGAAATGAAGAGAAAATATTGTGGAAGTCAGTGAATGATACTTTTATTGACCAAACACAGGGAAATAAATATGGAATCACTCAATTCTGAGGAAAAAAGTATGGAATCACTCAAATTGGAGGTAGAAAAAAGGACACACCCAGTCTATTTCCTTTCCCTAAATGGACACCTGCCCCAGATTAGATGTGCCCGTTAGTGTGCAGTTCAAAACACCTGCAGTCATGACACCTTGGAGGGCTGCTGGACGAAGTGGAGTGGTGAGAACCATGGCTCCAACAAGAGAAATGTCCCTTGAAACAAAAGAGAGGATTGTGAAACTTCTTGAAGAAGGTAACCCTTCACGCATGGTTGCTAAAGATGTGGGCTGTTCACAGTCAGCTGTATCCAAGATATGGACCAAATACAAACAGCATGGAATGGTTGTTAAAGCCAAGCGTACTGGTAGACCAAGAAAGACATCAAAGCGTCAAGACAAACAACTTAAGGCCATTTGTCTTGAAAACTGAAAAAGTACAACTAAACAGATGAAGCATAAATGGGAGGAAGCTGGAGTCAATGTATGTGACCGAACCGTAAGAAATCGCCTAAAGGAGGTGGGATTTCAATACAGGAAAGCTAAACGAAAACCAGCATTGACACCTAAACATAAAAGAACGAGACTCCAATGGGCTAAGGAGAGGCAATCATGGACTGTGGATGACTGGATGAAAGTTGTCTTCAGTGATGAGTCAAGAATCTGCAATGGACAAGGTGATGATGCTGGAACTTTTGTTTGGTGCCGTTCCAGTGAGATTTATGAAGAGGCCTGCCTGAAGAAAACAACCAAATTTCCACAGTCCTTGATGATATGGGGCTGCATGTCAGGCAAAGGCACTGGGGAGATGACTGTGGTTAATTCTTCTATCAATGCACAAGTTTAGATTGACATTTTGGACAGTTTTCTCATCCCTTCAATTGAACAGATGTTTGGTGATGATGAAATAATTTTCCAAGATGACAATGCATCGTGCCATAGGGCAAAAACAGTGAAGGCATTCCTTGAAGAAAGACACATTCAGTCGATGTCATGGCCTGCAAATAGTCCAGATCTCAACCCAATTGAAAACCTGTGGTGGAGATTGAAAAAAATGGTCCACAAGAAGGGTCCAACCAGCAAAGCTGATCTGGCAACTGCTATCAAAGAGAGTTGGCACCAAATTGATGCAGAATACTGTTTGTCACTCATCAAGTCCATGCCTCAAAGACTGAAAGCTGTTATAAAAGCCAAAGGTGGTGCAACTAAATACTAGTGATGTATTTTGAATGGTCTGTTGTTTATGCGTTTGTCATGATTCCATACTTTTTTCCTCAGAATTGAGTGATTCCATATTTATTTCCCTGTGTTTGGTCAATAAAAGTATCATTCACTGACTTCCACAATATTTTCTCTTCATTTCTTTGAGTGTTCCTGAAAGCCAACAAGTTGCACTTTGGAACGACCTTAATATTGTATCATGTTTTTGATCTGAGTTTGTTTTACAGCATGAAATGTCTGAATGAGTGCTCATCCAACACTGGTGATTCCATACTTTTTGCCAGGGGTTGTAAGAACACAAATCGCTCATTTCCAAAAGTCCTAGTGTGGCATAGTTTGACATCTTTCCAGTGAAATAACATTGATCATTTCTAGCTTTTTAGGACACAAAAGCCTTTCTTCATCCTATACTTTAAAAGCAAAGTGAGGCAGACGTGTTCATCTCTATAAACGGTTCTAAAAGGAAGAAAGCTTCTCCCCGAAACACGAGGAAGAGGTCAAAACAATAATTAAACTCTTTTATATAACTGGAACCCAGACAGAATTAACACAGTGGGGAGAATGGTAAGAAAACCAAGCAAAAATGGCAGATTGCTCCATGATCACTTACTTTAAGGCTGCTGTGCTCACCTCTGTCTGACGGCCCAAAAGCTGTGGATTGTGCTATGAGTTATGATTTTGGTTACCACATTTTACACAGAATAGTCAGTGAGTTCTTACTTTATGACAATCATAGAGTTCAGTTTTGGTTGAAACTGACCAGAGATGTTCGTGTTGACATTTTGAAGGCAAAACCTTTTACTGCTGCTTAACTTTTTGGCGTTCCTGTTACCAAACTTTACTGTCCCAAAGTGAAATCGACAAGTTTTACAAAAGCATAAAAACATCTGGAAATACGACACAAAATGAGTGAGATTATAGTAGTATTAGAGTAAGACGTAAAAAAAAAAAGAGTTTAGCATTTTAAAAATGGCAGGTTTAGTTTCTGATTGAGAAACTAAAAGAGATGCTGGAATATTTTTGGCTCAGCTCTGTCTTTGAAAACCTTTATAAGTGATGTTTTTCACTTTTTGCTTTTTAGATTATTAGGTTGTTGTTTTAGAAGAAAATTGACATTTACTAAAAAAAAATGGGGCTGGGGTTAGCACATAAAAGCACGTTTTATACAGCTAAATCCCAATAAAATGGGTTTCTAAATCTATGGAGCTAAATTGGGGCCATAAAATTTGCTCAAAAAATTACATTTTGTTTTGAAACTGGAAAAAAACATTAAATCTGAAAAGCAGTTTTTAACTTTTTTTTCAGTTTCAAAATTGTTAAGTTCTTTTTTTTTGGGGGGGAGAGGGGGTCAGTTTCAATTATGTTATAATTTGTTCTTCAGTTTGAATCTTTTGGTGTTTCAAAAAAAAAAATTCTGTTTCATATATTTTCATTTTGAATGTGTTTATTTTTTGAAATTTCAAAAAACTTTTTGAGCAAACTTTATGGCCCCAATGTAGCCCCATATGCAGCTTACATATTGAATGTAATAAATAAATAAATAAATATTTGACTGATTACAGGAACACCATTTGTATTCAGAGGAGACGAACATGGTGCCATGTGTTTCTATTTATGGTGCACCAAACCAAAACTATTCAGCACATTAAGCTAATAGTTTTTTCTTGCTATGCGATTTAATGGGGTTCAGGGTAGAGGAGACTAAATTAGTGATTAAGTCAGCCTTTGCAAGGGGGGATTCGGGGTAGTGTGTGCACAAAGCCCTGGAGAAGTGTGTCTCTAAGCTCTTAATCCACCTTGGAGCTGAAGCTGATGTTCTGCTCTGACGGCGCGCGGCGCACCATCATGCATGGGCACGTCATCAACAAGCAGACTGAAGACCGACCTGTCTTCTGTAATTCCCAGAGACTTTTACTCTGGCTTCATGTTCTGGTGTTAACCGGGACCACATGCTCCCAGGCAAACCCGCAGATGACGACGTGAGATAACACAACAATCCCTCCAGTGGCCCCTCCACATATGAGAGTGATTAGAAGTGAAAACTCGGCTTCGCCTCACAACGCGTCTCCGTCTGCACGCGCGCGCGCCTGCGAACGCGCGGGAGTCCAACAGTCACAGCTTTAGCTCGTTTGGCTCTCGGTCAAAGAGAGAGGAGGAGGAAATTCAAGATGGGGGCTTCTTTATTCTTCTGGTGAAGATGACAACAACAAAAAGAAAAAAACGACAGAAACTTTATTTTCATTTCATTTTGGTTGACTTGTTCCAAAAAAGATAAACATGTGGAGGCTGTAATATAGCTAAGATAGACAGATAGATTTCTTTCTTTCCAGTTCACATTGAATAAAAACAACAACTTTTCAAACAATCCCAGCTTGTGTTATAATGATTAACAGACATTAAAGCCACAAATACTTTACCATACTTTCAGCTCCTTCTCATGACGAAGTCCATATTACAACTTTGACAACAACATCTCCAAACAGCAACACTTCTAAAGCAGTTTTATGAGTGATTAAAAAAAATGAATTCAACTACATAAAACTTTTGACCCATGCGTATGTTTTTAACAGACTTGAGTGAATGCAACACTGCAGAACGACGTTTTAATCGATCCGACGTCATTATTGGAATGAACATCAGCGACTGATCCAGAGTTCCTTTTTCCTGCATTGCTGTGGGTCACGCTGCACAATAAAGTCTACATAATGATCTGCTTCACATCTACAGTAAAACCCCAGACATGGATATGACGGGAAGTAAAATTAAACGTTTTCAGACTCGAACCCAGAGTCCTGAATCTGTGGAGGGAGTGAGGGATGAGAGCGATGGCAAAAGATCTTCCGACCTCAAAGACTAAAAAAAATAAAATAAAATAATAATAAAAAAATAAAAAAATCAACAAAATACCAGAGGAAACACTGGAGCTGAGTGACTGACAGCATCTGCATGGTTTATCCACATCGGACTATACAACGCTGTGAGACTAGAAGCAGCAATGCAAGTTTACGTAAAAAAGTTCTGGATCGTAAAACATTGGATTCAGCAGATATTTAAAATCGAAAATCTATGTATGTGTGTGTGTGTGTGTGTGTGTGTGTGTGTGTGTGTGTGTGTGTGTGGATGGACGGATGGATGGACTGATGGATGGATGGATGGATGGATGGATGGATGGACTGATGGATGGATGGATGGATGGATGGATGGATGGATGGATACCCCAAAAACTTTGCTGGAGCCGTTCCATTGCAGAATGTAATTTTTTTCTAATAAACCCATCTATTTTCCATTTTACTGTGCAATATTTACACTGTTCAACAACACTACCTCTGTGCAATATTTATATATATATTATATTTATTCATATTCTGTATTTTTAAATTTGGTAAATTTTTGTATATAAAGATTTTATGTGCACTTCTTTTTCATGTACATGTCTGCACTGGAAAAAGGGCTTTTAATTTCATTGTACACTTGTATAATGATAATAAAATGCATTCTATTCTATTTTGTCCTTCTTTGCCTCGGGCCTCAGATGGTCATTGTATCGGGACATGAATGCAGCTGCAGAACGCGTTATGTACATATTTCTCAACGTTTTGAGAAAGCAAGCGATGCTACAGTTGTCGCATCTTTTATTTATTTAATCAATTAGCCGCTATTCATTTTAGACGGTTAAGAGCTACTTCTCAATGCCACGGCATCTTATTGTGATTATTTCCTGTTGTTTTAGTCTATTATGTCTGCTGTTGTACTCTGATTGCTAAAGAAAAACTTTCGCAGCACCATAGTACTGGACCTCTAAACAGTTCCACATGAGCCACAAACCCCCCCGAAATTATTTCACAATATTTACTTGCTTATTTGTTTTTTTCCTACTCGTTGCGGCACTTTGTAAAAATCCCCCCCGCTGTTTCCTAAGATGTCGTTTCCAATTAGACGCCTCACATGCAATGAAATGGAAGTTACTGTTCTTGCTCTGCATCTCGCTCTTCACATAGGGAAAACTGCGCGTCTGCATCGATGCATATAATTAAATGAATCTGCATTGGCTGACACGAGAGAACCAACGCGGGTTTGTTTACTCGCTGGTCTGGAAGACAAACCAGAACACTAGTTGGCACTTTAGCTTGATGAGATTATTCACTAGCGACATAAGCGCGGTCTAATAACGGAGGAAAATCCAGACTTCTTTTCCCACAGAGCAACGCACAAAGAGTTCTGTATGTCTGTGCTGCCAAGCCTGACGTTTCACAGAAGATAAAAGTCAGGCTGAAATGCAGAGCCGCTGCTCATGGCCTAAAAATGCTGCTGGTTTCAGACGAAGGAGGAAGCATTTAGATTATTACCGGTTACTGCAGACTGTGAGCAAAGATTAGGAGACGAGACTTAGCACCAACGCCAAAAGTCATGAGTGCCAGGAAATCTGAGTTGGGGCGTTTGGCTTGATAGGGCAACAACGGTCTCACAAACACGAGAAATAAAAAAATAAAAACATAACAACATGAAGGTCATTTTTACTGCAGCTGATTTGATTTTAGTTAAATTAGTACAGATGCAGAGACAGATTGCTGAACAGTGACATTTGTAGAAGCCATAAACACAAGACTGACAAGACAGGAAACAGAATAAGTTCCCTAAATCTGAAGGAGATTGTTGTCTTAATACAGAAACCACAGGTCTGTTTCAGAGCGCGTATTCCTGGAAAACGCTCTACAAAGGTTTTCAATGGATGTGTCTTCTTTTTAAATGTGTTTAGTAAAGAGAGGCTACAAAAAACACTAGTTACTTTTTAAAAAATAACTATTATAGACAAGCAAAGAATGGCGGTCTTTGCAGCAGCTGACTGCTGCCTCTACCAGAGCAGACAGCCCAGCTACTGCTTTGAGCTAATATATTGATAGAGTCCCACTGTGGCTATATGAAGAGCAGAAAGCAAAAAATATATATTTTTGTTCCATTATTCTCTTTTTATTTCCTCTAAAGTTGATATATTTACACCTTTAAGTCTGAACGCTAAAAACCAAGGTTAAATCCTTAGTTTGTGCACACAAAGCTAATAAAGCTAATTCTGATTTTATTAAGCTGCTAAAGAAATGTTAGTAGCTTCTTCTACATTTATGTAACTCAAAACAACAATAAATGTTACAGACAACAGTAAGAACTGTAAAAATCAAAAGGTAAATCACTTTAGCAGCAGTAGGAATAATCGTCGTTTTGTTTTGAATAAAAACCACTAGATCGTCTTATCTCAATACTTTAAAAACCCTTATGCGTTTACTCCATGATATCTCATTATAAAAGTCTCATATCGCCTCATGTCTTTCGTATAATTTCATTTATGTTTGGAATTTCTCGACTCTGTCCAAAATTACAAAAGTGCACATTGCTTAGGTTTTAGCCGACCACAGATGGTTTACTTCATATCCAAATCCACATTGGGAATATTTTAAACTTAATCTTGTCCATCAAGCCGTTTACCATCTTCAAAATTAAAAGGCCCGAAATAATGAAAACAAAACAGAGAAAAACTTCAGAAACATGGAAATAGCTGCGCTAATTTACTATATTACTACTAGTTTGCTGACTGAGTCAAAATAAAAGACTCAGAGTTATGAAAAATGGGCCCACGTTGCCTGACAGCACCGTTCGACTTCACTGTGCACAAGAATTAATGCACGATCACATCGAGACAGTTAGAGGGAAAAGTGGCTTCAATTAGCAAACAGCTGACTGCAGCGTTTCGAGCTGTGACCCCAGACTCACGGTTCAGATCGCTTTTTGGCACACGAATAATTTGGTAGCACTTTATGTGAGCTGTCTAACAGCAGAATCTGGATCCGATCAGCTTAGCTAAACAGAAAGTACGTCCAGTTTTTTTGTGCGAGTGTCTGTGTTTTTGTGCGAGAGAGCTGAAGCTTCATTCACCCTGACGGCTCTCGAAGCAGCTTTGAATGACATCACTGCAACGCTTCTGCCGTCCAGAAGGAAACCCGGCGCTGTCTTTCAGACGGTGAGGATGAGACGTACCATGTGGCAAATAAGCAAACAAATGGGCCAGTCAATGATAATAAAATGTGATAATAACGATGAAAAAACAACACGGCTTTGCCAAATGGTTAGGAAACCCGAATAAATCAAAGCACATGTGATCTATGAGGTACAAGACTTGGAAATGAAACAAAGGCTGTAGTCTGATACTCGGCACGGAGCCGTTTAGGTGCAACGGTTTTGAAGTTTTCACATATTTGGCATCCAAACGCACAGTACACACACACACACACAAAAAATGTCTTGCTTGAATGCAGTAAAGCATGTTCAGAATGCAGGATGCAAAAACAAATTTCCTCGGACACGCCTTAAATATGCGTCTTGGCTCCGTGAGTAAAACATCTGCTGGTGACGGTGAGATCCCTGAAAATCCGAGCCTCCTCCGCGTCAACCCGCAAACCGCTATCTATCAATCTTTTCCGAGCCTCTGTGTTGCAAGAAAAGCCCTCAATAAGCCGAATCTCTTCTCCTATTTTTTGTCACTTTGAAGATTTTCCTTCTGTTCCTCGTTTGCCTCTAATAAACACACTCATTCGCTCATTCTTTCGTTGTCCTTTTTGCTTTAGCGTTACCAGCAAAGCTGGCCGACTTCAACGCATCTCAAGTTATCTCTTCGTCTTTCGTCCAACTTTCTGTCTCCTGGATCTCAGCCGTTCTTCGGACTTCCACGTATAAATTTACATCCACCATATATTGGTTGCTGTAGCTGAGACAAATCATGCAGCACGTGTCCTCTTCTGTCTGTTTTTCCGTCTCTGTGAGTTCATACAGTCACAGTTCTTTCCTTTGGTCCAAAAACACTCTGCAGCCAGCCTCATAATTCTTATATATGTGGATAGGCACATGAGGGAAACTAACAGAGACGACGGGGTCATAGGTCACTCAGACTCAGCTCAGACACACCGCCTATGACTAGCAAACTCTCTCCTATACATAATCTCCTTCATAGTGTTTAACATAGATGGGGTCTTTTTAAAGGAGATAATATCAGGCATGTGCTTTTTAAACACCGGCTTTGGTTTTGCATTTAATCATGAGCTTTGGGACGTTTGTCAGTTTCTCTGATTTTACTTTTTGTAGGTATATGTTTGAGTAAAATGAACATTACTCTCTTATCCTATGAACTACTGACAACATGCCTTCGAACTTAAAAAGCAAAAATGTTGTATTTACAGAAAATGAGAAACGGTCAAAAGAACAAAAAAGACGCAATGAAGACCTCAAATAATGCAAAAAAAACCCAACAATAAAATAAAACAAGTCAATATTCATTTAGAAAGAACAAAACTAATGTTGTAACTCAGGAAGAGTTCAGAAATATATTTGCACTCTTCCTTGAAGAATTTACATTTTGCTACGTAACAGTCAGAAACTGCAACATATTTTATCAAGATTTTTTTGTAAAATTAGTGTATATTGTGAACTGAAAGAAAAAAATGATACATGGTTTAAATTTTTTTTCATAAATAATTAAAAACACTCTTATTTAGCCGCCCTGGAATCACAGATGGAAGTCTTTCCTAGTATAACTACAGGCTTGTAAACATCTAGCTGTTCTCTGACAACAAACTTTGGCGCAGCAGCTGGGTTTAAACTGAGGTGGAGTCTATTTACCAATTCTGAAGGAAACTCGCTGCACTGGAGTTTATTTAGAGGTAGGAGAGTAAAGACGGATAAATAAAAATGCATTCCAAGCTTTTCTGTTTATTATTTGCAAAAAGGTTTGAGACTCATTATGCTCCGTCCTCCTTCAGCTGTGCAACTTTTGTGTGCATCACTTAAAAACTACTAGTTTGGTTCCTGTTTTAACATGAAAGAATTCGAAAAAGTCCAAGAGTAAGCGCTTTTCGCAAGGAACTGTGCAGGGTGTGTGTGGACTGTGTCCTATGGGGCATTTTGCTTCTGTGCTGACCTCCAGTTATGACAATAGTGAGCAGAAGTTCATCTGATACAACAGTGACAAAGGAAACATGAGAGGAAAAGCAAACCAGACAGCCGCTGATGAATTATTCTCTCTCTCTCTATGTGTGTGTGTGTTTCTTCTTCTTCCTGACTTGTGGGTGTGGTGCAGCTTGGGACGAGGCCGCGTCCTGAAGACCAGATTAATGGGCTAATATTAGATTTAATCCCTTCATTGTGAAAGGCCTACTGACCGAAGGCAGGTCGTGACCTCTGCAAACCAAGATCTTTAAATTAGCACTGCGGTTAATCACAGCTGAAGGTCCACCTGTTGTATCTCTGTGTTGATTTGTCGCATAAGATCGGGAAACATGCAGATGCAAACGCGGAAGTAGAAAAAATGTGTCAGGTTATTAAACAAAATGCACGTGAGGCATCTAGGTGGCTACATTATTATCTAGATTATTTTAATTTTTACTATAGTAAAATCATTATAAGGAGGAGGAAATGTACAAATAAAGTGCATTAGCTTCCAAATGTACAGGTGTACAAGCTGTAAAGGTATCAGTCAGGAGAAGACTGTAAAAATATCCACCTCATTATACAGATGTCGCTGCACAGTCATCAAGAACTGGAAAATATGTGGGGAAACAATGACATCACAAACAGTAATTTTTTTCAAAGTCTGTGGAAAAAGCAAGAAATTAGCTGGTAGGGAAAACTGCAAAGTCGGGATGAAGCCAAAAAATAAAGAAAATTCAAATTAGATACCGATAAGAAAAATGCTCGATACCATTTTCAACAAGGTGGCGACAGATTTTGAAGGATTTGGTTTCTTTTTAGTTAAGAACAAAAAGTATGGCTAATTACAATATGACATTATTATAACCTCATTATTGGAGCAAAACCAATAAGGAGGAGATAATTCAGCCCTCACTTATAAAAGATATATTTCTAAAAAATTGTCACTTCCCTGTTTCCTTCAGGGTTTGTTGAAAAGGTGGATGAAGTTATAAGCAGTTATAAATTAAAATCAGTATTAAACCAAAAGGCAGGTGGAGACGTTTCATGTCATTTAAGCTTGAAGAAATGTGAAAATTTGGACTCAAGGACCAAAAAAAAAAAAAAAAAGGTATTTTGGATTTGGAGAGTTTATGAGGTAGAATGTGAAATAGATCAACATCAGTTCAATTTGACTCACCGTATTGAAGTGAATCGATAAGCGCTTCGGTAAAAAATGTTCATGGATGAACAACCAGGTTAATGCAATGTTTTTTTTTAATTTTTCACATAAATTTTGCTTTATTTACCAACATATCCTTTACAATTTACACATATATCCTTCTTTTTCATTTTTGTTTTTGCTCCAATTCCGTTGTGCAACACAAAATATGGTAAACTGCATGCTGGTGCAATGAAAGCAACGGTGGAAAACAAGCTGTTGGGGTTTTTTCCTACACAAAAACCCTTCCCTAAAAACGTGCGGCTGGTTTCAGAGACCACTAAGCGCAAACAAAGCCCACCCCCCGACCAGCCTTCTCCCCTCTGAGAAGATTTATTTTGTCAGGATGCATTAAAGAGATAAAGTCCTGCCACCTGAGCTGTGAGTGTGAACGCGTCAGCGTTTGCTCTGCTTCGTGTCGAGGTTACTTACTGCTCGTCGAGGACAGAGGACTGTAATCAGATCTGCAGAGAAAAAGACAAAGGAGAAAAAAAAAACAAATGAATGCAGAGACGGGATGTGGACACATCGGGAGCGACGAGGAAGACAAGAAACAGAGAGAAGAGACAGAAGTTTATATTACAGTATAAAGTGCACTCTACATGCGGACGACCTGCTGCTATTTCAAATACCGACTTTTGGTTAAAGCGTAGAAGACGTCCAGCTGGACAGGTCACAAAAATGCACAGACATCGTAGTGTGGTTAGGATAAAACACTGGGACGTTTACTCAGATATCATCCCCACCACACTCACAGAGTGTTACTGCATAATTTAGGTGAAAGCATATTTCTATAGCATTCCGACACAGGTCAAAAAGGTCGGTGTTCACTTGTCTATCTGTACAATACATTAGAGAACTCATTTTTACCTTCTAAAGTGACAATTTCTATAAAAAAATAAACTAATTTCTGCTTTTATGTATAGAACCTCACCAGTTTTACTACTAGTGATGTTTCTGTACGGCAGATCTGACGAACTGAGGTACCGTTTTGTTGCAATCCGATCAAATTGTTTACACTGTATATAAGCAACTAAGCTGAAACACATTTTAATGAGAGGGATCTAACATATTTGGGATTCCTGGCAGTAAAACAGCAACATGAGACATTATTCAGCTGGAAGCATTTGGACATGACTGCAGATCCAACGAGAATCCGGAAAACGGATTCGACTGGTATAGAAAAAGTTGACCAGATGTGTTTTGGGTTTTTTTTGTCATTTTTCTTTTGCTACCCTAAAAAATAAATTGTTAAAAAAAATTACAGAAATAATGTTGCAGTTGATATCAGTTCTAATAAAAATGTGTTAATGACCCAAAGACGTGAAAAGACCAAATAGTCATTTTCATTTCCACTGCAAGATCATTTCTAAATTATCTCTTCTGAAGTGATTAAAGAAAATTACAAAGTTAAAGTTTTATCACTTTAAGCATCATTTGTTATCAGACGAGTCATTTTGTGGTTTATATAGATGTCATTATAGATTGGATCAAATCAATTCTTTGTATGTTATTAATGTGTGTTCAGGTTCTTCTTGCTTTTCTAAAGTTTCTTCCATTTTGTTAATATTCAACAAAATTTTTTGACAGTTTTTGCTATTAATTCTAATATTTATGCCATTGTTTTGTTCTGTTAACTTCAGTTTATTTAGCAATTTTCTACCAAAAAAAATTCAATTTACAGATTTCACCCTGCTGTTTCGTAGAAAATGCAAATATTTCCTAGTTGTGCATTTAATTTATTGCGAAGTTCCAGCATATGAAAGACAACAAATAACCTCAGCTCTCAGTGCAGCACGTTAAATTATTTGCTAAGCAAAGATAATCATCTCCTGGAAGTAGCAATATATGGTGATGTTCATTTTAACCTATGCTTACCAATGAATAAACAAATCAAGGAAATGTTTAATAAACATAAAATGATGGAGCTGAGAATATGAGCTGTTCTCCTGCAATGCCTTGTAAAAATGCGTAACCTTTGAACTTCTTCCATTTTGTTACCACCATAAACGTTTTGCTGTTTCTTTGGGCTTTTTTGTGATGCATCAACACAACGTAGTTCACAATTGCAAAAATGAAAAGGAAATTATACATGGTCTACATTTTTGCAATCTTAAAAGTGTGGCATGCCTTCGTACTCCTTTCGCCAATACTTTGCAGAACCACCACTATTGTTTCTTAGCCTCTTCTCTGATTACAGCTCTCTCTACGCTGCCTGCCACACGTGATGGATTGAATAGTTTAACACTAAACATCACTGACCGTCCTGCATGCCACGATGTTCAGATTTTGATTTGTGAACAAATTAGAGAAACATTTTAATCGCGTTATTCCCGGCATCAGCCTATCACAGCGAATCCCGACACACCACGCTGAATCTTGAAACGTGGGAGAATCTGAAAATGTTCTCGAGGTACGAATACTACGGCTGTAAGGTAATGAAACATGCTGCTGAATTTGACTGCGGCAGCTAACCGATACTCTCCATTATGTAATTACAGGAACCATCTGCGAAACCTCAGCTCACACATGGACTTTCCAAGCTGAGGATATTAGTCCCACAGGGTTTCGCTGACAGCCAGAGAACACTGTCCCTCCAACGTGCACCTTCCTGCGTCTTCATCGCTAAACTAATATGGGCTCTGGAGCAGCAGGAAACAGAGGAGAGGGTCTGTTTCCTGCAGCAGGAGGTTTTCAGTCTGCCTAATGAGAATTAGCACTGGATGAGAGTGATGTGGGATGAGGAGGTGAAGCAAGAGAGAGAGAGAGAGAGAAAGAAATGGAGGGGTACTATGAAGGGAAACTGTCAAGAAAGAGGGGGAAAATGAAGGAAATAAAGAAAAGTTTGCTTCGTAAAAGTAAAAAAGAAAAAGGAAAATATTGAATGGAAATAAAAAAAATATTCTTTTTCAGCTTCACGGCTCTGGAGAGTAGCGTGGTGGCGTGTGCAGTTGACGGTTCCTCGGGGCGCGAGGGCTTGGCAGCGGCGGCTCCGGCTGACGTCCCGCCTGACGCTCCGAGACTGGAAGCGGCGTTTCGCTTCATCTCCATCCAAAGACAATAAACAGAAAGTGGAAGTGCAGACAGGCAGAAGCCTGGGCGAGCAGGCGAGGCCCGAGAGCAGAGTGACCCAACGTGAGTCAGAATGACCTCTGAAGAGCTGCACAGACTGAGCCGTCTGCTGGCTGATAAGAGTAGAAAAGCAGAGAGACAGAGATCGGAAGGAGGAAGGCAAAGCTGAACTCGCTTTCATTTCACTGCAAACTGGATTAAAACCAGCGAGCTGTGAAACAAAAACGTAGTATGACCTCAAGGACATGTGCGACTGGAGTGGAGGTGACGGGTGTCTGCAGGTCAGAAGGAGGAGGAGGAGGAGGAGGAGGAGGAGGAGGAGGAGGCGGCAGCTCTGTGGTTATCAGCCGCTCTTCCTTTCTTTCACATCAGCACTTTCCATTTATGTGGCTCCGTGCTGATCGTCATAAATCAGATCTCTGAGCGATTCTCGTTCAACGCTAAAAATACGGCACCGTCCCAAATGCGTCTGTTTGGTCACTTTTATTCCAAAAACCATTCAAAACCAAATTCAGTTGAGTCATTAATGTTGTCATTATGTTTGTATTTCTGTCAGTTTTTTATTTGCCTTTTTCCTGTCGACTGCAGACCAAGGTGTCACATGGGGATGATGAGGTTCATCTAGATCTTAATGTTCTTCTTGTCCCAGTTGCTGGGTAGACAACAGGGATCTGTGAACAAAGCACTTTTTTTTATCTGTTTACTTATTGGAAGCCTTATCGTTACTGCAACATTCATCAGTGTTATCTCAACCTGGGCCTGTCGCAAAAAATCAATTGATCGAATAATAAAAATAAAACGAGCTCAATAATTCCCATTTGTACGGTTTTTACTGTTTTTCTCTTTTCTCTCTTTCTGCCAGACAAAAGTCTTCAGTCTGGTGTTTTGGTCTCAACCGGTGCTTTTTCTTTTGAAGGACAATTTTGTGTACAGGGCCTTCATAGTTAATTTTGTTTGTTGTTATTTATTTTGGATATTTAAAATGTCTTCCAGTTCCAGTGTTAAATGTCCATTAGAATCTAAAGTTTATTGATCTTTGACAAGGTTTTCTGTTGCAATCATATCAGTTGACGATGGCCTCAAAACAGCAATGTTATTGTTTATCGCAATAACTTCTGGGATGATTTATCATCCAGCAAAAATGTATTATTGTGACAGGCTTACAACACACGCCATGTTTTCTCCTAGCATTTAGTTTTCAAATTATGCATCATTGATGCAGTGAAGCAGCCTGACTGACAGTAATAAAGTTTTATTCTTAGAGCAATATTTGCTTTTGCTGTACGCATCGTAAAGATTCACAACACATAAAGACACAAGTTACAAATCAACAAGTTTCGTGACAGAATGATGAAGTTTGGAGCATTTTAAATGGCACAAGTTTTCACCCTCTGACCCACTAATGGCTCCCGACCCAGACTATGGCTAATTGAAGTATTCAAACACAGTTTAAAAGCCAATTAAAGGAGGACATAATGACACAAACAGGCTCAACAACGATGGCACCACCTTTATCTGAACTCTTTACATCTCTTGCAACATTTATGACCAAACTATTGGCTGTAGTTTATGGTTCTAACACCACTTTTGATTTACACTTTAATTATAACAACAACAAAAAAGTGAATCCTCTGACATTAAGTAAGTGGTGTATGTGGAAACAACATCTTTTAAATAATTGCTTGATATGTATTATCTGTTTTCTTTTACTGTTTGAACTATTTTTCCACTGTTGGTTAAAAAATAATTCAAATTACAATTATTTTTGCAATGTTTAGCAGGGCAGTCACACTACTGAATGTAGCTGCTGTATGGATGCAGCCTGTTTGATAACAGGGAGAGTTTATTTTTAGAGTCGAGTTTGTTTTTGAAAAAGTTCAGACTGTCTGCAGTGATGAATTTCCAGCTGAGAAAATAGATTTTTGTTTCTAATCATCGGTTTCTTGGGCAATAAGTGCAACACAACACTGTGATAAAACATTAAATGCACATCACCCAACCTTAATGTTGATCTCCGTTTTATGTATTTATTCTCGTAGTGGCCTAATAGTCAAAATAAGTATTTGGGGAGTGAAAAAAAAAAATACAGGAAAGCAAAATATGCAGCATCTCTGTTCAAAATATCCAAAGAGATCAATCTGTTTTCTAAACAACGGTTCAATAAACAAATAAAAACTAGCGCTACGACTACTGCTAAATTTACTGCTATGTCACCACGTTCCAAAAGGTAAATAACACTAATTTACGTCTACTGTAAAACACATCAACACCAACAGCGACGTACCGCAGGAGAAACCGAAGCACGTCTCTGTTTAACAGCTGAAATACAGTGAACAACAATAACTCTGAATACTTCATCAATTCATAAAGTATTTGTCTTTAATAAGTTACCTAAACATGTTCTTTATCGAAACCACATCGGGGGTTTTTTAAGAAAATGTTGCGTGTTTACTGTATTTACCTCAGTTGCCTAATAAATAATAAAGAAAATGATCTTTTCCAGGCTTTTGGTAGCGCCACCGTGTTGCTCGTTTTAAACTCGCCCGGCTTTTACAGTCGTAAAAGTATGCGCTATTCAAGTCACGAATATAAATACTCGGCAATTTCGCTGTTTCTAATTAAGAAGGAGAAGCCATAGAAACACTTCAGCTCCACTTACCCCCCGGTCTCTGCTCCTGAATCCACGCAGTCATCTTCTGTGAAAGTTTTCTCCATCTCAGACTATCGCCTGTGGTCCAGATAACGGCATTGTTTCAAAGTCCCAGCGTCGACCAACAAGGTAAAGTTGCTCAAAAAGAGCAACGCGGTTGTTACCGTCAGGCAGCGTCTGAACGCAGCGGGCGCTGAGTCCGCAAATGAGCGGAGGAGTTTCACTAGATGGAGCAACAGGCGGTTGATGCCGTGATGTGTTCAATGGCTGTTGGAAATATGACAAATATACTACTAATTGTCTTTTGGAGACAGCCTGCTTTCGAGCTACATTTTTGCGATGTGTTATGGGCTGCACGGTAATTTTACGAAACAGAAAAGTTACCTGCAGGCTGCACAGTGGCGCAGTTGGTAGAGCAGCAAGACCTTCTTGCAGCAAGAAGGTTCTGGGTTCGATTCCCGGCCCCGGTCTTTCTGCGTGGAGTTTGCATGTTCTCCCTCCGGTTTCCTCCCACAGTCCAAAAACATGAGTCAGGTTAATTGGCCTCTCCAAATTGCCCCTAGGTGTGAGTGTGTGTATGCATGGTTGTGTGTCTCTGTGTTGCCCTGCGACAGACTGGTGACCTGTCCAGGGTGACCCCGCCTCTCGCCCGGAACGTTAGCTGGAGAGGCACCAGCACCTCTCCCGACCCCACTAAGGGACAAGGGTGTAAAGAAAATGGATGGAAAAGTTACCTAGTGAATTTGGTGAAACTATCTGTATGATAATGTACAAATTTTGGAATAGAAATCGTGTAACTTAAACACCTAAAAGACAATTACAATTGTAATGACATTAAGTACGTGGTGTATGTGGAAACATACACCACGTACCAAAGCTAAATTTGAACTATTTATATCAAGATTATTTTGATTTATATTTTGTTTTACTTTTTTTCTTAAGATACACTTTTGTATTTTATTTTATTATTTTTAATCCACTGAACTGAATGTTGATTCATCACAACATCGTTATAATAAGGAACATTTAATTTCATGATCGGCAGTGATAAAAAATCTGTTTAGCTCTTGGTGACTCTTTTTTTTTTTTTTTTAGCGGTACTTGAAGGCAGCGTGTGTAATTGTTCTGCTGTGGCTCCATCAACAGAGGGAAT